>NC_092791.1:23784319-24486596 GCF_047496795.1 Chiloscyllium punctatum | reverse complement strand
TGTAGATAGAGGCCATTCAGCCCATTTCAGTTTACACCCACACTTGGAGCATCCCACCTAGATCCTGCCTCCTCACTATCCAAGGCCCTAGACATACCTTCCAGGTGAGTCTGTGTAATTTACCTGCACTTCGCACCATCTAGTCTACTGTATTTTCTGCTCAATGTGGTCTAAGTGCAATTGAGGTGACCACTTTACAGAAGGCCTACATTCTGTCTGTAAACACTTGACCCTGAACTTCTGATTGCCTGGTATTTCAACAGTGTTCCCTGGCTAACATCCCTCTCTCAGGCTTGCTAGAGTGCTGCAGCTAAGTTCAGTGCCAACTGGAAGAACCACTCATTTTCCACTTGGGAGCCCTGCAACCTCTTGAACTCTATAAAGTTCAATAATTTTAGAGCTTGAGCATCTTTTCCCATGTCTTTGCCCCAGACCTTGCTATTACATGGATTGCTACCACAAGCAGCCTGTTATCAGTCATTAACATCAGCCCCCATTAGCAGCTCCTCATTCTCTCAGGCTTACAGTTACCCATTCCTTTTATCTGCCCAACTGTTTGTTGTTTGTTTTTTTTTCCCCTCTCCTGGACTCCATCTCCACCTATTATTTACTCCCTTTCTCCCTCCCCACTCCAGTGTACATACCAATCTTTTTTCCTAGCTACAACTTCTTCTGAAGGGTCACTAGACCTGAAATGTTAACTCTACTATCTCCACAGATGTTGCTGGACCTGAGTTTTATTTCCACAGTTCTTTGGGTTTTTTGCCTGGTTACTGGAAAAGTTTTGAATTGTCACCAATAGAAAATTTGTGGGTTACCATTTTAGCTTGTCTGTCTGTCTCTAGTCTGGTTTTAGTTTTCCTGTGTAATGAATCATGCAATACTAGACAGCAGAGTCCCTTCAGCCAATCCAGTCTGCATGAACAAAACTACTCTATCTACTTCCAATTTCCAGCACTTTGCCCATAGTCTTGAATGTTATGACATTTTAAGTGCTCATCCATGTACTAATAGTTGCAAGGCTTCCTGGCTCCACTAACTTTCCAGGCAGTTCATTCTGGATTCCCACTGGGTGAAGCTTTTTTTTTCTTGTCCTCTCTACACAATCTCCTGCTTTTTTATCATCTTTAAATCATGTCCCTTTTGCGATTGATCCTTCAACTAAGGTTTCAAGAAGTATTGATTCCAGGTTATAATACCTGTGGGACGGTATTGCTCCAAATGTATCTGGACAACATGCAATTGTAATAAATTGCCATTTAAAACTGTTGGTCATTGCCAAATTCAAAAACAATGTGCTTTGACCCTGAAGATGTGGGCCTGGATATCCTATTCCAGTGTGCTGTTTGCTTTTCCCTGTGCAATTCATCCAGGGACTGACACAATTGCAATGATTTGGTATACTGTATTTTAAGTCATTGCAATCCTTTTTAAAATTAACTTAATTGAAGAGGCTGAATTTACACTTTTTTGAGAAACCAATTTTTAGCTGTATTCATGTGTGCAAATGATCACTTTTTTTTTCTAGTTTTAAAGCACTGCCAAATTGTGCTGATTCATCGTTGATTTTGTTTTTGAGAGTTTGGGGCAGGGCGAAGCACTTCTACAGCTGGGTATGATTTAATTGCAGATCGTTTATTGATTGTGTACTCTGAAAAATCTAACCTATGATTTGAGATCTAAAAGCTCATTAGTCTATTTTCAGACTGCAGTCATTTGTCTCCACTTTTCAGAAGTGGACATAATTGCTGCTTACAAAGTCACCGTTTTGAAAGCCGATCCAAGGTGGAATTCTTTCTGAAGTGCTACTGTTGAAAGATTTGTGGGTTTCAGTGTTTTGTAATAAATGTTGCTATTTTGAAGGTAATTCTGATTTCTGTTGGTTTATTATTTTGATGTCCTGTGTAGTTTTTGCACACTGTATCATTCTGATATGTTCATTGACCATGAATATTTGATAACCATCCCTCTTGTTATCTCCAAATTCATTACTACTATGACAGTCAGCCAAAGTCGTGATACTCAACTGGAGGTAATGTCTTTCTGAACAAGAATTGTAATGTTGAATTATACTTCGTAGCATTGCTGTACTGTTTTAAATTGAGAGCGGGTTATTTTTATCTCTATCATTTATTGACTGTCCCGAGTTGAAGGTGGTGAGCTGCCATCTTGAACCACCGTAGTCCATATGTTGTAGGTAGACTCGGTGCTGCGAGGGAGGGAATTCCAGGATTTTGACCCAGTGACAGGAATGGTTGCTATATTTCCAAGTCAGGACAGTGAGTGGCTTAGAGGTGAACTTGCAAGTGGTAGTGTTCCCATGTATCTGCTGCCCTTGTTCTTCTTGTTTGTGCCTTGTGAATGGTGGTGGACAAACTTTAAACCTGTTTGCTGAGGTGGTAGGTTTCTTGGCAGATATGTTGTGCCCTTGCTAAGTGGCATCAGTGCTATTGTGCCTCCTGTGAAGTGCTGTATTTTTCCCCTTTTTGAATTTGTGGTTCTGTTTTGAGCTGTTTCCAGCTGTGCTGGTTCCAGTTTTCCATTGACCTGGACCCAATATACAAACCACTGCAATGTTTGTTAATGGAGTCAGGGCACATACCATGCTTCCGGGAATTGTCCTGCTGTTCTTGCCTGACCCAGTATAGTTATGTTGCCTGTGTAGGGATACCAAGGAGTCCTATACAAGACAGGCTAAAAGAACAGCAAGAGAATTCCTGGAAGCATGGTACTCTTCCTCCAATTTCATTAACAAACCTATTGACCTGAACCCAATGTACAAACCACTGCAATAGCAAACTGGTGCCAGCACCCCTCCAATTCAAAGGTGATTGTGCAGCAGTGCTTCACAGGAGGTACCACAGCACTGGTGTCATTAGATTAGATAAGATTAGATTAGATTAGCTTACTTACAGTGTGGAAACAGGCCCTTCGGCCCAACAAGTCCACACCGCCCCGCCGAAGCGCAACCCACCCATACCCCTACATCTACATCTACCCCTTATCTAACACTATGGGCAATTTAGCATGGCCAATTCACCTAACCTGCACATCTTTGGAGTGTGGGAGGAAACCGGAGCACCCGGAGGAAACCCACGCAGACACGGGGAAAATGTGCAAACTCCACACAGTCAGTCGCCTGAGGCGGGAATTGAACCCGGGTCTCTGGCGCTGTGAGGCAGCAGTGCTAACCACTGTGCCACCGTGCCGCCCGTCATATAGAAAGGGGACAAAATGTCTGCCCACAGACCAACAAATCCAATGAGCTTCCGAGCTACAGATCTTCACAAACTTGAAACAAATTAAACCATTCACAACTGGATGTGGCAGGACTGCAGCGATTAGACCTGATCCATTAGATGAGGGATCATTGGCTTTGTCTATCACTTGGGGCTCATGCATCTTAGCATGTAAGTAGTCCTGTTTTAGTACCTTCAGGTTGACATCTCATTTTTAGGTATGCCTTGTGCCGCTCATGGCATGTTGGTTGATCTATGGCTTGATGTCAATGGTTGAGTCGGAAATATGCCAGGCCAAGAGATTGCCGATAGTGTTGGAATACTAATCTGCTGTTGGTGGTCCACAGTGCCTCATTGCTGTGCTTTTTTCCAGCAGCACACTCTTTGACTCTGATCTCCAGCATCTGCAGTCCTCACCTTTTCTCCTCGTGGATGGTTAGTCTTTGTTGCTAGATCTATTTGATGTCTCACCCATTTCGCATGGTGATAATACCACAACACTATATGGTATTCGCCATGTAAAGGCAGGTCTTTGTCTCCACTGGCTATAAAGTGGTCTTTGCCAATACAATCATGGACACATGCATCTGCATTTGGCAGATTGGTATGGGTGAAGTCAGGGATGTTTTTTCCATTGTTGGTTCTTTCATCACTTGCTGTAGATCCAGTCTGACCAGCTCAATCAGTAGTGCTGCTGTTGAGTCATACTTTGGACATTGTATTCTGGGAAATTTCATTTTGCATCCTTGCCACCCAAGTTTTCAGTGTTTCATCAGCAGAGAGACAAGGAAACCTCCTGATGACCATCTTTAACCTGAACCCACGAGACTTCATGGTGTCCAGAGTCTATATTGAGGACCTCCAGGGCAACTCACTCTTGACTCTATACTATTGTGCTGCCATCTTTGTGGCAACTGTTCTGCATTTGAGTCAGGGAATATCTAGGGATGGTGGTAGTCATCCTGGAATGTAGTCCTCTCTCGGAATCTTAGCTTACAGACGTTAACAAGCAACAGCCTGACACACAACTCTCCTGATTTTGGCTTTAGCTGCCAGATGTATTGAGGATTCTGCAGGAACAACAGGGCTGGGTGTTTGGTGTTTTTTTTTGTCTTTTTACCAATGCCTAGGTCCATGCCAGTAGTCTGCCTAGCTTCATTTATCCAAGACTTCGATACCATTGTTACGAATGAGTGAGTGGCTTGCAAGGCCACTTCAGAAAGAAGTTGAGTTGACCACATTGCTGTGGGTCTAGAGTCACATGTAGGCCAGATCAGGTGAGGATGGCAGATTTCCTTCCCTGAACCAGATGGGTTTTTTCAGCAATTGTTTCAGTCATCACTAGATTCTTGATTCCAGATTTTAAATCCAAGTCCCCAGGGAATTTAGAGTTTCTGGATTAACAGGTGATCAATACAATCAGGCAGCCATTCTCTCCTCCACTTGGAGAGAATGCAGTTAAGAATATTTTCATAATTGAACGATCTTCTGCAAAAATGCTTCAATGACAAGACACTTGTAATGTAAAATTAGGAATGAGCACAATTTGTGGTTATCACTAAGAACTGAATGAACCCCAATAAATAGTTCTTTTTAACTATCATCACAACTTACCCATGTGCACTCGAACACTGTTAGACAGCTTTTTCAAAGAGCTAGCATAAGCACGTTGGGCCAAACAGCTGCATTTTGACTATTTATAGAAGCATAGGATGGTAGAAGACAAGGAAGAGCGTATGGTCATAAAACCTTTCTGAAAATAGGCTACATATTGTAACTCCAGTGCCTCTGGTATCTGTGCTACTCAAACTGTCACTTGAGTCAAAATGATCTCATCTCTAACTTCCTGAAAATATAACTCCGCTTGTTTGTATTCTTTGCTTTGGGGCTAATACTTGTCATTTGTAATGCACTGTGGCTCAATGTCACATGCATAGGTCTGTGCTGCAGCATCAGCAGCTTTGACACATATAGTGCATCAAAGGTCAACATTTTTTTTTAAAAAGTGAACCAATAAAGAGGTTAGAATTAACAGAAAGCCTGGTCAGAGATGGGTTTTAATCTCTTTAGCGTTGTGGCGAGATTGAGGATTCCAGAGAAGAGTCAAAGTTGAATGTTCTGCCACTGTGGATAATGGAAAAGGTTTCGAGTATTAAATTGGAAAAAGTACTGAGAAACCGGTCTGGTAGCATCTATGGAGTGAATCAAATGAGTTGGGTTTGTAAAAGATGAGACAGGATTGGAGTAATTGGAATGTGGGTTAGAATCATAAATGTACAGCATCAAAACCGACCCTTCTGGTTGGCATGGACAAGGTGAACTGATATCCTAAATTTAATCTTGTCCCATTTGCCAGCTGTTGGCCTATATCCCTCCTAAACCCTTCCTATTCATGTACCCATCCAGATGCCTTTTAAATGTCTTAATTGTACCAGCCTCCTCCACTTCCTCTGGTAGCTCATTCCAAACATGCATCACCCTTTTGTGTGAAGAAGTTCCCCTTTTTAGGCCCATGTTTTAAACCAATCCTCTGTCACTTTAAATCTATGCCCTCTAGTTCTGGACACCTCCACCCCAAGGAAAAGACCTTTTTTGTCTGTTTACCCTGTCCAAGTCCCTCATGGTTTTATAAACCTCAAAGGTCACTCCTTAGCCTCTGATGCCCCAGAGAAACAGTCTTTTCAGCCTCTCCTATAGCTCCAACCCCAGCAAAATCCTTAATCGTTTTGGAACCCTTTTCAAGTTTCACAACATTTTCTCCTACAGCAGGGAGACCAGAATTGCACGCACTATTCCAATAATGGCCTAACCCACCCAATGTCCTGTATGACCGCAACATAACCTCCTAAATCCTATACTTCATGCTCTGACCAATAAGGGAAAACATACTAAACACTGCCTTCACTATCCTATCTACCTGAGACTCCACTTTCAAGGAGCTATGAACCTGCACTCCAAGGTCTCTTTGTTCAGCAACACTCCCTAGGACCTTGCCATTTAAGTGTACAAGCCTGCCCTGAATGTAGCACCTCCCATTTATCTAAATTAAAATCCACATCTGCCACTCCTTGGTCCATCTGATCAAATTCTGTTGTGCTGAGGTAACCACCTTTGCTGTTCTCTATACCTCCAATTTTGGTGTCGTCTGCAAGCTTGCTTATCACTCCTCCTATGTTCACATCCAACTCACTTGTATAAATAACGAGAAGCAGTGGACCCAGCACCAATCATTGTGGCACACCGCTGGTCACAGGCCTCCAGTCTGAAAAGCAACCCCCCACCACCACCTTTTTACCTTTTTGTTTTGAGCCCGTTCTGTATCCAAATGGCTAATTCTCCCTGTATTCTGATCTAACCTTGCTAACCAATCTACCCTGAGGAACCTTGTCAAATGCCTTGCTGATCTCCATCGATCACATTCACTGCTCTGTCCTCATCAATCCTTTTTGTTGCTACTTCAAAAAACTCAATTAAGTTAGGGTTTTGATGGGTTTGGGAAGGTAGTTCCCTACATAAAAGAATGAGAAACTCGTCTTGGGAGTTGAATTTTAAAAAAGACTTTTCTAACTAATGGCCTCCTCGTGGCTCATGACTGATGTATAATTTGAGAAGACTTGAAGGAAATTTAGTTCCTGTACTTGGCAAAGAACTTGGTGAGGATGTGAGGAGACACATTTACCATGCCTTGCTTTTTTAAAAATGTCTTTGGCATTGATCTTTGTCACTGACAATGCCAGGGCATGTATATGAGGTACTTATAGAACATTACAGCACAGCACAGTACAGGCCCTTCGGCCCTTGATGTTGCACCAACCGATGAAAATAATCTGAAGCCCATCTAACCTACACTACTCCATTCTGGTCCCAATGACCATTTAAATGCCCTTAAAATTAGCAAGTCTACTCCAGTTGCAGGCAGTATATTTCACACCCCTACTGCTCAGAGGAAAGAAACTACCTCTGATATCTATGTCCCCTTCATGCTAGCCATCGTCATCTGAGGAAAAAGACTCTCACTGTCCAACCTATCTAACCCTCAGATTATCTTAGTCTCAATTAAGTCACCTCTCCACCTTCTGTCTCCCAAAAAAACAGCCTCCAGTCCATCAGCCTTTCCTCATAAGACCTTCCCTCCATACCAAGAAACATCCTAGTAAATCTCTGAATCCTTGCCAAAGCTTCCACATCCTTCCTATAATGCAGTAACCAGAACTGTATGCACTACTCCAAGTGTGGCTGCAGGAGAGTTTTCTACAGCTGCAGCATGCTTTCATGGTTCTGAAACTCGATCCTTCTACCAATAAAAGTGAACACAGCATAGGGTTGTTAAGAAAGCATATCGGCCTGGGTGCCAACTTTCAGGGATCTATGTACATGGACAGAGATCACTCTGCTCATCTACACTACCAAGAATAGCCCATACTCTGCATTCCTGTTACTCCTTCCAAAGTGAACCGCCTCACACTTTTCCCCACTAAACTCCAGTTGGCACCTCTGCAGCTTATCTATGTCCCTCTGTGACCTATAACATCCTTCGTCACTGTCCACAACTCTACAGATCTTAGTGTCATCTGTAAATTTACTAACCCCTCCTCATCCAGGTCATTGTCTATAAATGACAAACAACAGTGGACCCAAAACACATCCTTGCAGTACTCCACTAGTAACTGAACTCCAGATGAATATTTCCCATCAACTACCGCCCTCTGTCTTTCAGCTAGCCAATTTCTGATCCAAACCGTTAAATCACCCTCAATCCCATGCTTCTTTATTTTGTACAATAGCCTACTGTGGGGAACCTTATCAAATGCCTTACTGAAATCCATACATACCACATCAACCACTTTAACCCTCATCCACCTGTTTGGTCACCTCAAAGAACTCTGTGAGGCACAACCGACCCTTCACAAAACCGTGTTGACTATCCCTAATCAACTTATTCTTCTCTAGATGATTATAAATTCTATCTCTTATAACCTTTTCCAACACTTTACCTGCAACCGAAGTAAGGCTCACTGGCCTACAATTACCAGGGTTGTCTCTACTCCCCTTCTTGAACAAGGGAACAACATTTGCAATCCTCTAGTCTTCTGGCATTATTCCTGTAGACCATGACATCGTACAGATCAAAGCCAAAGGCTCAGCAATCTCCTCCCTGGCTTCCCAGAGAATCCTAGGATAAATCCCATCCAGCCCTTATCTATTTTTACACTTTCCAGAATTGCTAACACCACCTCCTTATGCACCTTAATCCCATCTGGTCCAGTAGCCTGTGTCTCCGTATTCTCCTCAACCACATTGCCTTTTTCTAGTGTGTGAATACTGACAAAAAATATTGATGTAGTGTTTTCCCCTATCTCCTTTTGACTCCATGCACAACTTCCCACTACTATGCTTGATTGGCCCTAATCTTAGGGCCTGATGAAGAGTTCCTGATAAAGGGCTCCAGCCTGAAATGTCAATTTTTTTTTTCCCTGCTCCTCGGATGCTGCCTAACCTGCTGTGCTTTTCCAGCAACACACTCTCTACTCTGGCCCTAATCTTACTCTAGTCATTCTTTTATTCCTGCTATAGAAAGCCTTAGGGTTTTCCTTGATCTCATGTCCCCTCCTGGCTCCTCTTGGCTCTCTCCTTTTGGTCTTTCCTAGCTAACTTGACTCAAGTGCCCTAACTGAGCCATCACACCTCATCCTAACATAAGCTGCCTTCCTCTTGACGAGATTCAACTTCATTGTAAACCATGGCCCCTGTGCTCGACAACTTCTTCCCTGCCTGACAGGTACGTACTTATCAAGGACCCGCAGTCGCTGTTCCTTAAATAAGCTCCATGTTTCAATTGTGCCCATCCCTTGCAGTTTCCTTCCCTCATCCTATGTATCCTAAATCTTGCCTAATTGCATCGTATTTGCCTTTTCTACCAGCTATAACTCTTGCCTGCACTCTAGTGATGGAAAGAGCTATGTGTAAAGTGCTCACCTACTTGAGGAATTGTAAGATTCTGTTCTTGTCTTTGCCAACTTGCAGGTAACTGAGCCACTGGGAGTGGGAAGTAGCCTAACTGGGGTTATTTTACTACTGTCCCTGCCTTCCCAGAAATATCCTCACTCGTGACTATCTTTTACTTTGGTACCTGGGATGACGTACTTCCAGTCACACTTGGCTAAAAAAAGATTTTTATTTGCACTCTGCTTAAAGTTTCGCACTACTATACTTCTCTTCTGGCCCATGTCTTTCCCATCTTGGCTAACACTGTTGTGGTGCTGGTATTGGACTGGAATGGACAATGTCAGAAGTCACATGACACCAGGTTTATAATCCAACAGGTTTATTCGGCATCGCGAGCTTTCGGAGAGCTGCTCCTTCAATCAGGTGAAGTCCACCTGGTGTCATGTGACTTCTGACGTTGTGCAAGTGGTAAGGGCCACGCTCCTTTTCAATGACTCAGTACCCATTTCACAGTTGCCCATCGCTCTCTGTCATTGAGCATTTTGCTGCATTTGCCATTCCTCCAATTTCTGTCAACCGCTGCTACCCATACAGCTGATCACTCTTCTCTCTCCAGATTATTTGTGTTCTTGAGCTGATTCTAACACGAGGCTTCCCTGCATAACTCATTCCACAGCTACCCACTTGAGTGTTAATGGCCTGGACTTCAATGCAGGTCCTGGGCCTCATACATTACCACTCCCTTACCACCTGATGCCTGGACGAAGAACACCTCGCCATCTGCCTCTGGACCCTCCAACCCCACAGCATCAACATGGATTTCACTAGTTTCCTCATTTCCCCTGCCTCCCCTTACCCTAGTTCCAACCTTCCAGTTCAGCAGTGTCCTCATAACCTGTCCCATCTGTCAATCTTCCTTCTCACCTATCCGCACCACCCTCCCCTCTGACTTATCACTATTGCACTCTGAGCTACCTTCCCCACACCCTCCCATTTATCTCTCCATCCCCTATGCTCCTAGTCTCATCCCTGATGAAGGGCTTTTGCCTGAAACGTCGATATTCCTGCTCCTCGGATGCTGCCTGACCTGTGCTTTTCCAGCACCACACACTTGACTCTAATCTCTAGCACCTGCAGTACTCCCTTTCGCCTACTGGGCTTCAATGGGTCTGGGTCATTTTATCTAAGTCTGACTTCACTCTAAGGTGAGGGGGATTACTACTTAACTGGTTCTCACTATACAGAGTCGTGACGAGGGGCCAATTGCTGAAGCTATCCTTTAGAATCGGGGCTGAATAAACCAGAAAGTACTCTCTTTGGGCTCTCCTCACCACTAATCTCATTCTCTGCTAATCCAGCAGATGACTGACAGGAAAAAGTTCCCTGCCGTACTGGTGCTCTGTTTGATCAGCTGCTGGATCCTGATGCTGCTCGTGTCCATCTCTCCCTGGTACAAGCAGAGACCGAGCAGGGGTTTCGGAGCCATTCCCGTCTCTGCCTTATTCAGACCAGTCATCGCTCATCTGTCTGTCTCTCACTTTCAACCTGTTTACATTGTTCCAGTACAACCTCTCCACATCACATGTCACAACAGTGTTGACCCAGGCAGTAATCACATTAAATCACAAGAGGTTTCAGCCATTCTGTCTTTTTGAATGCACAGCAACTGACAGTGGTATGTAAGCAGGGAGAGTGGGGAAACACTGCATTTTTTTTTTGTGAGGAGGAAGTGCACAAAAGGCTGAAGACTGGCATAATAGCAGCAGCCCCTGTGAAGAATTATTCAGATTCCTCTTGTTGCCATAGAAGTAGGGCTCACCAACACCACTCTTGACTTTCTCAAGATATTTCTAGTAAGTATACTCTGCTGAAATGTCCTTCTTTATTGATTAAAATAGAGTTTGCTTCTCATTTTGTAAAAATGACTGTGTCTTTTATTTCGAGGTCTCTCTAGTGGAAGTTTTTTTTTAAAAAGCAGAGGCGGGTGCTTTTATATTTGTTTTGTAAACTAGCTACCACCACATTACTTATAGAGGAAGAAAAGGGAAGCACTTGTATAAGACCTTCACTGCCCCACCCAGTGACGATAAACACTTTATGTCGTGAGGTAAATTGGAATGAAGCCACGATTGTGTAAGCAAGTATGGCATCCATTTTGCCAGTAGATACTGCTCGCAGATACCACTGAAGTGAATTGCTCGTGGTTCAGGGAAGAATATGTCAGCCAAGAGACCACTCCCTGCCTTCCCTTTGAAACATGCCAACTGATTTTTAATATCAAATACAAGGTTGGGTGCTTGGGACTATTGTTAGTCAGTATTGCACTCTGGAGTCACAAGTAAAACTTCAAAAGTTATGGAGAATATGAAATTGGCTTTGTGCTATGTTGGTGGTACTACATAAATGCCAGTTATCGGAGTTGCTGGTCTTGTTGCAGTTTCTCTTTTTAAAAAGTTTCTAAACCTGCAGAACGCACGTGCCCAATAGTATATGGATTTCTACGTAGAAAAGTGAGAGGTAATGGATCCAGAAGGAAGAACTAAGCAGGCCATGTTCTTGGCAAATATGTTTTTTTTTTGAAATGGGGTAGGGAAGTAAACTGGTCTAGGGGTACAGATTCACAAGTTGTTAAAAGTGAATTAATGAAGAGTTCTCTCTCAATGTCCACTTCTCTGTGCATCTCCACCAATTGTTGGTAGAGACTTGGGCTCTCAAGTAATATTGGGAGCTCCTTTCTTGTGATAGGGTCAACTAGGAGAAAGTGAGAACTACAGATGCTGGAGATCAGAGCTGAAAAATGTGTTGCTGGGAAAGCACAGCAGGTCGGGCAGCATCCTAGGAGCAGGAGAATCGACGTTTCGGGCATAAGCCCATAAGAAGGGCTTATGCCCGAAACATTGATTCCCCTATGATAGGGTCACCCATAGTAATAAAGTTAGGGAAGGAACTGGACAAAGTGCAGTCCAAAAAGCTGTCAATTGCTGAGGACAGCAATTAAGAACAGGGAACAGAATCTACCTCTGGCTGCGAAGGCTTCTAGTCGTCATAATTTGATGTGACCAAATTCCAATCCCAACCTGTGACAACTAGACAATGATGGGGACCTTCGAGCACCTAGTTTCTATCAGGAAAATTTCATAAACAATCCCTCTGCCCTGTCCTCTGGGTTCACTGATAGGTCTACTGAACAAATGAGGTTTTGGTCAAGAGAAAGAAGGAAGCATATGTCAGATATAGAAAGGAGAGATCAAATGAATCCTTAGAGTAGAAAGGCAGTAGGAGTATACTTGAGGGAAATCATGAGGGCAAAAAGGGGACATGAGATAGCTTTGGCAAATAGAATTAAGGAGAATCTAAAGAGATCCTACAAATGCACTTAATAGTAAGGTCCTAGGGAGTGTTGCTGAACAAAGAGACCTTGGAGTGCAGGTTCATAGCTCCTTGAAAGTGGAGTCGCAGGTAGATAGGATAGTGAAGAATGCAGTTGGTATGCTTTCCTTTTGTGGTCAGAGTATTGAGTATAAGAGTTGGGAGGTCATGTTGCGGCTGTACAGGATATTGGTGAGGCAATTGTGCACAATTCTGGTTTCCCTCCTATTGAAAGGATGTTGTGAAACTTAAAAGGGTTCAGAAAAGGTTTTCAAGGATGCTGCCAGGGTTGGAGGATCTAAGCTACAGGGAGAGGCTGAACAGGCTGGGGCTGTTTTCCCTGGAGTGTCAGAGGCTGAGGGGTGACCTTATAGAGTTTTATAAAACCATGAGGGGCATGGATAGGGTAAATAGACAAAGCCTTTCCCTGGGGTGGGGGAGTCCAGAACTAGAGGGCATAGGTTTAGGGTGAGCGGGGAAAGATATAAAAGGGACCTAAGAGGCAACTTTTTCACACAGGGTGGTGCGTGTATGGAATGAGCTGTCGGAGGAAGTGGCAGAGGCTGGTACAATTACAACATTTAAAAGGCATCTGGATGGGTATATGAATATTTCAAGATGTCACTGTATTTCCCTACATTCTATATCTTGCATGTCCTTTTTTCCACAGTAAATACTGATGCAAAATACTCATTTAGTATCTTCCCCCTCATTTCCTGCGGCTCCACACGAAGGCCGCCTTGCTGATCTTTTGAGGGGCCCTATTCTCTCCCTGGTTACCCTTTTTGTCCTTAATGTATTTGTAAAAACCCTTTGGCAAATAGAATGAAGGAGAATCCAAAGCTACCTCATGTCCCCCTTTTGCCCTCCTGATTTCCCTCTTAAGTATACTCCTACTGCCTTGTACTCTTCTTCTAAGGATTCACTCAATCGATCCTGTCTATATCTGACATATGCTTCCTTTTTCTGAACCAAACCCTCAATTTCTTTAGTCATCCAGCATTCCCTATACCTACCAGCCTCTCCTTTCTCTGACTCCACGCACAACTTCCCACTACTATCCTTGATTGGCCCAAATCTTACCCTCGTGATTGACTTTTGGAGAAGAGGAAGCATAAAAGTAAATCACCTCTCCGATTCATGCTGTTTAAAAGGCTTTTGCGATCACTATGACTAGAATGGAAGATTTTAGTTTGAGGTCTGATAACTCTCTTCAAGCAATACAGATGAACCCTGCTCTAATTGGATTGTCAAAGGAGGTACAGTATGGCAGAGCTGAATACTGGATGGATTGAATTGATTCATTTTCTGGTATTGTTTTTGTAAATTATTCATTTTTACAGATTATCACCTGATTTTGGAGATGGTAGATTGTATTGCCATCCGTGTGGTAGAATGTTGCTATCTCCTGACATGTTACTGCTGTTCACTTCATCAGACATAATTAAGAAGATGGACATCACAAAGCCTCCCGCTTAACTGGCTACCTATTGAAACACAGTGCTGTAAACTGACAAGTGCCCTTGTATAGTGACTTAAAACTCTATAATTTTGATAATTTGCAGGAAATTTTATGAAACCAGTGATGTACATGTGGAAGAAAGTACTAGAAAGATATTATTATACTTCCCACAACCTACCTTCCATTTTGCATCTCGTGCTGGAAACACACATTTTGGGCTGAATGTGTTCTTTCTCTGTAATTTCCCTTACTTGGAATCTCCAATTATTGAATAATACAGGTGGATTCCAGTTAGTTATGTTTATGGCAAGTAATATTCAAGGGAGATTTGTTGTATTGCTATGCCTTCAAAGGAGGCTAGCAGGAAGGATTAAATTTGGCCAATTATTGATTTTTTTTTTTCAAAAAATGTTTCCTCCTGATTCCATAGAGAAATTCCAATGAGGTTTGACACCATTCCAAATGGAGATTGGAATATCTCTGTCCATCAATTAATTTTTTTGGTATCTGCAACAAAGCCACTCCCCACGCTGTAAATTCCTTTGCCTGCTTGTATGATCATGTTCTGTTATTGGATAGTGCTAATGTTCCAGCAAGTTTACACTCTGCACAATTGTTACTGAAGTGGTTGAAATTCCAGTCAGAGCAGACTGTCAGTAAAAGCGACTCTAAATATCTTTAACGTTTGATCTCTCATTAACTATTGTGCTCATTTGGAATCACACTGAGCTTGTTTTCCCTTTTTGAGGTTGTAAATGAACTGTTTGACTGCTCTATAGTTCACAGGAACTTCCGCAATCATTGAAATTATTTGGTGAATGTCCAACAAATATATACAATAGACTCTTAAGATTGATCAGACTGCAGTGCAGAGAAGCCAACAGTGTTTTACCTTTATCAGCACAGGATGAGGTACAGAGACATTAAAATTACACAACTTTTATTTTAATAGAAGGGGAAACTTGATAAAACATTAGAAAAGTAAATGAGAAGATGTGCCCACTGAAACCCATCTATCTGCTACATTAACTTCCCATCAAGCTATTGGGACAGGAGAATGTTTTGTTTTCCCTTTGTTTGTTTGTCCTCCAAAAAGAATGTACACTTCTAATTGAATTTTTAAAGTAGTTCTTTTGACCATCTTAAATTAGCTTTGAGCACCCCAAATCCTCCTGGGATATTTCCTCTCTCTGTACCTCTGACATTAATCCTGGATTAGTTTCTGCTTTTCACTCTGCAAATGTTAATGGCTCTGTCTTGCACTGCTGCCCTTGCATCAAGTGAGGAAGAAACTGCTGCCAGGCACAGCACTTTATTCCTTTAAGTATTTTTCTAAAATTATTAAACTGGAGGCAGAATTCTAGTTTCATATACTTAAGTCTGGTTTTCAATTAGGTTTACCAAGAGAGAGGAGAAGAATCTGATTTTATATTTTTAATAGAATTGGACTTTAGTCCAATTACTTTCGTCTTTTCATTTTGTTTTTTTACAATCTCTTTCCATTTATTATTATTTTGATAAAACTTGACTTTACTCTATCTGGTTTCTTTAAACCAGCACACTTAAGAGGAAGCTAGATGTAGCTTCTGAATTCTTCTGCTACCATCAGATGTGTTCCCTTTTACAGAATCATTTCTTCCATCCTAAATTTCAAAGGGAAAATTTGAGTGAAATTCTGTGGATTTATAATTTAGTAAATTTTTGAGATCTAGCCTCAAATTTTATTGTTTTCAATTTACTTAAATCAAACCTCTGCAGCAGATTTGAATTTCAATTAGATCAGAGATTTGAATGACTACTTGCTTTATAATACTGTCATTTTTAACCTGGGTATCAATCTCTAGTTTCATCTCTTCAGACTGGAGTAAATCAAAGACTAAGTGATGGCCATCAAACTCACAAGTTAATTATGCAACCACTCTTTATCCACACTCTCCTCTAACTCCTGCCCAAAGAAAAAAATCTAGGCCCAGTTCAACAAACGTTTTGCGTTGTGTAGAACAAGGTTCTGGAGATCACAATAGCCTTGGATTCATTGCAACAAATCAATTAAAGAGCAACTTTAACATAAGACATTTTACTAAGATGCTTAAACAATATGGTGTGCTTTATTTGAAAGTTTAAGTTCTCTTCTAAGGTGTTGTAATAACTTGTTATCTAATAGAGGGTAACAACTCTGGAAAGAAATAATCCCCCAGCATCTAATCATTTGCCTTCTGATTTTCTATTGCTGATTATCCCCCTCCATTTCAGCTAATCTGACTGCATCTAATCCAAATAGTCATTTGGTAGTACAGAACATGTATATTGCTGAAAAAAGGAGACACTTTGTTGAAGAGTATCATTTACAAGAATACAGAGCTGAAGAAGACCTGACTCATTATTAACTCTGCTTTTTCTCCGTGGATGCTGCCTGACCTGCTGAGTTTCCATAGCGATCTGTTTATGTTTTACTGAGACGGAGATGAAAGCCTAGCCTGTTGAGCACTTTGCTGCCATATCTCTACAGCTGGCAGAGGAAGAAAAGCCCGAGGTTGCTGGAGATCACACAGCTGCTAGGGCGATCAGGGACTTCGATCAAATGAATGGCCAGACACCAGAGCAGCATGTAGGTTTGTTGGGGACACTAGGCCACCTGACACAAAGGATGCAGGACTGAAGCATTACAATCAGGATGTTGCCTCCAGACATGTCATTGTCTGTCTGGCTGCTGCTATGGACAGTTTGACAATTGCTATAGAGGGCCAGCTTCAACAGTCTCAGAATCTGCTAGATACGCAAACAGACCTGCAGTTTGTTGCTCTAGCCATTAGCAACAAAAGAATGGTACATGGACAAGGAAGCTAAATTTCACTCTAGGTACCCCTTCTTCACACAGAGACAAAAGTGGTGCCAATAAATATCCAGCAGGAGCACATACAGGTTCTCCAGAATCTCCTCCACAGCACATTTCAGGGATGGCTGAGCTATTCTCCTCCAGCCTACCTGCCATCCTGGCCATTCAAACCAAGAAGGGTGCACAATCTCGCCAGTACCCTTCCACTGCCACACTCATTCGTTTGGCTGAACTGGACTTCGCCCTCAACAATTTATCTTTCGAATCCTCCCACTTCCTCCAGCTGAAAGGGGTAGCCATCGGCACCCGCATGGGCCCCAGCTATGCCTGTCTCGTTGTCAGCTACGTAAAACAATCCATCTTCTGCAGTTAGACCTGCACCACTCCCCACCTCTTCCTCTGCAGCATTGATGACTGCATCGGCACCACCTCGTGCTCCCACGAGGAGGTTGAGCAGTTCATCAACTTCACCAACACATTCCACCCCAACCTTAAATTTATCTGGACCATCTCTGACACCTCCCTCCCCTTCCTGGACCTCTCCATCTCCATCAACGACAACCGACTCAACAACGACATTTTTTACAAACTCACCGACTCCCACAGCTGCCTCTATTACAGGAGGTAGGGTGGGAGGAGGTGTAAAAATGCTATCCCATATTCCTTTCTCTATCTCTGCTGTATCTGCTGCCAGGAGGACCAGTTCCACCACAGAACACACCAGATGGCCTCCTTTTTTAAAGACTGTAAGTTCCCCTCCCACATGGTTGAAGATGCCCTCCAACACATCTCTTCCACGTCCCGCACCTCCGCCCTCAAACCCCACCCCTCCAACCGTGCCACCCCCCCCAGTCCTCACCTTCCACTCCACCAACCTCCGCATAAACCACATCATCCGCTGACATTTCTGCCACCTCCAAATGGACCCCACCACCAGGGGTATATTTCCCTCCCCACCCCTATCCGCTTTCTGCAAAGACTGTGCCCTCTGTGATCTACCTGGTCAGGTCCACATCCCCCAACAACCCACTCTCCCCTCCTGGCACCTTCCCCTGCCACTGCAGGAATTGCAAAACCTGCACCCACACCTCCCCCCCCCCCCCCCCCCTCCCTCACCTCCATCCAAGGCCTCAAAAGAGCCTTCCACAAGCATCAGAGTTTCACCTGCACATCACAAATGTCATTCATTGCATCCATTGCTCCTGATGTGGTCTCCTTTACAATGGGGAGACTGGACACCTCACCGAGCGCTTCAGGGAACATCTCCGTGACCCGCACCAATCAATCCCACCGCCCCATGGCCAAATATTTCAACTCCCCATCCCACTCTGCTGAGAACATGCAGGTCCTGGGCCTCCTCCACCGTCACTCTCTCACCACCCGACGCCTGGAGGACAAACGCCTCATCTTCCACCTCAGAACTCTTCAACCCCACAGCATCAATGTGGACTTCCCCAGTTTCCTTATTTCCCCTCTTTTCCCTCTTTTTTTTCCCCCCCTCCCCCAACCTTACCCCAGTTCCAAACTTCCAGCTGAGCACCATCCTTATGACCTGTCCCACCTGTCAATCTTCCCATCTATCTGCTCCACCCTCCTCTCCGACCTATCTCCTTTACCCCTTCCTCCATCCACCCATTGCACTCCCAGCTATCCTCTCCCCAATCCCACCCCCACCCATTTATCTCTCCACCACCGAGGCTTCTAACCTCATTCCTGATGAAGGGCTCCTGCCTGAAATGTCGATTTTCCTGCTGCTCAGATGCTGCCTGACCTGCTGTGCTTTTCCAGCACCTACTCTAAGCTTGACTCTAATCTCCAGCATCTGCAGTCCTCCCTTTTGCCCTGCACATTCAGCATGTCTGCGTCTTCTGTATGTTTGACTGGCCTTGGAGGTTTAAAGTGTCAAAAGTTCAGCTATTTGCCTGTGTGGACAATTGGGTACTCGTCAGACAGAATTCCAGGCTCCACCCTTTCTGTGTCTGAACACCAAAACATCGACATCTCCTACCTGATAGGGAGGACTGTCAACTCCCTTCAGCTTTTCAATCTGCCCACTTAACAAACCTCACACCCTTGGTAAAATCTGTCAATATTCCAGTGTGTCAGTGCACTGTTCCCAGAAGCCTACTCAGCTGTGTGGGCCTATTTCCTCCTGTATTCTATCATCTCTCCCTGTGCCTTACAAATATTTTTAATCAGCTACGTTATTACCTACTTCTAGAGTAGACAGTCTTTGAACCCAGGCCTCCTACCCAGAGGTAGGGAACACTGTTACTGTGCCACAAAAGTCCTGCTTACCCCATCTTACTTATCCCACTCACTATTGTTATGATCTCTGTATCCAAATTGGGTTCACAGGTTCCACGTGTCCCTCCTGAAGCATCAGTTCCCCCTGAATATTTTAGTAGGTACATTCCCATGACTGACTAGGGCCCAACCCCCTTAGCGATTTTGTTGGAGAGCCGTGAATGAGGCATGGCCAGACCCCTGACAGCTCCTCAACTGTCTTTTTGTAATCCCTGGACTGATGGCTGTAAACCCACAGGACTGCCCACTCCCCGAACTGTAGAGGTGTGAGCCTCTTAACCCTGAGCCCTAATTGGATGCTTGACCGTGCCCAAGTGTTTGGATTGATACCAGACGACAGCCTTGACTACTATGCTGGGATACTCTCACTGATGGCTACTTCCCTGGACTTGAGTGAGGACTGCTCCCATTCCCTCAGACATGGTTGTTTCCTTGCAGCACATATAGTGAGTTTGCCACCTAAGCTGCTGACATGTGGTACAGGCATGAGAATGATGTAGCAATGAGCTGTATGGCACAATGGCCACTCCCTTAAATATGACTTCTGTCAAGCTTCCTGGCTTTGTTTCTGCCTAAAAGCCAGATCGTACAGCAGTACTATGAGCCTTTAGGCTCTGGCCAAGGTGTGGCAAGGCAAGGATGGTGCGTGTGTTGAGGAAAGTGCTAAGTAAGCAAGCAAGCAGCCTGGTTCAATCTGTGAACTTGATGCCGATTTCTATACACCATGTCCTTGCAGCTACATTCCATTGATAGTTGCTGAGACACTCGAGCGCAGAATTAAATTGCAAGTGGATCAGAGATGTGCCATGATGTACAGAGACTGGCATATGTTGGATGTCAGTGTCCATAGATGGCGGATGCATTTGAGCATTTTGACTGGACAATTTGGTTGGTTTGTCATGCAAAGTGATGCCAACAGCATAGGTTCAATTTCTGCACTGGCTTACGTTACTATGAAGATGAGTTGATAAAGCTTGGTGCTGGAAAAGATGCAGGCCTCCAGAAGGGTCCTGCCCAAAACGCTGACTCTCTTGCTCCGTGGATGCTGCCTGACTTGCTGTGCTTTTTCCAGTGCCACATTTTCTTAACTCTGATTTCTCCAGCATCTGCAGTCCTCACTGTCTCCTAATTACCATGAAGATGGCAGTGGAGTGGGGCTTCTGAGCCCAGGGCTCATCTACTCTATCCATATTTTTGTTTGTTTTTTTTTCAATCTTCTCCGTTTTTTACCCTTTTTGTTTTACTTACCTCTTGGTGAAGAGCTTGGTTACAATCCAGTAGCACGGATTGTGGTAGCTTCTGCATTGACAAGTTGCTCCTAGTGCTGACTCATGGCTGCTGTAGTGGAGACGAGTTTGGCTTCCTAGCAGCATCTGCATCCAGCACAAATTCACAGGGGTGAGTTTGAGCCCAGTACAAGACCTGGCGCCATCAGCAGCTACATCAGTGAGCTGCGCCTGAGGCAGACTTGCAATCGAGGAGTCAAATTTGGGTCACCAGTGTCAGTAGTGGTGTCTGCAGTGGTAAGGTCCATTTGAGGACTCACAGTGGCATGACAATCACATCAAGGTGTGGTGTGGTGGCCCTCAGCTTAAACCACCACCAGTTCTTTCTGCCCAACAGAGACATGCATGAGAATCAGAGGACCTGTATGCTTTGCCATCATCTTAGAAAGAGAGCACCGCTGCTACATTTCCATCTGCCTAGAGTACGAAAAAGTGTGGATTTTAGAATAAAACATTAATTCAGCTGGAACACCCCTTGCTGAGCCACAAAAGTCAACTGAAAATTTTAAAAAACTTGGAGGCAAACCTAGCACTATTTTAATACAATTTTGTTATCGAAGGTGATGGTCTAAAGGCCTCCCAGTGGACACTATGTGCTTCCCCTCAATGCACAATGAAGCGTGGACATAGCCATGGAAGAGGGGCGAACGGGTACTACAAGCGCCTCCATAGACCTACAAGCCTCGAGACCTGTTGATGGCTACTTTGACCAAGACCAAGAGGAGGTTCTCCTATCTGATCCTACCCTCAGCCCCACCCCACCCCCGCCAACCCCATCCACAAACACACAATCTCATGGAGCGGGAGGCTCGGGGTGAAGTGGCGCCAACGTTTTAAACGGAGCCCCTTTTAAGACATTAAACAGTGGCTGCAAATGAAAACCTATTCCCCCCAGGCGACTAAAACTACATGTGGCTGGGTACCCAGTGGAACCTAAATTGCCATTCTATGGGACTGCTGCGTGTAACACTCTCCACCCCAAAGTCCCAATGGAAAAGGGAAGGAGCCCTTTTACAGTCGTCCCTCCAGTGGGGCTCTCCACTGTTGGAACGTAGGGCACGTCCAAGCGGCTGACTAGGTGAAGAAGTGAAGGCTGTGCAGCAGCAGCCCAGAATGGAAGGAAATTAGTTGAAACCCTGACATTCACCAGTGGAGTTAGGCGGTGCTTGCTGGTAAGAGACTGCCGGGATAGTGGAGGACCGCAATTTGCCTCCCAAAGCCGTGGAAAGACTGGGCTGTGATCCAGGTGTACATCTGTGTGTGTGTTAACTGGGTTCGCTCACTCACTTTCTCTCTGGGCAGAAATGAGCAGAGCTGCGCTCCTATCTCTGATCCTTGCCTTACTTATCGGAACCTCCAGCCAAGATGAAAAAGGGCAAGAACTGAAAGTGGAAGTCTTGGTGAGCAGATTTCTTTTAAAGCCCATCTGCTGTGGAAACGTTTACTTTCAGTGTAGCATTTGAAATTTGACAACCGGTAAAGAAGCAGAACGCCTGCCTGTATTTCTTCTGATCTCCAAATGTTTTTCTTTTTTTTTGAAAAAAAGCTGAAACCCGAAGGCTGTCCTGAGGTGTCGGCATTTGGAGACACTCTTCACATCCACTACACTGTAAGAAAATACCGCACGTTTCCTTTCGAGCAAATGCTCGCGTAAGCGAAAATGTTTTTGATACTTTTTGATATTTGACATAAGAAACCTGAGAAGCTTTGCATATCTGGAGGCCATTGGCTGATGGGGTGGAGGTTTCTGATTATAATAACACGTCAGCAAGAATATTCCTTAATCCTTTTAAAATATCCCCTTTCCCACCGGTAAAGTACAGGCAAAGAAGTAGAAAAGTATTACTTATAAAGTGTTATCGCAAGGTTTTATTCCATTTCGAAACTAACGGTCACTCAGTTAGGTTTAGAGCATATTTGTAGGAAAAGTTTATAATCCAGTGATCAGAAACTCAGAGCAAGTGACAAATGGACACGTCAGTCCTAACATGTAGCGTCCATATCGCTTCTAGCTCTGCATCTTAAATGGATTCAGTTGTAGCCAGCACTGAGTGCAATATTCCATCCACGTTTAGTGGAAGCCGGTTCATATTTAGGTTTGGGAAAGTCGTGAGTTCCACTTTCTTTTTGCCCTCTATCCGGGATGACAGGAATGACCCGGGTTCAGAAAACTCGCCAGTTCTGAGGAAGGGACGCTGGACCCGAAACGTTAACTCTGATTTTTCTCCTCAAATGGTCCCAGACCTGCTGAGCTTTGACAGCAATTTCTGTTTTTGTTCACCAAATGGATACTGGGTCCTATGCTTTTCGTCATTTATATAAACAATTTGGACATGAATAAAGGAGCTATGCAGATGACACCGAAACAGGTGGTGTAGTGGACAGGGAAGAAGATTATCTCAAGAGTACAGTGGGACCATGATCAGATGGGCCGAGGAGTGGCAGATGGAGTTTAAAATAGAAAATCCTTTATTTAGAAATAGAAAATCCAGTGCAAGGAGTACAGTGAAAAATTAGATAAATATAAGATGTTGCATTTATGTAAGGCAAATCAGGGCAGGACCTTTACGGTTAATGGTAGGGCCTTGGGGAGTGTTGCTGAACAAAGAGACCTTGGAGTGCAGGTGCACATTTTCTTGAAAGTAGAATTGCAGGTAGACAGGGGTAAAGAAGACATTTGGTACACTTACCTTTATTGGTCAGTGCATTGAGTAAAGGAGTTGGAGCATCATATTGTGGGTGTACAGGATATTGGTGAGGCCAGTTTCAGAATACTGTGTTCGATTCTGGCCTCCCTGCTTTAGGAAAGATAGAGTCATAGTCATAGAGATGTACAACATGGAAACAGACCCTTTGATCCAACCCATCCATGCCGACCAGATATCCCAACTCAATCTAGTCCCATTTGCCAGCACTTGGCCGATATCCCTCCAAACCCTTCCTATTCACATACCCATCCAAATGCGTCTTAAATGTTGCAATTGTACCAGCCTCCACCACTTCCTCTGGCAGCTCATTCCATACATGTACCACCCTCTGTGTGAAAAAGTTGCCCCTTAGATCTCTTTTATAGCTTTTCCCTCTCACCCTATGTTGTGAAACTTGAAAGGGTTCAGAAAAGATTTACAAGAATGTTGCCAGGATTGCATGATTTGAGCTATGGGGAGAGGCTGAATAGGCTGGGGCTATTTTCCCTGGAGCATCAGAGGCTGAGGGGTGACCTTTTAGAGGTTTATAAAATCATGAGGGGCATGGATAAGGTGAATAAGTAAGATCTTTTTCCCAGGGTAGGGGAGTCCAAAACTAGGGAGCACAGGTTTAAAGTGAAAAAGGAAAGATTTAGAAGGCGCCTAAGGGGTAACTTTTCATGCAGAGGGTGGTGCATGTATGGAATGAGCCGCCAGAGGACATTTAAAAGTCATCTGGATGGGTACATGAATAGAAAGGGTTTAGAGGGACATGGGCCAAATGCTGGCAAATGGGACTAGATTGATTTAGGATATCTGGTTGGCATCAATGATTTGAACCAAAGAGCCTGTTTCCTTGTATAACTCTGACTGTATGGAGCAATAGACCTGACGAGACAGCTCAGAAATAAGTATGTGGGCAGCTTCATTTAATTACAGACAAGTGCAAAGCATTGCATGAAGGATGGGAAAATGAGTGATGTGTGTTCTCAGAAAATTGGTCAAAATAGCAAAGCTTCAATTTTGAGTCTGAGGAACTTTGGATTCGATGCTCAAAGCACTGAACCACTGCAGAGTTCTTGTTGTTTTCCTGCATTTTGGAAAGGATCAGGGCAGTACTTATACACTTAAGGGTAAGGTCCTGGGGAGTGTTGCTGAACAAAGAGACCTTGGAGTGCAGGTTCATAGTTCCTTGAAAGTGGAGTCGCAGGTAGATAGGATAATGAAGAAGGCGTTTGGTATGCTTTCTTTTATTGGTTAGAGTATTGAGTACAGGAGTTGGGAGGTCATGTTGTGGCTGTACCTGACGTTGGTTAGGCCACTGTTGGAATATTGTGTGCAATTCTGGTTACCCTCCTATAGGAAGGTTGCGAAACTTGAAATGATTTAGAAAAGATTTACAAGGATGTTGCCAGGGTGGAGGATTTGAGCTATAGGGAGAGACTAGGGCTATTTTCCTTGGAGTGTTGGAGGCTGAGGGATGACCTTACAGAGGTTTATAAAATCATGAGGGGCATGGATAGAGTGAATAGCCAAGGTCTATTCTCCGGGGAGGGGGAGTCCAGAACTAGAGGGCATAAGTTTAAGGTGAGAGGGGAAGGATTAAAAAGGGGATCTAAGAGGTGACTTTTTCACACAGAGGGTGATGCGTGTATGGAACGGGTTGCCAGAGGAAGTGGTAGAGGCTGGTACGATTACAACATTTAAAGGGATCTGAATGGGTATATGAATAGGAAGGGTTTAGAGGGATATGTACCAAATGCTGGCACATGGGTCTAGATTAATTCAGGATATCTGATCAGCATAGATGAGTTGGACCAAAGGGTCTTTTTCCATGCTGGAGTCAGGTCTTCTTCCGTCTATGACTCTGTGGGTCTCACTGGCAGGGCTAACATTTGTTACTTGTCCCTACATTCCCATGAGAAGGTTGTGATGAACTGCCTTCTTGACTGGTGCCCACAATGCTGTTAGGGAGGGAGTTTCAGGATTTTGACCCATTGGCACTGAAGGAATTGCAATATTTTACCAAGTCAGGGTGATGAATAGCTTGGAGGGAAATGTCCTAATTGTGGCATTCCAATGTATCTGCCCTGATTGTTTCTAAATTGAAGTGGTCATGGGTTTGCAATCCAATGAGCCTGGGTGAGTTACTGTAGTGAATCTTGTAGATGGTACACACTGCTGTCACCAGGGTTGAAGGGTAGTAATCAAAAGCATTTTAAACTATATTACAATAATGCCCACACTTAAAAGCCTTTCATTAGTTATAAAATGCTTCGGGACATCCTGAGGCTGTGAACAGGCAGAAGCTAATCTTAAATGCTCTCCTGAACCTGGAATTCCTGCACATAATAACCTCAGTTGTACCACACCTGACTGCTGATGTAAATCACATGCCTGTGCAATGGCATTGAGAATTGTTGACAGTATGTGGGTCACAAGAAAAGGGCACAGAATTTGCATATATGTCAGTCATTTTCTTATCTGTTCATCTTATTTTCTGGATATTTATTATCACTCTAAATATCATCCATCATTTCCACTATTATTGACCATGGTACAAATTCCATGGTAAACCCTGGTAATATTCTAGATATGGTGAGTATGAGTTATTGGAAATACTGCTATTGGTTTCATTTGGGTTATTGTGAGTTAACTTGAGGTTATTAGTGATGTTGGAGATCTTTTTGCATTGGGTTATTTCAAATATTGGGAGGATACCCAATGTGATAGCGAGAGATAACTGTGGGATATTGTTGGACACTAGAGATTACTACTTATAATTATGTTGAATAGTGGATCTAACTCTGTGCATTGTTATGGCTGTAAGAGAATTGATGCACTGTCTTCTCCTACTCTGTTTCTCAGGGGAAGCTGGAAGATGGAACCTTGTTTGATAATTCTTTAATCCGGGATCCTCTGGTGGTTGAACTTGGCAAAAAGCAAGTTATTCCAGGTAAAATGTGACAATCTGCTGCTGCAATGAGACTGTGCTGAAGAAATGCATCCTACATACTATTACAAAGATTGACCCAAGAATAAGTCAATTGCTTGCCCTCATTTGGTACTATAAATGTTGACTCTCGCTAAAGTCTCTCGCTTGACTCTCACTTGACTCTCGCTTCAATCCATACATAAAAACCTTCACTGAGATCAAGAACCACATTTTGATTTCAGGTATTTCAATATTACTGTTCCAATTCTGAAACTATAAGTGCAAATGTGTTTGAAGAGAATTTAAATCTGACTGCATTTCTATCGATAGGTTTGGAACAGGGTCTCCTTGATATGTGTGTTGGGTAAGTCAATGTGATTTGTAATGTTAATTTATTATTACAGTTTGAGGCAAATGTAGGAATATTGCAATATGAATTAATTGGTTTTAAATTCAGAGATGTTAGTAATATTGTGTCTGTCTGGTTGAGTTTTGTTCACCCCTGCTGTCCTCTCAAGTGCTTTTGCTGGGCTATAGTCCCATTGGTACCACCAACCCTCCAGTTGTTCACTTAAGTACCCTTTCTTTATGCAATCCTGAATAGTTAGTGTCTGTTTATCTTCGACCTGTGCATCTGAATGATTACAATCAAGCTTAATTCCTAGTCTGAAACTGTTGACTCCCTGGTGGAGTTCAATTTCACTGGAATTAGCTTTTCTCCAGTGTCTCATCCAAGAGTCTATTCTTTGTGTTGAATCTCAACAGTGAGAAACAGCAGGCATGCTAGCTGAGCTCCATCCTCATCCTGCATTTCTGATTGCATTTTTGAAGACTAAATAAGAGAAAGGAACCATGGCAAGTTTTTCCCTTTACACCTTCAGCATGCTGTGAGTGGCAGTCAGCACAGAGCAGGAATTGAACCAGGGACCTTTGCACATTGATTAATGATAAGCTACTTTATAAACTGAACCACAGTGTTCTAACTGTTTATAAGAAGAGTCTATTAATCTCAGACCCATTAGTAATCTATATACTGTGAATCACAGTAACTAACTCAGTCTGTCATATAACATGACCCTTGGTTTTGGACACCAAAATCCATGTTGAGGACTATAATCAGCATGTAAATTGATCCCCCTCCCATTTTTCAGCTAATAAATGTATATTTAGGACAGAAGTCAGTAGGAGTTGAAATCCATTTCTCAGCTCAAAGTTTCTTTCAAGTTGTACGCATCTTACATGCCAGCACATGGAATCAAGCAGGCAACAGGGATTGAGTTGCCAGACGACACACCCATGCAGAGCAAGACCATGCATGGCTGACAAACAAACATTTTTTCATCTTTCAAGAGGATGGCTACCTACTCAGCATATAAATTAACCCCCTGTTTTGGAAGCATTTTGTTTGAACCTTCAAAGGTTGACTCTGACGCCATGATCTACATACTAGCTGTGGCATGATTTGAAGATCACTTTTCCCCCCTCTGTCTTTGGAAAGTGATGAGGAGTCTTTTTCTTTATAGAGAGAAGAGGAAGTTAACAATTCCATCTAACCTTGCGTATGGGAAACGAGGCTTTCCACCCTCCATTCCAGGCATGTATCTGGTTCCACCTCCTGGCTACACACGTTAAGTTCTGATTTAAGAAGCATTTTATTTAAATAGCAGTACTTCAGGACTCTACAGCAATCCTAATCAATAATTTTATATTGACGTAGTGCCTTTGACATAAATGATTACCAATTATAGAAGTTCTTTTATAACACAATGGTTGCATTCTTATACAACCCTGTATTATAGAAAAATTGCACCTCAGAAACAGCGTTTAAAGTGTTGGCGATGTATTCACATTACAACCAATGCACATTTTAAAAGTCCGCACTTTAGAAACAGTCCCCCCAATTCATCAATCGCGTTACAGTGAATTCACTTTGATGAAACGCATGCTATAGCAGAACAACCTGTATCTTTGGAATAAATACTGCTCCTGCTATTTCACGTTTTTCATAATTATGTCATCAGTATATCTTTAGCTCAAGAAAACTGAATATTGTTTTCAACTACTTTGAGAAACCATTGCTGAAAAGACTAAATGGTTGGATGACAGTAAAGAGTTGAGAAAAGTTAAATGTTGGCTAGGATAAAGGAAGAACATGTAATTAGAGTCATAGAGATGTACAGCATGGAAACAGACCCTTCAGTCCAACTCATCTATGCCGACCAGATATCCCAACCTAATCTAGTCCCATTTGCCAGTACTTGGCCTATATCCCTCCAAACCCTTCCTATTCATTTACCCATCCAGATGCCTTTTAAATGTTGCAATTGTACCATCCTCCACCACTTCCTCTGGCAGCTCATTCCATACACTTGCCACCCTCTGCGTGAAAAAGTTGCCCCTTAGTTCTCTTTTATATCTTTCCTCTCTCACCCTAAACCTATGCCCTCTAGTTCTGGACTCCCCCACCCCAGGGAAAAGACCTTGTCTATTTATCCTATCCATGCCCCTTATGATTTGAAAAACCTCTACCTGGTCACCCCTTCGCGTTTGATGCTCCAGGGAAAACAGCCCCAGCCTATTCAGCCTCTCCCTATAGCACCAACCCTGGCAACATCCTTGTAAACCTTTTCTGAACCCTTTCAAGTTTCACAACATTCTTCAGATAGGAAGGAGACCAGAATTGCACGCATTATTCCAAAAGTAGCCTAACCAATGTCCTGTACAGTCGCAATATGACCTCCCAACTCCTATACTCCACATTCTGACCAATAAAGCATACCAAATGCCTTCTTCACTATCCTATCTGTCTGCAACTCTACTTTCAAGGAGCTATGAAGCTGCACTCCAAGGTCTCTTTGTTCAGCAACACTCCCTAGGACCTTACCATTAAGTGTATAAGTCCTGCTAAGATTTGCTTTCCCAAAATGCAGCACTTCGCATTTATCTAAATTAAACTCCATCTGCCACTCCACGGCCCATTGGCCCATCTGATCAAGATTCCACTGTAATCTGAGGTAACCTTCTTTACTGCCCACTACACCTCCAATTAAATGCTAATAAGGCAAGGTTTTAAAAACCTGCAGGCTGAGAGTAAAGTGTTCCTGGAAAGGGTAGGAGAATATAATAGTTTTGCTTTCAATATAGTGAGGGTCTGGGAAGAAACAACAATGGTATAGAATGCCATATTTTGCAACATAGCAGAAGTGTTCCTCGAAGCAAACAGAACTATAGGACAGAAGCAATTGAGAGAGAGCTTGGAAACTACATTTTGGACTGAGAACATCTAGAAAACTGCAAGATATTTCTGGTGCCCTGCCCAAGATTATGGGATGGGTGCTGGAAGAACCTCCCAGGGACAGGTCAGGCTTATGCCTTAAACAGTTAAACATTGCTGACAGGGCAAGTAGTGTTTGGCTCAAAAGAGAGCTAAGTTTCTCAGAGACCATGGAAATGTCAGAGTTCTACTTGAGCTTAAAGGAAGACCGGTTGAATACAACAACCCAAAGTCAAAATAATGAATGGAACAGCACACATTTCACTCTCATTGACAGTGGAATTACTTTGTATTCCTCTTCCGAAGTCGACTGGTATTTTGTTGCTAAGTGCTGCAATGTCCTCAATGTAACTGGACATTGAGTTTTGAACGTTACTTTTTTGTATTTCAGGAGATTCTGTATTGTTGTTTGAGACAGAGTTGATTAGTTTGGTGAAGTCAACCTACTGGAAGAAAATGATGGACAATGTAATTCCAATCGCCTGCGTGCTGCTGGTCCCTGGACTTTTGTGTCTAATAGGCTATTATCTCTATCTAAAAGCAAATGCGCCAAAAATCTCCAAAAGGAAACTTAAAGAGGAGAAAAAGAGCAAAGCAAAAAATAAATAATTTTTCTGCAAAATTGTTCAGGTGTGTATGGTTTTATTTTTTAAACTGGGAAGAGTTGGTTCGATATCATATGCATCATGAGAGTTTGTTCTAGTTCGACCAGTGGCACCTGTGAATAATCTCTTGGTTACAGATAGTAGATCATTACTGTCTTCAAGTTATTCTGCATAGGTTCAGCTTTAGGTCAAACTCACTTAATTGCTGTAATTGATTGTTACATGTTTGGCCAAGGGAGCAAGGGTTAAAGCAAAGCAATATTAGCATTAGGCAGAGGTGATAATCAGCATTATAGCACTTCTACCATTATTGAAGGTGTTTTCCTCACTCACGTGCTGGTCCTGCCGATGTAACAATTACATAAGATTATCATTAGTAAAAATGCCTTATAAACAATCTACTGTTAATTTTGGGGAAGAAAGAAAGTTGCAGCGTTCAAGTGTGAAGATACATGTTGATCAGTTCTCGGATATAACTAAAATTGAGCTGAGGAGAAATTGTTCAAGAACTGTGGAGTATGAAGATTGCATGACCCGAATACTATTTTAGTCTGCAGCAATGCATAATTCAAGACTGCGCAGAAATGCAAAAGTGTGTTAAGATTCTAAACATGGGCAGGTGATGTTCTCGTACAACACTTATCAAATTTCCCTGTTATTTCCATGGTGGACAACTCCACCCTTTCCACCCTTTTACATGGGTTAAAATGTCCAATGAGAAGTAAATTTGCTACAAACACATTGTTTGTTTGTCAAGGCTCAAATTTCTAAACTGTTGTTTTCAAGTCAACCCATTTCATGGAATGAAGAAGTTGGAAAATGTAGCCTGGAGCGAATCTACCTCAAAATAGGTATGAATACTAAACAGCTCATAATTCAGCACTAATTAGCAGTGAATCGCAAGTCCTACTTGCAAGAGGTCACGTGACAGCTGGTGTGAGAACTGGAAAATTGTGGTGTCAGAGTTGTAATCACTGAGTGAAACAGTGGGCATACGAAGGAGGATCTTTAGTTTGCTCTATAGTTGAGGCTGATAGTGCTTGATATTAACATACAAACTAGAAAGATATTGCATTTCCTCAAGAGTAATGTTCTTAAATTGGACCACAGAACTCAGAAAGCTTGTGCATCTGCAGTGAAGCCTGTGTTCACCTCTTAGGCTGTGTCAACAGCATAATGTGAATGTGGAGGTAGGTGATAGGATCCTGAAGTGCAGTATAGATTTGTCTCAAGTATTTTCTAAACCGTGACATCTGTCGAAATATGGAAATGTTGGACTACAAGTTACACAACTCAACAATAGGTTGCTTCATGCAATTATCAAAGTTAGTCAACTACAATGTCTCAAGGTTTCCGGATGAGGACAGGCGGTTCTGCTGCTTATGGCAGCACAAGGGCAAGAAATGTTACTCTTTTGTACAACGGAAACTTGTGAAAATTCCATGTTTTAAGAAAGGGTTAAGTTCAACTCTGGAATAATCAGCAGGAATTCAGCCCTACAAGCATCTCCTCAGGGAGAAGGCTATTAACACAGAATTGCCCCTTTGCAAGCACTCTGCCCCAGAAAATCACAGATCTAACCTGACCCAAAAGCAGCTCTTTTTTATTTTTAACAGTGTTCCAAATATATCAATTTTGTCTCAGAAGTCTATATAAGACTTACAGTTAAAGTGCCTGTCAGTGCCAGGATATACCAAGCCAATGAAATACTTCTGAACAGCCATGAAATAAATGTTCTCTAGTGTGTCTTGAGAATGGAGCACTTTTCTAAGATTAAATGCGACACAATACCAAACCAAGAACACTTACCCTAACTAAATATTCCTGACCAGGCATGAAAATCCTACCACCAGGAGCAGAGACAACTCTTTTAGGTGAAAATATGGTTATCCTGCTTTGACTGGATCTGTTTGTGGAAAGTAAGGAGTGAGCTGCTACGTACAGATAAAGCTTGGAGGACTGCAGTATACTGACATTCTAACACGGGTCGTTCTGCTGTAATGGGGGTGTTTCATGAACATGAATTTGCTAATAACACGATTGACGAACTGGGGACACTGTTTTGAAAGAGTGAAGTATTAAAGTGTGTATTGGTTATATCTCCATTCCGGCCCCATTAGTTTAAATGGTGCTGCTATTATGCAATTTTCTTAGAAGATGGGATTGTACGAGAACAGAACTACTGCGTTGTAGCAGAACTGACCGTATGTGTTACTCAGATTGATTCATTGAACTAGATGGTTTCTTCAGAAAGTAATATATGTGCTTGCTGTCAGCTCCTGGGAGTTCTTTGAGGAGTTTTTTCAGGAGATGGAGTAGTTGTTCTTTATTCAGTGTATTGCATTGTGTCTGTGTAAAATTAGAATATATGGGCATAATTTTCCCCTTCCTGGAGGTAGAGACAAGGGGGAGTAATTGGACAAGTTGGCCTTCTTGAGATACTCACCAATTAAACTCTGATCGAGAAAGTTTATTAGAGATATTTTTGACCTCTCACCAATTAAGGCCCTTCAGTGAGCAATTAATGGCCTCTTAAGGGCTTCATTGACCACCACCACGATTATCTATCATCTGACCAGGTAAGAGAGAGCTGATGTGTTTCCCAATTGGGAAATGGGGTGGGATTGGGAAGGATGCCTGTCATGTTTGTTAGGGAGAGGAATGTTTTGATCTGGGAGCAATCAGAAGCATGGATAAGGGAGTGGCCTCTGAAAGCTACTGCATTTGCCTTCTTCATATGCCCCCGGCCCTCGTCCTATGTCAAGGAAAAAGATACACTTACTTTCTTGCTGCTGGTTCTCCTCAAGGGGTTTGCTAGGGTAGGTGTAGAGATGTTTCCACTCAAACAGAAATAAAGACAGTTGCTAATCAATGCCATAGGGAACTTTGGAGAAATTAACTTACCCAGAGAGTGGTGAAAATATTGAACTAACTACTACATGTATTTAAGAGAAAACTTCATAACTAGATGAGGGAGACAGGTTAGAAAAAATGTTGATAAGCAAGATAATTTGGTAGACATTTTTCCACACATTAACACTTACCATTGAAAGAATTTACTTTGTTTCAATAGCAAAGTGTATTTATAAAGAGAATTTGATAACTGGTTGGTGGAGTTGCAGATTTATATATTTATTGAATGATAAATATCTACTCATATGTCATTTAAGTTAATTAGGGAAAAAATGTCATTTAGTGACACCGGTCAGTAAAATAACTGGTGGCTCAGTGGTTAGCACTACTGCCTCATTGCACAAGGTACCCGGGTTCAGTTCCACCCTCGGGCGACTGTCTGTGTGGAGTTTGCACATTCTCCCCGTGTCTGCGTGGATTTCCTCCAGGTGCTCCAGTTTCCTCCGACAGTCCAAAGATGTGCAGATTAGATGAATTGGCCATGCTAAATTGCCCGCAGCATTCAGGCATGTGTGGGTTAGGTGCTTTAGTCAGGGTAAATCTAGAGTAATAGGGTAAGGGAATGGGTCTGGGTGGGATACTCTTCGGAGAGTTGGTGTGGACTTGTTGGGCTGAAGGGCCTGTTTCCACTCTGTAGGGATTCTATGATTCTATGATAAAAGACAAACAGAAGACATTGAGACATGAATTTAAGTGATTATTAGACTGTGTGATTAATGATGTGTGCAGCCTCAGTCACATTGTAAACCAGCTTTGAGGCTGCAGGTTCTATCACAGGCGTATTCATTTTCACATTTGTTTTGTTGTTGATAACAATGAGAGGGTTCAGATTTGATAGGATTTCCTCATTGACAGAGATTCCATCTAAATACTGTTTCAGAAGTTGCCGGAGACGTCTGTTCTCCTGCAGCAAGGTATGTTTCTCTTTCTGCAAGACAATCTGGTCCAACTGAACCTTATTATAACGCTTCCAGAATTGTTCCAGAGTCACATAGTCCATCATTGCCTTAAAAAAAGACAAAGTGTAAATTTACTATACAATAGAATCTAGGAAAAGGCATTATTTGCAGCAGATCCAGGAAATGAATTCCCCTATTAGAAAAATCACATCATTTTGTACTCAAATCCCAATTTGGATCAATTTCAGCTCTGGTTTCAGGCAAATATTCAAGACTAGACTAAAAATGAATTTGTCACTTATCTCAGTGAGTTCTTATGCCTATGAGTTTTGAGACAATTTGTAGCTCAGGTTGAGGTTCTGGATGTAAGCTTGCTTGCTGAGCTGGAAGGTTTGTTTTCAGATGTTACCTAGTATGGTGGCGATACATCATCAGTGAGCCTCTGGTAAAGCGCAGGTGTTATGTCCCGCTTTCTATTACATGTTTAGATATCCGTGGGTTGGTGATGTCAGTTCCTGTGTTGGTGATGTCATTTCCTGTTCTTTTTCTCAGAGGGTGGTAAATGGGGTCCAAGTCAATGTGTTTCTTGATAGAGTTCCGGTTGGAATGCCATGCTTCAAGGAATTATCATGAGTGTCTCTGTTTGGCCTATCCTAAGATGGATGTGTTGTCCCAGTCAAAGTGGTGTCCTTCCTCATCTATATGTAAAGATACTAGTAATAGTGGGTCATGTCTTTTTGTGGCTAGTTGATGTCCATGTATCCCGGTGGCTATTTGTCTGCCTGTTTGTCTAACGTAGTGATTGTTACAGTTCTTGCAAGGTATTTTGTGAATTGACGTTCGTTTTGCTTGCTGACTCTACAGGGTCTTTCACGTACATTAGCTGCTATTTTAGTGTGTTGGTGGGTTTGTGGGTTATGATGATGCCAAGGGGTCTGAGTAATCTGGCAATCATTTCCAAGGTGTCTTTGATGTAGGGGAGAGTGGCTAGGGTTTCTGGACATGTTTTTTCTTATTGATTGGGTTTGTTGCTGAGAAATTGGCAGACTGTGTTCATTGGGTACCCATTCTTTTTGAATACACTGTATAGGTGATTTTTCCTTTGCTCTGCTTAGTTCCTCTGTGTTGCAGCGTGTGGTGGCTCACTGAAATAATGTTCTATTGCATTTCCATTTGTGGGTGTTGAGATATTATTGATGCTCTTGAAGGCTTCCTCTAATTCGTTTCGTTTAATGATGACAAAGGTATCATCCACGTAGCAGATCCAAAGTTTGGGTTGGATGGTTGGCGAAGCTGTTTGTTCAAGTCTCTGCATTACTGCCTCTGCTATAAACCCTGACACCAGAGATCCCATGGGTGGGAACCCAACGGAACACCCATGGGACCTCCGACATCAGGGTTCTTAGCAGAGGCAGTAATGTCGAGACTCGAACAAACAGCTCTGCCAACCCAAACTTTGGGTCCACTATGTAGATGACACCTTTGTCATCACTAAACGAAACAAATTAGAGGAAACCTTCAAGACCATCAATAATATCCTTACTGGCATAAGATTCACTAAAGAGGAGGAAAACAACAACAAACTGCCATTCCGAGATGTCACAGTAGAGCGAATGGGGAACTTCAAACCAGCGTCTACAGGAAAACAACACATACGGACCAAATATTGAACTACAAAAGCAATCATCCCAACACCCATAAACGAAGCTGCATCAGAACATTATTTCAAAAGAGCCAACACACACTGCAGCACAGAGGAACTACGCAGAGCAGAGGAAAATCACCCATACCATGTATTCAAAAAGAATGGGTACCCAATGAACACAGTCGGCCGATTTCTCAGCAACAAACCAAAACAAGCAGACAAAACACATCCAGAAACCCTAGCCACTCTCCCCTACATCAAAGACATCTCGGAAATGACTGCCAGACTACTCAGACCCCTTGGCATCATGGTAGCCCACAAACCCACCAACACACTAAAACAGCAGCTATTGAACTTGATAGACCCTATACAGACAACAAGCAAAAACGAACATCATTTACAAAATACCGTGCACAGACTGTAACAAACACTACATTGAACAATCAGGCAGAAAACTAGCCACAAAAAGACATGACCCACTGTTACTAGTATCTTTACATACAGATGAGGAAAGACACCACTTTGACTGGGACAACACATCCAACCTAGGACAAGCCAAACAGAGACACTCATGATAATTCCTAGAAGCATAGTATTCCAACCGGAACTCTACCACAAAACACATTGACTTGGACCCCATTTACCACCCTCTGAGAAAAAGAACAGGAACTGACATCACCAACCCAAGGAAATCTAAACACATAAAAAGAACGTGGGACATAACACTAGCGCTTCATCCGGAGGCTCACTGATGATGTTACCTGGTATGGTGACAAAACGTCTGAAAATGAATCTTCCAGCTCAGTGAGCAAACTTACATCCACAAGTGACAATGGTCACTGATGTTAAACAGCTTTATTAAACAGATGGAATCCAAGCTATACGAAAGGAGAAAGTTGAAAATCACACAACACTAGGTTATAGTCAAACAGGGGGTTTATTTGAAAATACAAGTTTTCAGAGCACTGTACCTTCGTCAGGTAACCAGATAAAGGAACAGCACTCCAAAAGCTTGTATTTTCAAATAAAACCCCCTGTTGGACAATAACCTGTGATTTGTAACTTTGTCCACCCCAGTCCAACATCGGCACCTCCACATCATAAACAAGGTGACATAGCGATCACTGTTAACCATGGGTGTTAATCAATTAAACAACCACACAGCCTCAGGCAATGCAGCAACATTGGAATGCTTAACTGTGCTAAACAAGAGTTCAATTTTAACCCCTCATTTCACTACAGTATTTTACAATATGGTGATTGTCACATTTCCGTCTAATTTACTTTGCAGTCCAACTGGACAGACATAATATCCTAAACTCAAAGGTTACAGAAATTAAATGCAGCATGCAATCTTGTGAGCTGAATCTCTCTTTTTTTTGGAGGTAAACCCTTCGCACATCTACCAGATACAAATTCTACTGTGCCTATTCACCTCACCCAAATTATATCTTACTCCACCCATTCCTACCCTCATCCACACCTTACTTTAGTCAATTCAGCTTCCCAATACATTTTGACCTAAGCAAACCTGTCTTTGAGTTTGCGTTTGTCCATTTCTCACCTCAGCAAGCTCTTCACATGGCTTCACCATCATCAAATGCTCAACTTTTTTCTCTTCTTCTGGAGTCAGAGAGGAGGCATAGAATGGAAGAACTTTCTCTTCTTCTGTTTCCAGTTTCCTGCACATTTCTGCCATCTTCAGTACATGCTCACCCTAGACACATCAAATGAGCAAGCATTCACCAGGTGAAGAACAACAATTATTCAAGATTTTACTCCAAAAGGATAACAGTCATAAGAACTCATTAAGATGAATGACAATGGTCACTGATGTTAAACAGCTTTATTAAACAGATGGGATCCAACATACACTAAACAAGGAGACACTGATTACTGTGAACGATGGATGGTAATCAATGAATGAAACATCCACACAACTTCAGGCAATGCAGCAGCAACACCTCTTAAACAGAGACCATTTTACTTGGTGAGGACTGATACATTGATAAAACGTAACCTGGTGACCATACGGAATTACTTTGTGAGTTGTTCCTCACATGATTGGTAAGATGTGCCATGTGAAGTTATGCAGAGTTAATGACGATAGGCATCATCACACCCATCATGTTGTTGCTAAAACGTGCACAAAATAGGCTAGAGACTTTTCAGGAGAGAAAATGTACTTCTTAAATCAGTTGAACAGAACAAACATGAGATAAACAGAAGTAATCTTACAAACTGAATTATGGCAAAGTGCTTATAGGATAAATATTTTGGTGCTTTGCTTCATTGTATTTCAGAATAACCAAGGTATCTCTCCCTGCTACTCAATTTACCCTCCTGTTTCTCATTCAATTTTTTTTCTCTCTGTTACAAATCTTGATCTTCATCCTTAGCTTCTGCATAGAGCAACACTGCATGTTTGGTGATGTCCCCTAGTTCCAGTTCCTGCTTCTGTCTTTCTCAATGTTGCTATTCATACAGATTTGATTTGTGCTGTCAATGTTAGGGACACCCTATGTTATCATCACTACTGCCAACAAGGCCACTGCAGATTCACGAGGAACAGATAAATTATAGTCTGGCTTCTGAGAACTGCACAGATTAATCAACATAGAACATAGAACATTACAGCGCAGTACAGGCCCTTCGGCCCTCGATGTTGCGCCGATCAAAGCCCACCTAACCTACACTAACCCACTATCCTCCATATACCAATCCAATGCCCGCTTAAATACCCATAAAGAGGGAGAGTCCACTACTGCTACTAGCAGGGCATTCCATGAACTTACGACTCGCTGAGTGAAGAACCTACCCCTAACATCAGTCCTATATCTACCCCCCCTTAATTTAAAGCTATGCCCCCTTGTAATAGCTGACTCCATACGTGGAAAAAGGTTCTCACTGTCAACCCTATCTAACCCCCTAATCATCTTGTACACCTCTATCAAGTCACCCCTAAACCTTCTTTTCTCCAATGAAAACAACCCCAAGTGCCTCAGCCTTTCCTCATAGGATCTTCCTACCATACCAGGCAACATCCTGGTAAACTTCCTCTGCACCCGTTCCAGTGCCTCCACATCCTTCCTATAGTATGGCGACCAAAACTGCACACAATATTCCAGATGCGGCCGCACCAGAGTCTTATACAACTGCAGCATGACCTCAGGACTCCGGAACTCAATTCCTCTACCAATAAAAGCCAGTACGCCATATGCCTTCTTCACTGCACTATTTACCTGGGTGGCAACTTTCAGAGATCTGTGTACATGGACACCAAGATCCCTCTGCTCTTCCACACTACCAAGTATCCGACCATTAGCCCAGTACCCCATCTTTTTATTACTCTTACCAAAGTGAATCACCTCACACTTAGCTACATTGAACTCCATTTGCCACCTTTCTGCCCAGCTCTGCAGCTTCTCTATATCCCGCTGTAACCTGCCACATCCTTCCTCACTGTCTACAACTCCTCCGACTTTCGTATCATCCGCAAACTTGCTCACCCAACCTTCTAACCCTTCCTCCAGGTCATTTATAAAAATGACAAACAGCAATGGTCCCAAAACAGATCCTTGCGGAACACCGCTAGTGACGGCACTCCAAGATGAACCTTTGCCATCAACTACTACCCTCTGTCTTCTTCCAGCCAGCCAATTCCTAATCCAAACCTCCAACTCACCCTCAATGCCATATCTCTGTATTTTCTGCAGTAGCCTACCATGGGGGACCTTATCAAACGCCTTACTAAAATCCATATATACCACATCTACCGCTTTCCCCTCATCTACCTCCTTAGTCACCTTCTCAAAGAATTCAATAAGGTTTGTGAGGCACGACCTGCCCTTCACAAAACCATGCTGACTATCCTTGATCACATTATTTTTATCCAGATGTGCATAAATCCTATCCCTTACAATTCTCTCTAAGACTTTGCCCACAACAGAAGTGAGACTCACTGGCCTATAGTTACTAGGATTATCCCTACTCCCCTTCTTGAACAAGGGAACCACGTTTGCTAGCCTCCAGTCCTCTGGCACTACTCCTGTAGACAAAGAGGACACAAAAATCAAGGCCAATGGCTCTGCAATCTCCTCCCTTGCTTCCCAGAGAATCCTAGGATAAATGCCATCAGGCCCAGGGGACTTATCTATTTTCACCCTTCCCAGAATTTCCAACACCTCTTCTCTACATATCTCAAAGCCATCTATTCTACTTATTCGTGCCTCAGTATTCATATCGACAACAATGTCCTGTTCCTGAGTGAATACTGACGAAAAGTATTCATTCAGTGCCTCCCCAATCTCTTCAGCCTCCACACGCAACTTCCCATTACTATCCTTGATTGGACCTATTCCTACCCTAGTCATTCTTTTATTCCTAACATACCTATAGAAAGCCTTAGGGTTTTCCCTAATCCTACCAACTAAGGACCTTTCATGTCCCCTCCTTGCTGCTCTTAGCTCTCTCTTCAGGTCCTTCCGGGCTACCTTATAACTCTCAATCGCCCCTATTGAACCTTCACGCCTCATCTTTACAAAGGCCGCCCTCTTCCATTTAACAAGGGATTCCAATTCCTTATTAAACCACGGCTCCCTCACACGACCCTTTCCTCCCTGCCTGATAGGTACGTACTTATCAAGGACACTCAATAGTTGCTCCTTGAACAAGTTCCACATATCAATTACACTCTTGCCTTGGAATCTACTTTTCCAATCCACACATCCTAAGTCATGCCTCAACGCATCATACTTTCCCTGCCCCCAGCTATAACTCTTGCCCTGGAGTACACACTTATCCCTCTCCATCACGAGAGTAAAAATCACCGAATTGTGGTCACTGTCCCCAAAGTGCTCACCTACCTCTAGTTCTAATACCTGGCCTAGTTCGTTACCCAGAACCAAATCCAGTATGGCCTCACCTCTTGTTGGCTTATCTACATATTGTGTCAGGAAACTCTCCTGCACACATTGCACAAACACTGACCCATCTAACGAACTTGAGCTATAGCTTTCCCAATCAATATCAGGAAAGTTAAAGTCTCCCATAACAATCACCCTATTACTGTCACTCTTCTCCTGAATCATCTTCACAATCCTTTCTTCAACGATTCTAGGACTATTAGGAGGCCTGTAAAAGACTCCTAACAGGGTGACCTCACCTCTCCTATTCCTAACCTCAACCCAAACTACCTCAGATGGCAAATCTTCGTCCATCTTCCTTTCCACCGCTGTAATACTATCTTTGACAAGCAAAGCCACACCCCCCCGCTTTTACCCCCACCTCTGACCCTACTAAAACATTTAAACCCTGGAACCTGCAACAGCCAATCCTGTCCCTGATCTAGCCATGTCTCCGTAATAGCCACAACATCGAAGTCCCAGGTACCAACCCACGCTGCAAGTTCACCTACCTTATTTCGTATACTTCTGGCATTAAAGTATACACACTTCAAGCCACTCTTCTGTTTACAGGCACCCTCCTTTAAGATTGATGCCATATTCCTAACCTCCCTACACTCCAGGTCCTGCACCCTAAAGCTACAGTCTGGGTTCCCATGCCCCTGCAGAGTTAGTTTAAACCCCCCCCCAAGAGCACTAGCAAACCTCCCCCCAAGGATACTGGTGCCCCTCAGGTTCAGGTGCAGACCATCCTGTTTATAGAGGTCCCACCTTCCCCAGAAAGAACCCCAGTTATCCAAGTAATCAAGTAGGCTTTCTGCTGTCCACTCATGTTAATGAACATGCAGGATGAATTTGCACCTTTTTACATTTTATCGAGGGGATTTGTGACTTTACCTTATCACAAATATCCTTCAGTGTTTTGATGGCAGCATTACTCTCCACCGTTAGTTTGACGAGTCGCTCATGCTCACATGCTCGGAGGTAATTCATCTGACTTTTCTGCATCAGGAAATGCTGCTTGATTGTTTCCTTTTCGTCCCGTAATTTTTTGTTCTGTGCCTCACACTTTTGTGAATTAACTGCTATCTTGACCTTCAGTGTTGCTATTGTATCCTGTTGGTAAAATAATAAATAAATGGAGCATGTCGAACTTCCAGTGATCAGTATAGAGATTAAACGCTACACTAATATTTTAGGAACTCAGAACTCAGGCACATGCCAAGGCAATATCAAAATTGAAAAGGTCAGAAGTCACACGTCAGACGACGAAGGAGCAGAGCTCCGAAAACTTATGGTTTCAAATAAACCTTTTGGACTATAACCTGGTGTGCTGTGACTTTTGACCTTGTCCACCTCAGTCCAACTTATCAAAATTGAAAAGTGCAGGATGAAAGGTGAAGTCATTGAGAAAGTAGCGATGAGGTGACACCAAGCTTGAGTTGGAAAGCTGAAGATAACACACAGACAGATGGAGCAGCAACACAGTTTTGAGGTGCCGATTTCACACACAATTATTCTCCAAACCTTTCCCACTAGGAGCACCTAGCTCCTCATGATTTTCCAGCCATTAAAATTAATTTGCCTCCGATTCACTAATATATTATACTCCACATGGGCAGTGCTAATTCATAAAATCCGCCCTTAGATTTCAATAGTGAAGATTCCATGGGAATAATTTTGTGAGCTCCAAATATTGTTCAGAGGATCTAAAATACACAAAACTGAAAGGGACAAGAAAGGCTACAACAGACAGAAAGAGAGGGTCATTAATATTCTAAACAACAATGTACAAATCCAACCTGAGTAAAGTTGCAGCTGTAACAATGCAAGGTTAATAACTGAGTGTATTTTTCCAAGTACTGTCAAATTAAACTCTGCAATAACTGTGCTACGATACAACAGGTACAATGAGTATTTAGTTAGACCTACTTGCATCTTCTGCAGCTTTCTCATCTGCATTTCAATCTCTTTTGCACTCTTTTCATCTCGTGCTTTCAGTGTTTCAAATGCAATCTTTCGATCCTCAGTTGAGTCAATATAGTTCTTCAATGCATGTTGGAACTGCAGCCACAAATCTTCCACTAATCCCTCCAGATTAACTCGGAGTGAATGCTTCTCCTCCAGACTCTAAATGCAGCAAAAAACACAACTAGTCTCATTAAGATTTAGGTGCTGTTTGCTTGAGCGAATTAGAAATAGTAGAAATGACATAAAATGTTCTTCACAGGAAACCATCCTAGCTTCTGCAATAATTTCAGCTTGATAGCAACTTTTAAGAATCACGAAAATACAAGAAGTCAGTCTTAGTTCTTACAGTTAAATGTTAGTTTGATGAAATGGTCTTCACATGACAATGACCTTGGGCCAGATTTTGGACTATGTTAATTTTATTTTCATCAATAAACCAGTGTATAAACAGCAGCAAGAGATATTGACTTTATCTCTGTATTGCAACTATGAGTCTTGCTACCATTTAAAAATCTAAAGAACAAAAACACTTGCTCAATTAGGCTGGCTAAGAACTTCTTGAAGGCCATTCATAGGAAACACACACAGAATTTCATTGAGCTGTGCAAACAAGAATGAATTAGAATGAATGCAAACAGTCTGTCACATTCACAGGTGAATATGAAAAATGAGTTCACAGTCCTATAGCCTGGGCAAACTGCCCATTGACATCTTACAGTGCAGCAGAATGACAGAGCACTGTGGATATGTCGAAGGCATAGAAAGTGTGCAGAAATAGTTACATTTATATTCTACCTCAATGTGCTGCTACTTTTCAAGACAAATTATAACTTACTAGAATTCATTCCCAGTTCTTCAGGTTAACCCAGAGTTCAGATGCTCTGTGACATAAGACCACAACATATATTGCACTGTGCCCAATCGATGGAAAGGTCTTTTCACAGTTTGATGATGATTATAATGATGATTATTATGGTGAACAGCTTTTTTTTCCCTTTAAAATCCAGTTGCAATAATTAATTGAATTTAAATTCCCCAGATGTCACCGTAGATTTTGAACTCTCATCCCCAAATAATTAATGCAGGCCTCTGGATCACTAATCCAGTAACATTACTGCTACCATAACCCTTAATCAGTAAACACTTGCTAGAAAGTAAAGGTGCATAGATATTGGCCGTGAACAGAACTATACCCCACAATACTAGCTGGACTTCATACATGAAAAATGCCTGTTTTTACTCAAGCAGTCTGTCTTCAGAAGGGAATAACAGTTTCAGTATGAAAACAAAAGAGCATTTACCACTTAGAAGTCTATGGCAATGTTTAGACCCACAAACAAACACACACATCTGTATCATCCACAGCTCTATTAATTTTAAAATAGTTATGAAGAGGAAAAAAAAACTGGTCCACAGGTTCAAGTTCTAAATTGGGGCAAGGCGAATGTTGATGGAATTAGACAGGAGCTTGCAGGGGTTGATTGGAGGTTGTTTGCAGGTGAAGGGACCTCTGGCAAATGGGAGGTCTTTAAAAGTGTGATAGCTAGAGTTCAAGATCTATATTTTCTTGTGAGGGTGAAATGCAAGGTTGGCAGAAATAGGGAACCCTGGATGACAAAAGATAGTGAGGCTTTCACCAGAAAAAAGGAGTTGTGGCTCAGGCAAGCAGGATCAAGGGAATCCCTGGAGGTATACAGGGAATACAGGAGTTTACTGAAGGAGGAAATCAGGAGGGTGCAAAGGGGGCACGAGACAGCCTTGGCTGAGAAGATTTAGGATGAATCCAAAAAGGTACTTGAAGTCTATTAAAGGAAAAAGAATAACGAGAGAGAGAATAGGACCCCTCAAGGACCAAAGTGGACAAGTATGTGGAGAACCACAGGGGATGGGGGTAGGTTCTCAATGAATATTTCTCCTCTGTCTTTACTATGGAGAAGGAGATAAAGATTTTGGAACTTGGGGAGGTTAGTGGTGATATCTTGGGGACAGTCCATATCACAGTAGAGGTGGTGTTGAATGTATTAGAATGTATGAAGGTGGATAAATCTCCTGGTTTTGACCAGATATATGCAAAAGGCTAGAGAAGAACTTGCGAGCGCCCTAGCTGATATTTTTGCATCATCATTAGCAATGGGTGAAGTCCTGGAAGACTAGAGGGTAGCGAATGTTGTGCCATTATTCAAGAAAGGCTGCAAAGAAAAGCCTGGGAACTATAGACCAGTAAGATTAACATCTGTGGTTGGTATGTTACTTGAAAAGATTCTGAGAGAGAAGATGCACATGCTTTTGGAAAGATAGGGTTCCAACTCGACACTGCCTCTTGAACTGTCCCATCTGTCCACCTTCCTGCCCATCTGTCCACTGCACCCTATCATCACCCCTCATCTTCATCTATGTATTGCCGTCCAAGCTACCTTTCCCCCCAGCCCCACTCCCCTCCTATTTATCTCTCAGATCCCCTCCACCCACTAACATTCCTGATGAAGATCTTATGCTCGAAACGTCAACTCTCCTGCTCCTCGGAAGCCACCTGACCGGCTGTGCTTTTCCAGCACCACACTTTTTGACTCTGATCTCCAGCATCTGCAGTCCTCACTTTTTCCTTGACTAAGAGCTTTGTGAATGGGAGATCATGCCTCACAAATTTGTTTTGAGTTCTTTGATGAAGTGACCAGGAAAGTTGACGAGGACAAGGTGGTAGATGTAGTCTATATGGATTTCAGAAAGGCCTTTGATAAGGTTTGGGCCAAAGGGCCTGTCTCCATGCTGTAGGACTCTGTGTCTACGTCTCAATGACTCAAGGCTTGATCTTCTCCATTCTAGAAATCTTATGATAAATATTGAAAGTCATAGATTTTGTTGGTAACCAGCTAGTTCCTGTATCTTTGAGAGCACTTGGTGTCAATACCCATTCGTCATTCTATTGGTGGGATCCAAGCTTCCTTACCTTGTTTTTGAGGTCATCCCTTGTGCTGTTGAATTCTTGTCGTGCTTCGTTTGCAACTTCACCAAAGATCTGGTCCATAGCATACATGATATCCTCCAGATTGGTCATCTCTTGCTCATGCTGCACAATCATCTGCTTTCTGTCAAGATGCAGATTGAATTCAACAATCACTAGAATAACAGCCACCTTCTCATCCAAAATACACAGAACAAATCACACCATTAAACTTTCCTCAGTTATGTAATTTAGAAAGAGCATTAAGCAATTGAAAATCAATCTCAGTTTTTAAAGTGGAAATGAACCACAGGTATTGTGAAAAGAGCTATAACTGCCATTTTAAAATTCAGTAAATGCAACATCTCCTTGTATTCCAAAACTGAACACTGACCTTTCGGCATCAAACTCTTCTTTCAGTGACGCCAACTCTGCCTCAAACTCATTCTCTATTATGGTGAGTCGACTGCGTTGCAGATCCACCAGCTTATCCACGTTCTGAATATGGTTCCGAAGGGCTGTTGCATACTGTTCCTCTGCCTCTTCCAAATCTTTTGTTAAAGCCTGGAAGACACATAAGAAACAGATTACTGATTCCTCTGCTGGCTCACTGAGTTTAATTAGTATACTCAATTTGATGTAGTTGATTGGAGTTCCTCGCCGCTACATTCCCCCACATCATGTTACAGTAGTATGAGCACTACAAACTGGGTATGATCCAGGTTTGGGATCCCTGGTTCCCAATCTCAGTAACAGCATCAGTGCTGTGTACTGAGTGGATATGGTGACTGGGCACTCACTCTGGGAAACTGTTTGCTAGTGCAAGTACTTGCAGTGTAACAGTAGCCAAGGCTTTGCAAATGTTGCATTTGTCCTATCAGACAGCAAATGGGATGTGCACTGCAGGCAAAACAGAGTGAACACGTTGCTGGTTCAGTTATGGTGTTGAAGGGAAGATTACGTGGCCATCAGCAATCTGAATGCTGACGATGAGAGAATGGCAGCTAAACAAAAATCACCATTTCAGACAGAATGGAAATCTCTCACTTTAACAGAAAGGCAGTCTCCCGACAGACTATTCACAGCTCAAATCTTTATCCACCAACAGATACTCGTACATCTGAATATTGTTTGACGACCCTATGCAGGCGCAAGATTATCATATATGAATTGTTAAAATAACATGGTCGTACAGTATATGCATACAGTTCCAACAGTGAGGGTTGATGCTGTTACATAGTGCAGCCAGTAGGAGGCCAAGCTTGCAGGAAATGCTGGAACCTTTGTGCCTATGCAGCTGTCAGTTAGCCTGTCTCTTTAATGAGGAGTGAAAATGTGAAACATATTTAGCCTGTTCTCTAAACAGTTCATTATGTCTCAAGGCACAATCCTATGACAGCGGCAATTTATCTTCATCTTACCCTGATCACACCATCTTTCCGGTCCACAATTCTTTCAAAGGTTTGGCTCAGGATCTCAATGTCCTTCCGGAGTTCTGCAGCTTTTGCCTCCCGCATCACAGTGCGCCACTTCTCATTTAGCTTCAGTGTGTTCAGCCGGGTGTTGTGCTCTTCCTTGGACAGTTTATCCTGTAGGGGAAAGAACACTCGTGATGAAGCAGAAAGAGTATGGCAAATCAAACCACAATTGCATGACTCAAACCACGAAATAAATACAGGACACATCCCATGGTTACAGGCTGAGTATTCTCTGGCATGTAATTCACCTATTGTCCCTCAAAAGCCTGTTGACCACCCCCAAGGGACACGTCAGGAGTGTGATGGAATACTCCCCCACTTGCCTGATGATTGCAGCTCCAACAGCAGTCAAGAAGACCAATACCATTTAGGACAAAGGAGTCCACTTATGGGCATCCCATCTAACACCTTTGACATTCATTCCCTCCACTACCAACACACAGTGGCAGCAGTATATACCTCTATAAACTTGCTTTCTGCTACTGTCTGATGCCACCCTAGCAACCGACAAAATAGCATCTCCCAAACCAGTGTTATCGACCACCTAGAAGGACAAGGGCAGCAGAAACACAGGCACAATACTCTCTACAGAATTGCTCCTCTCCCCTCCCCCCAACCAAACACCATTCTGTCTTGGAATTAGATGACTGACCCTTTACTGTTGCTGGGTCAAAATCCTGGAACATCCTTCCCAACAGTATTGCAGTGTGCCTACATCCTAAGGACTGCAGTAGTTCAAAGCAGGCATCGCACAAGCACCCTCCAAATGGCAATTAGGGGTGGACAATAAATAGCCAGCAACACTCATGAACGAATAAATATGAAAATGACAGATTTGGGGAAAAAACAATTAGATTTAAAAGAAATACCTTTAAGAATTGATTCAGCATATCCTCTTTCTTTTTTTGCCTCTCTTCCTCCTCCAGCATTTTTTGCTGCATGTACAGCAGTTGCTCCTCCTCGGTCATTTTGGTCGCTTTTTTAGATTTCTTCGGCATTGTGATTCAATCTGTGGATCACTGAAGAGATTTCCAAGTCACCAACAAAGCATGTGACAGTGCATACAAGATTAGAATGCAATACTTTTGAATTTTCCAACAGTTTAAAATTTGGGGATCTCCCATTTAAGTCAGAGATGAGAAGTATTTTGCTTCCTCTGAGGGCCGTAAGCCTGTGAGATTTTCTTCGTCAGAGAGTGGTGGAGGTAGGGTAATCAGATATATTTAAGGCTGAGTAGATAGATTTGTGACTAGCAAGGGAGTCAGTGGTTATTGAGGTAAGGTAGGAAAGTGGAATTGAGACCACAATCAGATCAGCCATGACCTTATTGAATGGCAGAGTAGGCTGAATGGTTGCAACAAAGGATTCCAAGTCCCAATTTAGAACATCAGTGATTTTGATTAATGTAAAGCTATGTCACGTTTTATCATGTGTGCCTCTAGTGGCTACTTAGGTAATAACTAAACTTTACTGATTTATACTCACTGTCGATGGAACCCTTCCAGCTCTGATCTTCACAGCAGGTAGGTGCTGTGGCACTGAGCTCGCTGTAGGAGACTTGGGCAACCATCTTAAACCCCTGCTATCAAATGCCTGATGCGATCCTAACCCAGGAAATAACTGAGAACTCCCCAGTTACCTTGTCCTCATAAACCACCTTACTTGCCAAGAGTAATGCATGGAAGATCGATTGGTGAATAAATATTTGGTTTCAACATTTGAGATTGTTTTCTCTATGCCAATACACAAATCAGATTAATTGAGTTTGATTTCCAACAACTCATATTTGGATTTAGAAGTGACACCCTCTTCCCTGAAGGATTTTAGGGTCCCGAGTCTGATTTTTACAGCAATCCAGCAACCTTTGTGGCTTTTCCTTCCTGTCAGTCTGCAGCTGACTGGATTTATCAAGTTTGATTTCAATTAGCTCAGTCATTAGTCCAACACCATAAATACTAGGCTGCCAGATCATTGTACCTGTGGTGTTTGGGTAGATACATAAGTAAATGCAAGCCTTTTAATGTCCCTTTCTCATGGCAAGTTAAAAGGAGACAACACCTCAGGTTTTGCCAAATAGATTTGGCCAGATATTCAATTGGTAGGATTCTGGCTGTAGCCTATCCTTTGATAATGATGAGCCAATTTCATCTTATTAAAATGCAGTAATGAAAAACTAAACTTTACATTTCCAAATAGCCTCTTTCATACCCTGAGGACATTCCGGAGTACTTTACAGCCAGATAACCACTTTAGAAGTGTAGTCACTATGTAATACAGGAAAGTTGAAGGGTGCTGAACTGCCAGAAGTGCCGTTTTTTAGATAGGATCAGGCCATTCAGTTCGTCAGGCCTGCCCTTCCCTATCATTCAATACGATCATGGTTGATTGAATACTTCAATACCTTTCTCCATCCCATCCCCATAACCCTGTATGTCACTGGCAATTACAAATCTATCAATCTCTCCCTTAAACATGCTCAAAAATAGAGCTTCCACAGCCCTCTGGGGCAGAGAATTCAAAGGTTCACAAGCCTATAACTAACAATTTCTCATCTCTGACATAAGAGGCATCCCCTTACTTTTTAAATTGTGCCCCCATAGTTTCAGTTTCCCCAGCTATAGGAAACATCTTGCCTATATCTACCCTGTCTACCCCTTTAAGTATTTTCAAAGTTTCATGAGATCACCTCTCATTCTTCAAGAATACGGGCACAGTTTGCCTAATCTCTCTCCATAGGACAGCCCTGCCATCCCAAGAACAAGTCTGATGAACCTTTGTTGCACTGCCTCAATGACAATATCTTTCCTGAGATAAAGAAACCAAAATTGCACACTGTACTCTAGGTGTCGTCTAACCTATCTCCTGCACAACTGAAGCAAAATTTCCTGAACTCAAATCCTCTTGCCTTAATGTTCTAACATTCCATTTGCCTTTCTGATAGCTTGCTACACCTGCATGTTGGCCTTAAATGACTAATTGACTTAGACCCCTTTGTACATTCACACTTCCAACCTCTTACCATTTAACAAATACTCTGCACCTCTGTTCTTCCGACTAAAGTGGATAACCTCACATTTTCCGCATTATATATGTTCTGCCAAGTTCTTGCCCACTCACTAGGCTTGGCCAAATCCTCCTGGAGCTGCTTACCATGTTTATCACAACACACCTTCCCACTTTGCTTTGTACCATCCACAAATTCGGAAATATTACATTGGTTTCCAAATCAATGATACCTACTGTGTATAACAGGCAAAATAATGAGCCTTGTGATATCCACTAGTCATAGCCTGCAAATAATCCATTTATTTCTGCTCTCTGTTTAATAGTCAGTCAATCATTAATTTATGTCAGTACATTACCTCCTATCCTGTGTAGTGACTGTAACAAGGTCAGCCAGGTGGACCTCATAGAATATGAATTCCCTTAATGGGGCTGTTAATCTGGTTCAATCAGGGAGCCCTGGCTGACAGATATAAACAGGAGGGTCAGAGGTTCTGTTCACTCTGAGAAAGCCAGACCAGTGTCATGTACAATGCACATGTAAATAAAGGGTGACTTGGTGATGGGAAACCAAGCTTTATGGAGTTATTTCACTATGTGCTTTAATTTTTCTACACAGCCTCCCTAAGGAACTTCATCAACATCATTCTGAATATCAACATATGCTATGTCCATTGGATCTCCTTTATCAATTTTGCTTGCAATATCTTCAAAAAAACAAGCTCCTCTTTTGTTAAACATGATTCTCTATTGGCAAATCCATGCTTTGTCCAATCAGATCATTATCAACCAGGTGTCTGTTTATCCCATCCTTTAGAATAGATTCTAGCATTTTCTCTATTACAGATGTAAAGCCAACAGGTCTCTAGTTCCCGGTTTTCTCTCTCACGGCTTTCTTTAAAAATTTGCTACCTTCCAATTCGCAGGAATCATTCCAGAATCTATAGAAACAATATTCAACTCTAAACTGCCTATGTCTCAGGAGAACATAAATGATTTAACTGGAGTGTCTACAATAACTACAAGTCACAGTTCAGGTGACTCACAAATCTGCCCTTTAAACTTACTGTACGCCTGTTAAAAAATAATCGAAAGGGTCCAGGGCACTTAAACAAATCACATTTTTTTAAAAAGAGAGAACGTTCCCTGTAGCTCCTTGTGACACAAAGAGCATGGGCGTTTTCTTAGTGTGGACAATACATATCCTTCAGTCAACATCTCTAAAACATAATATTTGCTCACTATCACATTTCTGTTTGTAGGAACATGCTGTACACGAATTGATTGCCATGTTTCATACAATTCAAAATAAAAGAGCTTTTCCCAAATTCGCAAAAGTGAATATATAACTACAAATGGTTTTTTAAAATAATTTGTTTAACTGTTTAGATAATGGAAAAGACCCACAACACGTCTTGAACATTGATATCTCTTCTGGAACCAACAACATTATAAAGATTAATAAAACAAACAACTGAAGATCTGAAGCAAAAACATAGAACTCTGGAGAAACTCAGCAGGTCTGGCAGCATCTGTGGAGAAAGAAAGCGAGTTGAGGTTTCGAGAATCTAGTGACCCTTCTTCAGAACGTCAAAGTATTTCTTTTGCCCTGAAGTGGGATCTTGCTGTCCCCAATTAGGCTGCCAGGTTTTACCTGGATGGAGAGAGGGGGCGGGGAAAGGAACATGCCTGGGAAGCACTTTAGCAGTCCCTGAGGATGGGAGAGGCACTACACAAATGCAATTTTGTCTTTAGGACGCCGCCGCCAGCTGAACTCCGCGAGGTCTCTGTCCCTCGGGCCGCCTGGACCCTGTCTCTGCAGACAGTGGGAGCCTCTCACCCCTTGTCCTCCTCGACCTTCCGATTCTTCGTCTCGCAGCAGTCCCCGGGGAGACTACACACTGCGGCTGTCCAACGGTAACCTAGCAACTGCGCGCTCTCGCACGGCCTCAGCAACCGCCAACGAGCAATCACTGGAACAAGAGGGAGCCTCGAGCCGGTACCTTATCCTTCAGCAGCCCCTTTTCGGTCTGGAGGATTCATCTCATTAAGTTTACCTATTCCACATGAAAAAGTACAAAGTTAAAAATCACACAACACCAGGTTATAGTCCAACAAGTTTAATTGGAAGCACTAGCTCCGAAACTTTTAACTTTGTACACCCCAGTCCAACATCGGCATCTCCATAGCACGAAAAAGTACAGTTTAAAGGTGAGTTTTCAAGACAATTTAATGTATTTCAATATGAAATTAGAAGAAAATGAATGGTGGAAACACTCACCAATTTCAGAGAGAAGCAAGAATTAACCTTTCAAAGGTCATTAACCAGGAAAACTGTTTCTCTATAAAGATGCTGCCAGACCTACTTCCAACATTTTCTCTTCGTAGTTCAGATTTTCAGCATTTGCAGTACCTGGATTACTTTCGTCTTTAACCCCGTTTTGTGTAAAATTAATGCCTAATTTTGCTTAATGATTATTCACTCGAATTATTAGTAAGTATACTTCAGTCAAATCTAAATCACAGACGGTATCCCAGGCAGGTCATCAGAATACATATTTTGTGTTATATTTAAGATTAAGGATAAAACAGCCTTTAATCTTGCATTATAAGAAATAAGAAACTGGTAATATTTGGAAGTATTAGCTTCAGAAACTTCAGAGCTGAGCTCTCAACGTTGACCAAATCTTACAATTGAAAACAAGCAAAACTTGTCAAACTGCTACAAATTAAAATACAGCCTTAAATTCAAAAGAAAATTCAGAAAGCAACCTGAATATGCTTTACGACTGTGTTGTGGTGATGGAATAAAGTACATTCTATTTTCGTTAAATATGATTAGAGTGTCTGAGGTACTACAATTGATGTTTTTCTATGAAAAGTAACTTATTAATAAGTCAAAATAAATAGTCATGCTGAGAGTGTAGTCTGTCATTCGTGCCTGTTATTCAGATGCTAGATTATCTCCTAAGTACAAATACAGTTTCCAGTAAGCATGCACATTTATAATTGGTAGTACCCACCATTTGGGATATGATTAAGTTAGAGTCAGAAGTGCAGGCAGAAACATACAAAATTGGAAATAATTTATTTAATTTAAGGTCCTGTGCTTCTTGTGGGACCCATTTCTGATCTTTGAAAGCCTCATGCTTCACTCACCACATGCTGAACATACGCAGTGCAACAGCACAGGAAAGTCCCCTGACTATTCCTAAATATGGAGCAGAACCATCCACCAATTGCTCCCTGAGGCCATGTCTCCCACTCTCTTACACCCTACCCAACCCCAGCAATGAAGAAGAACCAGGGAGATTCTCTGTAGTTTTCAGAATCACTACCCATCTCTGGATATGATTTGGAGATGCCGGTGTTGGACTGGGGTGTACAAAGTTAAAAATCACACAACACCAGGTTATAGTCCAACAGGTTTAATTGGAAGCACACTAGCTTTCGGAGCGACGCTCCTTCATCAGGTGATTGTGGAGGGGCTCGATCGTAACACAGAATTTATAGCAAACATTTGCAGTGTGATGTAACTGAAATTATACATTGAAGAATTGATTGTCTGTTAAGCCTTTCATCTGTTAGAATACAGTGATAGTTTCACTTCTTTCATGTGTAAATCACAAAACCTTTTTTTAAAAGTTGCATTCTTGAGTTAGCTGTTAACAATGGTGATAGCTAGACAATATGTTGAAGGTAAAAACAATGACTGCAGATGCTGAAAACCAAATACTGGATTAGTGGTGCTGGAAGAGCACAGCAGTTCAGGCAGCATCCAACGAGCAGCGAAATCGACATTTCGGGCAAAAGCCCTTCATCAGGAATAAAGGCAGTGAGCCTGAAGCATGGAGAGATAAGCTAGAGGAGGGTGGGGGTGGGGAGAGAGTAGCATAGAGTACAATGGGTGAGTGGGGGAGGAGATGAAGGTGATAGGTCAAGGAGGAGAGGGTGGAGTGGATAGGTGGAAAAGAAGATAGGCAGGTCGGACAAGTCAAGGAGTGTTAGCCCCCTGTGTTCTGTCTATGACCTGATGTTTAGATTGATTCTAATCTAAAAAGTGAGATAACAGAGTTTTACATAAATTCATGAATTTATGTAAAACTATCACTACCTAACTATCACTACCTAACTATCACTAACTAACATTAGTGAAACTATCACTGTATTCTAACAGATGAAAGGCTTAACAGACAATCAATTTTTCAATGTATAATTTCAGTTACATCACACTGCAAATGTTTGCTATAAATTCTGTTTTACGATCGAGCCCTCCACAATCACCTGATGAAGGAGCGTCGCTCCGAAAGCTAGTGTGCTTCCAATTAAACCTGTTGGACTATAACCTGATGTTGTGTGATTTTTAACTTTGTACATCTCTGGATAAAGACTGTAGGTAAGCCTGATGAATAATGAATAAGTGGTCGAGTCTCTGAGAAATGCTGGTTGTTCTTGTGCCCTCAACAGTCATGTGATTGAGACTCTGCTAGAAGATTGGATCAGCTCTAGAGCAGTGGGGTCTGCTGCTAAATCATCATGGTCGTAAATACTGTCAGAAGAAACATTTAGAGATCTGGCCTGAACTTATCTCAAGCACAGTAAAATGTGGTGCTATCAGTGGAGAAGATGGCACTTTTCTAAGAATCTGAAGAATAGCGAAACGTCTGAGAAACCATGAGGCAAAAATCTTCAGCATCATTCCCAAGTACTTTATGTTGAAGACTTAACCCAAATAGGTCTATACTCGGATATGGCAGCCATGTCCACACCACCGAAGCACCTCTTATCCCTTCCATAGTTCTTTGAAGCTGTTGAAGTACCTATTCGGGTATAGATGAGGGTTGTGGAAAATGCACTTCCACTTTTACGGAACAGTCCCAGGTCTCCATTCCAAGCAGCTACGGCACCATGATTGGTAATCTTTTTAATATACACAGTGGGCCCCATTGTGAATTATGTCCTGAGTGGACAAAAGTATTGATCAAACCTGATTTTCAGTCAGTCCTAGCAGCTCTTGTTTTCGGTTCAAGAGGAAGCTTATTATTGAATGCACCAGAAGCCAGGGGAATCAGCAGACTCCTTTATTAATAATTTATATAGGTTGGTCAATTATTGTGACTGAGGCACATTGAAGGATAAGCTTATTTGAAACAAAATAGTGATTAAGGTCCGTCACAATTAACTCTGATTCTTTTGCTGTCTTAAGAAAATGGAACATGAGAGCACACAGCCCTGAATATAAGGCAAGCCGACCAAAGATTAGTGATGATTTTGGTAAGTCTTCAACTTAAAGTACTCGGGAAGGATTCTGAGGATTTTTGCCACACAGTTCCTCGGCCTTGCTTTGCAGTTCTTCAGATTGTCAGAAAAGCACCATTTGCTCTAGATCAGTGTCTCCACCAATCTCACCATGTTTACATGTGCTTGAGATACATTCAGGCCCAACCTCAAAATGTTTCTTCAAAACAGTGCTTATGAATATGATGATTTGACTGCAGACCCCTCTGCTCTAGAGCTGATCCAACTTTCTAGCAGAGTCTCAATCACATGACTCTTGAGGGCACAAGAACAACCAGCATACCTCAGAGATTTATCCACTTATTCATTAAACCCTCTCCCAATAATCTTTCTCCAGAGCAGAGTTGTGATTTTGAAAACGACAGGGGAACTCTCTGGTAACAGTAGGTCTTTGTTCACTGGGCAACCTCCCAATGTAAATAAATTCCCATTAGCGTTCCAGAACTATGTCTCTCAGATTGTTTTGGAACATAAAATCACCATGGCGATAGAAATACCTAGAAATTAATCTCACGCCCTTCAGTCACACAGAAACCCACATGCCACCAGTTCAGAATTAAAAATTCCAAAATAGATGATATTAAAATATATATTAATTACACTGCACACATCACAACTGCTTGAGGATTGTCCACAATTTGATTTGTCCGCAGTGAGGGCAGCATGGTGGCTCAGTGGTTAGTACTGCTGCCTCATAGCACCAGGGATTGGGTTCAAGTCCAGTCTTAGGGGACTGTCTGTGTGGAGTTTGTACGTTCTCCTAGTGTCTGCGTGGGTTTCCTCCAGATGCTGTGGTTTTGTCCTACAGTCCAAAGATGTGCAGGTTAGGTGGATTGGCCATGCTAAATTGTCCATGGTGTCCAGGGATGTGCAGGCAGATGAGCGATTAATGCAGAGATATGAGGATAGGACGAAGGGCTGGGTTTGTTGGGGTGTTCTTTGGAGGGTCAGTGTACTCTTGATGGGCCAAAAGGCCTCTTTCTACACTGTAAGTACTCTATGATTCTATATCAAATCCTCTCAGGACAATCAGTGCCACTCTGAGAATGCCTGAGTTAACAGTGTTTTGTTAGCTGAAAGATTTTGTTTTAGTGGCTGCCAACAGAAAAAGTTCTGAGCTTTATCAACTAGTCCTCAGAGGGCAACATCTGAGACTTTACTTTGCAAGAAAAATCTGATTAGGAGCTTGAAGCAAAATAAATATCATAAAACTTGCTTCTTTCTGACATAGTGCACAGTGTAAGATTACACAAATCAGAGATTAACTTACTCGTTTGCTTTTTAAATGGGAGAATTGATGCAATGTTGGACATCAGGACTCAGTGGAAATCATTGGTTCTGATATACTCTACATTTCTTTTCTGTTAACAGATTTTGCTTCTTATTAGGATGAGTTGGGAATAATTTACAGGGAAAAGTTACATTCAAATTTTGAATCCTGACTCTAAAGAGAAGCATTTACATTTCTATAGTGGTGTTCACAACTCCTGAACATCTCAGTGTGCTTTACAGTCAATGAAGTACTTTTAAAGTGTGGTCTCTGTTATAATGTTAGAAACACAGCAGCCAATTTTCACATAGAAAGCTCCCACGAACAGAAAATGGGATGACAAACAGATAATCTATTTCAGTGATGTTGATTGAGGAGCAATTATTGGTCAGGACCCCATGGTGAATTCCTCTGTTCTTCCACAAAACAAGGCCATAGAAACATTTACATCACCTGAGTAGGAAGCTGACATCTCACCTGAAAGATGGCATCTCCAACAGTGCGGCACTCTATTTGAAGTGTTAGCTTTGAATTTTGTGCACGTGTCCTGCAGTGGGACTTGAACCTGGACGCCTCTGACTCAGGAGCAAGAATGCTGCTAACTGATACACAGTTGGTGCAGATTGTCCTTCCTATGTGTCAATCAGAGAAGCTTTGCAGTGTTAACGGACATTCAAAGTCAAGAGGCCCACCTTGCAGCCAGCCAATGATTCAGAGAATAGGTCAGAAGAAGATCCTGATTGATGAATGTGGATAGTGAGAAGTCCAGGACTACTTGCTTGTTCAGGGCTGCTGGGTTGTCAGTATATGGGAGCTACTTTTTTTTTAAAAAGAAAACTGCTCCAGGACACTGTGGCTACAGAATCAGGTCAGCAGTTTAGAATTCTCAGGCAAATGACTTGCCTCTGGAATCCCCAAAGTCTGTCCACCGTCTGCAAGGCACAAGTCAGAAGAATTCAAAAGAGATTTACCAGGATGTTGCCAGGAATAGAGGGTTTGAGTTATAAGGGGAGGCTGGATAGGCTGGGACCTCTTTCACTGGAGTGTAGGAGGCTGAGAGGTGACCTTAAGGAGGTTTATAAAATCATGAGGGGTCTAGATAAGGTGAATAGAAGGTGTCCTTTCCTTAGGGTGAGGGATTTCAAGTCTAGGGGGCATATTTTTAAGGTGAGGGGAGAAGGATTTTAAAAGACATGAGGGGCAATTTTAATTTTTACAGAGAGTGGGTTCATGTGTGGAATGAAATTCCATAGGAAGTGATGGATGTGGGTTCAGTTACAGTGTTTAAAAGACATTTAGATAAGAACATGAATAAGAATTTTTGGAGAGCTATGAGCCAAGCAGGTAGGACTAGTTTAATTTGGGATTATAGTCAGCATGGACTGGTTGAACCGAAGTGTCTGTATGACTTGAAGTCAAGAGTGTGATGGAATACTTCCCACTTGCCTGGATGGGTGCAGCTCTGACAACACTCAAAAAGCTCAACATCATCCAGGAGAAAGCAGCCCACTTGACTGGCACCGTGTCCACAAGCATTCACTCCCTTCACCACCAACACTCAGTAGCTGCACTGTGTACTATCTCCAAGATGCACTGCAGAAATTCACCAAAAATTCTTAGACAGCACCTTCCAAACCCATGACCACTTCCAACTGGAAGGACAGATACAGCAGGTATATGGGAACACCACCCCCTGCAAGTTCCCCTCCAAGCCACTCACCATCCTGACTTAGAAATATGTTAATCATTCCTTCACTGTTGCTGGGTCAAAATCCTGGAAGCCCCTCCCTCAGGACTGCAGCGGTTCAAGAAGGCAGCTCACCACCACCTTCTCAAGGGACAACTAGGGACAGGCAAGAACTGCTGCCCCAGCCAGTGGTACCCACATCTTGTGAAAGATTGTGAAACAAAGAATTAGCATCTGTCAAAACCTGTTGGAACAGATTGATTGAAAATTACTACTGGCTCCTGTGGGCCAGCAAATTGAGAGGATAACTGCTTTTCTCCCCTACAGTATTCAAGTCCTTCATAAGGGTGAGGATTATTGCACTGCCATTAGCTTCAGGCACAGGGAAATAGTGAGAAATGTGACCATTGTTAATACCAAGTGCTTCAAGTAATAATGTCTATTAATATTTAGAAGCTGGGGAAAAAACACTATTTTTATTTAGGGGTCAATTACGATGAATAATTCAGAGTTGCTGATAGAAAAAGTGGATTAAAAGCTTGTGTTAGTTTGTATTGTTTAGTTTTCTACTGCGACAGCAGATTAACTTCAGTTGATTCTAAGGGGCCTCGGGGACCACTTTGTGAGATTTATTGAGCTAATAACACACCAAGTGAATCCTGGATGTCATAGAAGTGTGACTCAGAGGCCCCAGTCCCTGTCCTGCAACTCTTAACAGCACTCCCAGTGCGCCGGTTAACCGCTCTAAAGCGCTTAATGGCAACGAATTTGCAGTGGTCTTACCCACTCTTGGCGTTTAAATCACTTCCCTAAATACTGCAAGTGGCTTTCCTGTTGTTTTGCATCACCTCTGCTTTATTGCCTGCTCCATTTGCAGACATGCCCCTGCGGGCTTCGGAGAAGGTTTAAAAAAGGCACGTTGCAGGAGGTTGAGGGCCATAGCACACCTCTTCCTCAGCAGTTGGCTACCCACAATGATGAACAGGGAAGTGCTCCTAGCGTGCTGCCTTGTGCTGGGCTCGTTGCAAGCAGCTACTTGCACTGCCGAGGGGCAGTTCGCCACCATCTACCAAGCAGACCAGGAGGACGGGCTCCCCGTTCGCATTCTGGCAGCTGTGGTAAGACTCCTTAAGCTCTTTGTAAACTTTTCCATGCTGCTGCTGATCAGAGTGTATTTGTCCCTCCTTGCCCTCTCACCTCGAGTCTCCATTCCGTGGGACATCATTACCGATCAATGTTGGTCAGACCATCTGTGATCATTGCTTGTGGGGTCTTGCCAAGTTTCCATTACAACTTTAAACAAAAATGCTTAATTGGCAGTAACCTGCTTTTTGTGTATGTCTGGGTGGGTTGAATTTTGAGGTCATGCTATAACAATGCAATTCTTTTGCCAAAGGGGTCGAAGAATTGGCTTGTCGTGTTGTGCCTGCAGCCTCCCCCTCTCTCTCTCTCTCTCTCTCTCTCTCTCTCACACACGCACACATGCACACACACGCACACACAGTCTGAGTGTGTCAGCTCTAGCTAAGACCCACTCTTGCCTGACCAACTCTGTCCATTTTACAGCAGAGGTGCAGTACAGTAACTTGTGGACCAGGCTTGAGGGGCTGAATAGCCTACGGTGTTCCTAACTTACTTTCAGCAGGGCTGCCTGACTCAAAGTCCTTCTCTGAGTCATGACAAACACTTGTAGCCTTGGTAAGCACAGCCCGAATATTGACACTGGGTCCGTGGGCCATAGTGCTGTATATATCTATTTCGGAAGGCTATAGACCAGCTTTTCCCTGTGATCTATGTGAGTGCAGCCTATGTCCAAACATAAAGCAACATTTTCCACATGCTTATGTTCACAAGAGTCGACATCATTCATCTTCAGAAGCACTTCAAAACTGTCTTGCAGCTGTCTGCACCACATAATGGTCAGGACAAGTACGACAAACACACAGCTATCTTCCAGGACGACACATGTTTCTTGCTGTATCGAATTATCGCTCTATAGCAATGTCCAGGTGTCTCTGTAATGTTTCAGCACATTCCAGATAGTCATGGTGCAATAGATACATGCTCCTTGTGTCCCTAAACACTTGAAGTGCAGAAGCGAATTGCAGCAGTTTGATCATACAGAGTGTTGGAGACACACTTGGAATTTCTGCACATCTGTCTCACCAGAGTACCTACTGTAAAGGGTGTTCAAGGCATTGTCATCTTCATTAAGACACATTACAGTTTAGCTTTGAATCATTTAATCTGTTCTAATTGAGAAGGCGTCGTTAAGAAACAAAGCACAATTCTCCTTGTGACCTTTTTCAATGTTGACGTCAAATGCATGTGACAAGAATGTTGCCATTTTCAACCTTGTATCCACTCTGCTGTGATTGGTAATTACTCCAATCTGGTCCCTTGACAGGATGGGGAAGGGAACAATGTGAGGAGACTGGCAGACGACCACACAATGAGCTCACCGATCAACTCTATCGTCCACATGCCTGGAAAGTTTGGCAGAAGTCCTTCCTTTGCCTTCCAGCCACAGAGGTAGGTTTCTCCCAGGTAGGCTCAGGGGGTGGCAGCAGCGGTGGTGGTGGTGGGCAGGGGGAGGTGGGATGAGAGGTTGGTGCTGTGTTTAATGGTGTGATTTTTTTGACTGCAGCTTGTTACCCCATTCAGTTCAAAGTTACTCCAAGCAGCTCATGAACACACTGGCAATAAAGAATAAAAGCAAAATACTGCAGATGCTAAAAATCTGAAACAAAGGCAGCAAATGCAAGAGAAACTCAGCAGGCCTGGCAGCATCTGTGGAGAGAGAAATAGAGTTAACATTTAAAGTCTGCCATGACTTTTCTTTAGAACTTCAAACCAGTTCTGGAGAGTGGAGTCACACTGCACGGAAGCAGACCCTTCGATCCAACTCTTCCATGCTGACCAGATATCCTAGAAAATATCTAGTCCCATTTGCCAGCATTTGGCCCGTATCCTTCGAAACCCTTCCTATTCATATACACATCCAGATGCCTTTTAAATGCTGTAATTGTACAAGCCTCCACCACTTCCTCTGGCAGCTCATTCCATCCATGCACCACCCTTTGTGTTGAAAACAGCATCCAAAATGGTTGACAGGAGAGGAATACAGCTCTAAGTATTGCTTTTTTTTGAGGTTGTTTTCAGGGCTGGAGCTGATTTCCTCGCTTTCTTGGAGGCGTAATTACTGTTTTTATACATTCTGCATTGTTTTTGGAATTTTTATTTAAAAGATCAAACACAACGAGACTTTAAATGGGAGGAAAGAGAGAGAGCAGGAGATGAAGTTTCGTGAGAGCGATCAGGTGATAAGGTCAGAGATCGAAGAATTGCAAATGGCTCTAGAGATCAACAAGCAAGCAGTGCACTTTCACAGCTGCCTGACTATGGAATTGCAAATGCTTCTCTGGAGTCATAACAAACTCAAAACGTTAACTCTGTTTCTTTCTCCGCAGATGCAGCCAGCATTTGTTTGTTTTAGATTTCCAACACAATGGTCCATATGAATTCACGATACACTACACCACCTAGCCTTATCGCTGCATAAGAAGACAATAAGTAGCACAATTAATGTCTGTTGGAGAGGGCCAGAGAAAAGATTAGGAGATAAGGAGAACTGTTTCACATTTTCTTCCTTTTTCTCCTGGACTAGAACAAGAAACACAGGTCAATTAAGGAAGCTTACGAGCCTTAGCAGAGCTATTAGGATGCTGGACTGAAAAATAAGGGGTCTCCACTGAAGCAACGCTAGAAACGCTGCAGATGGTGACAAATTACATGGAAACTTTTCTTTGCAAAGGGTTAACTGGGCACTTAAACATTGATAGGGGAGGCACGTTCTGCCTGCACCCATTTTAGGGGACACCGTGACAAGCCCCCACCTCCTCTAGCTGAGAAAGAAGCCAGGCAAAGGGACAGACAGAGGAAGGGAAATATGCCAGAGGTTCTCAAACTGAGGTTCACAGAATGGCGGGAGGGGGAGCAGTCTGTCGAGATTGTCCAGGGTCTGAAAATGTTGACTGAGCATAACTTGGCTGATGAAAGTGGCTGGAGGTGGGCCCGGGGATGAGCTGGGAATGTGATGCAAGGTGGGGTAACTGTCCTGTGTAGGGAAGAACTTGCAGGAGGGATGACAAGGGCAAGAAAGGTTATGTGGACGTAAAATATCTGTAGGTAATGCTGGTCTTCTTCAAAACCTTAATAACAGTACTTGTGTATGTCATGTATTATGGTATGATGAGATTTGTAATTTAGATGTGGAAGTGGGTCTATGTTTCGTAATCTATTTGACCGGGGTTCTTTAATCAAATCAGCGACGTACGGAACTAGAAACAGGAATGACTAAGGCAGAGAGAAACATGGATAGAGATAGAGACAGAGATGGGGCTGCGAGATGAAGTGCAGGATTGGAGAGGCTGCAGAAATGCTATCAACTGAAAGGGGCATTGAATGTTTTGTTACTCTGTTGAAAGCTGCAATGCTGCCCCTGGACTCTGAGTTCTGGGAGAAAGCTGGAGCACCTAAATCCAGCTTCACAACCCTATGAGATCTTTGTGCTCCTCCGTTTCCAGCCTCTCAAACATCCCCTGATTCCCATTGCTCATTTGGCGGCCGTACCATCAGCTGCATGGGGCTCTAAACTCTGGAATTCCCTCCTCTCCTTCTCTTCTGAAAATCAATATTAGTGACCAAATGTTGGGTTACTAGTCCTAATAACTCCTTGTGTGGCTTTGTCAAACCTTGGGGTGGTTTACAATGCTAAAGTAAGATCAGAATACATGATGATATCCTGGATTCTGTTGTAAACTGATTCCGTTCTTCCCGCAACTGTCTTTGTTTCAGGTTTGGCCGCGAAGCTCAAGCCTTCTCAGACTACAGCACTGAAGGTCGGATACGTTCCAGAGGCTGGGATGTCATCCCGCATCAGTTCTGGAACATGGCAGTCCCACAGCGTTTCGGAAAGAAGAAATAACAGCTCCTGAAAGGAGGCAAACAGTAGCATTCCCCCGAAAATCATCCCCACATCAATCACGACCAAATGTTTAAGACCCGACAACAGATTGAGGCTTTTTGTCACATTGGTCCTTTAACCCAAGTACAAAATATTTTAGTCCATCAGACATCTCCAAACAGTATGCTTAGAAATGAATTCATTCACTTGTAAAACTTACAATTGTCTTTACTAATAATTAAAGAGAATATTTAATCAATGTTATTATCTAGATTGTTAATTTTATTCTGAATTCTATAAATAAATCTTTGTGAACTCTACAATTGTATCTTTTTAACATGGGAATTGCCACTGTTGCCACGTTAGGAAACATATGCAGGCATTACTGGATTCTGATACAGGTCTGTGCACCAGTGATAGGTCGTTGGCAAAATGTTGCAGTTTTGGGTTTTTTAAAAGCATAATTTTCTTAATTAAATGGAAGGTTTATTAAGTTCCTTTAGATTTTTCACTTTTCACTGAGATCATAGTAACCCAGACCTAAATCATAACCCCTGATTTTGGTCAGTTGCAAAGTGGAATTGAGATATAATCCATAGTTTTGACATTTAAATAATTTATGGGAAGGTTTCTCTCAGAACTCTTGCTAACCCTTCTTCAGCAGTTGCGATAGCCTCTTGACATTAAACAGATTCTTGAATCTAACAGAATAAACCGATACCTTATATCAGATTCATGCAAAACACGAGGCGGAGAGTTTTCAGACTTCAGAACTTTTCTTTATGTGGTGCATTAATCTAATGAAATGTTCCAAGGAGCTTCACAGGAGCATTAGAAAACGATATAAAACACTGAGCCCCATATTCGGTCAGATGACCGAAAGCTTGGTAAATGAGGTACATTTGAAGGAACATCTTAAAGAAGGAAAGTGACGTAGTGAGGTTGAGGGAGGGAATTTCTGATCTTTGAGTCTCAGGAGATGGAGATACTGCTGCCAGTCATGGAGCAATTTAAAGTCGGGGAATTCTTAGTAGACCAGAATCAAAGGATATCTCCGAGAGGTGACCTCATCGAGGTTTATAAAGTCATGAGGGGCATAGACAGGGTAAATAGACAAGGTCTTTTCCCTGGGGGTGGGGGAGTCCAGAACTAGAGGGTATTGTTTTAGGGTGAGAGGGGAAAGATATAAAAGGGACCTAAGGGGCAACTTTTTCACGCAAAAGGTGGGTATATGGAATAAGCTGCCAGAGGACGTGGTGGAGGCTGGTACAATTAAAAGGCAGCTGGATGGGTGTGTGAATAGGAAGGGATTAGAGGGATATGGGCCAAGTGCTGGCAAATGGGACTAGATTAGTATATCTGGTCAGCATGGATGAATTGGACCAAAGGGTCTGTTTCCATTCTGTATGACTCTGTACCAGCGGCTTATAGACTAGAGAACATTATGGGGGTTAGGAGTGGCAAGGCTGTGGAGGGATTTGAAACAAGGATTCTCCCAGGCGAACTCAGTCAACAGAGAAAATGGTTTTGGGGTGTAACAAGCGTTTCAGTTGTACTGGCAGATTATCTCAGCCAATAGGACTGAAATCCCATGTCCTAACTGCATCACCTTGTCATAATTGGTTGCTTAGTGTTTTCCAAACAGATTAAATGTTGAGCCTAGAAGGAAGAACTATTTCTCTAACTTGGTACACACCTTTCCTCCCAAACAAACTGAGAATTCACCATATCAGTCAAAATCACCTCAGGTATGGTGGCACATAAATCCAATGCCATTAACACCTATCACTTCGAATGCTGCACAGCGCTCATTGGAAGAGTATGTGAGTGTTTCTCCTACACCACCAGGTCACACTAAGTTCCCAAAGCAAGCTGATAGTATCACATTTGTGCTGTTGTTCTGCACTTTCAGGGCGGTTCAGATAAGCTGAATTCAGACTATGCTTCGTAACCAGCAGAGGAACTAATAATCAGAGACCTGATCCAAATAGTGACAAGGGAATAAGTACACAGAGCTCCTATGGTGCAGAAGGAAGTCGTTTGGCCCACTGAGTCCTTCCCAGCCTTCTGTGAAGCAATTTATTCCTCATCATTAACCCAACTCTGCAAGTTTAACTCCCCCAATTTCCTTTTGAAATGATTCATCAGCTCTGCTTCCACCACCCTTGCAGGCTGTTACCACTCCCTGTGTAAACAAGTTCTTTCTCACATTCTCCTTACATCGCTTGTCCAAGACCTGAAACCTGTGTGTCTCTCATCCTTTTATGACCAGCTTTTCTCAGTCGATCTTCTCTAAATGTGTTGTATATACACTTCAATCAAATCTCCCATCAGTCTTCTTTGCTGTCCAAGGAGCACAGCGCCAGCTTCTCCTACATAAAGGTGGCACAGTGGCTCAGTGGGTAGCACTGCTCCCTCACAGGGACCTGGGTTCGATTCTACCCTCGGGTCCGAGTGGATTTACACAAGGTGTTCTCAGGTTTCCTCCAACAGTCCAAAGTTAGGGTGGATTGGTGATGCTAAATTGCCCATAGTGTCCAGGGATGTGCAGACTAGGTCGGTTAGCCATGGGAAATGCAGGGTAATAGGGTGGGGGGGTGAGTCTGGGTGGGATATTCTTCAGAGGGTTGGTGTGGACTTGATGGGCCAAATGGCCTTCTTCCGCACTGTAGGGAATCTGTGATTCTAAAATCCTGAATCATAGAAGAAGCTGATGGGAGGTCAGGTTGTGGCTGTACAGGATTTTGGTTAGGCCACTTTTGGAATATTGCATGCAATTCTGGTCTCCTTCCTATAGGAAGGATGTTGTGAAACTTGAAAGGGTTCAGAAAAGAGTTACAGGGATGTTGCCAGGAGTTAGAGGATTTGAGCTATAGGTAGAGGCTGAACAGGCTGGGGCTGTTTTCCCTGGAGCATTGGAGGCTGAGGGGTGACCTTACAAAAGTTTACAAAATCATTATGGGCATGGATAGGATAAAAAGACAAGGTCTTTACCCCAGGTTGGGGCAGTCCAGAACTAGAGGTCACAGGTTTAGGGTGAGAGGGGAAAGATTTAAAAGGGACCGAAGGGGCAATGTCTTCACGCAGTGGGTGGTGCATGTATGGAATGGGCTGCCAGAGGAAGTGGTGGGGGCTGGTACAATTACAGCATTTAAAACGCCTCTGGATGGGTATATGAATAGGAAGGGTTTAGAGGGATATGGGCCAAATACTGGCAAATGGGACTAGATTAGGTTAGGATAGCTAGCCAGCATGGACAAGTTGGACCGAAGGGTCTGTTTCCGTGCTGTATATCCCTATGACTCTATGACTCTAATTACGGCTTGAATGTTCAAATGTTATCCTTTTTCTGTCAGGCATTTAGTTTACAATTCCAAACTGCAGTCTGTCTGAGTTAGTCTTTATTCTGGAAGCAATGTCACATCGCCATGTATTTACTGTGTTAATATAAGTGAAAACCTGGGTCTAAAAATCTATCTGTTTATTGACTTCCAACAGCTCTGGGAGCAGCTCATCTATGACTGGCCTGATGAATAAACTGAATATGAAATTTCCCTGAGGTACCATCAGACAGTAAAAACACCTCACAGGAAGATAGATTGTAAATTGAGTAAGTTAGAGCCACAATTCTCGTCTTGCTTTGTTAACTTTTTAAAACTTTTGTTGAATAGCACATCAGCCACATTGGTCCACATGATTTGGCTGTGGACCCACTGGCCTGATCTCAGTCGAGCTCTTAAGTGGTTTCACCCACAGTAGCTTAACACCTCAATGAAGGAGAAAAAGGGATGTGATATTATTCTAGCCCTATCACAATAATATTACTATTTATAATAGGCATTATGATAGAAAATGGGAACGCACAATAGCAAACCCTGCTAACAAGAAGGAACTTGCATTTCAATAGCACCTTTCACAACCACAGGATGGTCCAAAGAGCTTCACAGTCAATGGAGTAATTTATTTCCTCATTTGTGTGGGATATGGGTGTCGCTGGCTGGCCAGCACTTATTGCCCATCCCTCGTTAAAACCATGAGACCATAAGACATCGGAGCAGAAATTAGGTCATTCAGCCCATTGAGTCTGCTCCATCATTCAATCATGGCTGATATGTTTCTCAACCCCATTCTCCTGCTTTCTTCTCATGACCCTTGTTCCCCTTGATACTCAAGAACCTCCCTATCTCAGTCTTAAATATATGCAATGACTTGGCCTCCACAGTCTTCTGTGGAAATAAATTCCATAGATTCACCACTCTCTGGATGAAGACGTTGCTCCTTATCTCTGTTCTTAAAAGTCTTCCCTTCACTCTAAGTTGCCCTTGAGTGGTGGTGAGCTGCCTTTTTGAACCGCTGCGGTCCACAATGTCATTAGGGAGGGAATTACAGGATTTTGACCAAGCAACAGTGAAGGAATGGCGATATATTTCCAAGTCAAGACAGAGACTGACCTGGAGGGGAACTTGAAGGTGATGTTGATCCCATGTATTTTCTGAAGGTGAGAGTTTGGAAGGTGCTGGCTGAGGATCTTTGGTGAATTTCTGCAGTGCATCTTGTAGATAGTACACACTGCTGCTACTGAGCATCGGTGGTGGAGGGAGTGGATGTTTGTGGATGCAGAAAAAGAATGATCCTCGGAGTATGACTATGTCAGCTGTTGCCTGACTATTCTATGAGACAGCAGTCCCAATGTTGGCACTAGTCCCCAGATGTTTGTATGGAGGACTTTAGAAGGTTGACAAGGCTGTTTCTGCCATTGTCTTTTCTGGTACCTAGTTTGATGCCAGGTGACCTGTCCGGTTCCGTTTCTTTGAGACTTTGTCGCGATTGGTAGAACTGAATGATCGCTAGGCCATTTCAGAGGGCAATTGAGAGTCAACCGCATTGCTGTGGGTCTGGGGTCATATGTAGGCCAGAACAGGTAAGGATGGCAGATTTCCTTCCCTAAAGGGCATTAGTGAACCAAATGTTTTTTTTTCGGACAACCAACAATGGATTCATGGTCATCAATAGATTCTTAATTTCAGATTTTTAAAAATTGAGTTCAAATTCCACCATCGGCTGTGGTGGGATTGAAACCCAGGTCCCTAGAACATGAGCTGAGTTTCTGGAACAATAGGCTAATGATAGTACCAAAAGGCCATCACCTCTCCCTCTCTGAGAATGTGGTGGAAGCAGGTTCACTTGAGTGGTTAAGGTCTGGAATCTACTGTCTGAGAGTGTTGGGGGAGGCAGGATCACTCAAGTCATTAGGGTCTGAATGTACTGTCTGAGAGTGTGGGGGGAGGCAGATACACTCAAGTGGGGTGGCACAGTAGCTCAGTGGTTAGTACTGCTGCCTCACAGCATCAGGTACTGGGGTTTGATTCCAGCCTTGGGCAACTTGTCTGTGTGGAGTTTGCACATTCTCCTTGTGTCTGCGTGGGTTTCCTCCGGGTGCTCCAGTTTCCTCCCACGATCCAAAGATGTGCAGGTTAGGTGAATTGGCCATGCTAAATTGCCCATTGTGTTCAGGGATGTGTAGGTTAGGTGCATTAGTCAAGGCAAATGGGTCTGGGTGGGTTACTCTTTGGAGGGTTGGTATGGACTTGTTGGGCCGAAGGGCCCATTTCCACACTGTAGGAATTCTAATTCTAATTCTAAAGTCAGTCATAGAGTCAGAGAGTCATAGAGATGTACAGCATGGAAACAGACCCTTCGGTCCAACCCAATCTAGTCCCACCTGCCAGCACCCGACCCATATCCCTCCAAACCCTTCCTATTCATATCCAAATGCCTCTTAAATGTTGCAAATGACCCAGCCTCCACCACATCCTCTGGCAGCTCATTCCATACACGTACCACCCTCCGCGTGAAAAAGTTGCCCCTTAGGTCTCTTTTATATCTTTTCCCCTCTCACCCTAAACCTATGCCCTCTAGTTCTGGACTCCCTGACCCCAGGGAAAAGACTTTGTCTATTTATCCTATCCATGCCCCTCATAATTTTGTAAACCTCTATAAGGTCACCCCTCAGCCTCCAACGCTCCAGGGAAAACAGTCCCAGCCTGTTCAGCCTCTCCCTGTAGCTCAGATCCTCCAAGCCTGGCAACATCCTTCTAAATCTTTTCTGAACCCTTTCAAGTTTCACAACATCTTTCCGATAGGAAGGAGACCAGAATTGCACACAACATTCCAACAGTTGCCTAACCAATGTCCTGTACAGCCACAACATGACCTCCCAACTCCTGTACTCAATACTCTGACCAAGAAAGGAAAGCATACCAAATGCCTTCTTCACTATCCTATCAACCTGCGACCCCACTTTCAAGGAGCTATGAACCTGCACTCCAAGGTCTCTTTGTTCAGCAACACTCCCTAGGACCTTACCATTAAGTGTATAAGTCCTGCTAAGATTTGCTTTCCCAAAATGCAGCACCTCACATTTATCTGAATTAAACTCCATCTGCCACTTCTCAGCCCATTGGCCCATCTGGTCCAGATCCTGTTGTAATCTGAGGTAACCCCCTTCGCTGTCCACTACACCTCCAATTTTGGTGTCATTTGCAAACTTACTAACTGTACCTCTTATGCTCGCATCCAAATCATTTATGTAAATGACAAAAGTCGAGGACCCAGCACCAATCCTTTTGGCACTCCACTGGTCACAGGCCTCCAGTCTGAAAAACAATCCTCCACCACCACCCTCTGTCTTCTACCTTTGAGCCAGTTCTGTATCCAAATGGTTAGTTCTCCCTGTATTCCATGAGATCTAACCTTGCTAATCAGTCTCCCATGGGGAACCTTGTCGAACGCCTTACTGAAGTCCATATCGATCACATCTACTGCTCTGCCCTCATCAATCATCTTTGTTACTTCATCAAAAAACTCAATCAAGTTTGTGAGACATGATTTCCCACGCACAACGCCATGTTGTCTATCCTGAAGCAGTCCTTGCCTTTCCAAATACATGTACGTCCTGTCCCTCAGGATTCCCTCCAACAACCTGCCCACCACCCAGGTCAGGCTCACTGGTCTATAGTTCCCTGGCTTGTCCTTACCACTTTTCTTAAACAGTGGCACCACGTTTGCCAACCTTCAGTCTTCTGCCACTTCACCTGTGACTCATTAGGGTCTGGAATGTACTGTCTGAGAGTGTGGGGGGAAGGCAGGTTCACTCGAGGGGTTAGGGCCTGGAATGGACTGTCTGAGAGTGTGGGGGGAGGAAGGTTCACTCAAGTGATTAGGGTCTGGAATGTACTGTCTGAGAGTGTAGGGAGAGGCAGGTTCACTCAAGGGGTTAGGGTCTGGAATGGACTGTCTGAGAGTGTGGGGGGAAGGCAGGTTCACTCGAGGGGTTAGGGTCTGGAATGGACTGTCTGAGAGTGTGGGGGGAAGGCAGGTTCACTTAAGCAGTTAGGGTCTGGAATGGACTGTCTGAGAGTGTTGGGGGGAGGCAGGTTCACTCAAGGGGTTAGGGTCTGGAATGGACTGTCTGAGAGTGTGGTGGAGGTGACTTTCTAATGGGTTTGGATCGGCGTGTAAAGGCTATGAATTTGTAGAACCATTGGGAAAGGATTGGGGTTGGGGGGGTCTCAGTGAATTACTCTTATAACAATAATACGTTAAATGGCGTCCTTCTGCACTGTAACCATTCTTGAATTCCATGCAGTACTGGTGCAGAGAATGTTCCCAGATGAGTGAACCAGTATGGAGTCTGGCGGTTTTCCTGAAACAATCAACCATCTGGCTCTCTGTCCCTTCTGATATCATTCACATCCACTAGATTGCTCCTTTTGATATGTGGTTTGAGACTGACAACTGACATCTCTGTTAACAGTCTGCAGTATGATGCTACTGGGTCAACATGCCCAGCACAATATACCAACCAGATTTGAGAAGCTGTGCAAAGTGAACCAATGCAGTCAGGGCTGACAATTGTCATTGTTTAAAAGAAAATATTTATTTAGATCAGAACATATCTAGGTGGAAAATACATTTCACTCTCAAGACTGCGTTTTAGAAGTGTCCCGGAAAAATAGGTGACTTGTCCAATTTCGTTCCACATTGTGTAGATATCCTCAGAACAAATAAGAGGCAGATTGATTGTGTTACTAACTTTTAACGTTCCCCAAGGAACATTAAACAGACCTATTACAATAAGAACCAGCCTTGGGGAGCTCTAATCAGAATCCATTAATGGCTGTCTCACTGAAAAGCATATGTAACAGATCGAAAACGCAAAACTAATTGACAATTTTTGTTCCTTGTACATAGAAGATACCAGACCTTGTTGAAAGCAAAAAAATTATATAATTTGCCATTATCTTTGCCAAGAGAACAAAACAAATTTACAAAATTTTACCGTTGACCAGAAACTCAACTCACCACCACCCCCCACTGTGCATGCGCACGCACAAACACACACACACACACACGCACGCGCACACACACACACACACACACACGCACGCACACGCACACACACACACATGCACACACGCACGCACACACACACACAAACACACACACACACACACACACACACACATGCTGTCCACCATCTACAAGGAAAAAAACCAGGAGTGTGATGAAGTACTCCCCACTTGCCTGGATGGGTGCATCCAACAACACTCAAGAAGCTTGACACCATCCATCCAGGACGAAGCAGCCTTTTTGATTGGCACCACCACCCACACTTACACCCTCTACCACTGACGCTCAGTAGCAGCAATGTATGCCATCTACAAGATGCACTGCAGAAATTCACCAAAGATCCTCAGACAGCACCTTCTGAACCCACGATCACTTCCATCGAGAAGGACAAGAGCAGCAGATACATGGGAATACCACCACCACCTGCAAGTTCCCCTCCAAGCCACTCACCACCCTGATTTTTATCTACATCACTGTTCCTTCAGTGTCACTGGGTTCAAATCTAGGAACTCTTTGCCTAACAGCATTGTGGGTCTACCTTTACCATACACCACAGCGGCTCAAGAGGCAGCTCACCACCACCTTCCAGAGGGCAACTGGGGATGGGCAATAAACGCTGGCTGAGCCAGGGTCACTCAGATCCCACGACACATATAAGGTAAAGGAGAAATTAACCCAATCAGCTGTCAAAAAATTCAATTCGCCTCACAATAATTGGCAGCATTAACCTTCTTTCAGTTGGAAAGTGAGCAGTACAACTGTGTGAAACTATATCAATTCAAGGGCTCGCTTTTCTCACTTCATTTCACAGTTGAAGTGTTGTGGGTTCAGGTCCTATTCTTGGATGTTAGCACAGAAGACTAAAAGAGTGCATGCGTAGTCAGAGCAGCTACTTTACAGCTGTGATGATAATCCTGTTCAGGTGAATGGTTCAATTTGGAAAAGGGCAGGATTCCTTTCCCCAGTGTCCTGACTGACCTGCCTCCCTCAATTACCAATACCAAACTAGATTAGCTCACTGTTCGCAAGACCTGATGCCGTGAGTTTATTTGCCACAAAAGTGATGACGCCTCAAAAGTAATTAACTGGCAGTGAAGTCCGTTGGGACATCCTGAGGAGATAAAAATTACTATTTAAATGCAGTCTAGTCCCTTCAGTTGTCACTAAAATGCAATGTGAATCCATAGATCCAACTAAGAGGTTGCCATCACAATAAGTTCATCCTCTTAACTGCTCAACACTCCATGTTCAAAGTTATGGTAAAGCTAATTCATCCCTTTGTAGACATTAAACCTTTGCAGAGTGAAACAACATTGAGGGGCTATTGAGGACAGCCCCAAAACCACAACTTGCGATATTGTAAATTTTAGTTTCTCTCTGTAGTGATTGAAACCAGGCGGATCTAGTTGACTATGAGATCCTTGATTGGGGTTGTTTACCTGGGCCAATCAGGAAAGCCCTGGCTGACCAATAGTAACAGGGGATTTTAGAATCCCCTCAGTCTTGGGGACTGACCTCTGTGCTGGCTGGGCCACAGTCAGTGTGTAAAAAAATAGGAACAAGGGATTTAGAATCTCCACAGTTCAGGAGACTGACTCTGAGCTGGCTGGCTGGCCGCAGCTAGTGTACTGTGCACAATCAAAGGAAGGGTGACTTGGTGATGGAATACTGGCCTCTGTGCAGTTATTTCAATCTTATAACGAATGGAATGACAAAATGTGCCACCACTTTCAGATTCTCCCTGTGGAACATTAAAAAATGCCTTTTATATTAAAAAAAATCAGCTTTTTGGCTCCAATGGACACTGGATTCAAAGTCCACTTTCGTATAAACTCTTAGAATAAAAACAGATTGGGGCGGACTAGTTCAAGTGTTCAATCTCCACACCACCCCACCCCACCCCATCCCAGTTCACAATAATTCGGCAGCATGTTACAGCTGATTTGGTATTTTGCCATTGCCTTCCATCTGATCATTTTTACTTAAGATCCAAGCGAGTTATTGTAGAACATGTACTGAAGACTTTGCCCAGAAGATAAAGGTAACGGATCACATGAAAATGTTTTAAGAAGCACCTGACCGGAAAGACACAAAAGAATTGAGCCCATAAACTTTGAACTGTGTGGTACATTATTCTGTTCCTTTAGCTAATCTGATATGGAGGATGACAGTTTCCCACACACACTGATACCATCTGATACTAACACAGCTCTCACCACATGTAAAAACAACTTGTTTGTCTGGTTGAAGAGGAAGCTGTGGGGATCTCTTCATTCACTAACACAGATATAATGGGCAGAATGGCCTCCATCTTCATTTTCTATGATCATCCTGATCTCAATGCAATGGAATTAAAATTCCATTAAAATGCCCTGATCGGATCTGAACACACTTTCCTCAAAGCTTTAGCCTTGGTCCTTGGATAAGAACGAAGAACAATGAATAAAGAATCTTACAGCACAGGAGCAGGCCCTTCGGCCCTCCAAGTCTGCGCTGATCCAGATCCACTATCTAAACCTGTTGCCTATTTTCTAAAGATCTGTATCCCTCTGCTCCCTGCCCATTCATGTATCTGTCCAGATACATCGGAAATGATGCTATCGTGCCCACCTCTACCACCTCTGCTGGCAACGCGTTCCAGGCACCCACCACCCTCTGCATAAAGAACTTTCCATGTGTATCTCCCTTAAACTTTTTCCCTCTCACCTTGAACTCGTGACCCCTCGTAATTGAGTCCCCCACCCTGAGAAAAGCACTTCTTGCTATCCACCCTCTCTCTACCCCTCATGATTTTGTAGGCCTCAATCAGGTCCCCCCTCAACCTCCGTCTTTCGAATGAAAATAATCCTAAACTACTCAACCTCCCCTCATAGTTAATGCCCTCCATACCAGGCAACATCCTGGTGAACTTTCTCTGCACCCTCCCCAAAGCATCCACATCCTTTTGGTGATGTGGCGACCAGAACGGTTCACAGTATTCCAAATGTGGCCGAACCAAAGTCCTATACAACTGTAACATGACCTACCAACTCTTGTACTCAGTACCCCGTCCGATGAAGGAAAGCGTGCCGTATGCCCTTTTGACCACTCTCTCGACCTGCGTTGCCACTTCAGGGTACAATTAACCTGAACACCCAGATCTCTCTGTACATCAATTTTCCCCAGGGCTTTTCCATTTATTGTATAGTTCACTCTTGAATTGGATCTCCCAAACATATCACTTTGCATTTGCCCGGATTGAACTCCATCTGCCATTTCTCCGCCCAACTCTCCAATCTATCTATATTCTGCTGCATTCTCTGACAGTTCCCGTCACTATCTGCTACTCCACCAATCTTAGTGTCATCTGCAAACTTGCTAATCATACCACCTATACCTTCCTCCAGATCATTTATGTATATTACAAATAGTGGTCCCAGCACGATCCCAGTGGAACACCACTGGTCAAAGATCTCCATTTTAAGAAACTCCCTTCCATCACTACTCTCTATCTCCTGCTGCCCAGCCAGTTCTCCATCCATCTAGCTTGTACACCCTGGACCCCATGAGACTTCACTTTCTCCCTCAGCCTGCCGGGGTGAGGGGGGGGGGGTGGGTGGACCTTATCACAGCTTACTAAAGTCCGTGTATATGACATACCTATAGCCCTTCCCTCAGCAATCAACTTTGTCACTTCTGTGACGAAGTTGCTCCTTTAACAAGGTTGTACTGTCCTTGGTTTTTTTTCAGACAGGTTGTAAATGACACAGACTCCAAAACGTGTAGGGTTTTAGGACCAATTTGATGATAGCTAACAGATACTGCCTCAGGCAGAAGGCTTTCAAGATTTAAAAAAGACACTTGTACAATGAAAGGGGTTTGGCTAGTTCTCCCAGCTCAGATTTTCTCTGGTTTGGTTTTTTTAAAAAGCAGTAGCAGAAAAGCCGCTGGACCCAGAAGCAGGTCCAGGCTAATACTCTCTCTCTCTCTCTGACATCTATCCTGTAAGAACTTGTATATGATTTTACCTTTTGTGCCAAAAGGTGTTTTGGGGGATATTTGCAAGTATTTGAATCAGCATCATTAAGTTGGGATAATCTGTTGAGTTTTTGGAGAGGTTAAGTTATTCTGTATTCTGTTCTCTGTTGTTTGTCTTTCATTCAGTAATCTTGGAAATAAATTCTGTTTTGTTTAAAACTAAGTGGCTTGACCAGCTGTTTATCTCCTGGTTACATCTGCTTAAAACAATGAGCAAAGGTAGGGTCTGGGCAACCTTCTTGAAATGTTTCGAGGGGGTCTGGCCTGGTCCATAACAGATTGAGAGCTCCTTGCAGGATTTGTTCTGTAGTTCCAAATTGGGATTCAGGTTGTTGGACTCAAAGGCAGCTAAGTGGTTTGTTCCGGGTGTTGAATTCAGTTGGTTTAAACAGTGCTTGGGATAACAGTGGCTCTTTCAGTCACCAAGTGTTTTCTGAGGGTGGAAGAAGTGACTTTGGGGGTTTTACAAAAAGGTGATTAAATCCAAGCTGCTGGAATTAGCAGACAAGCTGGAGCTGCCTCCTTCTGTGAGGAAAGGAGAGATCATTACCACAATAGCTCAGCATTTAAATTTGCTGGAAGCACCATTAGAGATGGCTAAAATTCAATTGCAAATGAAGCAGCTTGGGTGACAGGCAAAAGACAAGGAAATGCGATTAAAAGCAGAAGAGAGAGAAAATGAGACAGAGTTTAAATTTCAGAAATTGGCACTTCGACAAGAGTTCAAAAATTCACTTTCTGAAGTAGTGAGAACTCATGTGGAAGAGCAGAGAGTTAAAATGGCAAGACTGGCAGCTGAAATGGCTGATGGTTATGAGTTGGTCCATAAATCAAAGTTTGGCTTCCAAAATCAATTTCAGTCTGTGAGGGATAGAAATTGGGGAAAAGAGAAATCCTCACGTGGAAAGGGAAAGGTAGATCTCGGTGAAGATCATGAGAATAACTTACCACAGGGTAAAAAGGAAACCCTTGAAGGGGAAAGAGAAGTTAAAAAGCTCCGGTGTTTTCACAGCAATGAAGTCGGCCACATGAAATCACAGTGTTGGTGGATCAGGAAAAACCCAAGAAGCCAGATATAGGAAACAGGATAAGCCAGTGAATTTTGTTGGAGTGGTAACAGAAAGCACAGTGTAGGCTAGAAAGCTGCACCAGAACGTATGACCTGGTCAGGGAGTTGGTTAAGGAGGAAGTGCCGGATCTTCTTAAACCATACACTATACCTGCAAAGGTACAGTTTGCTCACATAGGCCAGGAACAGCAGGTAAAGAGGTTACAATATTAAGAAATACAGGATCCTCTCAATCTGTGATGTTGAAAGATGAGACAATATGTCCCTCTGAAGGACTATTTCCAGAAAGAGTGATAGTAATGGGAATTCATGGTGAGACAAGAAGCGCTCAGTTATGTAGAGTGAGGTTAGAGTGTCCAGGGAAGAGTGGAAAAGTCATGGTAGAAGTACTGGACGAACTCTCAGCTCAGCTCCAGGAATACAATTTGTCCTTGTTAATGATATAGCTGGTTCACAGGTAGGAGTGATGCCTACTGTAGTTGAAAAACCAGTGGCGATTCAGACAACTAAACTATTGCATACCCTGGGATTTGTCCTGACTGTGTGGTAACAAGGTCACAAAGTCACCAGTTGAAACAGGAGAAATCAAAGAGTACAGATAAGAAAGTTGAAGTGACATTAGCAGAGACCCTGTCTGATCAGGTGGTTGACACAACCAGGAGCAGATAGATGACAAAGCAGACATCTTTAACTAAATAACTGAGTTACAGCAGAAAGATGAAAATTTAAAGCAATTGTATCAAAAGGCAAACACAGAAAAAGAATCCAAATGTATCCCTGAATGTTATTATCTTAAAAATGATGTCTTAATGAGAAAATGGAGACCATCACATATTCAGGCAGATGAGAAATGGGCAGAAGTTCATCAAATCGTGTTGACAATGGGGTATAGGAAGGAGGTGTTGCGAGTGGTGCATGAGCTACCACAATGGGGGTTATTTAGGAGTGAGAAAAACTCAAGCTAAAACAAAAGCATTTTTCCTGGCCTGGACTGCACAAGGATGTCGTTGAATTTTGCCAGACGTGTCACACATGTCAGGTAATTGGAAAAACACAGGCAGTAGTAAAACCCACACCTTTAATACCTATTCCTGCATTTGAGGAACATTTTATAAGCATCTTAATTGATTGCGTAGGACCCCTCCTAAAACAAAAAGTGGGAATCAGTATTTGTTAACAGTAATGGATGTATCAATTAGATTTCCAGAGGCCGTTCCATTACACAATATCACAGCTAAAAGGATTGCAGAGGAATTATTCAAATTTTTCACTAGATACGGATTACCCATAGAGATACAATCAGATCAAGGGTCAAACTTCACATTGAAATTGTTCAAGGAAGTTAAGGGTAGCTTAGAAATAAAACAATTCAAATCTACTGCGTACCATCTAGAGTCGCAGGAGTGCTAGGAAGGTGACATGAGACATTAAAGACCATATTGAGGGCTTATAGTTAAGACTATCCAGATTATTGGGATAAAGGACTTCTATTTGTGCTTTTTGCAATCCAAGATGTACCAAATGAATCAACCAAATACAGTCCATTTGAATTAGTTTTTGGGCATGAAGTGAGAGGACTGCTAAACTTGATTAAGGAGAAATTGGTCAGTCAGAATTCAGAGACCACATATATAGACTGTGTACCAAATTCTAGGGGACAATTAAATAGAGTGGGGGGAGTTAACTAGATAACATTTAAAAGTATCACCACATACAATGAGACAGGAAGCAGACAAGAAATCAAAAATTAACAATTTTGCTATCAGGGATAAGGCGTTAGTGTTACTTCCAGTCACAGGTGAACATTTAAAAGCAAGGTTTAGTGGACCTTATCAAGTTGAAAGGAAATTGAGTGAGGCGAACTATTTGATAAGGACTCCAGACAGAAAGAAATCTCAGAGTGTGTCTCACAGAATATGCTCAAAAGGTATTTTGACAGGGAAGGAAAGCCAAAGGTTACAACATAGAGAAGAACCAAGTTCAGAGGATTCTGAATTGGACATTCCTCAAATTAAATTGGACAATGAGGAAGTTGTCAAAAATTGGGATAAATTATTGAGTTGCCTTCCAGAGGAAAATCGAAATGACCTGAAAGAGCTATCGCTATCGCATGGGGCGATAAGTGGAAATAAGCTGGGAAGTACTAATTATGTATGATGTGGACATAGAAGATGTTGCTCCAATTAAGCAATATCCTTATAGGCATAGCACTCTAAAGTTGGCACAGGTTCAGAAGGAGTTTGAACACATACTCCAAGACGATATAATCTAAGTGAGGTACAGTGTCTGGAGCTCACCCATAGTCATGGTGCCAAACCTAGATGGTACCCAACAGTTATGTGTGGACTATTGCAAAGTCAATGCAGTTACAAAGACTGATGCATATCCTATTCCACGGTTGGAAGACTGTGTTAAAAAGGTGGGACAAGCAACTTATATTTCAGCGGGTACTGGCAGGTACCTTTGTCAGAGACAGCAAAGGCAATTTCAGCTTTCATAACACCAAATGGACTGCATCAGTTTAGAAGGGCTTTTGCCCGAAACGTCGATTTCGCTGCTCGTTGGATGCTGCCTGATCTGCTGTGCTCTTCCAGTGCCACTAAACCTGCATCAATTTAAAGTCATGCTGTTTGGTATGAAAAACACTCCGGCCACATTTCAGAGACTAACCAATAAGGTCATTTCCAGATTACTCAACTGTATCGTGTATATCGATGACCTGATGATTTTTAGTCACACATGGAAGGAACATTTGCAACATTTACAAGAATTGTTCAATCAACTTTGGAATGCAGGCTTGGTGATAAACCTGGCTAAAAGTGAATTTGCCAAAGCCCAAGTTCCCTTTGTGGGCCATGTTATTGGACATGGACAAATGGCCCTAGGGGATGTAAAAACAAAGGCAATTGGGGAGTTTCCTGTACCATCTACAAAAAGAGCCGTATACGGTTCCTGGGATTGAGTCGATTTTATCAGAAATTGGTACCAAATTTTAGCAATGTGGCTGCTCCACTCACTGCATTGCTAAAGAAAGGCAAGAGATTTCAGTGGACAGCGGACTGTCAGAAGGCATTTGACAGACTGAAAGCTGTGTTCACCACTGCCCCGGTATTAGCCACACCTAATTACACAAAGCCACTCAAGGTGGCTATCGATGCAAGTGATGTGAGTGTCGGTGCTGTGCTCTTACAGGAAAATGACGAGAAGATTGAAAGACCTATTGGGTATTTCTCCAGGAAATGGAACATTCTTCAGCAGAAACATTCGACAGTTGAGAAGGAGACATTGAGCTTGGTATTGGCATTACAACATTTCAATGTATATGGTACCAGTAACGTATCTGAGGCAATCATATATACTTTCAAGCAGAGCGCTTTAGGGAACATCTCCAGGACACCCGCACCAATCAACCACACCACCCTGTGGCCCAACATTTCAACTCCCCCTCCCACTCTGCCGAGGACATGGAGGTCCTGGGCCTCTTTCACTGCCGCTTCCTCACCACCAGACGCCTGGAGGCAGAACGCCTCATCTTCCGCCTCGGAACACTTCAACCCCAGGGCATCAATATGGACTTCAACAGTTTCCTCATTTCCCCTTCCCCCACCTCACCCTAGTTCTAAACTTCCAGCTCAGCACTGTCCCCATGACTTGTCCGGACTTGTCCTACCTGCCTATCTTCTTTTCCACCTATCCACTCCACCTTCTCCTCCCTGACCTATCACCTTCATCCCCTCCCCCACTCATCCATTGTACTCTATGCTACTCTCTCCCCACCTCCACCCTCCTCTAGCTTATCTCTCCACGCTTCAGGCTCACTGCCTTTATTCCTGATGAAGGGCTTTTGCCCGAACCGTCAATTTTGAAGCTACTTGGATGCTGCCTGAACTGCTGTGCTCTTCCAGCACCACTAATCCAGAATACTGATCATAACCCATTGAAGTTTTTGGACAGATTTAAGGACAAAAATGCCAGACAGTTTAGATGGAGCCTATTGTTACAGCCTTTCAATTTGAAAATTGTGCATGTGGCAGGACAAGAAAATGTGATTGCCAACACATTGTCAAGACTCAAATGAGAGACGGAGGTGTTCGGTGGTGGGAATACAACAGACTGAAACGGGATGTAGTTGTGCATGTTTGCATGTTTATTATCGATGTGATGTATATGTGTGCTTTTGACTACTAACAATTTTTAAGGGGTTTTAAAATGAAGCCATCTTTGGATATTTATGGTTCATTTTATGGGGGGGGGGGGGGGGGGGGTGACAAAGCAGTTCCTTTAACAAGGTTATGTTGTCCTTGGCTTATTTTTCAGAGGTCGTAAAAGACACAGACTCCAAAATGTCTGGAGGTTAAAGGGTTGTAGTGCCCATTCTATAATAGCTAACAGATACTGCCTCAGGCAGAAGGCTTTCAAGTTTAAAAAAAAACAAACATTTGTACAATGAAAGGGGTTTGGCCAGTTCTCCCAGCTCAGCTTTTTCTCTGTTTTTGTTTAGCAGTAGTAGAAAAGCTGCTGGACCCAGAAGCAGGTCCAGGCTGGTACTCTCTCTCTCTCTCTCTCTCTCTGATTTCTATCCTGTAAGAACTTGTGTTTGATTTTACCTTTTGTGCCAAAGGGTGTTTATAAGGATATTTGCAAGTATTTGGAACAGCATCATTAAGTAGGGATAATCTGTTGGGTTTTTGAAGCGTTTAAGTTATTCTGTATTCTGTTCTCTGTTGTTTGTCTTTCATTCAGTAATCTTGGAAATAAATTCTGTTTTGTTTAAAACTAAGTGGTTTGGCCAGCTGTTTCTCTCCTGGTTACACCTGCTTAAAACAACAAGCAAAGTTAGGGTCTGGGCTACCTTCTTGAAATGTTTTGAGAGGGTCTGGCCTAGTCCATAACACTTCCTCAAAGAATTCTATTAAGTTCGTAAGACATGACCTTCCCGACACAAAACCATGTTGCCTATCACTGATAAGCCCATTTTCTTCCAAATGTAAACAGATCCTATCCCTCCTTATCTTATCCAGCAGCTTCCCTACCACTGACATCAGGCTCACTGGATTATCCCTGCTCCCCTTCTTAAACAAGGGGACAACATTAGCAATTCTTCAGTCCTCCAGGACCTCACCCATGTTCAAGGATGCTGCAAAGATATCTGATAAGGCCCCAAATATTTCGTCCCTTGCTTCCCTCAATAATCTGGGATAGATTCCATCTGGACCTGGGGACTTGTCCACCTTAATGCCTTTTAGAATTCAAAGTTTGGGAGAAGATTTGTAGCTCGGGTGCTCGTTGTTGTGGTTCTGTTCGCCGAGCTGGGAATTTGTCTTGCAAATGTTTCGTCCCCTGTCTAGGTGACATCCTCAGTGCTTGGGAGCCTCCTGTGAAGCGCTTCTGTGCTGTTTCCTCCGGCATTTATAGTGGCCTGTCTCTGCCGCTTCCGGTTGTCAGTTCCAGCTGTCCGCTGCAGTGGTCAGTATTCATGGATACGGATGGATTCCGTATCCATGAACACCAACTAGCCACGAAACGACACGACCAGCTATCCTTAGTAGCCACACACACAGATGACAAGCAACATGAATTCGACTGGGACAACATTATAGGACAAGCCAAACAGAGAACAGCCAGGGAATTCCTAGAGGCATGGCACTCATCCACAGACTCTATCAACAAACACATCAACCTGGACCCAATATACCGGCCATTACAGCGGACAGCTCGAACTGACAACCGGAAGCGGCAGAGACAGGCCACTATAAATGCCGGAGGAAACAACACAGAAACGCTTCACAGGAGGCTCCCAAGCACTGAGGATGTCACCTAGACAGGGGACGAAACGTCTGCAAGACAAATTCCCAGCTCGGCGAACAGAACCACAACAGCCTTTTAGAATACCCAACACTTCCTCCCCACTTATGCCAACTTGACCTAGAGTAATCAAACATCTATCCCTAATCTCAACATCCGTCATGTCCCTCTCCTCAGTGAATACCGATACAAAGTACTCATTAAGAATCTCACCCATTTCCTCTGACGCCACCCACAACTTTCCTCCTTTGCCCTTGAGTGGGCCAACCCTTTCTCTAGTTACCCTCTTGCTCCTTATATATGAATAAAAGGCTTTGTGATTTTCCTTAACCTTTTAGCCCTTTTAATTCCTCGTTTCAGATTTGTCCTATTTCCCAATATTCTTCCAAAGCTTTGTCTGTCTTCAGTCACCTAGACCATATGTATGCTTCCTTTTCCCTCTTAGCTAGTCTCACAATTTCCCCTGTCCATGGTGCCCTAATCTTGCCATTTCTATCCCTCATTTTCATAGGGCCATGTCTGTTCTACACTCTAATCAGCGTCTCTTTAAAAGCCTCCCACATATCATGGATTTACCCTCAAACAGCTGCTCCCAATCCACATTCCCCAGCTCCTGCTGAATTTTGCTATAGTTGATCTTCCCCCAGTTTAGCACTCTTCCTTTAGGACAACACTCGACTTTGCCCATGAGTATTCTAAAACTTATGGAATTGTGATCACTATGACTATTCCCAAAGTAATCCCCTACTGAAACTTCAACCATCTGGCCGGGCTCATTCCCCACCACTGGGTCCAGTATGGCCCCTTCCCAAGTTGGACTATATACATGCTGCTCTATAAAACCCTCCTGGATGCTCCTTCAAATTGTGCTCCATCCAATCCTCTAACACTAAGTGAATCCCAGTCAAATTTTGGGAAAATTAAAATCTCCTATCACCACCACCCTGTCGGTCCTACACCTTTCCATGATCTGTTAACGTATTTGTACCTCTCTTTCACGCTCGCTTCTGGGAGGCCTGTAGTACAGCCCCAACATTGTTACCGCAACCTTCCTATTTCTGAGTTCTGCCCATATTGCCTCACTGCTCAGGTCCTCCATAGTACCCTCCTGGAACAGCATCATTAAGTTGGGATGATCTGTTGGGTTTTCAGAGAGGTTAAGTTATTCTGTATTCTGTTCTCTGTTGTTCGTGTTTCATTCAGTAATCTTGTAAATAAATTCTGTTTTGTTTAAAACTAAGTGGTTTGACCAACTGATTCTCTCCTGGAATATCCACTCTACACCTGCTTAAAACAATGAGCAAAGTTAGGGTCTGGGCTAGCACAGCTGTGATATTCTCTCTGACCAGAAATGCAACTCCTCCATCCCTATTTACCTCCCTCTCTATCCCACCTGAAGCATCAATATCCTGGGATATTTAGTTGCCAATCATGACCTTCCCTCAACCAAGTCTCAGTAATAGCAATAACATCATACACCCAGGTACTAATCCAAGCCATAAGTCCATCTGCCTTACAGACTACACTTCCCACATTAAAACAAATGCACCTCAGACCACCAGTCCCTTTGTGTTCATCATCTGCTCCCTGCCTACTTTTCCTCTTAGTCACACTGACTTCATTATCTAGTTTCTTACAGGCTTTAGTCACTACTTCTTGGCTGTCCATGAACAGTGGCTCAGTGGTTAGCACTGCTGTTTCACGGTGCTACAGATCTGAGTTCAATCCCTGCCTCGGGTGACTGTGTGTAGCTTGCACATTCTCCCTTTTGCTCTGGTTTCCTTCCCCAATCCAAATATGTGCAGGCCAGGTGAATTGGCCATGCTAAATTGCCTGTAGCATGAGGTGCATTAGTCAGGGGCAAATATAGATTAGGGGAATGGGTCTGGGTGGGTTACTCTTCAGAGGGTTGGTGTGGACTAGCAAAAGCAGCCCCTAGGACATTGGTTCCAGTCCAGTAGCCTGTGCAATTTGTAATAGTCCCACCTCTGATCTACCACTATGGCACGTTCAAAGCCATGAATATTAATATTTTGAATTAGGATGTGACCATCAAGACTTTTCCCAAAGCCCCACTGGAAATTCAAACAGGACAGATGAGTCAGGAAGACATCTGGGAATTGGAAAGCGTTACTAAGCTTGCATACATTGATTCTGCATGACATCTTGGATTATACAGAGCGAGTTTACAACAGCATCCCCTAGTGGTGAATACATTGCGTTACGTTCGAAATTGTGTGAAAAAAACATCCGAATTGCAATTGGGAAAATAAATATTTTGGCTTTATTGGATGAAATAAGCATCTCCCTTGGGTCTTAAACATTTTAGAATATCCGTTAACAAAGTGTGACGTTCAGTTCAACTTATTTTGACCACTGTATCTGGTAAAAGTGTCACACTTAAAATTAGCAAGAAATCTGATGGATTTTGCCATGCATATTTTGTACAGTTGATCGACTACATCACCCTCCAGTTGAAAGTTGGTGACAATCTCCCGGTCTTTCATCAGCACAATTATCTATTAATAAATAAATAAACTACGAGCCATGTTCGGTACCTCTCCGCTACACTCGGGACAAGGGCTGAACTGGCTGCATCTTAAACCCAAACTGGGTGGGAACTGAGCGTGTGTGGGAAACAGGAGGCACCAGTTCGCGTCCAACCGGCTCCAAACAGTGCATTGATAGCACCCGCAGGGAAGATTTGATAAGACAGTCTCTACTTAACCTAATATTCCAAGTTACTTGCCCCTGGTCCCGGTAGGAATAAATACAGAAAGAGATATTGTGGAAAAGAGTGTGTGGAACACGTAGTCCCAGAAAATCATAGGCGTGGAAACGTTTAAAGGAGGGGAATCTCGGAATTAAAAGTATTAACAAGTAACGTGATTAAAATGATGACCATGCTATGCATATAGTTTTACAAAGACCCAGAAGTATAAATGATCCGGTCCCATATTCCTATTAAACGGTTCAATGGTATTCTGATACAAAACAGCTGAATACATGTTAAGGTGGGCGTCTGTTTTCACAAATTGCGGTGCGGAGTTGTCAATTTCTCCCTCGGACAGTTGTGGGGGTGGGACTGGAGGAAGTATTTAACACAGTACTGAATTAATGATACCACCCCACGTAAATAAGTGTAAACAAAAGGTGACTTGGTGACGAGCAATGTGCTTCCTTCGGATTATTTCAGCGGCGAGGAGAAAAAAGTACAATAAAATCCCACATGTTGCCCTGTTTGCTCCACTTTCTCTTACTCTGCAGGTTATTTGTGGTGTCCTGAGGACCTCTAGTGACAGAAAAGTTGGAATTGCAACTGCACCATCATTTCCAGCAAGGCGGAAGCAAACAGCACAGAAAGATGCCTATCGTACCTGTTCCAATTCTTTGTCAGGGCTCTCCAATTAGTTCCACTCCCCGTGCTCTCTCTTCCTCATTGTCCCAGAGATTATTTCCTTTTCAAATGTATTTCCGATTCCCTATTGACAACAACTTGCATTTGAAAAAAGACAATTTTGAAAAAAACTCCCAAGGCATTAACACAAACCAAAATATGACACGAGGAAATATTAGGTCAGATCACCAAAAGTGTCTTAAAGGATGAATGTAAAGCTGTGAGGTGGAAGGAAGTAATCAACATTAAAGCAAACGAGAGGCTTTTGTGGTGCAGTGGTACCTCTAAGCCAGGTGGCTCAGGTTCAAGAACTCCTCATTTCCCCTTCCCCCACCTAACCCTAGTTCTAAACTTCCAGCTCAGTAACTGTCCCCTTGACTTGCCCGGACTTGTCCTTCTTTTCCACCTATCCACTCCACCCTCTCCTCCTTGACCTATCACCTTCATCCCCTCCCCCACTCACCCATTGTACTCTATGCTACTTTCTCCCCACCCCCACCCTCCTCTAGCTTATCTCTCCACGCTTCAGGCTCACTGCCTTTATTCCTGATGAAGGGCTTTTGCCCGAAACGTCGATTTCGAAGCTACTTGGATGCTGCCTGAACTGCTGTGCTCTTCCAGCACCACTAATCCAGAATCCAGGCTCAGGTTCAAGCCCTACCTGCTTCAGAGGTGTGTAATTTTGTTCTTTTTACCCGTAGCCGTATGTGTACGTGTAACGACACAGTAAAAAGATGCCATTGTGCTAAAACTTTTATCTTTACCACCAGGAAAGAATCCATGTGGCTAGCGAAACATTAACAAGCAAAGCCTGATAAGGGTAATACTTATGTGAAAAACGTGAAAGGGGGTGGGGACTAAATCAAAACAGAGTTCAAGGGGGAATATAAAACAATCCACCCGCAGTGGTGTCCACCTCTCCCTAAAGGCATTGAGAGCATCAGTGGACAGCCTGTGCTCCCTGGCCTGGCCGGGGGGTGGTAAGGCTGGTTGGAGTAGGGAACCCTCAATGTCTAGAGTTGTTGAGGCCCTAGTGAAGAAAAGGAGGCATATATGTATAGACAGCTGGGATCAAGTGAATTCCTCGAGTAGTATAGAGGGTGTCAGAGTACACTGAAGAGAGAAATCAGGAGCACTGAAAGGGGACTCGAGATGGCTTTGGCAGATAAGGTAAAGAAGACTCCAAAAGGATTCTACGTGCACATAAAGGGCAAAAGTGTAATTAGGGAGAGAATTGGGTCTCTTAAAGACCAACAAGACCATCTATGTTCAGAGGTGGAAGAGATGGACTAGATACTAAATAAATATTTCTTGTCAGTATTTACCATTGATAAAGGCATGGATGCTCAGAAACTTCGGGAAATAAAAGCTGATGTCATGAAGCAAGTCAACATGACAGAAGGTGTTGGAAGTCTTAAAATCATTAAGATAGATAAATCCCAGGACATGATAAAGTGCATTCCTTGTGGGATGCTAGGGAGGAAATCGCAGGGCCCCTAGCAGAGATGTTTGTATCATCAACAGCCATGGGTGAAGTGACCGAAGTTTGGAGGGTGGCTAATGTTGTGCCATTATTTAAGAAAGACTGCAGGGAAATGCTTGGCAACTACAGACCGGTGAGATAATGTCTGTGGTGAATAAGTCATTAGAGGGGATTCTGAGAAACGGGATCTACAGGCATTTGGGATAGTCAGTTTTTTGTAGAGATGAACAAGAAAGTAGAGGAGGGCAGTGCATAGCCATTTAGGGTGGCACAGTGGCTAGCACTGCTGCCTCTCAGCAGCAGGGACCCAGGTTTGATTCCCCTCTTGGGTGACTGTGTGGAGTTTGCATATTCTCTCTGTTTGTGCGGGTTTCCTCCCACACTCCAAAGGTGTGCAGGTTAGGGTGAGTTGGCTATGCTGAATTGCCCATAGTGTTCAGTGATGTGTAGATTAGGTACATTAGTCAGGAGTAAATGTAGAGTAATGGTGAAGGGGTTTGGGTGGGATACATTTTTAAGGGTTGGTGTGGACTTGTTGGGTCGAAGAGCCTGTTTCCACACTGTAGAGATTCTATTATTGTTTACATGAACTTTAGCAAGGGCTTTGACAAGGTACCACATGGTGGGTTGCTCAGTAAGGTTAAGTCTCACAGGGTTTAGATCAGAGTGGTGCTGGAAAAGCACAACAGCATCCCAGGAGCAGGAAAATCGACATTTGAGGCAAAAGCCCTTCATCAGGAATAGAGACAGGAAGCCTCCAGGGTGGAGAGATAAATGGGGGGGGGGGGGGGGGGTGTGTGCTGGGGGGAAGGTAGCAAAGAGTACAATAGGTGAATGGGGGTGGGGATGGAGGTGATAGGTCAGAGGGGAGGGTGGAGCAGATAGGTGGGAAGGGAGGTTGACAGGTAGGACAGGTCATGAGGACAGTGTTGAGCTGGAAGGTTGGAACTGAGGTAAGGTGGGGGGAGGGGAAATGAGGAAACTAGTGAAGTCCACATTGATGCCCTGGGGCTGAAGTGTTCCGAGGCAGAAGATGAGGCGTTCTTCCTCCAGGCGTCGGGTGGTGAGGGAGGGGCGGTGGAGGAGGCCCAGGACCTGCATGTCCTCGGCAGAGTGGGAGGGGGACTTGAAGTGTTGGGCCACGGGGCAGTGGGGTTGATTGGTGCGGGTGTCCCAGAGATGTGCCCTGAAGCCTAAGTCTCACAGGATCCAGGGAGAGCTAACCAATTAGATACAAAATTGGTTTGAAGGTAGAAGACTTGGTCGTGGCTGGTGGTAGAGCATTGAGTATCGGAGATGGGATATCTTGTTGCAGTGTACAAGATGTTGCTAAGGCCACATTTGGAATACTGCGTGCAGTTCTGGTTGTCCTATGATAGGAAGGATATTATTAAACTAGAAAAACTGCAGAAAAGATTTACTCGGATGCTATCTGAACTGGAAAGTTTGAGTTATAAGGAGAAGCTGGGACTTTTTTTTCCCCCTTGATTGTAGGAGACTGACCTTATCGAGGTCTATAAAACCATGAGAAGCATAGATAAGGTAGATAGCCAACAGTTTTTCTATGGTAGAGGAGTCTAAAACTAGAGGGCATGGGTTTAAGGAGAGAGGGGAGAAGTACAAAAGGGTCCAGAGGGGCAATTTTTTTTCACAAACAGAGGTCAGAGTGTGTCTGGAACAGGCTGCCAGAGGTGGTGGAGGGGAGTACAATTTCGTTGTTTAAGCAACATTTGGACAGGTACATGAGTGGGATAGTATGCAGGGATGTGGAGCAAACATAGGCAAATGGAACTAGATTGATTGTGAAAACTAGGCGGCATAGGCAGGTTGGGCTGAAGGGCCTATTTCCATGCTGTAAAACCTCCATGACACCCAGGTTCAAACATAACCATGGAAGAGAGGCAGAAGTGTGTCATAACATCTCTTAACAGGGTGATGAGGAAAATATCTATACATGAAGCTGCATGAGAAGGGCCAGATTTTAAAATCCAACATCCATTTCAGAGAAACGCAGAAATTGGACTGCGTTACAAGAGCCTGGAATCCGTCTTAATGTATCCTCTGTGATCAGATTTTGAAACCGGCTTGACCATACCATATACTGACAAAGAAGCAAGTGGCAGGAGGTCACAAGGAAGGGTTCGCAGTACTTGAGAGTACAGACAGCTTCCTCCAGACTCTAAGCTTCAAGCACAAGTCAGCCACATCCACCTTGGCTCACAGCCTGCTTGCGCAGGAGGGTTAATTCTAGAATGATCAAGTCCAATTATTAATGAAACCATCCAATACACTTTTGTTACATTTTGTGAACAGGTTCTTGGTATAACAGTGGATTGGACATATTCCCATTTCAGATACTTACGGGCAGCAACAAGCAAGGTGGGATACAGACAGGAAAGCTCCCTCTGCACTGTCCCCATCAAACGGTCTCAGGACAGGTACAGCATGGAATTAGATAGAACTCCCTCTACACTGTCCTCATCGACATACCTAAACGTCGACTCAGGATTTACACACTCTGCAGCTGTTTGAAATGTTCCAATTCTCTGAGGCAGTATACCAAGACACCTATGACTCTAGAAACGCAAGTCAAGACTCCTTCAACCTCATTCCATACTGCAGCCAGCAGAGGCCAGGAAGAGAGTCCATCCTGTTTATCTAGTTTGGATTTCATTCCAGATGTCAGAGCTAGACCACCCAGTTCCCCCTCCCATCCCCAAATTACTGAAATAACTATGTGAATATAATTTCACAAACTGAAAAGGTCAATAAGCGGCTGGATGGACTTGATCTCTTTTTCCCACACCACAAAAACAGACAACTCAATCCCAGGTCCCCAAAAATTGCCAATAATTCTGTACAGCAAATTAAACTGGGCACCCTCTTTTCCCATTCCCACTGATTTGCTTGGGCACCAACCCATACTTAGGACTTGATGGTGTCGAAATCACAGTCAGTGCCTGAATGTTATGGGATTATGTGTCAAGGCAGTTGTGGTGTAAGAACCTCTGTTCATGTTCTCGCCTTCTAAAAGGCTCTCACCTCCTGCAATTGTGACCTCTGGGCCCTTGCCCAAGCGGTGTTATTTGTGCCCCAACTGTTTTGGCAAGGTATTTTACCACAGGACCCAGCTTGGTCGCCCTTGTTCTCCAGGTTTTGCGTTTCACCAGAAAATGCTATCCAGTAACCAGGAGCTGGAATTCCGAGGCCAACTTAAAACAATGCTAGCCTTGCCCTGGCTGAGATCAGGAGGCATTAAACTCAGGAGACTCCCAGCCGGAGTAAGTCAGCTATTCAATAGCTCAAAGTCAGGGAGCCAAAGAGCCAAAATTGGCTGAACAGGTTGACTCAAAATTGGCTGAGAGATAGCAGTCTACAAATTCTGAATGTTTTCTTTTAACATTGGTATTAATACATCCAACATAATTTGCATGCAACTTAAAACATAAGACAAGAGGGCCGGCATATGAATAATTTACATGTTTATTCACTCAAGTTGGGCAGATTTTTTTTGAGTGTTTTAATACAAAAGAAGTTACAAATGCACTTGAAACATTAAGTTGCATTTTTGCTCTACAGGTCCTGACAGAACAGTTGAGAGTATTTCTGACATTTGTTGTCCTTTTCAAGTAGAAACGGTCTTTTCTCTGAACAGTTCCTTTGTGGCTTTTCCAGACTCAATCAAATACGTGCAAAGCACTGGAGAGAGCTGAAAGAGCACCACTTCTGGAAAAAAAAAGGGCACTAATTCGACTTACAAAAGAACAACCAGACAACAGATTGTACGCATAAATACTTAAAACATTTAAAATGAAAACTGGGAACCTGGATGCAACATTTTGATTTGCTATCAATGAAAAGAAATATTCATTTCCTTTAATAATTATCAAAAGTTTTCTTTAATATTCTGCCAACTCAGTGAAAAGCCTCTGTACAATGTTTTAACTGCAATCACATTTGCCAGGTGAATTGTGCGCTCATTATGAGGTGTAGAGGAGTGGGCCACTTTCTATCAGATGGAGAACCACATATGCCCTCTGTTCCATCCCAACACTGGGAAGAATCACTACATTCAGCAACATTGTAAACATGATTTTCTTTCTATATAAATGTACGTATTTACACCAGGGGAGCGATCAAGCAATTCTTTGCCTCACCCCAATCCCCAACACTTCACACCAGTCTTTGCAATCGCCTTAAAGGAGTCTGCCACAGTTTTGCCACAATCTGCAATCAGTTGATTGCCATTTGCCATTGAGTCCTCCCAGCTAGTAAACTGAAACCTCTTCTCCTGGACTGGGCTGAATGAGCCTGGAACTTGGGAGTGAAGCATCTATTGTGTCATGAGGTCTCCCTGTTTTACATGCCACTCTCTTTCACCCCACCTTTCCAGAAGATACATCCTCTCTGCTCGGGCACAGGGTTCGAGTCTCCCCACCAGCGCTGAGACACTTGTCACCAAGCGAGGTCAGGGTGACAGACATGACAGTTCGTCAAGTACTGCCAGTGCCTGATTTCCATACAGGTACATTTTCTACAAAAGGTCACTTGATAGCAATCAAAAGCAAAACAAAAGTTCACTTTCTTCATCCCTCCAATCGTAGCAACACCAAGGCCCATGCTGAGATCATTTACCTCAGTACAAGCCAAGGTGCAACTCCCGCACACCTGCTTTAGAGCCACATTGGACAATACATAGAGCCCAAGGAATCTATGACAACAGTGACTACACTTCAGAAGTACTTTCCTTGGTGCAAAACATTTTGGAATGCACTAAACTCGTGAAAGATGTTGTACAAATGCCAACATTTTTTTGTTAAAATGGAGGAGCCCCGAGTGCACTAAAAGAAAAGAACCTACATTTCATTGCAGACAACTGCAATCTATAATTATATCAAGGGGTGTGCATCCAAAATGGATTCCCTCTTAAAGATGCCAGTCTTATTAAACCTGGCTTTTATAAAGTCCTGTTGTAACTACAAAAAAGGTGATCACAATTTAAGGGAAGTAGACAGCTGCCTTTAGTGTTAGTACAGAACACTTGCAAGTTTTGGTACAGTAATTATTGTAACTGGAGTTCTAGGCCTGGAAAGCACATTGTATCAAAAAAAATCAATAACTTATTTCAAATGAAGCTTCATGATACTTGACAAAAACAAAAATTATCATTCATTTTTAACCTTTAAACACTGTTTATATACACACACCTTTCTCCAGCCTTCACAGTTGGCCAGCCTCCTCGTAGGAGGCTTCGTAATGCTACTTTGTGTCAAGTGGACAGAAGCAGACAAGGACCTCGCCCTCTATCCAGTGCCTTGTCCCTGCTCAGGCAACTTGGCCAAGAAGAGAAATGGACAGACACACAATGCAACTTTATGGGATTACTAGCACATCATCCTGGGATAACGAACACCCATTTTTCAGTAGGGTGCCGAGTGACCCTGACAATTGGAAGGAGATCATGTGAACGTCCCAAACTCACTTGCGAGATATTAATATGCCATATATTGTGAGAAATTAAGTTAAAAGAACATCAGATGGCCATCACCACTGCAGCAATTCCACTCGAACTATGGTTAGTAGTGCCAGGGACACTATTCACAATCACAGTAGGCTTCTAACTACCAGTTTGAGTGAGACTCAAGGGCAAGAGTGTACTTGCCAACAGCAGTGTCATGTTGACCATCCAGCAAATTAGAGGTGGACAACATGGGAGAGCAACACTTTGGGAAACAAAGAATCAACAGAAACTCTCAGATTCCTTCCGTCCTGCCTTGCATCACTGACCCATCACCAAACCCTCCCCCCACCCCCCCCCCCCCAGCCCCCCCACAAAAAAAAAATAAAAAGGCACCACTGTAAGAAACCTCGACTTCCAATCAAGTACACAACTTGGGAAATTCAAGCTGTTGGTTTTAAAAAACATGTCAGTTTGGGAGGGAATTAAAACAGTGCTGGTCAGACTGAGGAGTGATCATTGTTCTCCACTGGGCTCACTTCCCTCCAGCCATGATTTTCAGATATTGCAGTGCATTGTGGGCTGCATTGGCGCGGGCACCATCCCTTGTTGAGCCAGAGCCGTGGCAGACGGTGGTGGGCTGCGTCGATAGCTCCACAAGACACTGGTACAGGCCACTCAAGCTCAACTCTTCTGGAAAGAAAGGAAAAAAGAAAAAGTCACAGGAAGTTAGCAAACATCTAGAGAAGTAGGATCATTCAGAACAGCGTTCAAACGTCCTTAACTGATACAGAGAACAGGTTTCCACCACTGTCTCCCTTAAACTGGACTAATTGGCTTCACCACTTTTACTTTGAATATTTGCATATGTGGGTGTTGCCAGTATTTCTTGCCCCATTCCCAATTGTAGTGAGGTGGTGGTGAGCAACACCTTCTTGAGCCACTGCAGTCCTTGGGGTGCAGGGATGTTCTGGAGGGAGTAACCAGGATTTTAATCCAGCGACAATGGAGGGACAGTGATAGATTTCCAAGTCAGGATGGTGAGTGGCTCAGAGGGGAACCTGCAAGTGGTGGTGTGCCCTAGTATCTGATGTCCTTGTCCTTCTTGATGGTAGGGATCACAGACTTTTGGAATCCACCAGATTGGTGGTAAAGAATGAAACCTTAAGTAGGAAGAACAATCACATTTAGCGTTAGGGATGGGAGTGGAAAGTTATTAAAAAAAGGACCAGATGGAGTAGTAGTAGTAGGGCAAAAAAAAAGCAAACAATTGGAATGGATTCCAGCAAACTAGATAATTTCTTCTCATTAAGACCATAAGACATAGGAGTGGAAGGAAGGCCATTCGGCCCATCGAGTCCACTCCGCCATTTAATCATGGCTGATGGGCATTTCAACTCCACTTATCCGCACTCTCCCCGTAGCCCTTAATTCCTTGGGAGATCAAGAATTTATCAATCTCTGCCTTGAAGACATTTAACGTCCCAGCCTCCACTGCACTCCGCGGCAATGAATTCCACAGGCCCACCACTCTCTGGCTGAAGAAATGCCTCCTCATTTCCATCCTAAACTGACCCCCTCTAATTCTAAGGCTGTGCCCATGTGTCCTAGTATCCCTGCCTAACGGAAACAAGTTCCCAGTGTCCACCCTTTCCAAGCCATGTATTATCTTGTAAGTTTCTAATAGATCTCCCCTCAACCTTCTAAACTCTAATGAATACAATCCCAGGATCCTCAGCTGTTCATCGTATGTTAGGCCTACCATTCCAGGGATCATCCGTGTGAATCTCTGCTGGACACGCTCCAGTGTCAATATGTTCTTCCTGAGGTGTGGGGACCAAAATTGGACACAGTACTCCAAATGGGGCCTAACCAGAGCTTTATAAAGTCTCAGTAGCACATCGCTGCTTTTATATTCCAACCCTCTTGAGATAAATGACATTACATTTGCTTTTTTATCCACAGACTCAACCTGCAAGTCAACCTTTAGAGAATCCTGGACTAGCGCTCCCAGATCCCTTTGTACTTTGGCTTTATGAATTTTCTCACCATTTAAAAAGTAGTCCATGCTTGTATTCTTTTTTCCAAAGTGCAAGACCTCGCATTTGCTCACGTTGAATTTCATCAGCCATTTCCTGGACCACTCTCCTAAACTGCCTAAATCTTTCTGCAGCCTCCCCGCTTCCTCAGTACTACCTGGCTGTCCACCTAACTTCGTATCATCGGCAAACTTCGCCAGATTGGCCCCAATCCAGATCATTAATATATAAAGTGAACAGCTGCAGCCCCAACACTGAACGCTGCAGTTGTGGCCTCTCACTTGTCACTGGCTGCCATTCCAAAACAGAACCTTTTATCCTAACTCTCTGCCTTCTGTCAGACAGCCAATCCCCAATGCATCCCATTAAAATGGCATAGTATCTGATTGCACGTACAACCTCCAGGATTTGAGTACATAATTTAGACTTCCAATACACTAACAGTGTGGCACTCCTATACTACACTGTTGTTGGTACAATGTTTTAGATAAGATGTTAAAATGGAGACCTGCCTACCTTCTTAGATGAACATAAAAAGATGTCATAACAGGCGAAACCGGATCAACAGATCATCCATCTCAAACTGGTTGCATCCTCGGAACATTCTAACTGTTCCAATTTGGAACATTCAAATAGTTAGGTGCAATATAAATGCAAACGCTTCCTTTCACTTCACAGGTCCTAGAATTAACTGCCCCCTTGCTTAGTTAGAAAGGCTTTACTGCTCATTTTCCTGTTGGTAATCCAAGCACTGGTTTCAAGATCAGCTAGCTGTACCTTAACGCTACAGTCCCACATGTATGCCCCTGGCAATGAAACATGGAAAGTAATCAATTCTCCACGGGTGAAACAGGCTCCATTCACAGGGCAGTCAGCTCGAGGTGACTTACCGATATCTAAGTAACTGACGTCGAACCGCTGCTCCTCGGCCAATTCCCTCAACATCTGGCAAAAATTGGAGTTGGAAACACCAAGTGGGTTGCTCTTGAGGTGAAGAATTCGTTCCCCTGCAGAATTCCGGAGCGAATCCCACGTGCAACCTGCGCTCTTGCCCTTCGGTCCATCCAGCTTGTTACCAACCATCTGGAGAGAGAGAGAGAAAGAAGCGCAGTGGAAGAACCAGCTCCTTTCAGCATGCCGGTCCTCATTTCAAACGTGGCTGCATTTTCCTGCGTGCCCTTTCTAGCGATGGAAGGCTCCACATTAACCCGCTACCCGTCACAGTTCTGTCACTAACGTTGCCACGCTTCTGGTGGGATTGGGTGCTTGGCTCTCTTCACACAACAAACTCAAAATCCAAGTGCCGCTGTCGGCTAATCGTGTGATTCACAAACCCAGGAGTCTTTTGGGAGACAGAATGTTCCCCAGAGAGAAGGCACAGGGTCTTGAAAATAAAAAAAACACAAATTGGGCAACCAGAAATGCAAACCAAGAATAAATTTGTTTGGAGGTGGGGGAGGGGGTTTAAAATAAAACAAAACTCAATTGATAAGGTGGCCATGAAAGAATTCTATAAAGACTCTAAGATTATAGAAAATAGCAGAAGTAGAACATTTACCCCCTTGAGCCTGCTCTGCCATTCAAGACTATCATGGTTGACTTTTTACCTCAACACCAACTTTCCCACTCTCCCCGTATACTCCTCAATTCACCTAACCTAAATAGGAGCTCGATTGTCACTCAATATAGAATCAGCAGAGGTCACGAAGAGTCGCAGATATTTTAGTCATTCTAAAAGCCATTCAAAATGCTTCAATTTGTGACACACTTCATTCATTATCTCATGGGGCATTGTAGTAGTTATGTTATTGGAGAGAAATCTAGACGTCTGGATTAATAATCCAGAATTTAAGACATTCCAGCTGGAATTAAGAAGAGATGGTATCAAAAGAAGTGGCTTCAAAACTGCTGGGCACGCCACAAAAACTCAAATGCTTCGCAAGTATCCTTTAGAGAGAGAGACCTGATACACTTGTCCGCTGTGGGCCTACATGTAACTCCAGCTCCATATCAGAATGATTGGCTCTTAAATACCCTCTTCAGTGGCTTAGTGAGCTACACAGCGACATAAAATTATGGCGATTGATGGAGAGCAGTGTCAGCAACACCCACACTCTGAAAACGAATGAAGGAACTTCAGATTGCTCCCATCATTAATAGCCACCTTATAACCACCAGAATATCACCCAAGTGCTGTAAAACTATAAACATTCCAGACCAAAGTATTGTTGGGTAGTTTTCAAAATTTGAAGAGGACATGGTGTGTTTTCTCAGTCACTGCTTTACTGAACCACTCCAGTGTTACCACTGCAAACCTCCCTCAATATCTGTTTGTACAATACAAGCAGTTTACATTACTGTCTCAGCTCACTCCAATTAGATATTTTTGTCTAAAACCTGGCAGGGCTGTCATGTCATCACCAGCAGATTGACAGCTCTCCCTCATGACGCAAACTGGCGCTCTCATTAAAAACTGCAGTTCATCCTTTCATACACTTACAATGGAAAACTGGTCATCTTCTGGCTCGACTTCGTTCCCGTCCCTCTGATCCACAGGGACATCGTGGATTCTTGCTAACATCTTTGCGGCAGCGTTGCGCTTGGCCAGCTTTTTCGATGTCCCACTCCCTATGACAGGTAAGACATCACTAGTTAAGAGACCGATCACACTAGTTTCTACTCTTGCATCACCAAATCTATACAGTATTCATTCTCAAAACACCCCAATGTGTGAGAGAGAGAAAACACCATTCATTAAACTTAAAAAAAAAAATCCCTCAAATGCTCAGCACATCTTTCTTTAAATTGGGTTGGCACAGACTTCCATGTCCAGTTCAACTGTACCACTGCCCCACATACATGTTCTACAAATTCTGGCAGCAAAACTCCTGTAGGCTGGGAGCTGAAGCCATGACTGTCAATGGTCTTCTGACCCTGCTTTAAGCTGTATGGATAGGTAATTCCACTAGGTAGCTGACATTCAAACAACTACTTCAAGATCAATTCAAATTGCTGCCTTCTGCAAATGATCTCAATTGTTCCTGAAGAAGGGCTCATGCCCAAAACATCGATTCTCCTGCTCCTTGGATGCTGCCTGACCTGCTGCGCTTTTCCAGCAACACATTTTCAGCTGTAGTCAAATACACCTGATTTAACCAATCTTTTAAAACCCTTTTGATTCGATTCCCAAGTTCCCTTCCAAAACTCTACTTTCTTATACAACTCCCACACAAAAAAAGGTAACAATTGACATCTCTGGGAAAGATCAGACAGCAGTTCGTCCGATGGCAGAGGGAGATCAGAATGTGCTGGCGAAAAAAGCAGCCTGTTTCACACACTAAGTGCCATGGTGCAGCAAAATTACTTTGTCTGAGATGCACACAAACTCCGAAACTGCGTCAAATAAAGGCCTGTGTGTAAGTGCAAACGTTGAATGCTGGGGAAGAAAGTGCTGAGTATTTCCAAAGTTGCAGTATTGACTTTCCTGGTTCACTGATGGTGAATCCTCCATTACTATTTCAAAGATTATGACACAAAGACATCGCAAAACAAAGTGCTGAACAACTACCTTAAATCTCAGTTTAGGTGGCTGACACCGAGCTCTTGCTACAGTTAGCAATGATAAATCCTTTCCATAATGCTCTGGGAATAAGGGGTATTTAAAAGAAAACTCAGCAATGTCAAGCAAAATTAATTCTAAAATTATTTTTTTCAATTCCTCATTGTGCATAGCAAGGTGGTCCAGGAGTTTTGTTAGGCTAAGTTATTGGAAGAGGTATGGAGGAAAAAAAACTAGTTTAAACCCCAATGTTGCTCGCACAATTTGGAAGTGCCAGGAGATATTTAGAAGTGTAGGTTGCATCGTCCAAAAATGAGGTGCGATATGGGTAATGGATGCTCTGTGAGAATCGATGCTGCTAGTTTCATGGAATCAGAGCAACCTGTAACACAAAAGGAGGCCATTCAGCCTATTATGCCTGTCTGACTCTTAGAAAGAATTATCCCGCTTACTTCCACCCTCCCATATTTTGGACTGAAGGGCAAATCACTGGACACCATTTTTCTAAACACATCCTAACAATTAAAAAAAACCCACAAAACTCAAGACACTATGGAGCCTTGCAAAATGTTCTGCAAGCATCACATTACCTCAGCAAGTAACACGTGTGCAGTTTTTCTTAACTAACCTCAACAGTCAATTCCTTCAGTCAGCTGCTTCATCAGCGACGTTCTCTTCAGCATAGGGTCAAAAATGGGGATGTTCACCGATGATTGCACAATGTTCAGCACTATTTGCGACTCCTCAGATACTGAAGCAGTCCATGTTCAAATGCAACAAGATCTGAACAACGTCCAGGCTTGGGCTGACAAGTGGCAAGTAGCATTCATGCCACACAAATGCCAGGCTATGACCATCACCAATAAGAGACACTCTGAACACCACCCCATGACATTCAATTGTGTTACTATCACTGAATTCCATTTCTATCAACATCTTTGGGGTTACTGTTGACAAGAAACTCAACTGGACTAGCCACATAAACACAATGGTTACTTGAGCAGGTCAGAGGCCAGGAATACTGTGGCAAGTAAGTCACCTCCTGACTCTCCAAAAACTGTCCACCATCTACAAGGCACAAGTCAGGACTGTGATGGAATACTCCCCACTTGCCTGGATGAGTGCAATTTCAACAATGCTCAAGAAGCTCAACACCATCCACAACAAAGTAGCCCACTTGATTGACACCACATCCAGGAACATTCAATCCCTCCATCACTGATGCTGAGTAACAGCAATACGTTCTATCTACAAGATGCACTGCAGAAATTCACCAAAGATCCTTGCACAGCACCTTCCAAACGCACAGCCACTTCCATCCAGAAGGTCAAGGGCAGCAGGCACACGGGAACACCACCCCCTGCAAATTCCCCTCGAAGACACTCACCATCCTGACTTGGAAATATATTGCTGTTCCTTCACTGTCAGTGGGCCAAAATCCTGGAATTCCTTCCCTAAGCGTGTCTCCTTACAGCAGTGGGAGTGCAGTGATTCAAGAAGGCAACTCACCATCACATACTCAAGGGCAACTAGGGACTGACAATAAATCCTGGCCAGCCAGTGATGCCCACATCCCACGAATGAATATTGATAAAAAAAACTGGACATTGGCTTGGCTCAGCAGCCACCCAATAATGCGACTCAGAGCCAAATCATTTGAAAAAAGGCAGAAGAGGCACTAGACCACAACATCAGCAGCGCCAGAGGCAAGCACACATGCTGCCTGACCTGCTGTGCTTTTCCAGCACCACTCTAATTTAGACCGCAAAAACACAAGACACTAACTGTGGGGAAGGAGCAGAGTGCCCATACCTATCTCCAAGAATCTCTCGACCCTGCAAGTCATGGTGAACTCCTTCCGGTGGGCAGGACCAGATTCCTGAGTGACCGTATATTCCGGAAGTCTCCATCCTTTCTGAACCACCAGCTCCTGGAAAGAAAGAACACACACTAAGCGGAATGTTACTGATGGTAAAGCGCCAGTGCACTCATCTGTTTAATCGCTTCAGCATTTAACACCGATGCACCTCCAACATCCGTGATTCCTCAAACATAACAGAGGCCTTTAAAATTATAAGGGGTTTTGTGGTATACTGGATAGTGTCCCCGACTCTGAGCAAGATACTCAGAGTTCAAGTCTCGCTCCAGGACTTGGTGGCTGTGTCCATAATGTGGCCAAACAGGTCAAGTGAATCCTTCCAGAACATGCTGATAACAGGCATAGAGTCATACAATATGGAAACAGACCCTTCAGTCCACACCAACCAAATCCCCAACTAAACTAGTGTGACCTGTCTGCACTTGGGCAATGTCCCTCCAAACACCTCTTATTTGTGTACTTTTTTAAATGCCTTTTAAACATTGTAACTGTACCTATACCCACCACTTCTCCTGGAAGTCCATTCCACAGATAAACCACTTTGTATTAAAAAAAATTGTCCGTGTCCTTTTTAAAATCTTTCTCCTCTCACCTTAAAAATATACCCCCCAGTCTTAAAATCCCCCACCACAGAGAAAAGATACCTGCCATTCATATTACCTATACTCCTTATGAACCCCTCAACTTCCTACGATCGAGTGAAAAAAGAAGTCCCAGCCTATCCAGCCTCTCCTTTTAAGTCAAACCCTCCATTCTCAGAAACACCCTGGTAAATCTTCTCTGAACCCTCTCCAGTTTAATAATATCCTTCCTGTAACAGGGGGACCAGAATTGAGGGAGAGATTCCCGTTCAGCCAAGCAACAGAAAGGATATCGGAGCTTCTACCATCGCTCTCCATAGCTCCTGGCTATAGCATAAACACGCACCACAGGTTGGCTAAATGATCGATCTGGATAAAACTGCTGGCAGCAGCACAGTGCTTGATCATCGCCTTGTATGCAGAGAAGATCGCGACATTGTGGTTTAGACCTATCACGGCAGAGAACCCAAGGAGATTACGAAGGGGTAGATTTTGCAGCAGCTGTTTCCAACTGATGGGAAGAGCAAAACTAAGATAGCCCCGAATAAAACTAACAGGGAATCCAGGAGGAATTCTTTATCCAAAAGAGGAAAGAATGCAAGGTGTGCGACCACAAGAAATGATAAAGATGTATAGGATAGAAAAGGCAGCTAAGAAAACGTGAAAGAAAAGAACATGGAAATAGAATGAGATGAAATAGGGTGCAGGAAGTATAAACACCAACATGACCTGCTGGGCCGAATAGACCGTTTCGGTACTCTACGTTACAAATGAAGGAATCAGTGTATATGTATTCTGAATGTTGGGAGATAAACAAGACGACAATACCTGTAAAGCCCCTACAGGGTTGCATTCCGCTAGCTGAGCAGAGCTAGAGCTTTTGGATTCAGTGCCAGAGATCCTGGAGGGCGTTAAAAAAAAAAGAGAGAACAATGGAATAAGGAAAATTCACAAGTTATAAATATTTTTCACATAATCAATGAAGGCATTTTTCTTTCAGCAGCCATGCCTCTCCAAAATAAATGCAGAGGAGAGAGCTGGGTGACTTACCCCACAATTCCAGACCAAAAAAACCTTTACCACACACAAACGTATTAATGTCGAGCTTCAGGGAGAAGGACGCTACAGTGATTTCTGCAGTTCCTGCTTACTGCCTGCTGCTACTCTGTGGGCCAACTGGAAGCCAATATGCAAACCTTCAATGCGTTTCTCAACCAGGCAGATACGCACACAAGGGGCTGCACAGCACAGAATTTGGTGGCAGGGTGTGAGAGAGGACAGAGAAAGAACAATGAAACAAGACAGTTGACGAGACACCAATTCATAAAACCCATAGAGGTAAGTAAAATAAAATCAGCTCACCAAAGCTCCGGAAACACCAGAGACCACAAGGATCACTTGTAAGGGTGGGATATGGAGAAACTCCGCTTCGGTTGTTCCTTCCATAACTAGTGTCCCCAGCAACTTGGCTGGATTAGATATTAATGTACAGTAGCTTAGTGCTTCAGGTACTGGACTGGGAGGTTGTGAGCTCACTTCCCTGAATGGCAATTCAATAAATGTAGCAAATTGTGGATTAGAGCCAGAAAATTAAAAATAAACTGCAAAATGCTATTGTTTTATAACATAAGAAATAGGATCAGGAGAAGGTCATTCAGATCTTTGAGTCCACTCTGTCATTATAAGATCAAATCTACAACCTGATTTTCCTGCATTATCCTCACATCCCTCAATATCTTTAATATCTCAAAATCTATTGATCTCCTTATTGATAATAAACAATTACTGAGTCTCCATCGTCCTCTAGGACAGAGATTTCTAAAGATTCACCACTCTGAGTGAAGAAATCTCTCCTTGTTGCCTACCTGATTCTGAGACGGATTCCCTGGTTTTGCCCCCTTCCTCCCCCAGTCAGGCGAAACACCCTTTGTGCAGCCACCCTGTCATTCCTTGTAAAAACTTTGATGTGAAAATCCAATTGCTTCACCCATGCCCTTCAAGAGGGGGAACCTCTATTCTTACCTGCTTTGGACTGTGAGCTGATACAAGTTCCAGTAAGTCTTTCACTCTGTCCACCCTCAGGCCTACCATAAGGGAAGTTAGTTAATATTGTCTTGCCAGTGTTGCCCACTATTTTTGAAACTAAAACATATATCTGTGCCTCTGCTGTGTGGTGTTGTGCGTTAACAGACACAGGCTTACACCAATATTGCATTTGGACTGTACATTTCACTGGGTCTTACTTCAGTTGATCTTCCTCCTTTCCTGTCTGAGGCAGATATCTCCAGTTTCCAGTCTCTGTACAATCTAGGTCAGAGCTGGCCCAAGTGGAAATAAACTATGAGCCCACGTCCTTCTAATAGTACAGTACAGGCCCAACACACTGAATCACTGCCAGATTGAACAACCTGGGAGTTAAACAAGCAGGGATTTAAAAAAAAAATTTACACAGCACCTTGTCACGTCTCCAAGAAACGTTTATAAAGCGCTTCACTTTTAAGGTTTAGCGACTGTCAGTGCAGGCAAATGCAGCAGCCCCATTTTGCGCACAGCAAGATCCCACACTGCACGAGGAATGCTTCTGACGGTTCTGGTTGGGATTGGAATATCGGCCGGGAAAGCTCCCTGGTCGTCTTTGATTTTTATCAACCCCATGCACATTTAATAACAAAGTTCTTCATACCCATGGCCAGCTATCACTAACATGAAGCTGTTGGATGAGGCATTTGTGCAGATAAGCATGATGTAATACCAGTCTCAAAGTAAATCTCAAACGCAAGGGCAAATTCCCTTTCTCACTTCCATAAATGGATTATTTTCAAAAAGACAATGACAAAAAAATTCAGCATTATTGGGAATGCATCAAGGGAATACAATGGATTGGTCAACTAAATGGATTGAAGGTCTACCTTTGAAATGGTTAGCATGTTTAACATGAAATAGAAAAACTTTTCCTGACAACTTTAACACTTTCTACAATGATAGACTGCCCCACTGGATGAAAACGTGCCATCAGTATTGCCGGTTCAAGTTTACGGGCTGTAATTGAGAAACCAAGGAACTGACTTTGGCACAAATTCAGGGCACTGACTCCAGTACCATTATACTTTAAAGCATATAGCAACTTCATAAAGTTCTAACTATTTGTAATCGCCAACAACATATTACACGCCAATGGCACTTAAAAACACTGCATGTGGAGCGATTGAGTTTTACAGCTCCCAGGCTCAGGCTCTCATCTCCAAGTTAGTTCAGAGAAGGAACTTGCATTTGCATAGCGCGGCTATCACATTTTTCAGGAACATTCCAAAATGCTTCACAGACAGTATCTTGCTTTGAATTGAAGTGCAGTGACTTATGTAGGCAAATGCCGCAGCCATTTTGCGCACCGCGATGTCCTGTAAACGACAACAGGAGGAGTAAGCTGTCAATCAAACTTTGAGGGGGAGGCAGGTTCAAGGAGCAATGTTGGCCCCAAGGACTCTGGACAAGCTCCTTCTCAAACGCTACAGTGTCACACCCACCTAAAACCAATCGGAACATGGAAATGGCCACTTTAGTTTGTCTCATTTGACCTGTACTGCATCGCCAGCCAGGGCAGGCAAAAAAGGGAATATATTTGGAAAGGAGGAAAATATCACGAAGAAGGTTCCTGTTTTTGAGCACCAGCCAGCGCCCCCCTGGTGGTGAAAGTGCAAGATAAGAGAATAGCTATGATGCCCTCGTGATTGAACAGCGAATCAACACGCTGCTAGGGCTAGTCCTTCAGGAATGACCATTTAGGTGAAGTCTTGGAAAGCTGACAGCACTTGAGGAATGGTTTCCCTGCATATGTCACTGCCTTTTGGAAGAGATGGGGGGGGGGGGGGGGGGGGGGGGGGAAGAAGGGCAGACAAAATAGGGTTGAATATCACCATTAGAAGATGGAATGGAAAGCTCTTCCTAGGTGCAGTTAGCTATTCACGTACTTGACTCCATCCAACATGGGCTCCAACATGTTTCCTCCCTTTAGTAATTTCAGGGCAGCTTCCGCTGCCTTGTGCTTTGCTGCCTTTTTGCTAGGCCCCTGACCTGAGGGGGGAAAAACATTAATTAAAACACAACTTTAAATAAAAGCCACAAAACAGCAGCCAACCATAAAGCAACTAATTGAAACGGCCACAAAAAAAAGCCTTCAGTCCAGATACCTGAGCTGAATTGATGCTTAGACAGATCTGAATAGCCTGCCTCAGAGCAAGTTAGTCGATGACAGAAATGCACCTCAATTCCATTATGTGCAGAACTTTTTCAGAGCTGTCACTTTGGCTCTGTTGCTAATCAGCTAGTAAGCATGCTCCACCTGGGCCAGAGATCATGGGATCAAAACCCACCCTTGCTCAGGAGCATATGCAACATTCCAGATCAGCATTGTATTGAAGGCTCAAACCACTTTCTCACATGGGAAAGACCCCAGGGCACCATTAAATAAGAAAGACAGTTCATCTAGTGTGCCTGTTAAAACACTTCCCTCATCCCAACATCAGTAAAATGAAAAGGAAAACTGGACATTCATCGCAACACCTTGTGGGATCTTGCTGTGCACAACACGACCAGAACATGGGCTGCCTCGAAATAAAAATAGTTGTCCCCACTGAGAAGTAATCCATGCAACTTGCATTTTGGTTTTGCTCGCAGTTATCAAGCGGTTTGCGCTCACAAGAACAGGTAAGGGGAGTTATGGCAGATCAGACTCACCCAGTCTGTTTCAATAAAAAATGGATTCAACATGCTGTTGAACGTTACAATGACCCTAAGAGATAATCTTGTGAGGAATTCCAAAAAAAAAATGCATATCCCCAGACAGCAGACAGCATATGGAACTTTCTACCATGTGGAGTTGATACAAATAGTAGAGATATATTTAAAGGCAAATACATGAAGGAGAAAGGAATAGAATGTTAAACTGCTAAGAGATGAAGAGGATGGAAGAAGGCAATGTGCACCAATGTGTCAAATGGTCAATTTCTGTACATCACATTCCCTGTAAAGATTCTGGTCTCTGCCTGTCTAAAGTCTAGTGCCCATTCACTTCAGATCTGTCAAATGATGATCTACTTCTACCATGCATCACCTGGGTCTACTTTGGACTGCCTGTTATTCAACCCTAGTATTCTTCCCAACCCTCAATGCTGATGCCATTAGAAAATCTTGTACGCGCCAGCACAAAGCAGGCGCAAACATCATGAATGCCACTGTTTTGCTACAGATTGACAAAGGCTGGAGACTTGTCTCAAGCGGCTTCCTTAACCAGCTCCAGAAGCAATGCAATTCTCTGCATCATTCTGCACTATGAACAGAAGAACAATGAGCTGGAAAACAATGTTTATCTCAAAACATGACAGCAACCAGCATTATTTGATTACACAGATGACATTATGATCTTAAGCAGTCCTGTGTGTTGCAAAAGTCAACAGGGGAAAAGAAAATAGGAAGAAGAGATGGCGTATGGTGAACATTATGGGTTTTGAAAATCATCACCCCGAAACAGAAACATTAAATGAGATTCCCAAAACACTGCTAAGCATGTAATGGAATGAAATCAGAATGTGACCCAATTAGTCTTAATAGAGCATCATGACTAGAAAAGGAATCAACAGTCCCTTCATTTACCACATGGATCTTCCATTTTAAATTTTTACAAAAAAAGAAAACTGCAAATTGCATTCCTCCTCTCCAACAAGTTTAAAATAAAATCCATTGAGAAGTCAATTTAAAGAGCCCTACAAACGTGGAGTTAAGCGACACCACAATCAATAATATCTCGTTAACCTTATCAGGGCTGAACACATCACCCAGGCTCCACAGAAATAGAAAGCAAACCTTCATCTGATGCCGGGAGACTCATTGTAGTTAATCAGACAAAAACAGGATTTTGTTTTTAGGTTTTAAACTGGATTCTGTACATGAAGCATTTTGCTCTTACTGTCCCCAAATAGTGATCAAACTGTCATACTGAAGATCAAGGTACAAACCTGTGCAGTTAATATCTCCGACTGTCACTCGGAAAGTGAAATTGGGTTGGTGGGCTTGGCCCTCAGCTTTCAGCAAGTCATACACCGGTGTCTTTCCAATCCTTGTTCCATACTCCTGCAGTAAACTAATAGGCGTCTTCCCAGGGTTTGAGGCCAGCATTTGCTCAATACTGTGTGAGAAAGAACAAGAAAAAACTATTACAGGATTTGGAGATAAGTGCTTCTAAACCAACATCTTCCTGGCATCTGCCACCTTCTGTCTGAAAGGTATTCTGACCACCCTGTTAAGTACTATATATTCATCTAAGGTCCATTTTTACCCCTGACTGAGAAGCTGAAAAGCCCAAGTTAATTTACACACCTCGTTCCCTAGAACAGGGTTTACTTATGTTGCTCTCCTCTGCATCTTCTGGTGGATACAATATTCCAGCCACTTCACTTGCAGGAAATGAGTGAAAAACAATGCTACCTGTAGATTTCTTTTGATTTCCTCTTGGTAAATTCTATGCTGCTCCTGAATTTGTGCTTCCTCGCTTCACTTCCACTTTGCAATACCTCGCATTTGGCTCAACAGAAGTACACTTGTTACTGACAGTCCAAATCTTGTCTAGTTCTGGCCTCTTGCATACCTCCAATTTCCAGCTGTCCCCCCAAATAACAGCCATACTTTCAGTTGCTGGGTGCCAAGCTGTGGAATTCCCCCTCACAACCTCTTTTTCTTCCTTTACGATGCTTCTTAAATCTGTCTCTTTGACCAAGCTTTTGGACCATCTGTCCTCATGTGTTTGATAAGACTCCAGCAAAGGGCCTTGGGATATCACAGAATGTTAAAGGGACTAAGTGTATCAAGCTGTCGAGTGATGATCTCCAAGTGTAACAATTGTGGAGGGAGCAACAGCAGGAGAGGGCGCTTTGCGCTTGACACGGCCGACATATTGGCAAATACAAGCCCAAAATGCACAATAGCTCAGAAACAAATCTTCATCTCATGTTTCAAGCAACACTTGGCATTCCTTTAATTCACTGCATTCAAAGCTCCTGTCACTTTACTTACAAACGCTCTGCCCAAATTTCTATTCGGTTAGTCTGTACTTCAGGCTGAACGGCAGGGGTAAGCATATAAAAGATTATCAATACTGTGAAGCTAGGATTTAAATGTACAATGGATTAATCTCAAAGGATCTTTATATAGAGTTGCTCACAGCAAAATGTCCCGAGGAAGGCACTGCACTACATGGTAAGGCTTTGGTTACGGAGTGAAAGCAGAAGTTAAAATGGAAGTGGCCAAAGCCATAGTCAAAGAGGCAGGCATTGAGATAACTTTCGAATGCTAAGAGAGACTTAGCAAGGTTGAGATGGTTTACAAAGAAGATTCTAGAGCGCAGTGGCTTGACAGCGGAAGACTTTGTGACCATAGGTATCTAATAGACTATATGTAGGAATTTCCCAGGCATAATCTACTTGGCAAACCACTTTCCTAAAAAGCCAGAGAATTTAGGCACAGACACAGCTTAAGACCCATAATCCTGCAGCCTCTTAATTTGTTCAGGGGTACAACAATGCAGCCATGAACCAAACAGTGCCACAACTTTCCTGCATTTGTCCAGTCAGAGATATCCTAACGTTGAAGCATTTGTTTGCGAGGTTGTTTGGAGCCGGTGAAAAGGTTCCCATTGTTCAATGATAAAGCCACAGTGCTTCTCACGAGACTGGTCTATTAACTGGATTCTACAATAGACAGTTTTGCATATCCAACCTAATATTAGGTGAAATGATATTTTGGAAGCATCTTGATGTTAATCTGTGTTTATGTTCTTCTCACTTGCCTCCTTCAAACATATGGAGGATGTGTCCCTGGCAGCTTTTTGTACACAAATTGTTGATGCCTCATCCAAATAAATACTTTTTTTTGGATCTAATGAGTCTTTACAGCTCCACACAAAAAGCTAGCATCCATGTTCAGTGGGTGCTCGGAAAGGCAATTGGAATGTTGACATTTATTTCAAAGGGGAGTGAGTATAAAATAGGAAGATTTTGCTAAAAACTTGCCACAGACTTGGAAGCCAGTGAAGTTTTGGGGCCATTATCTAAGGAAAGATATACTGGCATTGGAGGCAATCCAGAGAGGGTTCAGGAGGCTGAAACCAGGTATGGAGGAACTGTCATATGTGAAGAGGTTGGGTAGGTTGGACCTATACTCGTTGGAATTTAGAAGAATGAAAGGCAATCTTATTGAAACATCCAAGATTCTTACAGCTTGACAGGTAGATGTGGGAAGGTTGACTTCCCTCGTGAGAGAGCCCAGGACCACAGGGCATAACCTCACTGTAAAAAGGTGCCCACAGAGATGAGGAATTTCTTCTCTAGAGGGTAACGAATTTGTGGAATTCTTTAGTGCAAAGGGCTGTCAAGGTCAGGTCACTAAGTGTATTCAAGGCCGAGTTAGACAGGAGACATCAACAGAACAGGAGAGATTTGGGAATCCTCATCCATGAATCATAAAGAGCTAGCACCTAAGTTCAGCAAGTAACAGGAAAGGCAAATGGAATGGCATGTCTTCATTTTAAAGGAGCTTGGGTACGAGCGAGATTAGGGTATGAGCTCAATAATCAGCCATGATCATAATGAATGGTGGAGCAGACTCGAGGGGAAAATGGCCTACTCCTGCTCCTATCTTCATCTTCAATAGATATAGAAAGGTCTTGCAAAATTAGTCAAGACACTAGCCAGACCACAGCTGGAGTAGTGAGAACAATTTTGGTCCTTTAACTTAGCAAAGATAAACTAGCATTGGAGACAGTCCAGAGGAAGTTTACTAAGCTGATCCCGGGTAAGGAGGGAGTGTCTCATAAGGAGAGGTTGAGTATGTTGAGCCTGTACTCATTGATGTTTAGAAGAATGAGAGATGACCTTACTGAAGTGTACAAGATTCTTACAGCAGACTTGATAGGGTAAACGCAGAGAGGTTGATTCCCCTTGTGGGAGAGTCTTGGACCAGGTGACACAATCTTAGAACAAGGGGTTGCACATTCAAGGCCGAGAGGAGTAGGAATTTCTTCTCTTAAAGGGTAGTGAATCTGTGGCATTCTTTACTGCAGCATGCTGTCGAGGCTGAGTCAGTAATTATATTTCAGGCTGAAAGGGACAGAATTTGAATCAGTAAAGAAATCAAGGGTTAAAAGGACAATGCAAGAGGTGGAGTTGAGGATGATCAGATCAGGCATGATATTGAATGCCAGAGCAGACTCTATGGTTTGAGCAGGGCGAAAATGAGGACTGCAGATGCTGGAGATCAGAGTCAAGATTAGTGTGGTGCTGGAAAAGCACAGCAGGTCAGGCAGCATCCGAGGAGCAGAAAATTGACGTTTCGGGCAGGAGCCCTTCAACAGGAATGAGCTAATTCCTGAAGGGCTCCTGCCCGAAACGTCAACTTTCCTGCTCCTCGGATGCTGCCTGTCCTGCTGTGCTTTTCCAGCACTGCTCTATGGTTTGAGCAACCTAATTCAGCTTTTATGTCTGTCTTATGACCTTATTTGTATGCCAGCCGTGACTCAGTTGGCAACACGCTTGCCTCCAAGTTCTGGATTCATTACCCGAATTAGGGGCACAAAAATCCAAAGAACACAAGAAATGGCACCAGGGGCCCAGGTTCGATTCCACCCTTGGGTGACTGTCTACATGGAGTTTGCACATTCTCCTCAAGTTTGCGTGGGTTTCCTCCAGATGCTCTGGTTTTCTCCCACAGTCCAAAGGCAAAGTCAGAAGTCACAATACTAGGTTATGGTCCAACAGGTTTATTTAAAATCACAAGCTTTCAGAGCTCTGCTTCTTCATGAGGGTGACTTCACCTGACAAAGGAGCAGTGCTCAAAAAAGCTTGTGATTTTAACTAAACCTGTTGAGCTTTAACCTGGTATTGTGTAATTTCTGACCTTGCCCACCCTGGTCCAACACCAGCACTCCACATCATGGCTACCAAAGATGAGCAGATTAAGCACACTGGCCATGCTAAATTATACATAGTGTCCAGGGACATGCAGGCTAGGTGGATTAGCCATGGGAATTGCAGAGTTACAGGTCTGGGTGGAATGCTCTTCAAAGGGTCAGTGTGGATTAGCAGTGGGAATTGCAGAGTTACAGGTCTGGGTGGAATGCTCTTCAAAGGGTCAGTGTGGACACGAAGGGCCAAATAGCCTGCTTCTATAGTGTTAGGATTCTGTAAGGCCCGTCAAACCTAAACATGATCGTGTCTAACTTCAGGCTTGAATTCTACTTTTCCAGGGAATACATTGTCAGAGATACTGGACCCATTGTTAAACCAAATCTACCCTCTCGGTAGGTAGGCAAGGTGCAATGGCACTATTTCGAAAATAAGGAGAATTAGACCCATTATGGCAAATATTTCATCCCCCAAATTAGATGCTCCGAGATCATTATCACATACTTGAGAGAGCCTGTAAACTGTCTGCACCTTCCTACCTCACAACACGGGCGACACTTCAAAAGGGCCGCAACACGCATTGGGAGGTCCTGGGTATGGGAAAAGTGAGATATACAAATGCAACTCAAGGCGACCGGGTTTCTGCTCTGCAGCTCAAACGGTGAATGAACCTCAAACAGAGGAAACAAAAGAACTTTTAATGCCAATGTCGGAGGTCCCTCCGGCTTCCTCTATACCTGGGACAGCTGGAAGTCTTCTTGGCTGCAGCAGCGGCCCGATCCTCCGTCATCCCAGATGACAGTGCCGGCGATCGTGGCTCAGACGGCGGCGGCTCCGGCTTCTGCTGCTCGGTCCCTGCATAGGCACCAACGTCGCTCCCCACTACGCAGGCGCAGCGGCTATTGCCACCACCACTTCCGGTTCAGTGGTCAAGCCACACAAAGCGCGCGAAAGGTCGAAGTGTTCAAAATGGCAGTGGAGCGTTTACGTATGAGAAGATGTCATCACGGTGTACATAAACGTCCCCTCCCCCCCTTTTTTTGATAGAATTTAGTAATTAGAATGAGTTTGCATCATTTAAAAAGATTTCACTCCAGTCTCTTCCCGCAAATAACATTTAAACACGCAATTCCAGCTTGTTTGCCTAACAGGAGGAGAACTTCTTCAAGGTAGGCATCCTTGCAAGAGGATTCACAGTAAGGTTAAAATCAACTAGCAAAAGTGGGGATTGCAGATGCTGTAGATCAGAGTCAAGGTTAGAGTGGTACTGGAAAAGCACAGCAGGTCAGGCAGCATCATTCCTGATGAAGGGTTTATGCCTGAAACATCGATTCTCCTGCTCCTCGGATGCTGCCTGACCTGCTAAAATTTGATTTCAGCAAATAAAGTGCTGTGGTATAATGCAACAGTTGCATTGCTCTGCATCCTCACCCTAAAAAGAATTGCACTATGGCAAACCGTTATACCCGTTCAGTAGAAAGTTTGTCCAAACAGCATCCACAATTCATCAATCGCCCCATAGCCAATTCGTGCTGACGAAACACTCATTATACCAGAACATACTGATTGTATCACAACAGTTGGATAATCTACTTTTAAAACCATCTGATCAGTCCAAAAGCACAAGACTTAAAAATTATTATTGTACCTCTGTTGACTCCTTGATTTCTTTAAAATATAATATTTGCTGATGTTTGAGAGTAACAGAGTTGCACTCCATTTACACAGAGCAAAGCAAAATGCAATTGAGAGATTTGGGGAGAATAAATCAAATATTGGCAACAGTCCAACAGATGGCAAGTGTGTAGCATTTCCAAGCCAGAGATTGTAAGGAAACAGCAACATGTACAACAGTTTAAGTGTATAGTTTCAGAATAAAATAAATGAGCTATATTTATATTTTTAAAAACTCAAATGATAGTTAGCTTACCTTCAGTAGAAGGCAAGCTGGCTAGATCCTGCCTCTAGTATATCAACTATGAGTTAAGCCTCATGCAATGCTGTCACTTTAACAAGGTTATTTTGTCCTGTGTTTTTCCAAGAGAGGTTGTAAAGGCAGAGGTGCCAAATGTCTGGAAAGACCCTAGTTTAACAATGGCAGCGGAGTGGGCAATTTTCCCAGTTCAGGTTTTTTTCTAGTTTGATTTAGTTGTAGCAGAGAAGCTGCTGCAATGCAAAAAAAAAGGTTCCAAGCTTCAGCAGATGATTCCTGGCTGACTTTTCTCTCTGAAATCTCTTCTGCCTGCAAAAACCTGCGTTTGTATTTACCTTTTGTCAAGGGGTGTGTTTATGGGATATTACGGGAATTGGAACAGCTCCTTAAATAAGTTGCTGTGTCAGGTCAGTTAAGTTTTCCAATAGTTAAGTCATTCTAAAATCTTTTTTATTTTGTTCATGTTTCAACTATAGTGTTCAAATAAACTGTTTTGGTTAAAGAGGAGTGGTTTGACCAGCTGCATCACACCTGGAATATCCACTTCACATCTGCCTTTAAAATAAGAAAAAGTTAGGATCTCGGCTATCTTCTTAAAATATTTTGAGGGGGTCTGGCCTAGTCCATAATAGCCTGTTGTGTGTGCAGAGACTGCTTGTCCCAAAATAAAATGTGCTATTTTTCAGTTAACATTGCTTTAAAACTTTGGTCATCTTACAACCCTTCATCTCAAGGAGTTCAGCAGTTTCTGGCTGGCAGGGTGAACAGAATACCTGCTACTTAAACTTTCATCGACATGCCACTTCAACTCTTGAAATTTCAAGGCATGTTGGAATCTTGACAATTTGGGATGAATATTAGGTCCAGTTGGAAACGATGTAGCCACTCAGAGTCATAGAGATGTACAGCATGGAAACAGACCCTTCAGTCCAACCCGTCCATGCCGACCAGATATCCCAACCCAATTTAGTCCCACCTGCCAGCACTCGGCCCATATCCCTCCAAATCCTTCCTATTCATATACCCATCTTAAATGTTGCAATTGTACCAGCCTCCACTACTTCCTCTGGCAGCTCATTCCATACCCGTACCACCCTCTGTGTGAAAAAGTTGCTCCTTACGTCTCTTTTATATCTTTCCCCTCTCACTCTAAACCTATGCCCTCTAGTTCTGGACTCCCCGACCCCAGGGAAAAGACTTTGCCTATTTACCCTATCCATGCCCCTCAATTTTGTAAACCTCTATAAAGTCACCACTCAGTCTCCGACGCTCCAGGGAAAACAGCCCCAGCCTGTTCAGCCTCTCCCTTTAGTTCAAATCCTCCAACCCTGGCAACATCCTCGTAAATTTTTTCTGAACCCTTTCAAGTTTCACAACATCTTTCCGATAGGAAGGAGACCAGAATGGCACGCAATATTCCAACAGTGGCCTAACCAATGTCCTCTACAGCCACAACAGGACCTCTCAACAGCCTATTCAGCCTCTCCCTATAGCTCAAACTCTCCAGCCCTGGCAACATCCTTGTAAATCTTTTCCGCACCCTTTCAAATTTTACAACATCCTTCCTATAGGAAGGAGAGCAGAATTGCACGTAATATTCCAAAAGTGGTCTTTTAGAATTGTCCTGTACAGACACAACAATGTCCTGTACAACGATCCTGCCTCCACAATGACTTCCCAACTCCTGTACTCAATGCTCTGACCAATAAAGGAAAGCATACTAAATGCCTTCTTCACTATCCTATTTACCGAAGATTCCACTTTCAAGTAACTATGAATCTGCACTCCAAGGTCTCTTTGTTCAGCAACACTCCTTAGGACCTTACCATTAAGTGTATAAGTCCTGCTTAGATTTGCTTTTCCAAAATGCAGCACCTCACATTTATCTAAATTAAACTCCATCTGCCACTCCTTGGCTCATTGGCCCATCTGATCAAGCTCCCATTGTACTCTGAGGTAATCTTCTTCACTGTCCACTACACCTTCAATTTTGGTGTCATCTGCGAACTTACTAATCATACCTCCTATGTTCACACCCAAATCATTTATATAAATGACAAAAAGTAGAGGACCCAGCTCCAATCCTTGTGGTACTCCACTGGTCACAGGCCTCCAGTCTGAAAAACAACCCTCCACCACCACCACCCTCTGTCTTCTACCTTTGAGCCAGTTCTGTATCCGAGTGGCTAGTTCTCCCTGAATTCCATGAGATCTAACCTTGCTAACCAGTCTACCATGAGGAACCATGTTGAACACCTTTCTGAAGTCCATATAGATCACGTCCGCCGCTCTGCCCTCATCAATCCCCTTGGTTACTGCTCCAAAAAAAACCTCAATCAAGTTAGTGAAACATGATACTCCTGATGTCACCTTCTTCATTTCTTCTTCGTTCCCTATGCAAGCGAGAGCTCACCAAGTGACTGCAATGACAAAGCATTTTTATAGTGCAGGAGGGGCTCATTAGGCTGCATCAGCCACAGTCTCAAGTTTTGCATAGGATCAGGGACAAGAAGAGTGCTGGAGATCATTAGGATTTAGCTTTTTCAAACTCCACACTATTTTTAAAAGAGACTTTAATTCCCAGATGCCTCCCACCAGATGTACACTTTGAGCAGTGCTTCCCAAAGTATTTCCAACCAAGGCCCCAATTTGAGGCTTAAAAATTGTCATGACCTCTTAGTGAGAACAGGGAATCCATCTGTTGGAACAGGAACAAAGCTCATTTAACTCAGTCAGAGATCAATGGTAGTCATCAGTACCTCAGAACTTATGACTCCTTTTCTCCACGTTGAGAGGCCCTGAAGCCTTTTGGACGCAGTTTCCTTTGTTTTTTCTTGTTAATTGTATTTCGTTTTGCAAATATCGATACAGTACATGATATCAAGTTTGATTTAATCTCTGCACTCCATGTATGGAATGCAGAAATCTTTATTCCCCTTTGTCATTGATTATACCATTACTCTCCATAAAAACTCAAAAGACGGGCTACAGTAATTCAGAGTGATCCTGGTATTCATACCAAATGTCTCAAGACTCCTAAACAAACTTGGAATTTTAGGAGTTAAAGCAGTTGATGAAAGTTTAAGTGGAATATTTGGCTCTTGCAGGTATTCGTTCATCCTACCAGCAAGGAAACTGCTAAACCCCTTAAGATGAGACCGCACAGGGGTTTGAAAACAAGAATGTGATTTCTTAAAATCAGGGCATTGCTTTACTGGGAGTAAACTAGACTTGCAGTGAATTAAGATACAGGTGACAGAGTATTGAATGACCAAACCTAGAGGGTAGATTATGGCAGAGGGCCCTTGTGATGCAGTGGTAATGATCCTACCTCTAAGTCAGGAGGCCTGGGTTCACCTGGTCCTGGATTCATAATAACAATTCTGAACAGGTTAATGAGAGAATACATAGACTGCGAGAGACCAGCCAGGACTGCATTGGAGTAGTTGAAACCCATGGCTAGTAGCTTCCAGTTGAATTGATTCAATTACTATTGCCAGACCAAAATATCAACAGTCTTTCAGATGGCCACAAAACAAATAACAATAAGCACCATAAAGGTTTGTTTTAAAAATAGGCTGAAAACGTGAAAAATATTGGTCCAAAACATCAACTTTATTCATGAAACTTACAATGCAATATAAAAGTAAATAGGCGAGCACATATAAAACTTACAAAGAATACAACAGTTCTTAGGAAAAGCTGAGGTATATTCAAATGGATGCTGTGCACAATTTTGTTTTAGTCTGCGGTAAAACAGAATAAGTGTTGATTTCAACAATTCCAAGTTGGTGTCGACCAACGATTACAAAAATTAGCGTTTTGTCTTAATTTCTAAGTTGCTTTGTTGTGTCTCACTTGCAAGTCCTACATTCCAACAGTGACTACACTTCCAAATGACTTCATTGGCTGCAAGTAGTTTCAGGATGTCCAGACTTCTTGGGAGGTGCTATATAATCTAAGTTTGTCTTTACACAATGGATCTGAAAGATGACAAGTCTTCTATCCCAACTATTTTACACATCTGGCTTATTGATATTCTTTTAGGGACAGAAATCTGTCAACCTTATCTGGTCTGGCCTATATGTAACTGCAGACTCAACAGCAATGTTGTTGACTCTTAACTGCCTTGTGAAATGGCCAAGCAAGCCACTCAGTTCAAAGGTGATTCAGGAGGGGTAATAAATGCTGGCCTAAAAAAAACACATCCCATGAAATTGTTAAAAGAAAGGCAGATATTCCTCTCCATCCAGCACAGCGTTGTCAGAGTATGCCTGACAATGCAGATAGGATTTTGGAGAAAGTGCATGTGATAATTTGAAGATTCTACGTCAAGGATTTAAGATTATGGACTAATCATGGAGGTTTAAGGGCTGCCAATCAATTTAATAGAAAATTGTAAACTTCAGTTCAATCCTCCAAAGATATGAATTTGCAGAAAAAGCACAGTGAGCTTGATGCTGGCCTTTCATTTGTTTGAGGTTCAAATCTCTCTTACTGACGGGTGAAAATCTTCTCTCTGCCAAATTTAAGTTACAAGGGCCTTATGTTAACTTGGTCACAGTCCAGGTCTTTAGTGGACCCATGGTAAAGCAGCCCTCAGTTTCCTCATTTGGTAAAGTTGATTGATGTGGGAATTGGAAACTTTTCATACTTAGACAATTGGGAGTATTTGCAGAGATTGCAGCCAAGACACATTTTGCAACAGAACAGAGGGAGCTTTACTCTACATTTTACTGGAAGTGCTTGACATTGAATAATGGGTGCTCAAAATAAGAAAAATAGTGTTCCATCCCCCAGCACTAACAACCTTTGAGTGTGCAAATTCACCCAAAAAGAAATATTAAATCTTAGGAGGACTTATACACGTAATGGTAACGGCCTAGGGAGTGTTGCTGAACAAAGAGACCTTGGAGTGCAGGTTCATAGCTCCTTGAAAGTAGAGTTGCAGGTAGATAGGATAGTGAAGGCGGCGTTTGGTATGCTTTCCTTTATTGGTCAGAGTAATGAATACAGGAGTTGGGATGTCATGTTGCAGCTGTACACAAGGTTGGTTAGGCCACTTTTAGAATATTGTGTGCAATTCTGGTCTCCTTCCTATCAGAAGGATGTTGTGAAATTTGAAAGGGTTCAGAAAAGATTTACAAGGACATTGCCAGGGTTGGAGGATTGAGCTATAAGGAGAAGCTGAATAGGCTGGGGCTGTTTTCCCTGGAGTGTCGAAGGCTGAGGGGTGACCTCAGAGTTTTATAAAATCATGAGGGACATGGATAGGATAAATAGACAAAGTCTCTTCCCTGGGGTGGGCAGTCCAGAACTAGAGGGGCATAGGTTTAGGGTGAGAGGGGAAAAGAAATATAAGGGATGTAAGGGGCAACCTTTTCCACACAGAGGGTGGTGTGTGTATGGAACAAGCTGCCAGAGGAAGTGGTGGAGGCTGGTACAATTGCAGCAGTTAAAAGGTATCTGGATGGGTATATGAATTTGGAGGGATATTGGCCAAGTGCTGGCAAATGGTACGAAATTGGGTTGGAATATCTGGTCGGCATGGATGGGTTGGACCGAAGGGTCTGTTTCCATGCTGTACATCTCTATGACTCTAACTACTTTCACAATAATGAATTTTAAGGCCTATTTTTGAAAAATCCAACTACGTTTAAACAGTTAAGTTATATATATATTAAGAAAAAGGTTACCACAGTCTAACACAACATTGTAACACTTAACGCCCTAGAGAACGGAGCAACCATCTTACATTTTCTTCTGTTGTCAAGGACAATGATTTCAGGAATTTGGTTCCTTCAACATTACAAAACATTCGTTTTTAACCTTCATTTTGAGAACATTAGTATTGTTGGCAGTGTGGTGCAGGCATTAAAACAGTCAACAGAAATAAACTGGTCCAGACATAAAAAATGCTATATATGTTCTTGTTTGAACCTCTGCTTAATAAGAGGAACTAAGTGGACTTCTTTTAAAAAAAAAAGGCTATAAATACTATTGTTGAACACATTTGTTTGAAAGCACGTCTTCACTACCACCCGACTTCAGCTTGTTTCTAAATTAGGTTTAGAAAATCAATTTCCCTTGATTCACTTCTCTTAAAGAAAAGGCTTATGAAAGCTAACCTGCACCTGCTTTGGCACCCCGCTCATATTTCCATTTTGTGGTCATGAACCTCATTTTTTCGGAAAACATTGGAGAGTACACTTATCATAGGTGTTCTGAAAATGTGGATTGTTAAACAACATAACAACATAACAAATAACTAAAAACATGTTTCACCTGGTCAGATCTTCTCTATTGTCAATTGAGACGGAGTTATCAGAGGACATGAAGTGATGCATAGGATGCCTGAGAACAACCAAATCTGGATGCATGTGTCTTCTCCCTCTCGCATTTTAATTTTATTGCAAATTTAATCATATTTAAAGGGACACCCAAGTAAATGGGAAACCTTCAGGGCTTGCTCAGCACGAAGAAAGCTTCTGGACACAAGTAAATTCAGAAATGAAAAGTAGCATTTTTTGGCACAATTGAACAGAAAATAGCTAAAATCCAATTCCCCACCTGGATATGAATTATTTCAAAACTAATTTTGGATAGCCTTGTTCTGCTAGCACACAAAGACCATCAATAAAAAGGAGGAAACAGTGTTTCTAATATTGGAGACAGCACAAGTGTGGAACTGAGATAGAAGATCAGCCATGAACTTACTGAATGGTGGAGCAGGCTCAATGAGACCGAATGGCCTACTCCTGGTCCTGAATCTTAGGAAAAGACACAGAACCTAGCTTAAAAGTACAAACAACAGAAAATCTTTCAGTGCTTTTAAGGAATCCATTTGAACTAACTCAAGAAAAAAAAATCAAACAAAAATGGACAGCAGATTTCCCAGATGCATTTCAGGTATTCTAAGAGCTCATCTTATGTGGTCAAAGATCAAATGAAATACCGCAACGCCTGAAGTTGAGCCATGAACCTCCACTGGATTAGTCCATGCTTACAGGCACAGTACTGCAGTAGTTAGCCATTGCCTTCTGCAGATAATTGGCCCGATCTTGCTAGCTGCCATTAGGTATATTAGGAGGCCTGGCGTCAGGGACATTAGCACTGTGCAACAAGTCCTGTTTACATAAGTAGCAAGAGCAGAATAATGGCTCATTTCATTTCTGCTTGACCATCCTGTGTTACATTTATGAACAAAATGCTTTACAAAAGCCAAGAGGAAATTTAGTGTAAAAGCAGAATATTAGGGATGTTGGAAATCAGAAATCAAAACAAAAGCAGGTCTGGCAGCATCTGAGGAGGGAGAAACAGCAATTGTTGAGTTGAATATGGAGTCATATTTGACTTGAAACATTTACTCAATTTCTCTCTTTGCAGATGCTGCTGGACCTCGAGTGTTTCCAGCACTTTTAAAAGGAGTTTTTTTTTAATTTAGCGTTTTGATAGTGAACAAGACTGACTTAATCAAGCCTTGTACAAGATCGAGACAAGAGGTTGTAACTTATTTTTTAAAATGCACGAGATATTGTGATGCAGTGGATAGCGTCCCTACCTCGAGGTCAGAAGTCCTGGGTTTTCTCCTCCCCACATTAGGACTTTCTGACTACAGGTGGTGTGCTGGCAACATGGTCAAAACAAGTTTATTATCAACCTGCAAATCCTTCCAATCCACCTAAGGCAGACAGTAAGAGCAGGCGCCCCTTCTGGTCAGCCAGAACTGTATGGTAGCTACAGCACAACTGTACCCACATGTTAAAAGACTCCACACAAAAGTTCTTGAGATCAGATTAGATTAGATTTGTTACAGTGTGGAAACAGGCCCTTTGGCCCAACAAGTCCACACCGACCCTCTGAAGAACAACCCACCCAGACCCATTCCCCTACATTTACCCCTTCATCTAACACTATGGGCAATTTAGCATGGCCAATTCACCTAACCTGCACATTTTTGGACCGTGGGAGGAAACCGGAGCACCCAGAAGGAAACCCACGCAGACAAGGGGAGAATGTACAAATTCCACACAGAGTTGCCTGAGGTGGGAATTGAACCCGGGTCTTTGGCGGTGTGAGGCAACAGTGCTAACTTGCCACAGACTGTACTCTGTGACAAACATTCCACAATTGTTCTGAGCAATTGCTGATAAATTTTAAAATTGTCACTGAGGAGTGAGTGAGGAAAATGATTCATAAATTTCTTTGCTCAGGTGTTGTTCACAAAGAATGGCATTTGTTTACTACTAGAAGTAATTGACAATGAGAGACCATTGCACCTTGGAAAGGAAAATTGAATCACTACTTGAAGCTGAGGTAGGTGCAGAGCTGTAGCAGAAAGCGTACAAGTCAGCAGAATTAATATTGGATTATTCTAAAGATTATTATTGTAACAATGGGCTGAATTGCAGGTTTGTAGACACCTACGGTTTGTGCAACACAAGCAGAAGAGGATTCCAGTCTGGACAGGAAATTATTCTGGATTGGTTTTTCTTCCCCTTTTAAATATATTAGATTTGAAAATACCTATGAACACTTCAACTGAACCATTTTTGTTAAGTTTTCTGTTTGAATCACCTTTCACCACCACTGTCATGTAAATAAAACTACTCTTAAGAGAATGAACTTCGAGCATCGCTTGGTTTCAAAAGTGTGTACATTCAAATCGGTTCACATTTCTATGGTAACATAAAGGAAGATGAAATAAAAGTAACAAAATATAGAAAAATATTAATTTATTTTGTACCTCAGAGCTCGTGCAACTGAACTGAACTACAAATAAAGTTAAAGAAATTCAGGAACAACAATCATAGATGATAGTATGACTGCAGCACAAGTAGGGCCATTGGAAATGGTGACAAGGATAGCCAAATACTAATGGAATCTATAGTCCCAGATTTAGTAGATGATAAAATTAGCGTCTACTAATGATAACCTATATATAGTTGACTAACCCTTCCTTAATCTAGGTTTTAATCTACACTGGTTTACCTGCAATTTGTTTTGGAAAAATAAAAGTATAAATAGAATACAGTTAGCTTATCAACTTGTTAAACCTCAGATCTCCAGGTTCAAGCAACGTTAGTGTTATAGAATACTTGTAACAGGCGACATTATTAAGGAAATGGTTTTTGAGTTGCATGGAACTTGGTTTTAGCTGATGTACACTGAATGTAAAACTGCTAGAGACATTCCAGGGGAAGAAAAAGGACATATGTTCTATATATCCTTATCCAACAGTAAACAAATTCAAGGGAACAAATGAGAGTAGTGTGCCTCAGATGGTATCAATCTGAAACCATCTGCTGTGATGTAGTGGATCACATCCTGCCTTGGAGTCAGCAACTTTGGGTTTGAATCCCACCCCAGGACTTGATGACCACCAAAGATTGGTTCAGAATACAGCCAAACATGTTGAGTATTGACTTATGACTGCTTTCAAGATACACCGATTACAGGCGAGAATAGGACAGGAGAGATTTTTGATCAGTCATGTGATGGAAGGGAAATTGGAATCTTGCCCATCACTATTCCAAGCTCCAGGTAAAAGTGTTGCCATAGCAACTGAGACTCCGAGCGAACTGTAACACACGTTTTATCATCACAAATGTTTTTTTTAAATGGCAGTTAGGATGCCTGAGTCTTTGATCCAACCTATCGCTTGGATTTGGTGTCTGGGAAGTAGATGTCATTACAAGCAGTCTGTGGTCAGTCAGGGTATTTGATAGCCATGGTTTTTATGGAACTATATCACTACAAAACAATACAATTCTTTTGGGGTAACCATTACTCAATCAGTTTGACATTGAGCACAGTAACTGAGGTGAGTGAAATTCAATTTATCCATTGAAAATGCAATGGAGGCAGTTTGCATTTCAGCAAGTGGACTTTTAAGTGGTAAGTGAGGTTTTAGGAGGCATTTGGCAGTCCCCAGATATACCACCACACAGGTCTACTTAAATCAAACATGGAATGGGATCTATTAAATTATCCATATGGTTCTAAATGGTATTCAATCACCATTGTCTGATTTATAAATTGGGTTATTGCACATGACATTATTCAACTCAGTTTACTAAATTTTGAATTCATTTACAGAGACGTTTTGCCTCTTGCATGGGAGGGGGAAAATAATGTAATGTTCCTTCCTGTAGAGAATGCTCCCCTATTTTTGTCCTTCACACGTATTAGTTGGACAAAGGACTGAAGCCTAGAATATAAGAAAAAACTAGGGAGCCACCTTAAACCAAAAATCAAAGACACTCTCACCCTACCCTGCTAAATTTTCAACATAATTTCAAACAAGTATTAGTGCATTAAATGGCACACCCAATACTAAAGATTAGTAAGTTACCAGCATTTTCAGGATGGGAAGTTTCCATCTTCTGTCAGGAGATATTAGTTCTGATGATTTTCCGACAATAACATTGAAGATGTTTCTGTTCATGTTCTGTAGTTTCCTCCTCATGATATGGCTGCGTCTCAACTGGTTCTTTCTGGGTGCCACTTGACAGAGAAGGGCACTATTTCTCCAGGAACATTACTCACCATTGGCACTACTTGCAGATTCATCTTGAACACTTTGGGAAGGTGGCAGTAAATCTGTGAAGTTTGAAGCCAGAGTATGAGTTGTTAATCTGCATTTCCCTCCCCCAACCATCAGTTCAATCATATCAGTAAGATATAATGGAGAAATAGTGGCATAAATGATAATGTAACTGGATTAGTATTCCGGGCACCCAGACTAATACTCTGGGGCACAAACTCAATAAATCTGGAATTGAAAGCTAATTTCAATTTAATGGCCACCATTACTATCATTGATTGCTGCAAAACTACATCTGATTCACTAATGTCTTTGAGGGAAGGGAATTTGTCATCTTTACTTGGTCTAGTCTGTATTGTAAATGCAGACATAGAGTAAGATGGTTGACTCTAGTCTGCCCTCTGAAATGGTTGAGCAAGCCACTTAGTTCAAGAGCAATTAGGGAGGCAACAAATGCTGGAGTCACCGATGAAGCGAAGCCCAGATCCTATGGAACAAAAAGAGACAGAGAGAGAGACAGAGACAGAGAGAAAAAAAAGAGAGAGAGACAGAGAGAGAGAGAAAAAGAGAGAGAGAGAGAGAAAAAAAAGAGAGAGAGAGAAAAAAAGAGAGAGAGAGAGAGAAAAAAAGCTCATCTTGTTGGCTCAACACAACGTTTGCATCACAGCGACAGGAAATTAAGAGGGGTGGGAAGGAAGGGAGAGAACAGATTGTTGTCTCCTCACAGCAGAGTGCCCAGGCCAGACGAACGGCTATCGTATCCCCCAACCAAATTGAAGGCCCACAGGCCCATAACCTCAACCATTTGGTACATTGTGAAATGAGTCGCTAAGTGCAACCCCAGTACTGTATGGAAATTGCAACCTTTTGTGTTTGCACCCATCTCACAATAATGGGAGGATCAATGCAAGCCAGTGAGGACAAAAGAAGGTAAATCTCAGCAAAATGAGTCAATTTACTTGATACACAAAAGGAAAAGAAAGACACTCCAGTCTTAAACCAAATTTTTGCAATTGTGTTTAATCATATACTTCATACAAATAAAAGTACAGCTAACCGTGGCTTTTGGGGAAGGTGGTGCAGGAATTGACTATTTACCCATGCTTTGTCTTTCTATCAGAGTCGAATCAATATTAAGGTAATCACATACACAGATTAGGAAGCAAGGCTTATTTATTCCATTGGCATCAGACTCTCTTGCTCTCAGAAGGCTGCATTTCACACTTCCCTGCTTGAAACTTGCCATTCCAGTAACTACAGGTGCCACTTCGCATTTGTATGATCAAGAAGTTCCACTGTGCCCTGATGGCTACAATATTTGGGTCTACACTAATAATGGAGTATTGTCTTGCATCACTAATCTGGACAAACGGTGCATGGGTTTTGGAGTGATCCAGCATTTGACAGAGAGGACCTTCAGCCTTTTATCTGTAATGGTACTTTGAGGGATTCAGGCGCTGTGGAGGGTCAGCCTCAGTCAGTTAGATATCCAAGGGTCATATAATTGCACCACTTGTTCCTTCAGTTACCACCTCCTGTTAGGTCATCCCTCTACCACTTTCCGGGTGGAATATGGCCTCCCCACACAGGATGCACCCACTGAATTCACACCACACTTCAGACTTAATGCATAAAATGAAAAGTTGTGGTCCCAACACTGAGCCTTGCGGAAGACCACTTGTCACCGACTGCCATCCTGAGAAGAATCCTTTTATCCCCACTCTCTGCTTTCTGCCAGACAGCCAAACTTCTATCCATGCTATCCATGTCTCAAACCTCGAGCCTCTGGCTCAAATGCAGGGAGGCTACCCACTGTACCACAAGACCTCCTTCTCCAGTTTCAATTACTGAATAATAATCGATTGACAAAATAACCATTTTTTCTGGGGAGGCAGTAACAGTAGTGAAGTTTGAGTTCAATATAAAACTAGTCTCTAACAACCCATCTGATTCACTAATGTTCTTCAGGGAAGGAAACTGCCATCCTTACCTGGATCTGGCCTATATGTGACTCCACACCCACATCAGTGCCGTTGGCTCTAAACTGCCTGCTGGGCAAATTAGGGATGGGCAAGAAATGCTGGCCTACCTACAGATTGCCACATGACACAAACAACTTTTTCTAATAAAAATCATTGGCTCGGGTGTTTCCAGTTACATTGGTAAGAGGTATGTTTAACAGGATGAGCAGCGTGGTTTCTTACTTTCTGGTTGTGCTGCAAAACTGTCGTCTGGAGTTTTGTTTCCCACGGGCGATCTTGTCCGCCTGCTAGCTCGATGGGCAGCCATTTCCTCCAGATTTCTCATTACTGTAATGGAACCCTTCGGAGGCTGGACCAAGTTGTTAATTTCTGCATTCCTGCAGCCAAACAGTCAAAAATCAACAAGGCAGCTGTAAGACTCTGTATCCAAGGCTGTTACAAGTCTTAAGTAGTGGCAACATTAGCCATTTATATGCAATAGTAAAGTCTAGTTCAGATGACAAGATTGGAAAAATTATCTACTTCAAGTTGCTTTCATCTTAAGGAGCATCAAAAATGGACTTCACTGGTCCTTTAGGTAGCTGCTCCTGAGGCTTGTTTTTTCAAATAAAAAGGAAGCTTAATTCTCTGAATCAGTGCGCCTTTGACAAAGCAAGTAATTGTTGCTGATTCCTATTTGCTGTGGAGAAGGTGGAGGCGAGCTGCCTTCGAATTGCCGCAGCAGGTAGTGTACATATTGTTAGGAAGGGAGTCCCAGGATTTTGACCCAGCAACAGTATAGCTCCAAGTCAAGATGGCGCATAGCTTAGAGGGGAACTTGCAAGCGATGATGTTCTGCTGCCCTTTTCCTTCTCAATGATAGAGGTCCTGGGTTTGGACAGTGCTGTCGAAGGAGGGTTAGTGAATTGTTGCAGAGTATATGGTACACACTGCTGTCACTTGAGTGCCAGTGGTGGAGGGAGTGAACATCTAAAAAAAGGTGGTGGATGGCGTGCCAAATCCAACAAGCAGGCAATGGGAGTTGTAGTGCTTCTGGTGTCTTGTTGCAGCTGCACTTCTCCAGGTAAGTGAAGAATATTACACATTTACTTACGAATGTTTGCGCTGATCAAGAGGAAAGACGTTGATGCATGGGAGGAACATTTGTCCATTTCAAGCACACAGAGTGTTGACATCAACGCAAAGCCAAAGAGGCCACATAACTGGCTTAAGTCAAGCATTATTTATATTGCGCCTTGTGAATCACTTAGCAATGTCCCTGTAATGCTTCAAGTACACATGCTCGCTTTGCAGTACTATTGTTATGCAGGTAAATACAGCAGCCAATTTGCGCATAGCAAGCTCCCATGAACAGCTAATAGATGAACTTTTGTTGATGATATCAGCTGAGAAGTGACTGTTAACCTTAGATGGGGTTGACCCTGATCTTTTCCCAATAGTCCCTTGGTATTAAACATTTCAAAAAAAGGAGCAGAATAGCCACGTACCTGTCAGGTGGAACAACACCACTGTGACTGACTGAACGTTTAACCTAAAAAGTGTAAAGAACAAATTTAAAACCAAAATAGTCAATTTTTCAAGTTTGGAAAGCGTACACACAACACTATGCTGCTTGTTCTTGCAATGTTTCTATATTATATAAATGGTCAAATTCAGATAGAATTCTAATGATATTGCAATTTCTTCTAAACATTATGCAGCTCACTGTGCCAGTATGCAAAAAGGCAATTTAGCATCAGTTATATTTAACTAGAATGAAGTTCTTGTAACTTGACATAATTCAAAACAGAAGAGTGACAGCAAATGCACAATAGATTTGTAACAGCCAGTTACAGTCCTGAGGTTTCTGATTGTGCGTTAGAAAAAGCTAACCTGGCCTCCTGCCATTAGGTCCAGAAAGGAAACTGTTCAAGAATCTTGTAACAAATCTATCATGCTGATACATTAGTGTTACTCTATAGTTGCCTGTGGCCAGGTTCTACGTTGTCAGTCTGGATACCTGCTCAAAAGAAGAGAGTGAGGGACAAATGATACCTGTCACAAGACATACCGGCATCACAAGCCCCTGTCTCAACCAGGAATCCTGCTACAGGGATGAAGAGATAACCACTTACCCTGCGAAGAGGTGTGGAGGTGACATGTGCAACTGGGGACTCTGGAGGTGAAAGCAGCTCTGGGGATATCTTCACACTTGCTATTTTCATACAGTCCTCAAGGGTATTTATAAAGGTATTGCACGTGGCTTTAAGCAAAGACGAAGCCTCATTCATTTTCTGAAAGAGAGAGAGGCACAAAAAGCTTTACAGCTTTCCTTTTCATGATACACAGGGTACTGCAGGCAGCCCGTATTCTCAGAGATCCCTGGACTAATCACAGAGAGGGAGAGCTCATTAGAACTCAGCAAACCATTCCTGAAACTGTTAACTTGCGTTCTAGAACAATCCTACATGCCATGTACTTTGCCTCTGACCTGCTTTAAATTAGTGCTTCCAACATCAGAGTTTCAAGCAACTATTCAACTACAGGTGGCTTCAAAGCAGTGGCTGATCTGGCTCTTGCCCAAACTCCTTACATACCTGCACTGTCTAGTCCAGGTCTTTGACTATTTATTGGAAGCAGCAACTGGGGACCCATTATGTTTATCCTTCTCTCCTGGAGGTCAACACAATGACCCCAGGATCCCTTCCAGCTGAGATCTGCACAGTCTTTAGCAGTAGATGTTGTGAGGGCTGAGGGAAGCAGGGATTAAAATTAGGGACTTGACTGGCTGCCTGGTTTAGCAGCACACTAGGCAATACACTTTCCCAGCAATCAATTGCCTGCCACACTGTATTAATCGAAACCATCAAGAAACACAAGTCATCTAGTCGTAACTGACTTCAAAATTAATGTGAGCAAGACTGATTTTAAGCAATTGTAGACAGTTTTTTTAAAAAAGCAATGTTTCCAGTTAATGCAATTGAGAGTTGCTGGAAGTAATGTGTGGGACACCTAGTGGCAATCAGAGGAACTTCCCAAGCACTTGCTGTTTTATCCACAAGAACAGGTTCAGACTTGTACAACTATAACATACTATATGACAGCAGAAAATGAATCTGCAGCATTTCAGGTTGTTTGGAGATAACAAAATAGAACTCAGAAGCAGGGCTTGAAGTTGAATCAGGTCTTCTAGCACACAACTTCTGACAAGAGGGTTGATTGCACCAAGTTGCGCCTGTTTAAAACATTAATTTCGAAACATGAATGACGACATTTCTTTTTGTCTTAGTGCAAGAATACAAGGTGTCACAATGGGAGGAAATTGGCTGGGAAGATACTGGAAAATAGTCAATCCAGTCATTAATTCAGTACATTTTATTCAAATGACCCCCCTCTCTTTGTTTATGTTATGAGTTATTTATTGAAATCAAAACACTTAGGGATACTCTGCTTCAATAAGCCAAATTCTGGTTTCCCCCAAATGTCCCAGAGCAGATTCCTTGAAACTAAATCTGGGCTGTGGGGGGGGAAGTGGAGAATGTGTTTTCCCCACTGGTCTGGACAGGGACCCACACTTAGGGGTGATGCAAGGAAGTCCTGTAGGAATGAAGCTACATAATCAAATTCCGCAGCTTGAACATTTATCTCTACAACTTAAAAGTAGCATAATCTGGACAGGACGTGACCCTTTGTAACCTTAGCTTGTAACTGCATGGATCTGTATCTCTTTAAAACCAGTATACAACTAACAGGGTGTGTCTTGATCTGTGAGAATTCTATTGCTTAGGAATATTATAGATTAAGAGCTAAAGCCAGATGGCAGGGGCCCAACTCAAAATCCATTATGTTCCCTAATATGTGGGCGGTTGGCTCAAATAGTTTACTAGGAGGATCACTGGCCTGAGTTAACTGTCTCTCTCTCCCCCTCCCTCCCCCCCCACCCCACATGCCTCCTCACCTTCTACACAGTTTATTCAGCTTTCCAGCATCCATGTTTGGAGCAATTATGTGGTCACAGTACAAGAAGGGAGTTGAAACCAAGTTTGTGATAGTGGAGAAAAGGAAGATCTAAAAGGAAACTGCATCGAGCTGGAACCTGAGCTGATTCCTGAAGTTGAAGAAATTGTAGAAATCTACAAGATGAATCTAGACTGAATTTTGTGAGTTCTGTTGCCCCTAACTGGAATAAAAAAGTACAGGTGTTAACCTGTGTTAAAGACTGATTAATTAGGCCGACACTTAATAAATCCTTCCACTTTGCTACAATTTGAAATCTTGCCCAAACTCCTTACATTATTTATGTGAGTGGTGCAGTAATATTCCAGAACTCTTTATCCAGAGGCTTGGATTAATAATTCAGAAAGCATGTTCAATTGGTTGCTTGTGAACCTGAATTCACTTTAAGACAAAGAGAAAAAAACAAAAATGGAAGGGAGTGGACATTAGTCAAGATGATGGTGAAACTGGCAAGTTGTTATAAAATTTGGAAAAGGTTCATAAATGTTATTTCAGAGAAAGGAAACCTATTCTCAGCAGAGAAGGAAAACCCAGTAAAACTTAGAAATAAAATGGTACTAGTCTGAACTGGAGTTCCATTCTTTCATGTGTGTCACTTCCAGCTTTTATGGATTTTTCTTCAGTGGGTTTCAATCCTGCACTTAAGATGGTTTACTGAGCAACTTACTTGTATCAACCACCACAAAAATTAATAAAATGAGGGGAATGAGGTTGGCAGCTTTAGATGTGTGGATTCTGATCCCTGCCCAGCAACCTGGACCCAGCTTTCATGACCTTCTGCAGTTTAATAACCCCCAATAAACAAATATTCTCATCTGTCTTAAAAGGGAATAGAAAGTGGAGTTCAAGCCTGAAACCAGCCATGATAGTGTTGAATAGAGAAGCAGGTTTGATGGGCCTCATGGTCTATTCCTATTTCTTGTGTTCTTTGGATCTTTGTGCTCCTAACATGGGTATTGAATCCAGAACCGAGAGGCAATTGTAATATCAACTGAGCCACAACGGACACACAAATAAGACCATAAGATATAGGAGCAGAGGTAGCCCATCAAGTCAACTCCACCTTTCAATAAGATCATGGCTGATCAAATGACCCTCAACTCCACTTTCTTGCCTTTTCCCCCCCATAACCCTTGATTCCCTTACTGATAAAAAAAAGTCTGCATATCTCAGCCATGAATATATTTAATGACACAGCCTTGAGGGTCCTCTCTAGTAAAGAATTCTACAGGATCACTACCCTCAGAAAAATATCCTGCTCACGTCTGTCTTAAATGGGCAACTGCTTACTCAACTTAAGCCCTCTGGTCTTCAGCTGTCCCACAAGGGAGAGCATGATGAGTCTTGAGTTGTGAACCTGGTCAAACTTTTTCCCCGTCAAGCCCCCTAATAATCTTGTATATTTCAATAAGCTTGCTTTTCATTCTTCTAAATTCCAGATTACAGGCCTAATCTACTTAACCTCTCCTCAGAAAACAGTTCCTCCATATCTGGTATCAGTCTGGTGAACCTTCGCTGGTCTGTGCCCGACATCATCTTTCCTTCGATGTGGGGTCCAGTACGGTTCACAGTATTCCAACTATGGTCTGACAAGTACCTAGTATAATTTCAGCAAGACCTCCCTAATTTTTCCACACATTTCCTTTGAAATAGAGGTCAACTTTCCATTTGCCTTCCATCTTCCTCACAACTTGGATGCTAGATTTTTGCTTTGTTCATGACGACTCCTAAATCCCTCTGTGCTGCAGCTTTCTGCAGTCTTTTCCCCATTTACATAATATTCAACTCTTCTTACCTTCCTGAAAAAGTGCATAACCTCAGACCTTCCTACATTATATTGTACTGGCTAAGGCTTTTGCCCACTCACCTTATATCCCTCTGCAGACTCCTCAGGTCATCCTCACTACTTTTTCTCTCAACTATTCTGTAATCCGCAAACTTGCATCCATTCACTTCTGTCATCCAAGGCATTAGTATATATTCTTAAAATATGCCTCCCTAATTTTAGTCTCCCACGCAAGATATCCACCCTTTCCTGGAACTCACAATCTTTAATTCTGAGCTGTGAAGCCTGTAATTTGGAATTGCAGAGGAAGTACATTTTCTTAAAATCAACAAGATGCTGTATAGAGTCATTACTCCCACGGCAACATTCCACTGTACTGATAGCATTGTCAGCGTGGGTTCACTCAGACAGCTCAACTGGAAAATTGGTATTTACATTGTAACCGAAGCAGTTGTACTTTGCTGTATATTTCCTGGTTCCCAGAATGATTCAGCAGTGCAACATTCATTTATTCATCAGCAAAAACAGTGTCTGGTCTATATTCCACAATTATATCTGGTCTGAATACAAAATAAAATCTACTGTAAAGAGTGTTTAAATAGGATATAAATATTTAAATGTTGAATTTGTATATAGAGCCTGCATTTTTAGTCGCACCTTTACGACAGTAACATGCCCTCCAGGCCTAGTGCAGAAGCAATTATCACACAAAATTTGACATTGAACCACACAATGAGATCTTAGGTTAGATGACCAAAAACTTGAACAACAGGGGTAGGTTTTAAGGAGTGTCTTAAAAGGAAAAAAGGCTTCAGCAAGGAACTCCAGAGTTTCTTGCCCAAGCAGACCACGGATGGTGGAGTGATTAAAATTGGAGCTATTCGAGAGGCTGAAATTTGAAGAGCGCAGCCATCTTGGAGGGACTTGGCCTGGAGAAAATTCTAGAGAAATTTGAAAACAAGGATGAGAACTTTTGAAAAATGCTGTTGCCAGGCCAGATTGGGAGCTAATAGAGCAGACACTTGTTAGGTGAGTGGGATTCATTCTTGACAGTAGGCAAATAAGTGAGTTGGGGGGTCTTGTGGCTAACACTTAAAACATACTATAAATTAACAGATAAACTATTGGACTATACTGACTGTTCAACTAACTCACACGTTATAAAGCCAGAAACTCCGTACAATCGTGAAATATGCAGCTCTGGTAAAACTGGAACAACTACGTTTTCAATTCAGAGAAATGTCAAAACAATCCCTCACAACAAATGCTTTATGTATTTAAAAAAACATCCCCCTCCACAACTTGTCTCCTGAAGGAGCCATCTCTTACCCATGGTCACAATTCCACAGAAACCCCTGCTCACTTGGCCATTGTTCATTTTGATTGTGCACAGTGAATGTTGGAAGACAGCCCACCTACAGATAGTGTTGAGGGAGGCCATATGTATATGAAAACATCATTTGGGGTTGGATTTTAAAAATAAAGATATATGGACTTTGACCTGTTCTGCGAAGCCAATTTTTAAAAATCAGTTCAGGTAATAATTTGGAACAGTAACTCAATTATATAATTTCCAAGGAGGTATAGGATGACGATCAAGTGCTTAGTATGACACATTGGTGTTGATGGACTAAATGCTCATACAGTCAAAATTTACAGCCATTTATTTAACTTCAGTTCATAAGAGAACATTTATTTCCCGAACAAACAAAACTGAGTTTTAGTTCAGGCAAACCAGTCACCCTAGTCAAAATGTGGTTGGTATTTTGAGCTTCCGAGCCAGGGACATTTGTACAGAAGTCTTCAAGTTATTAGAACGGAAACGTTTTGGCCATCAGAACCGAGAAAGGCTTATGCCAGCAAACTCAAATGAATCTCAACAGTGCAAGGAAAATAAACTGACAAGAGTCAGTTGAGTAAAAGTTTAAAGAGTTGTGGCAGGAGTGATACTCAATTCCTGATAAATATCTAAAAGAAAAGTCATAGAGATGTACAGCATGGAAACAGACCCTTTGGTCCAACCTGTCCATGCCAACCAGATATCCCATCCCAATCTAGTCCCACCTGCCAGCACCTGGCCCATATCCCTCTAAAGTCTTCCTATTCATATACCCATCCAGATGATTTTAAAATGTTGCAATCATACCAGCTCCCACCACTTCTTCCACAGGCGCACCACCCTCTGTATGAAAAAGTTGCCCTTGGCTCTCTTTTATATCTTTCCCTCTCACCCTAAACCTATGCCCTCTAGTTCTGGACTCCCTGACCCCAGGGAAAAGACCTTGTCTATTTACCCTATCCATGCCCCTCATAGAAACATAGAACAATACAGCACAGAACAGGCCCTTCGGCCCACGATGTTGTGCCGAACTTCTAACCTAGATTAAGCACCCATCCATGTACCTATCCAAATGCCGCTTAAAGGTCGCCAATGATTCTGACTCTACCACTCCCACGGGCAGCGCATTCCATGCCCCCACTACTCTCTGGGTAAAGAACCCACCCCTGACATCTCCCCTATACCTTCCACCCTTCACCTTAAATTTATGTCCCCTTGTAACACTCTGTTGTACCCGGGGAAAAAGTTTCTGACTGTCTATCTATTCCTCTGATCATCTTATAAACCTCTATCAAGTCACCCCTCATCCTTCGCCGTTCCAACGAGAAAAGGCCGAGAACTCTCAACCTATCCTCGTACGACCTACTCTCCATTCCAGGCAACATCCTGGTAAATCTTCTCTGCACCCTCTCCAAAGCTTCCACATCTTTCCTAAAGTGAGGCGACCAGAACTGCACACAGTACTCCAACTGTGGCCTAACCAAAGTCCTGTACAGCTGCAACATCACTTCACGACTCTTGAATTCAATCCCTCTGCTAATGAACGATAATACTCCATAGGCCTTCTTACAAACTGTATCCACCTGAGTGGCAACCTTCAAAGATCTATGTACATAGACCCCAAGATCCCTCTGTTCCTCCACCTGACTAAGAACCCTACCATTAACCCTGTATTCCGCATTCTTGTTTGTTCTTCCAAAATGGACAACCTCACACTTGGCAGGGTTGAACTCCATCTGCCACTCCTCAGCCCAGCGCTGCATCATATCTAAGTCCCTCTGCAGCCGACAACAGCCCTCCTCACTGTCCACAACTCCACCTATCTTCGTATCATCTGCAAATTTACTGACCCACCCTTCGACTCCCTCATCTAAGTCATTAATAAACCTCGAAAAGGTCACCCCTCAGCCTCTGACGCTCCAGGGAAAACAGCCCCAGCCTATTCAACTTCTCCCTATAGCTCAAATCCTCCAAACCTGGCAACATCCTTGTAAATCTTTTCTGAGCTCTTTCAAGTTTCACAACATCCTTCGGATAGGAAGGAGACCAGAATTACACACAATATTCCAAAAGTTACCTAACCCAATGTCCTGTACAGCCACATGACCTCCCAACTCCTGTACTCAATACTTTGATCAAGAAAGGAAAGCATAACAAACACCTTCTTCACTATTCTATCTACTTGCGACTCCACTTTTAAGGAGCTATGAACAAGGTCTCTTTGTTCAGCAACACTTCCTCAGACCTTACCATTAAGTGTATAAGTCCTGCTAAAATTTGCTTTCCCAAAATGCTGCACCTCACATTTATCCGAATTAAACTCCATCTGCCACTTCTCAGCCCATTGGCCCCTCTGGTCAAGATCCTATTGCAATCTGAGGTAACTCTCTTTGCTGTCCACTACACCTCCAATTTTGGTGTCATCTGCAAACTTACTAACTACACCTCCCATTCTCACATCCAAATCATTTATATAAATGACGAAAAGTAGGGGGCCCAGCACTGATCCTTGTGGCACTCCACTGGTCACAGGCCTCCAGTCTGAAAAACAACCCTCCACCACCAGCCTCTGTCTTCTACCTTTGAGCCAGTTCTGTATCCAAATGGCTAGTTCTCCCGGTATTCCATGAGATCTAACCTTGCTAACCAGTCTCCCATGAGGAACCTTGTTGAATGTCTTACTGAAGTCCATATAGATCACGTCTACCACTCTGCCCTCATCAATGCTCTTTGTTACTTCTTCAAAAATCTCAATCAAGTTTGTGAGACATGATTTCCCATGCACAACGCCATGTTGACTATCCCGAATCAGTCCTTGCCTTTCCAAATACATGTACATCCTGTCCCTCAGGATTCCTTCCAACAACTTCCACCGACATCAGGCTCACTGGTCTATAGTTCCCTGGCTTGTCCTTACCACCCTTCTTAAACAGTGGCACCACATTAGCCAACCTCCAGTCTTCTGGCACCTCACCTGTGACTATCGATGATACAAATATCTCAGCAAGAGGCCCAGCAATCACATCCTTAGCTTCCCACAGAGTTCGAGGGTACACCTGATCAGGTCCTGGGGATTTATCCACTTTTATGGGTTTCAAGACATCCAGCACTTCCTCCTCTGTAATATGGACATTTTTCAAGATGTCACCATCTATTTCCCTACATTCTATATCTGCCATTCCTTCTCTGTAGTGAATACTGGTGCAAAATACTCATTTGGTATCTCCACAATCACCTGCGGCTCCACACAAAGGCTGACTTGCTGATCTCTGAGGGGCTGAAAATGTGTTGCTGGAAAAGTGCAGCATTCAAGGAGCAGGAGAATCGACGTTTCGGGCATGAGCTGAGCTCTTCTTCAGGAATGCGCTTTTCCAGCAACACATTTTCAGCTCTGATCTCCAGCATCTGCAGTCCTCACTTTCTCCTAGTTGATCGGAGGGACTCTGTTCTCTCCCTAGTTACCCTTTTGTCCTTAATGTATTTGTAAAAACCCTTTGAATTCTCCTTCACTCTAATTGCCAAAGTTATCTCATGTTCCCTTTTTGCCTTCCTGATTTTCCTCTTAACTATACTCCTCCTGTCTTTATACTCTAAGGATTCACTTTCTCTACTGTCTATACCTGACATTTGCTTCCTTCTTTTTAACCAAACCCTCAATTTCTTTAGTCATCCAGCATTCCCTATACCTACCAGCCTTCCCTTTCACCCTGACAGGAATATACTGTCTCTGGACTCTTGTTATCTCATTTCTGAAGGCTTCCCATTTTCCATCCGTCCCTTTACCTGCGAACATTTGCCCACAATCAATTTTTGGAAGTTCTTGCCTAATACCATCAAAATTGGCCTTTCTCCAATTTAGAACTTCAACTTTTAGATCTGGTCTATCCTTTTCCATCACTATTTTAAAACTAATAGAATCATGGTCACTGGCCCCAAACTGCTCCCCCACTGACACCTCAGTCACCTGCCCTGCCTTATTTCCCAAGAGGAGGTCAAGTTTTGCACCTTCTCTAGTAGGTACATCCACATACTGAATCAGAAAATTTTCTTGTACATGTTTAACAAATTCCTCTCCATCTAAACCCTGAACACCATGGCAGTCCCAGACTATGTTTGGAAAGTTAAAATCCCTTACCATAAATCAAATTATTCTTACCATATTATTCTTACAGATAACCAAGATCTCCCTACAATGTGTTGGGAAACTAGTTAAAACTTTGTTTAGCTATTTGTGTCAAGATCTTTCTAACTGTCTTACACACAGACCTGTTTTGTTTTGGGGACGGGGTGAAATAAACTTATGTTCTGCTAAAGAACATCTGTAACCTCACATGAAAAGGTTTCAGTGACTAACCACCACATTGACCAACTGTAAACATTGCATATGTTACCTATCAAGTCAGGTTACATTCTGGGATCCAACTTGTTCAGTATTATCATCAGCTGAAATCATATCATCCAGATCTCCATTCCGCTATTATGACATTTCACCCATCATTGAAGAAGTCAAAAGGTTTTCTCTCTGACTAGGCAGCATTTTCAAGTGTGAACCATTCTACATGAAGCCACCCTTGTGACTAGCACAGCAGCAGACCTTCAGGTAGCAATTGAGAGAATGAACAAAATGATTGGAGTGAAAATGAATGTATAAAAAGGCAGGCATTATGAAGACCAAACAAAATAATGGCAAGAAAATAGAAGTCAAGAGAAATGGTCAACAGTTGAAACGGATTTCACATTTTAACTTCCTGCGAAGACTCATGGGAGAAGATGTTTATTGTCATCAAGAAATCGAAGCTAGAATAGCAATGCTAAAGGATGCATTCTTCCAAACAGGAAGATAGGAGCAGGATTAGGCCATTTGGCCCCTTATGCATGCTCCATTATTCCCATTCCTATTTCATGAGATATGGACATCACTGGCAAGCCCCTTGAACTGGGTGGCTTGCTGGGCTATTTCAGAGGGTGATTCAGAGTCAGTCACATTTCTGCGGGTCTAAAGCCAAACAGTGAGGAAGGCAGATTTCCTCCCTTAAAAAGGACATTGGTGAACTGGATAGGTTTTTACAACAACTGACAATAGTTTTACAGTCACCATTACCCAGACTAACTTTACTAATTTAAATTCCAATGTGGCCAGACAATTAGGCAAAAACAATGACTGCACATGCTGGAAACCAGATTCTGGATTAGTGGTGCTGGAAAAGCACAGCAGTTCAGGCAGCATCCGAGGAGCAGTAAAATCGACGTTCCAGGCCAAACCCTTCATCAGGAATACAGGCCTGGCTCTCTAGATTACTTGGAGAAAGTGAGGACTGCAGATGCTGGAGATCAGAGCTGAAAATGTGTTGCTGGAAAAGCGCAGGTCAGGCAGCATCCAAGGAACAGGAGAATAGACGTTCCTAAAGAAGGGCTTATGCCCGAAACGTCAATTCTCCTGTTCTCTAGATTACTCGTCCAGTTACATTACCATAATGCCACCATCTCGTCCATATCCAAGATATCTTTAATACTGGAAGTCTAATAATTTCATTCTTCCAGTCAATAAACCTTCACAGCCCTCTGGAGTAGGGAATTCCAAAGATCCACCACCTTCTGACTGAAGAAATTCCTTCTCAACCCAGTTCTAAGTAGCCTATCCCTTAGTCTGAGGCTGGGTCGCCTGGTTTTAGCCAGGGACTACTCAGGATAAGAATAAATAGAGAATAAGATTTTAAAAATTCAAAATTACCATGCCTGTGACGTGGGGTGTGTTATACTGGGCCGAACTGGGGATTCCAAGGAAAGCAGGTATTCCAAGACAAAGCTCTGACAAAGTGAAACAAAGCTCTGGCGAAATATGGAATGGGATACTTGGAAGAAAGTAATGAAGATCTTCTCAGGCTGATGAGTTGGGGGTGGGGTGGGGGTGGGGGTGGGGGGGTGGGAAATGTTGGGGAGAGGCAGCGGATCTTTTTAAAACATCAAACCAAAAACTTACTATATAATCAGGCAATGGCTTCACAGAATGTACATTGAGCGGAATTTGTGGAAGTTTATACAGAACACCAGCAAACTGTGACAATGTAAACTTCAGAAGTTTTATCACTATTCATGGATTGAAAGAATCAGCAATAACCCTTTCTGAAATAAACTATTTCCTGAGATAAGAGGACAAGGATAAACTGTTATGAAGGAATTAAAAACAAACTATGCCAATTAGCCATCTCTGGGAAAAAGGAGGTGTCGAAGCAGCACAAACTGTTTTAACATCAGCTTGATAACTAACTGCCTTGTGACAAATGGGGAAATAAGATTTGCCTGCAGAAGAATTTGAGTCGTCAATGGCAGGACAGGCTGTGTTTGAAACAAACCAAGAAAACAGAACGTAATGAGGAACAGAAAAGCTACTCCTGATAAGAAAGGAAGCTACAGACTTGGTGACTTGAGAAGTGTCATAAATAATGTCATGCCAAGAGCTTAAAAAGACAAAAAACCCTGTAAGAATTCAGCATCGGGATTCTTCAATAGTAGAACTCTGGAGAACAACACTGCATAAGGATTAAACCCTGGACATCCAGAGATGAATGCTGTTGGTTGGAATTGTAGCTAAAGTCCACAATTAATTGAGTGATAACCAAGTTCAGTTGAGAGGCTGAAATTGCTTACTTGAGGGGACTTCTTTCTTAAGAAGTAGCCAAATGAAAAGGTAGCTTATGGTAACTTATGATGCTCAAATCAGCTGTAAGCACACTGCCCTGGCCACATACCCATTAGAAAGGAAAGAAGCATGTATGGAATGAATTGCCAGAGGAAATGGTGGAGGCCAGTACAATTACAACAGGTACAATACCTCGACATCAGGAGTAGAACTGTCCTGGAGCGGCTGTGCAGACTCCTGGATCTTATGTACCTGCTGCATCAGCAAATCACAATAAAGTCGAAGCTCAGACATTTTGGATTTCAAGGTATCCTCAGTTTCACTGATTTCTGCAAATTCAAAACATTTTTAGAAAATATTTGAATCAAAAATGACAAATAAATCTTTTAACAAGAGGATCAATCACAACTTCCTTAGGGGGACTCAGTAGAATGGGTCTTTCACAGAGCTAGCATGGACTGATTGGGCCAAATGGCCTCCTTCTGTGCTACATGATTCTATGATTTAGAGTCATACAGCATGGAAACCCTTCGGTCCAATTCATCCATGCCAATCAAGTTTCCCAAACTAAACTAGTCGCATTTGTTCAGTTTATTTCTGTGTTGAATGGAGTTGTTTTATTAAAAAAAAAAGAGACATACATTCAGAGTGTGATGCCATCACATAGTGAAGGAAAGATTGCAAGGCGATAAAACAAATGGCAGGCACAGCCAAACCCCTCACAAGGCAGCCCTGATGCCAGCCTCCTGGAAAACCCTGGGGAGGCTGGCAGAGAGACACGTGCACAGCATTGAAAGATTTGTTCCACTCCACTTCCTAAAGCTAACAAAAATGTTCCAGTCACCAGGTTCCTAGGAAATCTCTGCTTCACCCCCCAAGTATCCCAAATGGGTCTGCAACATGTGTAGCCAAAAATGGACTGCTTGCAAACATCTGTTCAGTCCAATGAGACCTCTAATTTCAAAAGACTCTCAAACAGCCACGTCCTGATGGAGTGATGTGTGTTGGTGCATTTCTGCGTCCATCATCATCATTTTGGCTTCAACCAGGACATATGTTTTCCCATACACAATTCTTCTCAGACAATTTCCCAAACGATTTCCTCAAGTTTCAAGCTCCTTGATGCTTCAGAGTAATGCAGGTTTAGACCAGATATAATCTCTTGTGTATGCCAAGGTACTCATATGCCTATACTCATATCAGCGTGGCTACAAGGGGGAAGTGGACATTAGTCTTGATATCTGTGGATTAGGGAGAGGAATAATTTGTGAAAACTCCATTTAAGGTGTCATTTTCTGTATGTAAACTATCGACATGCATTTATCCAGTAGATTTCAATGGATGACGATCAGAAGCAGCAATCACAGCAAATGCAGCATAGAAATGTTCATGCTCCATATGAACCTCCTTGAACACTAACAGCCTAATGTTCTCTTCTTTTCTCCCTTGTGTATTTATCCAGCTTCCCTTTATGTGCTGGTTGTCTCAACTACACTTAGAAGAAGGAGAATCCTTATAGCGTGGAAACAGGCCATTTGGCCCAACAAGTCCACATCAACTCTCTGAAGAGTATCCCCCCCCCCAAAGCCATTCCCCTACCCTATTACTCTAGATTTACCCTGACTAATGCACCTAATCTACACATCCCTGAACACTATGGAACAATTTAGCATGGCCAATTCACCCTAACCTGCACATCTTTGGATTGAGGAAACTGGAGCACCCAGGGGAAACCCACACAGACACAAGGAGAATGTGCAAACTTCACACAGACAGTCACCCGAGGCGCCTGGAATTGAACCCCAGTACCTGGGGCTGTAAGGCAGCAGTGCTAACCACTGAGCCATTGTGCCGCCCCATTTGTGGATGTCCATTTTCCCAACCACTTGAGTGGGGAAATAAGTTTCCCCATTATCAGATTTACTATCAATCTATTATGGAGTTGATGAATCCTGAACACTCCTTCCTTCCTTAAATTTAGCCAAGCATTCCTCTCAACGGGAATGAGCAAATTCAACTCAAAGAATCAAACAGGTTGGTACTGGTCATTGTGTTTATAAACCCAATACAAAGTGGCAAGAGGGGGCTCTTCATGTACTTTCTGCTGGAAAGCATCTCAAAACAGCACATGAAACCTGTAGCATTATAGGACAATAATCACAGCGCTCCAGTAAACAAAACTAGGAAACATCAAAACCATCCAAAAAAAAAGACAGAATAAAAGGCACCACCTCGTTCCTTCTTGCTCCTGCTGTCTGCCAGGCAGGCTTTGGCACTTCCAAGAGCAACCAACCATTTCTGTCGCTCTGCAGCATTTACTGCTTTGAGGTAGAAATATTGTTCTCCAGGGATAATCAAGTCCATCCGGGTGAAGTCTGCTGTGTACACTAGTAAGAAAAACATGGTATTTTAGTGGCAGAAGACAACAGTGATCCTGTTTCCTACCTTGCCTGTCATGTGAATCTTTCAAAAAAAAACCCTAATGGCCATAACGTACCAACAGTAATACAAGACAGACAAGGGTGTGACAAGGAAATCCAACAAATGACAGACTGGAACAGATAAAATAAGCAAAAACAGGCTGAAACAGAATGTAGGAAGAGGAGAAGGCCATTCAGCCTCTCAAAGCTGTTCTGGCATTCAAAACAAAAGGCTTGGATTTATACACAACCTCTGGACATATCAAAACCCTTTACAGCCAATTAAGTGCAGTCACTGTTGTAATGTAGGTCATGTGGCAGCCAATTTGCAGACAGCAAGCTCCTGCAAACACCACATGATAATGACTTGATAATCTTCTGTGATGTTAATTGAGGGATAAGTATTGGCCAGGACAGTGGGGCACTTTCTTCCTCAAAATAATACTACGGGATCTTTTACATACACCCAATCAGGTAGATGAGGCCTCATTTGAAAATGAAAGCACATCCAACAGTGCAGCACTCCTTCAGTACTGCGCCAGAGAGTCAGTCTGGGCTTTTGTGCTCAAGCTCTGGAGTGGGACAAGACAAGAGTGCTACCAGTCATAGCTGACACTCAACAAAATCCTCATTGATCTGGTTCCCAACCTTTGCTCCATATCATAGAGTCATACAGATGTACAGCCTGGAAACAGACCCTTCGGTCCAACCCGTCCATGCCGACCAGATATCCCAACCCAATCTAGTCCCACATGCCAGCACCCGACCAATTTCCCTCCAAATCCTTCCTATTCATATACCCATCCAAGGACCTCTTAAATGTTGCAATTACACCAGCCTCCACCACTTCCTCTGGCAGCTCATTCCATACATGTACCACCCTCTGTGTGAAAAAGTTGCCCCTTAGGACTCTTTTATATCTTTCCCCTCTCACCCTAAACCTATGCCCTCTAGTTCTGGACTCCCCGACCTCAGGGAAAAGACTTTGCCTATTTACCCTAACCATGCCCCTCAATTTTGTAAACCTCTATCAGGTCACCCCTCAGCCTCCGACGCTCCAGGGAAAACAGCCCCAGCCTGTTCAACCTCTCCCCATAACTCAAATCCTCCAACCGTGGCAACATCTTTGTAAATCTTTTCTGAACCCTTTCAAAGTATCCTTTAATACTCTTGGCTAGTAAGAAAAATCAGTCAGTCTCAGATTTAAACATTTCTACTGGAGCTCGCATTTGCTATATTGTATGGGCCAATTTGACTTTTACCATCATTAGGGATTCTCAATACCTCTCCTAAATGGCCTCGCTTTGATTTTTCAAGTTAGGTCCTCAACTTACACTCTCCCTACTGGGGTTTCAGCGGCTTTGGTCAAGGAGACCGTTCCATCTCGGTTTATGCAAAGGAAATAATTGCAACAGTGGAATAAGGGCAGAGATTGTGTTTGAGTCAGCTTCACACATTGGTATGGCCCAAGTATTCTATTTTTAAATACTTATTCCATTCTATTCACAGAATCACCTGGAGAAGCAGGCTTCCATTCCTCCCTAATTTACCTGTATAAGCAGATTGCATTGTCACACTGGACAGACCTGAACTGCACCCTCCCAGCGACATCAGTAAGGAAACATCAAACTTTGGCAGAACTCCAGAAGGGTTCCATTTGAAATGATACAAATTCCAAGCCTCATTTGGTCACAGCATCAAGGTTGGTCATTTATTCCCCACACAAGCCCGGGTCAGGCCATACCGAACTGTGGGAGTGCTTTCCAAAGGGGTCCAGTGGGCATGTTTGGCAACTCCAAGCTCAACAGCTGCTTTCACTTTTCTACCTTTTATCTCGCACACGGCCATTTTGATGCTCCCTTTACTTCCTTTCCCAACATCTTCCTGCGAGTCGTAGTACGACAGCACAGTACCATCCAGCACAAAGTACCGTGGCTGCCAGCCTGTCAAAATGAAAGGGATTGGAAGAATCAGCAGAAGATTATGATTGCAAGAAATACAAAAAAATTGTGGAAGGTTGTGAAGGCACAACAATGTGTGTCTGGGGCATTTTAGGAACAGGAGGCGGCCATTCAGCTCCTCTAGCCTGTTCAGTCTCCATTCAATAAGGTCATAACTGACCTGCAACTTGACTCCCATTTAGCGGCCTTTGCTTCTTAGCCCTGAATACAGTTGGTGAGCAAACTAAAGACCAGAAATTGTTGGAAAAAAACTCAGCAGGTCTGGCAGCATCTGTGGACAGAAATCAGAGTTAATGTTTCAAGGTCCAGTGACCCTTCATCAGTTCTGAGGAAGGGTCACTAGACCTCGAAACATTAACTCTGACTTCTCTCCACGGTTGCTGCCAGACCTGCTGAGCTTTTCCAGCAATTTGATTTCGTTTTGATTTACAGCATCTGCAGTTCTTTCAGTTTTTAAAAGACCAGTCTTAGCTGTAAAACTGATAATTACTTTAACATCAACCGTGATTAACTTTGTAAATTTGAAGTCATTCGAAGCTCTGCTGTTCTGAGCCTTAACTCACACCAAATCCCATTTTCCTATTACCCCCTACCCGGTCTCTGATCTACATTGATTATTATGGTCAGTCCCATAAATCAGCAGAGACATCGCTGCACTTGTTTAATTCTAGTACCCTTCAAGCACCTTGATTTTTAAATCACTCCACCATCGGTGGCTGCACCTTCAGTTGTTTGAACTCCCAAGTTCTGGGATTCCTTCCCGCATTACTCTCTCTCTCTCCGTTTAAGAGGCTCCTTAAAATCTACTCGTTTGGCAAACGTTTGGATCAACTGTGCTAATAACTCTGAGTGGCTCAATGAATATCCCTGAACATTACCTTTTGAATTAGGTTACTGATCTGGTCTGTGAAAGCAATTTGCAGAATTGCACATTGCAACTGCTAAACAACTGCAGTTACAAAACACAGTATCCCATGAAATTTCACATAACTGCTATACGTGGCTGCCATTTGCATCCCCAGACTAACTTCTGCGTCCTGCACATTTAGACACAAATTCAAGAGTTAGCTTCGATATGCCTAGAACCCAAACTCCAGTCAGAAGACAACTAGATATTGTCAGCCTCGTGGCAGCTGATAGCCTGATGTAGTGTGCAACACATGGACACACTCGCACAGACTCCTGTGATGAAAGGACGTGGAACATTTAAGAAGTTGTGGCACAGTGAGTCGTGCCCCTACCACTGGGCAAAACAGCTTCAAACCGTGCAAGTAACTGCTCAGGACTGAATGACCACAGAAGGCGTATAGTAACGCAACAAAACAGGTTGAACCAATGTTAAAAGGGTTGACTATGCAAATTGCTGTCACAAGCAAGTGTCATCCTTCTTCCAAGGGACAAACACAGCCACATCTCCTCGCCAATAGAGGGATTCGAGGGAATTCTTGGAGATTTCTGCAATGATAGTACTGATGAAAAGGAATCAGACAAGCAGGATTGCTTTCCCGCTCAAAAATCAAGTTCACTCCAGAGGCAGCTGCGTCCCTCCCCAAAGGCTAACTCACAGATTACTGGAAAAGCAAACTGCAGCTTCTTGGACACACTGCCCAGGCCACTTAAAGCAGAGTCCTGCAAACTCAGTCTGATGATGCACTCAGATGGTGCCACAGACACATTGCAAAACTCAAGCTTCTACAGTTTGCCTTTCAAATCCAAAGTGGCAAATTTGTGGCAGGGCTGTGCAGTTCCCGTTATTGAGTCTATTTAAGACAGGAATGAATAGATTTCTAGATATGAAAAAAAGTATCAAAGGAAAATGGTGCAGAGGTAGATGGTCAGCCATGATCACATTGTATCATGGTGCAGAGTTGAAGGGCTGAATGGCCTGCACCTTTTCCTAATTTAGTAACAAGAGAAACATACAAATTAAGCGTTTCCAATCTGTGAACTTTTCCTTCACCAGGAGCTCGGTTTCCCCAAAAAGGAAACCTAAAGTCGACAAAATCCTGAGAGTACTTTTTCAATTTCAGGAAGTGACACTTTAAACCAGAGTACAGAACCAAGGAATGAATAGAGTAGGGTGTGGACAGAAGTATTTTGTTTCATTTGAACTGGAGATTGGTGTACATTGTTTGGGAGCACCAGGCTCCCCCTGTGTATGTTGGAGTGGCTGGGGTTAGAGTACAACTCAGAGTTTATGGTGAGGGAGCAGGTCAGCTTGAGTTGGAAAGCATGAAGAAAAAGGTTCACAATGAACAGCTGAAGCTTACCTATTGTTTCAACGATAGTCGATTTGGTCAGTTCTGTTGTAGCTGGCTGTTACACTGACTGGGTTTCGACATTCTTATCCCAGCCTATTTACATTCTATACATTAAGTTCAGTATCAACCAGATCTCAGGCACACGGCTAGTAATAAACTGTTTCATTGCATTTTTCACCCAGATAATGCCATTGAGGATTGCAATGCCCTCTGAATGTGCCAGCCAATTAAAGACTGATCCATACACAGATCAGCCAAGCAAGCAGGGGATTGAATAATTAAAAAGTCACTGTGAACTCTGTAAAGGACAAGCCTTGCTCAGTTCTGAACAAAAGTCATGTCAGACCCGAAACACTAACTGTTTCTCTAGATTAAATTAGATTACTTAGTGTGGAAACAGGCCCTTCGGCCCAACAAGTCCACACCGACTCGCCGAAGCATAACCCACCCATACCCCTACATTTACCCCTTACCTAACACTACAGGCAATTTAGCATGGCCAATTCACCTGACCTGCACATCTTGGACTGTGGGAGGAAACCGGAGCACCCGGAGGAAACCCACGCAGACACGGGGAGAATGTGCAAACTCCACACAGTCAGTCGCCTGAGGTGGGAATTGAACCCGGGTCTCTAGCGCTGTGAGGCAGCAGTGCTAACCACTATGCCACCGTGCCGCCCTCTCTGCAGACACTGCCAGCCATGCTGAGTTGCTGCAGCACTTTTTATTTCAGATCTCAGTCATTTCAGTATTTCACATTTGTTAACAACTTTGCCTCCTCAGCTCTAGGGGTGCATGCTTCAGACCAAAGGTGTTGCCTTCCAGCTAGGATGGTCCTACCAGTCAGGCAACAAGCCAATAAAAGGCACAAGAAATAGAAGCAGGAGTAAGCCATTTGGCCCCTCTCACCTGCTCCATTATTCAACAAGATCATGGCTCTCTGATGGTAGCCTCAACTCCACTTTCCTGTCTGATCCCGCCAACACCCCTCCCAATCAAAAATCTGTCTCATTCACCCTTAAATATATTCAAAGGCCCAGCCTCCACTGCTTTCTGAAAAAGAGAATTACAAACACAATGACGCTCAGAAGAAATTGCTTCACATCTCTGCCTGAAATGAGAGACCCACTTATTTTGAAATCATGCCCCTTTGTATTACATTCTGCCCCTTCCCATGGGAAACTTTCTCTCAGCAAACCTACCAAGTCCTCCCAGGATCTTATATATTTCAATAAGATCACTTCTCATTATTCTAAATGCCAATAAATGTAGACTCAACCTTTCCTCATGCGCAATCTTCAGAAATCTTCTCTAAACTGTTTCCAATAAGGTACATGACTCCTTGAGTAAGGAGATCAGAGCTGTACACAGTACTTTGGGCACAGTCTCAACCACATACACAGGTTACAGGTTCATTACATGCTCATGTAGATTTGACACATTTGCTCTACATCACAGGAGCAGACCATTCAGCCCACCCCCTCCATGCTTGTTTATACTCTAAACAAATGTTTCCCCCATCCTTCATCGTCTCCACCAGCCTATCCTTCTATTCCTTTCTCCCTCGTGATTATCCATTCACTGCACCCACTTCCTTGTGATTTTGAGTTTCACATTCTCACTGCTTTCTGGCTAAAGAGGTTTTTCCAGAATTTCCAACTGAGTTTATGGCTTCTCAGTTCGGAGTTTTCACACAAAGGGAAATTGAAGCGTCCTTCTGCCTGCTCCGAGAAGCCATTTCATAATCGAAAGTGCTTCTTCTGTCAATTAACTACATTTCTTACTTCCAGGCTCTCTTCCAATTCAACTAAACTCTGCCTGTAGAACTAAGGCTTGCTCAACCATTGCCAGAATCCAAACTAATTTCCCTAGCCCTCTTATTCCCTGAAAGGGAAAAGATTCATCTTCAACAAATGACCAGATTGTTGAACTGCAGCCACCCACCGTCTTTTCTGAACCCTTGATTTTGAAACGAAACCCTCACCAGCAACAATCCCTGCAGATGTTGGGAAAGACGAGGCAAGCTGCCCTTTAGAAAGCTTGCGTGGCTCAGTTATGTGCCGGATTATCTGGTCGGAAGCCAAACAAAGCCCGAGGGTCGCACGCTGAATTGGCTACTGCCAGCTGTGGTAGAGACACGGGCCTCAGCACCCCGTGTTCAGGGTGATCCAAACAGGTGTCTCTCCCTCAAACAGCGATGCAGCAAACCTGCATCTGCAAAATCTACAGGAGGGAGACAGATAAAAGAACAAATGGCAATTTGCACCGAGTGTCAGCCTTTTGCGGCGCCAGTACGCTGTTTCTTCAGGCTGCAGAAGGCTCAGTGCTGGTTAAGTTGTTTGGACAGCATCTGCAGCAAGGTATAAAACCCCAATCTCACCACTCAGATAATTGGTCCACTTGTGCAGTACTCCTTCCATGACAGAAGGGCAACTTCCCGAATACTATGCCCAGCCAGTTCACACACTCTCTGCCTCTGTGTATTTTTGCTGCAGGAAGCGGCGAGCCGCCTTAGTGATTGACAGCTCCTCGGCGGCCAATCGGACAACACCTCCGCCACGTTCCCCCCCCCCCTGTCAACTGAATTCCTGTATTGTGCCGTCACAATCGCCCCCGTCCTCTGAGCGAGTCAATCATTAACAGTGGAGCGGCGGCTCTTGCGAGCGATTGGGGGAGAGGCCGCAGGAGGGGGCGGGGTGATGGGTTAGCCAATGGGACGGCTCCGGAGCCGCGTGCGCTGGTTGGAAGATCACGAGGGGCCGGGAGCGGGTGTGACGCTTGTGAGCGAATTGAAAAGGCTCCAGTTGGCGAGTGCCAGGGTTGTGTAGTTTTGAGCTTTCATAGAAGGGCTAGGTTTACAACAGCCAAGAAGTTGCGTTCAAACTGTGTAAACCACTTGTTCTGCCTGAGTTGGCTCATTATGTCCAGCTCTGGGCAGCGCACAGAGGGGAGGATGTGAAAGAATCAGGAAAGGTGCATCAAAGATTGATGAGAAGTTTTCAGGCACGAGGGGTTCCAGGGAGACAGGAGAAACTCCAGCTGTTTTCCCTGGAGAAGAGAAGGTTGAGAGGAGATAGTGAAGGGTTGGACAAAAGAGAGACTTCTTTTTAATTAAGTAAAAATAATGACTGCAGATGCTGGAAACCAGATTCAGGTCCACACCCCCCTACGACCCACCCTTCCATCCTGGCACTTTCCCCTGCCACCGCAGGAACTGTAAAACCTGTGCCCACACCTCCTCCCTCACCTCTATCCAAGGCCCTAAAGGAACCTTCCACATCCATCAAAGTTTTACTTGCACATCCACTAATATCATTTATTGTATCCGTTGCTCCCGATGCGGTCTCCTCTACATTGGGGAGACTGGATGCCTCCTAGCAGAGCGCTTTAGGGAACATCTCCGAGACACCCGCACCAATCAACCAAAACGCCCCGTGCCCAACATTTTAACTCCCCCTCCCACTCTGCCGAGGACATGGAGGTCCTGGGCCTCCTTCACCGCTGCTCCCTCACCACCAGACGCCTGGAGGAAGAATGCCTCATCTTCCGCCTCGGAACACTTCAACCCCAGGGCATCAATGTGGACTTCAATAGTTTCCTCATTTCCCCTTCCCCCACCTCACCCTAGTTCCAAACTTCCAGCCCAGTAACTGTCCCCATAACTTGTCCAGACTTGTCCTACCTGCCTATCTCCTTTTCCACCTATCCACTCCACCCTCTCCTCCCTGACCTATCACCTTCATCCCCTCCCCCACTCACCTATTGTACTCTATGCTACTTTCTCCCCACCCCCACCCTCCTCTAGCTTATCTCTCCACGCTTCAGGCTCTCTGCCTTTATTCCTGATGAAGGGCTTTTACCCGAAACGTCGATTTTGCTGCTCCTTGGATTCTGCCTGAACTGCTGTGCTCTTCCAGCACCACTAATCCAGACTCTGGTTTCCAGCATCTGCAGTCATTGTTTTTATCTCGTTGCCTGACCTGCTGCACTTTTCCAGCAACACATTTTCAGTTTTTAACTCGTTCAGGCAGCATCCAAGGAGCAGGAAAATCGACGTTTCAGGCAAAAGCCCTTCATCAGAAATAATTAACCTGCTCAGATGCGTTATAACACACCAAACAAGAGGGCATATTTTTTAAGGTGAGAGGAGAAAGATTTAAAAGGAACCTGAGGGGCAACCTTTTCTCAGAGGTTGGGTCAGATGTGCATTGAACTGCCAGAGGAAGTGGTAGATGCAGGTGCAGTAACAACAGTTAGACCATAAGACCATAAGACATAGGAGTGGAAGTAAGGCCATTCGGCTCATCGAGTCCATTCCGCCATTCAATCATGGCTGATGGACATTTCAACTCCACTTACCCACATTCTCCCCGTAGCCCTTAATTCCTTGTGACATCAAGAATTTATCAATCTCTGCCTTGAAGACATTTAGCGTCCCGGCCTCCACTGCACTCTGCGGCAATGAATTCCACAGGCCCACCACTCTCTGGCTGAAGAAATGTCTCCGCATTTCTGTTCAGAATTGACCCCCTCTAAATCTAAGGCTGTGTCCACGGGTCCTAGTCTCCTCGCCTAATGGAAACAATTTCCTAGCGTCCACCCTTTCCAAGCCATGTATTATCTTATAAGTTTCTAATAGATCTCCCCTTAATCTTCTAAACTCCAATGAATACAATCCCAGGATCCTCAGCCATTCCTTGTATGTTAGACCTACCATTCCAGGGATCATCCGTGTGAATCTCCGCTGGACACGCTCCAGTGCCAGTATGTCCTTCCTGAGGTGTGGGGACCAAAACTGGACACAGTACTCCAAATGGGGCATAACCAGAGCTTTATAAAGTCTCAGTAGCACAATGGTGCTTTTATATTCCAACCCTCTTGAGATAAATGACAACATTGTATTCGCTTTCTTAATCACGGACTCAATCTGCATGTTTACCTTTAGAGAATCCTCGACTAGCACTCTCAGATCCCTTTGTACTTTGGCTTGATGAATTTTCTCACCATTTAGAAAGTAGTCCATGCTTGTATTCTTTTTTCCAAAGTGCAAGACCTTGCATTTGCTCACGTTGAATTCCATCAGCCATTTCCTGGACCACTCTCCCAAACTGTCTAGATCCTTCTGCAGCCTCCCCACTTCCTCAGTACTACCTGCCTGTCCACCTAACTTCGTATCATCAGCAAACTTCGCTAGAATGCCCCCAGTCCTTTCATCCAGATCATTAATATATAACGTGAACAGCTGCGGCCCCAACACTGAACCCTGCGGGACACCACTTGTCACCGGCTGCCATTCCGAAAAAGAATTTTTTATCCCAACTCTCTGTCAGACAGCCAATCCTCAATCCATACCAGTAGCTCACCTCAAACACTATGGGCCCTCACCTTGCTCAGCAGCCTCCCGTGTGGCACCTTATCAAAGGCCTTTTGGAAATCTAGATAGACCACATCCACTGGGTTTCCCTGGTCTAACCTACTTCTCACCTCTTCAAAGAATTCTAACAGGTTTGTCAGGCACGACCTCCCCTTACTAAATCCATATTGACTTGTTCTAATCTGACCCTGCTCTTCCAAGAATTTAGAAACCTCATCCTTAATGATGGATTCTAGAATTTTATCAACAACCGAGGTTAGGCTAATTGGCCTATAATTTTCCATCTTTTGTCTTGATCCTTTCTTGAACAAGGGGGTTACAACAGCGATCTTCCAATCATCCGGGACTTTCCCTGACTCCAGTGACTTTTGAAAGATCTCAACCAATGCCTCCGCTATTTCCTCAGCCACCTCCCTCAGAACTCTAGGATGTGGCCTATCGGGGCCAGGAGATTTGTCAATTTTAAGATCTTTTAGCTTTTCTAGCACTTTCTCTTTTGTAATGGCAACCATACTCAACTCAGCCCCCTGACTCCCTTTAATTGTTGGGATATTACTCATGTCTTCTACTGTGAAGACTGACGCAAAGTACTTATTAAGTTCTCCAGCTATTTCCTTATCTCCCATCACTAGGCTTCCAGCATCAGTTTGAAGTGGCCCAAAGTCTACTTTTGCCTGTCGTTTGTTTCTTATGTTTCTTATGTTAAAAGACATTTGGATAGGGACATGAATAGGAAAGGTTTAGAGAAATATGGACCAAATGCAGCTAAATGGGGCTAGTTTTGTTTGGAAAACTTGGTCAGTATGGACAAGTTGGACCAAAGGGACTGTTTCCATGCTGTATGACCTCTGGAGCAGGTGGCTTGGCCCTCTTGGCCTAGAGGTAGGGACACTACCAGGTAGGGTGAAACTGTTCCTGGAGCGATTGAGAACAAGTGGACACCAAAAGTGATTGATTTGATTGATTATTTTCACGTGTACCAAGATACAATGAAAAATATTGTTTTGCATGCTAACCAGACGCATCATACCTTACATAAGTACAACAGGGTAATAGAGCAGAATGCAGAATATAGTGTTACAGCTACAGAGAAGATACAGAGAAAGGTAAACTCTAATATGAGAGCTGAAAGAATTGCAGATGCTGTAAATCGGAAACAAAAACAGAAGTTGCTGGAAAAGCTCAGCAGGTCTGGCAGAATCTCTGAAGAGAAAGTCTTGGGGCTCAGTGGCTCAGTGGTTAACACCGCTGCCTCACAGTGCCAGGGATCTGGGTTTGATTCCAGCCTCGGGTAACTGTCTGTGTGGAGTTTGCACATTCTCCCCGTGTCTGCGGGGGTTTCCTCTGGGTGCTCCGGTTTCCTCCCACAATCCAAAGATGTGCAAGTTAGGTGGATTGGCCACGCTAAATTGCCCGTAGTGTTAGGTGCATTAGTCAGGGGTGAATGTCGGGGAATGGGTCTGGGTGGGTTGCTCTTCGGAGGATCGGTGTGGACTTGTTGGGCCGAAGGGCCTGTTTCCACACTGTAGGGAATCTAATCTTGTGTCTGAGCACCAGGCGGTGTTAATCAGGAGGCAGACCCCTTAGCCTTGCCTGACGATGCCGTGCAGTCTGTCCGGTGGATTGAGAAGCCCCGTGGTTGTAAGGCACAATCAGGTGAAGCAGGAGTAAGCCATATCTCAGTAAAACGGAGTACACGATTCTTGACAGAAGAGTCAGCAACCTGAAAGGGTAGAAGTGGCAGGAACCTCAGGGCATCTGAAGATTAATTTTGACGAGCACTTGAAATGCCATTGTATATACAGTTACGGGCCAAGTTCTGGAAAATGGGATGAGAATGGAAAGATGCTTGATAACTAGCAGGGATGCAATGAGCCTTTGTGTTCTGTTAAAACCTCTGGCTAGTAGTTGGGATCTGGAGTGGGTGATGGAGGCAGTTTCAATAGAGGCATGTAAGAGGGAATTTAGTTCTTATCTGGAGAAAATAAAGTGCAGGACTAAGGGGAAATGACAGGAGAGTGGACTAGTTGACTTACTCTTACAGAGAGCAACATGGATTCAAGGGACCAAATGACCACTTTCTGTGCTGCAGCTATCCTCTGGTTTTATGTGAAATGTGACCATAATTAAGGCCTCATCCTAAGATGTTGTATTTCCAAACACAGGGTGAAAGGTTTGTAAATCAAATTTCATCAGATTATTTGCCCAACAGCCATGGGTTTGTACCCAGGCTGAAGCGTGCTACACGGAGGGTTGGTCTGTTATGTTCACAATAATATTTTAGCCAGCATGTGGTTAGCCACTATACAGGGTGAAAGCCAGAGTCTTAGACACATGGAAGCGTATAGAGTCAGACAGCACAGAAACAGACCCTTTGGCCCAATTTAGCCATGCTGACCAAATTTCCCAAACTGAACTCGTCCCATCTGCCTGCATTTGGTCCAGATCTCTCAACTTTTCCTATTCATGTACCTGTCCAAATATCTTTTAAATGTTGTAACTATACCCACCTCTACCACTTCCTGTGGCGGCCTATGCCATTTACACACTACCCTCCACATGAAACATTTACCCCTCTGGTCCCTTTTAAGTTTTTCCCTATGCCCTCTAGTTTTGGACTCCCCTACCCTGAGGGAAAGACCTTGTCTATTTATTCTATCCATGGCCCTCATGATTTTATAAACTTCTGTAAGGTCACCCCTCAGTCTCCTACGCTCCAGGGATAAAAGCCCCAGCCTATTCAGCCTCTCCCTATAGCTCAAGCCTTGGTAACATTCTTGTAAATTGTTTTTGCACCCTGTCCAGTTTAATAACATCCTTCCTATAGCGGGGTGACCAGAATTTTACACAGCACTCCAAATGTGGCCTTATCAATGTCTTGTACAGCTGTAAGATGATGGAAGCAGGAATGTTACATAGTCAGAGAGGAAGGCCCAAAATAAAACCCTTTCAGCCCATGGAAAGTGCACTGGTTGAAAGCAACTACCTATCTATCCTAATCCTATTTTCCAGCACTGGCCCATAGCCTTGTGTGCCTTGGCATCACAAGTGCACATCTAAACAGTTACATGATGTGAGGATTTCTGTCTCCGAATCCCTTACAGGCAGTGAGTTCCAGATTCCTGAATTTGTTTTCCTCACATCCCCTCTCAACCTCCTGCCCTATACCTTAAATCGAAGCTCCCAGTCACTTGATCCCTCCACCAATAGGAAGGGTTCCTTCCTGTGGATCCTGCCTACATCCTTCACCTCAACAATGTCCCTCCTCCGTCTCCTTAACTCCAATGAAAGCAACTTCAGTCTATCCAATCTCCTTTCATCAGTGAAACCCTCCAGCCAGGCAATCTCCATTGCACCCTCTCCAATACGATCACATCTCGGCCATAATGTCAATTCCTGAACTGAACACCGGACTCTAGCTGTGGCCTAACCAACATTTTATGCAATTTCGGCATCACCTCCCTTTTCTAAATTCTATTCTTTGACTAATCAAGGCAAATATATAATGTAACTTCTTAACCACTTTATCTCCCTCTGATCCTCAAAGTTTCTCAGGATCCTACCATTCCATCGTACATTCCCTTGCCGTGTTTGTCCTGCCCAAAGGTGTCACCTCGCACTTAACTGGTTTGAATTCCATTTGCCACTGATCAGCTCGTTTGACCATTCCGTCTATATCCTCCTGTAAGATGTGACCTCATCCACTGCATTAACTAGCTCAATGACAGTGTCTGAAATTCAAATCGCACCGATCCAGTTATAGTTTCTCTTCCTACCTCTGCAATGGAACCTCTGGCGATCCCTATTCCCTGAATCATCTGTTCGCTGTTCTTCGGCAAAATCATCCTCTGAGTTGGGGGCCACCCAGCAAGTGCGTTGTTCTGGTGACACCATTGTGAAATCCCTTGGCCAACGTGCAGTCTAATGCACAAGGAGTGCTACGTAGATGAGAACAATAAGCAGGCCTCAGGCCTATGCTAATATGTAGGTCATGTGGGTCTATCGGTAAGACACCGCCCCCCCCCGCCGACCGTGGGTTCTGAGTTCAAGCCTCCTTCCACAGTTTTCAGTGAGTGACCCTGTCAGTGCAGCAACAAGGTGACAGTGAGGGCTGCGGCTGCTGGATACAGTGTGGCACTGGAAAAGGCACAGCAGGTCAGGCAGCATCTGAGGAGCGACACAGTCGACCCTTCAGGCATAGCCTTTCGTCGGGACTTCGGGGAGAACTGTACAGTCCAGGAAAGGAGATGTTAAACTGAGGAAATGTCTGCAATCAAAGGTGCATGAGCGATACAAACATCAGGGAGGCAAGTGAATATTAAATACAGCAGATTAGCTGAGTAGGAAAATGTTAAACACAGAGAGCACGGGGACGGAGGTGAATGTGGCATACACGGAGCACGGGGACAGAGGTGAATGTTGGATACAGGGAGCACGGGGAGAGAGGTGAATGTTGGATACAGGGAGCACGGGGAGGGAGGTGAATGTTGGATACAGGGAGCACGGGGAGGGAGGTGAATGTTGGATAGAGGGAGCACGGGGAGGGAAGTGAATGTTGGATACAGGGAGCACGGGGAGGGAGGTGAATGTTGGATATAGGGAGCACAGGGAGAGAGGTGAATGTTGGATACAGGGAGCACGGGGAGGGAGGTGAATGTTGGATACAGGGAGCGCGGGGAGGGAGGTGAATGTTGTAGAGAGGGAGGACGGGGAGGGAGGTGAATGTTGGATACAGGGAGCACGGGGAGGGAGGTGAATGTTGGACACAGGGAGCACAGGGAGGGAGGTGAACGTTTGATACAGGGAGCACGGGGAGGGAGGTGAATGTTGTAGAGAGGGAGGACGGGGAGGGAGGTGAATGTTGGATACAGGGAGCACGGGGAGGGAGGTGAATATTGGATACAGGGAGCACGGGGAGGGAGGTGAATGTTGTACACAAGGAGCACGGGATGGGAGGTAAATGTTGGATACAGGGAACATGGGGAGGGAGGTGAATGTTGGATACAGGGAGCATAGAGAGGGAGGTGATTGTTTGATACAGGGAGCACGGGGAGGGAGGTGAATATTGGATACAGGGAGCAGAGAGAGGGAGGTGATTGTTTGATACAGGGAACGTGGGAGGGAGGTGAATGTTGGATACAGGGTGCACGGGGAGGGAGGTGAATGTTGGATACAGGGAGCACGGGGAGGGAGGTGAATGTTGGATACAGGGAGCACGGGGACGGAGATCAATGTTTGATCCAGGGTACACAGGGAGCGAGGTGAATATTGTACATAGGGAGCACGGGACGGAGGTGAATGTTGTACCCCGGGAGCACGGGGAGGGAGGTGAATGTTGGGTACGGGGAGCACGTGGGGGCAGGTGAATGTTGGAGACAGGGAGCACGGGGAGGGAGGTAATGTTGGATACAGGGAGCACAGGGAGGGAGGTCAATGTTGGATACAGGGAACACGGAGAGCGAGGTGAATGTTGTACACCAGGAGCACGGGAGGGAGGTGAATGTTGTACCGCGGGAGCACGGGGTGGGAGGTCAGTGTTGGATACAGGGAACATGGGGAGGAAGGTGAATGCTAGATACAGGGAGCATGGGGAGCAAGGTGAATGTTCGATACAGGGAGCATGGGGAGGGAGGTGAATGTTCGATACAGGGAGCATGGGGAGGGAGGTGAATGTTGTACACAGGGAGCATGGGGAGGGAGGTGAATGTTGGATACAGGGAGCACGGGGAGGGAGGTGAATGTTGGATACAGGGAGCACGGGGAGCGAGGTCAATGTTTGATCCAGGGAACACGGGGAGCGAGGTGAATGTTGTGCACTAGGAGCACAGGAGGGAGGTGAATGTTGTACCCCGCGAGCACGGGGAGGGAGGTCAATGTTGGATACAGGGTACACGGGGAGGGAAGTGAATGTTGGATATAGGGAGCACGGGGAGCGAGGTGAATATTGGATACAGGGAGCACGGGGTGGGAGGCCAGTGTTGGATACAGGCAACATGGGGAGGGAGGTGAATGTTGGATACAGGGAGCACGGGGAGCGAGGTCAATATTGGATACAGGGAGCACGGGATGGGAGGTCAGTGTTGGATACAGGGAACACGGAGAGGGAGGTGAATGTTGGGTACGGGGAGCACAGGGAGGGAGGTGAATGTTGGACACAGGGAGCACAGGGAGGGAGGTGAACGTTTGATACAGGGAACACGGGGAGGGAGGTGAATGTTGTAGAGAGGGAGGACGGGGAGGGAGGTGAATGTTGGATACAGGGAGCACGGGGAGGGAGGTGAATATTGGATACAGGGAACACGGGGAGGGAGGTGAATGTTGTACACAAGGAGCACGGGGTGGGAGGTCAATGTTGGATACAGGGAACACGGGGAGGGAGGTGAATGTTGTACACAGGGAGGACGGGATGGGAGGTGAATGTTGGATACAGGGAGCATGGGGAGGGAGGTGAATGTTTGATACAGGGAGCACGGGAGGGAGGTGAATATTGGATACAGGGAGCATAGAGAGGGAGGTGATTGTTTGATACAGGGGGCACGGGGAGAGAGGTGAATGTTGTACACAGGGAGGACGGGGAGGGAGGTCAATGTTGGATACAGGGAACACGGGGAGGGAGGTGAATGTTGGATACAGGGAACACTGGGAGGGAGGTGAATGTTGGATACAGGGAGCACGGGGAGGGAGGTGAATGTTGGATAGAGGGAGCACAGGGAGAGAGGTGAATGTTGGATAGAGGGAGCACGGGGAGGGAAGTGAATGTTGGATAGAGGGAGCACGGGGAGAGAGGTGAATGTTTGATACAGGGAGCACGGGGAGGGAGGTGAATGTTGTATAGGAGGAGCACAGCGAGGGAGGTGAATGTTGGATACAGGGCGCACGGGGAGGGAGGTGAATGTTATATTTAGGGAGCATGGGGTGTGAGGTGAATGTTGGATACAGGGAGCACGGGAGGGAGGTGAATGGTGTACCCCGGGAGCACGGGGTGGGAGGTCAATGTTGGATACAGGGTGCATGGGGAGGGAGGTCAGTGTTGGATACAGGGAGCACTGGGAGCGAGGTCAATGTTTGATCCAGGGAACACGGGGAGCGAGGTGAATGTTGTGCACTAGGAGCACAGGAGGGAGGTGAATGTTGTCCCCCGCGAGCACGGGGAGGGAGGTCAATGTTGGATACAGGGTACACGGGGAGGGAAGTGAATGTTGGATATAGGGAGCACGGGGAGCGAGGTGAATATTGGATACAGGGAGCACGGGGTGGGAGGCCAGTGTTGGATACAGGCAACATGGGGAGGGAGGTGAATGTTGGATACAGGGAGCACGGGGAGCGAGGTGAATATTGGATACAGGGAGCACGGGGTGGGAGGTCAGTGTTGGATACAGGGAACACGGAGAGGGAGGTGAATGTTGGGTACGGGGAGCACAGGGAGGGAGGTGAATGTTGGACACAGGGAGCACAGGGAGGGAGGTGAATGTTGGATACAGAGAGCACGGGGAGGGAGGTGAATGTTGTATAGAGGGAGCACAGGGAGAGAGGTGAATGTTGGATAGAGGGAGCACGGGGAGGGAAGTGAATGTTGGATAGAGGGAGCACGGGGAGAGAGGTGAATGTTGGATACGGGGAGAACGGGGATGGAGGTGAATGTTGGATACAGGGAGCACAGGGAGAGAGGTGAATGTTGGATACAGGGAGCACGGGGAGGGAGGTGAATGTCGGATACAGGGAGCACAGGGAGGGAGGTGAATGTTGGACACAGGGAGCACAGGGAGGGAGGTGAACGTTTGATACAGGGAGCACGGGGAGGGAGGTGAATGTTGTAGAGAGGGAGGACGGGGAGGGAGGTGAATGTTGGACACAGGGAGCACGGGGAGGGAGGTGAATATTGGATACAGGGAGCACGGGGAGGGAGGTGAATGTTGTACACAAGGAGCACGGGGTGGGAGGTAAATGTTGGATACAGGGAACACGGGGAGGGAGGTGAATGTTGGATACAGGGAGCATAGAGAGGGAGGTGATTGTTTGATACAGGGAGCACGGGGAGGGAGGTGAATATTGGATACAGGGAGCATAGAGAGGGAGGTGATTGTTTGATACAGGGAACATGGGAGGGAGGTGAATGTTGGATACAGGGAGCACGGGGAGGGAGGTGAATGTTGGATACAGGGTGCACGGGGACGGAGGTGAATGTTGGATACAGGGAGCACGGGGAGGGAGGTGAATGTTGGATACAGGGAGCACGGGGACGGAGATCAATGTTTGATCCAGGGGACACAGGGAGCGAGGTGAATATTGTACATAGGGAGCACGGGACGGAGGTGAATGTTGCACCCCGGGAGCACGGGGAGGGAGGTAATGTTGGATACAGGGAGCACAGGGAGGGAGGTCCTTGTTGGATACAGGGAACACGGAGAGCGAGGTGAATGTTGTACACCAGGAGCACGGGAGGGAGGTGAATGTTGTACCCCGGGAGCACGGGGTGGGAGGTCAGTGTTGGATACAGGGAACATGGGGAGGAAGGTGAATGCTGGATACAGGGAGCACAGGGAGGGAGGTCAATGTTGGGTACAGGGAACACGGAGAGCGAGGTGAATGTTGTACACCAGGAGCACGGGAGGGAGGTGAATGTTGTACCCCGGGAGCACGGGGTGGGAGGTCAGTGTTGGATACAGGGAACATGGGGAGGAAGGTGAATGCTGATACAGGGAGCACGTGGAGCAAGGTGAATGTTCGATACAGGGAGCATGGGGAGGGAGGTGAATGTTCGATACAGGGAGCATGGGGAGGGAGGTGAATGTTGTACACAGGGAGCATGGGGAGGGAGGTGAATGTTGGATACAGGGAGCACGGGGAGGGAGGTGAATGTTGGATACAGGGAGCACGGGGAGGGAGGTGAATGTTGTACACAGGGAGCATGGGGAGGGAGGTGAATGTTGGATACAGGGAGCACGGGGAGGGAGGTGAATGTTGGATACAGGGAGCACGGGGAGGGAGGTGAATGTTGGATACAGGGAGCATGGGGAGGGAGGTGAATGTTGGATACAGGAAGCACGGGGAGGGAGGTGAATGTTGGATACAGGGAGCATAAGGAAGGAGGTGAATGTTTGATACAGGGAGCACGGGGAGGGAGGTGAATGTTGTATAGGAGGAGCACGGCGAGGGAGGTGAATGTTGGATACAGGGCGCACGGGGAGGGAGGTGAATGTTATATTTAGGGAGCATGGGGTGTGAGGTGAATGTTGGATACAGGGAGCACGGGAGGGAGGTGAATGGTGTACCCCGGGAGCACGGGGTGGGAGGTCAATGTTGGATACAGGGTGCATGGGGAGGGAGGTCAGTGTTGGATACAGGGAGCACGGGGAGCGAGGTCAATGTTTGATCCAGGGAACACGGGGAGCGAGGTGAATGTTGTGCACTAGGAGCACAGGAGGGAGGTGAATGTTGTACCCCGCGAGCACGGGGAGGGAGGTCAATGTTGGATACAGGGTACACGGGGAGGGAAGTGAATGTTGGATATAGGGAGCACGGGGAGCGAGGTGAATATTGGATACAGGGAGCACGGGGTGGGAGGCCAGTGTTGGATACAGGCAACATGGGTAGGGAGGTGAATGTTGGATACAGGGAGCACGGGGTGGGAGGTCAGTGTTGGATACAGGGAACACGGAGAGGGAGGTGAATGTTGGGTACGGGGAGCACAGGGAGGGAGGTGAATGTTGGACACAGGGAGCACAGGGAGGGAGGTGAACGTTTGATACAGGGAACACGGGGAGGGAGGTGAATGTTGTAGAGAGGGAGCACGGGGAGGGAGGTGAATATTGGATACAGGGAACACGGGGAGGGAGGTGAATGTTGTACACAAGGAGCACGGGGTGGGAGGTCAATGTTGGATACAGGGAACACGGGGAGGGAGGTGAATGTTGTACACAGGGAGGACGGGGTGGGAGGTCAATGTTGGATACAGGGAACATGGGGAGGGAGGTGAATGTTTGATACAGGGAGCACGGGAGGGAGGTGAATATTGGATACAGGGAGCATAGAGAGGGAGGTGATTGTTTGATACAGGGGGCACGGGGAGAGAGGTGAATGTTGTACACAGGGAGGACGGGGAGGGAGGTCAATGTTGGATACAGGGAACACGGGGAGGGAGGTGAATGTTGGATACAGAGAGCACGGGGAGGGAGGTGAATGTTGGATAGAGGGAGCACAGGGAGAGAGGTGAATGTTGGATAGAGGGAGCACGGGGAGGGAAGTGAATGTTGGATAGAGGGAGCACGGGGAGAGAGGTGAATGTTGGATACAGGGAGCACGGGGAGGGAGGTGAATGTTGGATACAGGGAGCACAGGGAGAGAGGTGAATGTTGGATACAGGGAGCACGGGGAGGGAGGTGAATGTTGGATACAGGGAGCACAGGGAGGGAGGTGAATGTTGGACACAGGGAGCACAGGGAGGGAGGTGAACGTTTGATACAGGGAGCACGGGGAGGGAGGTGAATGTTGTAGAGAGGGAGGACGGGGAGGGAGGTGAATGTTGGACACAGGGAGCACAGGGAGGGAGGTGAACGTTTGATACAGGGAGCACGGGGAGGGAGGTGAATGTTGTAGAGAGGGAGGACGGGGAGGGAGGTGAATGTTGGATACAGGGAGCACGGGGAGGGAGGTGAATATTGGATACAGGGAGCACGGGGAGGGAGGTGAATGTTGTACACAAGGAGCACGGGGTGGGAGGTAAATGTTGGATACAGGGAACACGGGGAGGGAGGTGAATGTTGGATACAGGGAGCATAGAGACGGAGGTGATTGTTTGATACAGGGAGCACGGGGAGGGAGGTGAATATTGGATACAGGGAGCACGGGGAGGGAGGTGAATGTTGGATACAGGGTGCACGGGGACGGAGGTGAATGTTGGATACAGGGAGCACGGGGAGGGAGGTGAATGTTGGATACAGGGAGCACGGGGACGGAGATCAATGTTTGATCCAGGGGACACAGGGAGCGAGGTGAACATTGTACATAGGGAGCACGGGACGGAGGTGAATGTTGTACCCCGGGAGCACGGGGAAGGAGGTGAATGTTGGGTACGGGGAGCACGTGGGGGCAGGTGAATGTTGGAGACAGGGAGCACGGGGAGGGAGGTGAATGTTGGATACAGGGAGCACAGGGAGGGAGGTGAATGTTGGATACAGGGAGCACAGGGAGGGATGTCAATGTTGGATACAGGGAACACGGAGAGCGAGGTGAATGTTGTACACCAGGAGCACGGGAGGGAGGTGAATGTTGTACCCCGGGAGCACGGGGTGGGAGGTCAGTGTTGGATACAGGGAACATGGGGAGGAAGCTGAATGCTGGATACAGGGAGCACGGGGAGCAAGGTGAATGTTCGATACAGGGAGCATGGGGAGGGAGGTTAATGTTGTATACAGGGAGCATGGGGAGGGAGGTGAATGTTGGATACAGGGAGCACGGGGAGGGAGGTGAATGTTGGATACAGGGAGCACGGGGAGCGAGGTGAATGTTGGATACAGGGAGCATGGGGAGGGAGGTGAATGTTGGATACAGGAAGCACGGGGGGGGAGGTGAATGTTGGATACAGGGAGCACAAGGAAGGAGGTGAATGTTTGATACAGGGAGCATGGGGAGGGAGGTGAATGTTGTATAGGAGGAGCACGGCGAGGGAGGTGAATGTTGGATACAGGGCGCACGGGGAGGGAGGTGAATGTTATACTTAGGGAGCATGGGTGGGAGGTGAATGTTGGATACAGGGAGCACGGGGAGGGAGTTCAATGTTTGATCCTGGGGACATGGGGAGGGAGGTGAATGTTGTACACAGGGAGCACGGGAGGGAGGTGAATGGTGTACCCCGGGAGCACGGGGTGGGAGGTCAATGTTGGATACAGGGTGCATGGGGAGGGAGGTCAGTGTTGGATACAGGGAGCACGGGGAGCGAGGTGAATGTTTGATCCATGGAACACGGGGAGCGAGGTGAATGTTGTGCACCAGGAGCACAGGAGGGAGGTGAATGTTTTACCTCGCGAGCACGGGGAGGGAGGTCAATGTTGGATACAGGGTACACGGGGAGGGAAGTGAATGTTGGATATAGGGAGCACGGGGAGCGAGGTGAATATTGGATACAGGGAGCACGGGGTGGGAGGCCAGTGTTGGATACAGGCAACATGGGGAGGGAGGTGAATGTTGGATACAGGGAGCACGGGGAGCGAGGTGAATATTGGATACAGGGAGCACGGGGTGGGAGGTCAGTGTTGGATACAGGGAACACGGAGAGGGAGGTGAATGTTGGGTACGGGGAGCACAGGGAGGGAGGTGAATGTTGGACACAGGGAGCACAGGGAGGGAGGTGAACGTTTGATACAGGGAACACGGGGAGGGAGGTGAATGTTGTAGAGAGGGAGGACGGGGAGGGAGGTGAATGTTGGATACAGGGTGCACGGGGAGGGAGGTGAATATTGGATACAGGGAACACGGGGAGGGAGGTGAATGTTGTACACAAGGAGCACGGGGTGGGAGGTCAATGTTGGATACAGGGAACACGGGGAGGGAGGTGAATGTTGTACACAGGGAGGACGGGGTGGGAGGTGAATGTTGGATACAGGGAGCATGGGGAGGGAGGTGAATGTTTGATACAGGGAGCACGGGAGGGAGGTGAATATTGGATACAGGGAGCATAGAGAGGGAGGTGATTGTTTGATACAGGGGGCACGGGGAGAGAGGTGAATGTTGTACACAGGGAGGACGGGGAGGGAGGTCAATGTTGGATACAGGGAACACGGGGAGGGAGGTGAATGTTGGATACAGGGAACACTGGGAGGGAGGTGAATGTTGGATACAGGGAGCACGGGGAGGGAGGTGAATGTTGGATAGAGGGAGCACAGGGAGAGGGGTGAATGTTGGATAGAGGGAGCACGGGGAGAGAGGTGAATGTTTGATACAGGGAGCACGGGGAGGGAGGTGAATGTTGTATAGGAGGAGCACAGCGAGGGAGGTGAATGTTGGATACAGGGCGCACGGGGAGGGAGGTGAATGTTATATTTAGGGAGCATGGGGTGTGAGGTGAATGTTGGATACAGGGAGCACGGGAGGGAGGTGAATGGTGTACCCCGGGAGCACGGGGTGGGAGGTCAATGTTGGATACAGGGTGCATGGGGAGGGAGGTCAGTGTTGGATACAGGGAGCACGGGGAGCGAGGTCAATGTTTGATCCAGGGAACACGGGGAGCGAGGTGAATGTTGTGCACTAGGAGCACAGGAGGGAGGTGAATGTTGTCCCCCGCGAGCACGGGGAGGGAGGTCAATGTTGGATACAGGGTACACGGGGAGGGAAGTGAATGTTGGATATAGGGAGCACGGGGAGCGAGGTGAATATTGGATACAGGGAGCACGGGGTGGGAGGCCAGTGTTGGATACAGGCAACATGGGGAGGGAGGTGAATGTTGGATACAGGGAGCACGGGGAGCGAGGTGAATATTGGATACAGGGAGCACGGGGTGGGAGGTGAATGTTGGGTACGGGGAGCACAGGGAGGGAGGTGAATGTTGGACACAGGGAGCACAGGGAGGGAGGTGAACGTTTGATACAGGGAACACGGGGAGGGAGGTGAATGTTGTACAGAGGGAGGACGGGGAGGGAGGTCAATGTTGGATACAGGGAGCACGGGGAGGGAGGTGAATATTGGATACAGGGAACACGGGGAGGGAGGTGAATGTTGTACACAAGGAACACGGGGTGGGAGGTCAATGTTGGATACAGGGAACACGGGGAGGGAGGTGAATGTTGTACACAGGGAGGACGGGGTGGGAGGTGAATGTTGGATACAGGGAGCATGGGGAGGGAGGTGAATGTTTGATACAGGGAGCACGGGAGGGAGGTGAATATTGGATACAGGGAGCATAGAGAGGGAGGTGATTGTTTGATACAGAGGGCACGGGGAGAGAGGTGAATGTTGTACACAGGGAGGACGGGGAGGGAGGTCAATGTTCGATACAGGGAACACGGGGAGGGAGGTGAATGTTGGATACAGGGAACACTGGGAGGGAGGTGAATGTTGGATACAGGGAGCACGGGGAGGGAGGTGAATGTTGGATAGAGGGAGCACAGGGAGAGAGGTGAATGTTGGATAGAGGGAGCACGGGGAGGGAAGTGAATGTTGGATAGAGGGAGCACGGGGAGAGAGGTGAATGTTTGATACAGGGAGCACGGGGAGGGAGGTGAATGTTGTATAGGAGGAGCACAGCGAGGGAGGTGAATGTTGGATACAGGGCGCACGGGGAGGGAGGTGAATGTTATATTTAGGGAGCATGGGGTGTGAGGTGAATGTTGGATACAGGGAGCACGGGAGGGAGGTGAATATTGGATACAGGGAGCATAGAGAGGGAGGTGATTGTTTGATACAGGGGGCACGGGGAGAGAGGTGAATGTTGTACACAGGGAGGACGGGGAGGGAGGTCAATGTTCGATACAGGGAACACGGGGAGGGAGGTGAATGTTGGATACAGGGAACACTGGGAGGGAGGTGAATGTTGGATACAGGGAGCACGGGGAGGGAGGTGAATGTTGGATAGAGGGAGCACAGGGAGAGAGGTGAATGTTGGATAGAGGGAGCACGGGGAGGGAAGTGAATGTTGGATAGAGGGAGCACGGGGAGAGAGGTGAATGTTTGATACAGGGAGCACGGGGAGGGAGGTGAATGTTGTATAGGAGGAGCACAGCGAGGGAGGTGAATGTTGGATACAGGGCGCACGGGGAGGGAGGTGAATGTTATATTTAGGGAGCATGGGGTGTGAGGTGAATGTTGGATACAGGGAGCACGGGAGGGAGGTGAATGGTGTACCCCGGGAGCACGGGGTGGGAGGTCAATGTTGGATACAGGGAACATGGGGAGGAAGGTGAATGCTGGATACAGGGAGCACAGGGAGGGAGGTGAATGGTGTACCCCGGGAGCACGGGGTGGGAGGTCAATGTTGGATACAGGGTGCATGGGGAGGGAGGTCAGTGTTGGATACAGGGAGCACGGGGAGCGAGGTCAATGTTTGATCCAGGGAACACGGGGAGCGAGGTGAATGTTGTGCACTAGGAGCACAGGAGGGAGGTGAATGTTGTCCCCCGCGAGCACGGGGAGGGAGGTCAATGTTGGATACAGGGTACACGGGGAGGGAAGTGAATGTTGGATATAGGGAGCACGGGGTGGGAGGCCAGTGTTGGATACAGGCAACATGGGGAGGGAGGTGAATGTTGGATACAGGGAGCACGGGGAGCGAGGTGAATATTGGATACAGGGAGCACGGGGTGGGAGGTCAGTGTTGGATACAGGGAACACGGAGAGGGAGGTGAATGTTGGGTACGGGGAGCACAGGGAGGGAGGTGAATGTTGGACACAGGGAGCACAGGGAGGGAGGTGAACGTTTGATACAGGGAACACGGGGAGGGAGGTGAATGTTGTAGAGAGGGAGGACGGGGAGGGAGGTCAATGTTGGATACAGGGAGCACGGGGAGGGAGGTGAATATTGGATACAGGGAACACGGGGAGGGAGGTGAATGTTGTACACAAGGAACACGGGGTGGGAGGTCAATGTTGGATACAGGGAACACGGGGAGGGAGGTGAATGTTGTACACAGGGAGGACGGGGTGGGAGGTGAATGTTGGATACAGGGAGCATGGGGAGGGAGGTGAATGTTTGATACAGGGAGCACGGGAGGGAGGTGAATATTGGATACAGGGAGCATAGAGAGGGAGGTGATTGTTTGATACAGAGGGCACGGGGAGAGAGGTGAATGTTGTACACAGGGAGGACGGGGAGGGAGGTGAATGTTGGATACAGGGAACACGGGGAGGGAGGTGAATGTTGGATACAGGGAACACTGGGAGGGAGGTGAATGTTGGATACAGAGAGCACGGGGAGGGAGGTGAATGTTGGATAGAGGGAGCACAGGGAGAGAGGTGAATGTTGGATAGAGGGAGCACGGGGAGGGAAGTGAATGTTGGATAGAGGGAGCACGGGGAGAGAGGTGAATGTTGGATACGGGGAGCACGGGGATGGAGGTGAATGTTGGATACAGGGAGCACAGGGAGAGAGGTGAATGTTGGATACAGGGAGCACGGGGAGGGAGGTGAATGTTGTAGAGAGGGAGGACGGGGAGGGAGGTGAATGTTGGACACAGGGAGCACAGGGAGGGAGGTGAACGTTTGATACAGGGAGCACGGGGAGGGAGGTGAATGTTGTAGAGAGGGAGGACGGGGAGGGAGGTGAATGTTGGACACAGGGAGCACGGGGAGGGAGGTGAATATTGGATACAGGGAACACGGGGAGGGAGGTGAATGTTGTACACAAGGAACACGGGGTGGGAGGTAAATGTTGGATACAGGGAACACGGGGAGGGAGGTGAATGTTGGATACAGGGAGCATAGAGAGGGAGGTGATTGTTTGATACAGGGAGCACGGGGAGGGAGGTGAATATTGGATACAGGGAGCATAGAGAGGGAGGTGATTGTTTGATACAGGGAACATGGGAGGGAGGTGAATGTTGGATACAGGGAGCACGGGGAGGGAGGTGAATGTTGGATACAGGGTGCACGGGGACGGAGGTGAATGTTGGATACAGGGAGCACGGGGAGGGAGGTGAATGTTGGATACAGGGAGCACGGGGACGGAGATCAATGTTTGATCCAGGGGACACAGGGAGCGAGGTGAATATTGTACAGAGGGAGCACGGGACGGAGGTGAATGTTGCACCCCGGGAGCACGGGGAGGGAGGTAATGTTGGATACAGGGACCACAGGGAGGGAGGTCCTTGTTGGATACAGGGAACACGGAGAGCGAGGTGAATGTTGTACACCAGGAGCACGGGAGAGAGGTGAATGTTGTACCCCGGGAGCACGGGGTGGGAGGTCAGTGTTGGATACAGGGAACATGGGGAGGAAGGTGAATGCTGGATACAGGGAGCACAGGGAGGGAGGTCAATGTTGGGTACAGGGAACACGGAGAGCGAGGTGAATGTTGTACACCAGGAGCACGGGAGGGAGGTGAATGTTGTACCCCGGGAGCACGGGGTGGGAGGTCAGTGTTGGATACAGGGAACATGGGGAGGAAGGTGAATGCTGATACAGGGAGCACGTGGAGCAAGGTGAATGTTCGAGACAGGGAGCATGGGGAGGGAGGTGAATGTTCGATAGAGGGAGCATGGGGAGGGAGGTGAATGTTGTACACAGGGAGCATGGGGAGGGAGGTGAATGTTGGATACAGAGAGCACGGGGAGGGAGGTGAATGTTGGATACAGGGAGCATGGGGAGGGAGGTGAATGTTGGATACAGGAAGCACGGGGAGGGAGGTGAATGTTGGATACAGGGAGCACAAGGAAGGAGGTGAATGTTTGATACAGGGAGCACGGGGAGGGAGGTGAATGTTGTATAGGAGGAGCACGGCGAGGGAGGTGAATGTTGGATACAGGGCGCACGGGGAGGGAGGTGAATGTTATATTTAGGGAGCATGGGGTGTGAGGTGAATGTTGGATACAGGGAGCACGGGAGGGAGGTGAATGGTGTGCCCCGGGAGCACGGGGTGGGAGGTCAATGTTGGATACAGGGTGCATGGGGAGGGAGGTCAGTGTAGGATACAGGGAGCACGGGGAGCGAGGTCAATGTTTGATCCAGGGAACACGGGGAGCGAGGTGAATGTTGTGCACTAGGAGCACAGGAGGGAGGTGAATGTTGTACCCCGCGAGCACGGGGAGGGAGGTCAATGTTGGATACAGGGTACACGGGGAGGGAAGTGAATGTTGGATATAGGGAGCACGGGGAGCGAGGTGAATATTGGATACAGGGAGCACGGGGTGGGAGGTGAATGTTGTAGAGAGGGAGGACGGGGAGGGAGGTGAATGTTGGATACAGGGAGCACGGGGAGGGAGGTGAATATTGGATACAGGGAGCACGGGGAGGGAGGTGAATGTTGTACACAAGGAGCACGGGGTGGGAGGTAAATGTTGGATACAGGGAACACGGGGAGGGAGGTGAATGTTGGATACAGGGAGCATAGAGAGGGAGGTGATTGTTTGATACAGGGAGCACGGGGAGGGAGGTGAATATTGGATACAGGGAGCACGGGGAGGGAGGTGAATGTTGGATACAGGGTGCACGGGGACGGAGGTGAATGTTGGATACAGGGAGCACGGGGAGGGAGGTGAATGTTGGATACAGGGAGCACGGGGACGGAGATCAATGTTTGATCCAGGGGACACAGGGAGCGAGGTGAATATTGTACATAGGGAGCATGGGACGGAGGTGAATGTTGTACCCCGGGAGCACGGGGAGGGAGGTGAATGTTGGGTACGGGGAGCACGTGGGGGCAGGTGAATGTTGGAGACAGGGAGCACGGGGAGGGAGGTAATGTTGGATACAGGGAGCACAGGGAGGGAGGTCAATGTTGGATACAGGGAACACCGAGAGCGAGGTGAATGTTGTACACCAGGAGCACGGGAGGGAGGTGAATGTTGTACCCCGGGAGCACGGGGTGGGAGGTCAGTGTTGGATACAGGGAACATGGGGAGGAAGGTGAATGCTGATACAGGGAGCATGGGGAGCAAGGTGAATGTTCGATACAGGGAGCATGGGGAGGGAGGTTAATGTTGTACACAGGGAGCATGGGGAGGGAGGTGAATGTTGGATACAGGGAGCATGGGGAGGGAGGTGAATGTTGGATACAGGGAGCACGGGGAGGGAGGTGAATGTTGGATACAGGAAGCACGGGGGGGGAGGTGAATGTTGGATACAGGGAGCACAAGGAAGGAGGTGAATGTTTGATACAGGGAGCACGGGGAGGGAGGTGAATGTTGTATAGGAGGAGCACGGCGAGGGAGGTGAATGTTGGATACAGGGCGCACGGGGAGGGAGGTGAATGTTATACTTAGGGAGCATGGGTGGGAGGTGAATGTTGGATACAGGGAGCACGGGGAGGGAGTTCAATGTTTGATCCAGGGGACATGGGGAGGGAGGTGAATGTTGTACACAGGGAGCACGGGAGGGAGGTGAATGGTGTACCCCGGGAGCACGGGGTGGGAGGTCAATGTTGGATACAGGGAGCATGGGGAGGGAGGTGAATGTTTGATCCAGGGAACACGGGGAGCGAGGTGAATGTTGTGCACCAGGAGCACAGGAGGGAGGTGAATGTTTTACCTCGCGAGCACGGGGAGGGAGGTCAATGTTGGATACAGGGTACACGGGGAGGGAAGTGAATGTTGGATATAGGGAGCACGGGGAGCGAGGTGAATATTGGATACAGGGAGCACGGGGTGGGAGGCCAGTGTTGGATGCAGGCAACATGGGGAGGGAGGTGAATGTTGGATACAGGGAGCACGGGGAGCGAGGTGAATATTGGATACAGGGAGCACGGGGTGGGAGGTCAGTGTTGGATACAGGGAACACGGAGAGGGAGGTGAATGTTGGGTACGGGGAGCACAGGGAGGGAGGTGAATGTTGGACACAGGGAGCACAGGGAGGGAGGTGAACGTTTGATACAGGGAACACGGGGAGGGAGGTGAATGTTGTAGAGAGGGAGGACGGGGAGGGAGGTGAATGTTGGATACAGGGAGCACGGGGAGGGAGGTGAATATTGGATACAGGGAACACGGGGAGGGAGGTGAATGTTGTACACAAGGAGCACGGGGTGGGAGGTCAATGTTGGATACAGGGAACACGGGGAGGGAGGTGAATGTTGTACACAGGGAGGACGGGGTGGAAGGTGAATGTTGGATACAGGGAGCATGGGGAGGGAGGTGAATGTTTGATACAGGGAGCACGGGAGGGAGGTGAATATTGGATACAGGGAGCATAGAGAGGGAGGTGATTGTTTGATACAGGGAGCACGGGGAGGGAGGTGAATGTTGTACACAGGGAGGACGGGGAGGGAGGTGAATGTTGGATACAGGGAACACGGGGAGGGAGGTGAATGTTGGATACAGGGAACACGGGGAGGGAGGTGAATGTTGGATACAGGGAACACGGGGAGGGAGGTGAATGTTGGGTACGGGGACCACAGGGAGGGAGGTGAATGTTGGATACAGGGAGCACGGGGAGCGAGGTGAATATTGGATACAGGGAGCACGGGGTGGGAGGTCAGTGTTGGATACAGGGAACACGGAGAGGGAGGTGAATGTTGGATACGGGGAGCACAGGGAGGGAGGTGAATGTTGGACACAGGGAGGGAGGTGAATGTTTGATACAGGGAACACGGGGAGTGAGGTGAATGTTGTGGAGAGGGAGGACGGGGAGGGAGGTGAATGTTGGATACAGGGAGCACGGGGAGGGAGGTGAATATTGGATACAGGGAGCACGGGGAGGGAGGTGAATGTTGTACACAAGGAGCACGGGGTGGGAGGTCAATGTTGGAATACAGGGAACATGGGGAGGGAGGTGAATGTTGGATACAGGGAGCATGGGGAGGGAGGTGAATGTTGGATACAGGGAGCACGGGGAGGGAGGTGAATTTTGGATACAGGGAGCACGAGGAGGGAGGTGAATGTTGGATACAGGGAGCACGGGGACGGAGGTGAATATTGGATACAGGGAGCACGGGGAGGGAGGTGAATGTTGTACACAGGGAGGACGGGGAGGGAGGTCAATGTTGGATACAGGGAACATGGGGAGGGAGGTGAATGTTGGATACAGGGAGCACGGGGAGGGAGGTGAATGTTGGATACAGGGAGCACAGGGAGGGAGGTGAATGTTGGATACAGGGAGCACGGTGAGGGAGGTGAATGTTGGATACAGGGAGCACGGGGACGGAGGTCAATGTTTGATCCAGGGGACACAGGGAGCGAGGTGAATATTGTACACAGGGAGCACGGGGAGGGAGGTGAATGTTGGGTACGGGGAGCACGTAGAGCGAGGAGAATGTTGTACACCAGGAGCACGGGAGGGAGGTGAATGTTGTACCCCGGGAGCACGGGGTGGGAGGTCAGTGTTGGATACAGGGAACATGGGGAGGAAGGTGAATGCTTGATACAGGGAGCACGGGGATCAAGGTGAATGTTCGATACAGGGAGCATGCGGAGGGAGGTGAATGTTGGATACAGGGAGCACGGGGAGGGAGGTCAATGTTGGATACAGGGAACACGGAGAGCGAGGTGAATGTTGTACCCCGGGAGCACGGGGTGGGAGGTCAATGTTGGATACAGGGAACACGGGGAGGGAGGTGAATGTTCGAATCAGGGAGCACGGGGAGGGAGGTGAATGTTTGATGGAGAGAGGTGAATGTTCGATACGGGGAGCACGGGGAGGGAGGTGAATGTTGGATACAGGGAGCACGGGGAGGGAGGTGAATGTTGGATACAGGGAGCACGAGGAGGGATGTGAATGTTGGATACAGGGAGCACGGGGAGGGAGGTGAATGTTAGATACGGGGAGCACAGGGAGGGAGGTGAATGTTGGATACGGGGAGCACGGGGAGAGAGGTGAATGTTCGATACAGGGAGCACAGGGAGAGAGGTGAATGTTGGATACAGGGAGCACGGGGAGGGAGGTGAATGTTGGATACAGGAAGCACGGCGAGGGAGGTGAATGTTTGATGGAGAGAGGTGAATGTTCGATACGGGGAGCACGGGGAGGGAGGTGAATGTTGGATACAGGGAGCATGGGGTGGGAGGTGAATGTTGGATACAGGGAGCACGGGGAGGGAGGTGAATGTTGGATACAGGGAGCACGAGGAGGGAGGTGAATGTTGGATACAGGGAGCACGGGGACGGAGGTGAATATTGGCTACAGGGAGCACGGGGAGGGAGGTAAATGTTGTACAAAGGGAGGACGGGGAGGGAGGTCAATGTTGGATACAGGGAACACTGGGAGGGAGGTCAATGTTGGATACAGGGAACACTGGGAGGGAGGTGAATATTGGATACAGGGAGCATAGAGAGGGAGATGATTGTTTGATATAGGGAGCACGGGGAGAGAGGTGAATGTTGTACACAGGGAGGACGGGGAGGGAGGTCAATGTTGGATTCAGGGAACATGGGGAGGGAGGTGAATGTTGGATACAGGGAGCACGGGGAGGGAGGTGAATGTTTGATACAGGGAGCACAGGGAGGGAGGTGAATGTTGGATACAGGGAGCACGGTGAGGGAGGTGAATGTTGGATACAGGGAGCACGGGGACGGAGGTCAATGTTTGATCCAGGGGACACAGGGAGCGAGGTGAATATTGTACACAGGGAGCACGGGGAGGGAGGTGAATGTTGGGTACGGGGAGCACGTGGGGGCAGGTGAATGTTGGAGACAGGGAGCACGGGGAGGCAGGTCAATGTTGGATACAGGAAACACGGAGAGCGAGGTGAATGTTGTACACCAGGAGCACGGGAGGGAGGTGAATGTTGTACCCCGGGAGTACGGGGTGGGAGGTCAATGTTGGATACAGGGAACATGGGGAGGACGGTGAATGCTGGATACAGGGAGCATGGGGAGGGAGGTGAATGTTCAATACAGGGAGCATGGGGAGGGAGGTGAATGTTTGATGGAGAGAGGTGAATGTTCGATACGGGGAGCACGGGGAGGGAGGTGAATGTTGGATACAGGGAGCACGGGGAGGGAGGTGAATGTTAGATACGGGGAGCACAGGGAGGGAGGTGAATGTTGGATACGGGGAGCAAGGGGAGACAGGTGAATGTTCGATACAGGGAGCACAGGGAGAGAGGAGAATGTTGGATACAAGGAGCACGGGGAGGGAGGTGAATGTTGGATCCAGGGAGCACGGCGAGGGAGGTGAATGTTCGATGGAGAGAGGTGAATGTTCGATACGGGGAGCGCGGGGAGGGAGGTGAATGTTGGATACAGGGAGCACGGGGAGGGAGGTGAATGTTGGACACAGGGAGCACAGGGAGGGAGGTGAATGTTTGATACAGGGAGCACGGGGAGGGAGGTGAATGTTGTAGACAGGGAGGACGGGGAGGGAGGTGAATGTTGGATACAGGGAGCACGGGGAGGGAGGTGAATGTTTGATACAGGGAGCACAGGGAGGGAGGTGAATGTTGGATACAGGGAGCACGGTGAGGGAGGTGAATGTTGGATACAGGGAGCACGGGGACGGAGGTCAATGTTTGATCCAGGGGACACAGGGAGCGAGGTGAATATTGTACACAGGGAGCACGGGGAGGGAGGTGAATGTTGGGTACGGGGAGCACGTGGGGGCAGGTGAATGTTGGAGACAGGGAGCACGGGGCGGGAGGTCAATGTTGGATACAGGGAACACGGAGAGCGAGGTGAATGTTGTATACCAGGAGCACGGGAGGGAGGTGAATGTTGTACCCCGGGAGCACGGGGTGGGAGGTCAATGTTGGATACAGGGAACATGGGGAGGACGGTGAATGCTGGATACAGGGAGCACGGGGAGGGAGGTGAATGTTCGATACAGGGAGCATGGGGAGGGAGGTGAATGTTTGATGGAGAGAGGTGAATGTTCGATACGGGGAGCACGGGGAGGGAGGTGAATGTTGGATACAGGGAGCACGGGGAGGGAGGTGAATGTTGGATACAGGGAGCACGAGGAGGGAGGTGAATGTTGGATACAGGGAGCACGGGGAGGGAGGTGAATGTTAGATACGGGGAGCACAGGGAGGGAGGTGAATGTTGGATACGGGGAGCACGGGGAGAGAGGTGAATGTTCGATACAGGGAGCACAGGGAGAGAGGTGAATGTTGGATACAGGGAGCACGGGGAGGGAGGTAAATGTTGGATACAGGGAGCATGGCGAGGGAGGTGAATGTTTGATGGAGAGAGGTGAATGTTCGATACGGGGAGCACGGGGAGGGAGGTGAATGTTGGACACAGGGAGCACAGGGAGGGAGGTGAATGTTTGATACAGGGAGCACGGGGAGGGAGGTGAATGTTGTAGACAGGGAGGACGGGGAGGGAGGTGAATGTTGGATACAGGGAGCACGGGGAGGGAGGTGAATGTTTGATACAGGGAACATGGGGAGGGAAGTGAATGTTTGATACAGGGAACACGGGGAGGGAGGTGAATGTTGTAGAGAGGGAGGACGGGGAGGGAGGTGAATGTTGGATACAGGGAGCACGGGGAGGGAGGTGAATATTGGATACAGGGAGCACGGGGAGGGAGGTGAATGTTGTACACAAGGAGCACGGGGTGGGAGGTCAATGTTGGATACAGGGAACATGGGGAGGGAGGTGAATGTTGGATACAGGGAGGATGGGGAGGGAGGTGAATGTTGGATACAGGGAGCACGAGGAGGGAGGTGAATGTTGGATACAGGGAGCACGAGGAGGGAGGTGAATGTTGGATACAGGGAGCACGGGGAGGGAGGTGAATGTTGGATACGGGGAGCACGGGGAGAGAGGTGAATGTTCGATACAGGGAGCACAGGGAGAGAGGTGAATGTTGGATACAGGGAGCACGGGGAGGGAGGTAAATGTTGGATACAGGGAGCATGGCGAGGGAGGTGAATGTTTGATGGAGAGAGGTGAATGTTCGATACGGGGAGCACGGGGAGGGAGGTGAATGTTGGATACAGGGAGCACGGGGAGGGAGGTGAATGTTGGACACAGGGAGCACAGGGAGGGAGGTGAATGTTTGATACAGGGAGCACGGGGAGGGAGGTGAATGTTGTAGACAGGGAGGACGGGGAGGGAGGTGAATGTTGGATACAGGGAGCACGGGGAGGGAGGTGAATGTTTGATACAGGGAACACGGGGAGGGAGGTGAATGTTTGATACAGGGAACACGGGGAGGGAGGTGAATGTTGTAGAGAGGGAGGACGGGGAGGGAGGTGAATGTTGGGTACAGGGAGCACGGGGAGGGAGGTGAATATTGGATACGGGGAGCACGGGGAGGGAGGTGAATGTTGTACACAAGGAGCACGGGGAGGGAGGTCAATGTTGGATACAGGGAACATGGGGAGGGAGGTGAATGTTGGATACAGGGAGCACGGGGAGGGAGGTGAATGTTGGATACAGGGAGCACAGGGAGGGAGGTGAATGTTGGATACAGGGAGCACGGTGAGGGAGGTGAATGTTGGATACAGGGAGCACGGGGACGGAGGTCAATGTTTGATCCAGGGGACACAGGGAGCGAGGTGAATATTGTACACAGGGAGCACGGGGAGGGAGGTGAATGTTGGAGACAGGGAGCACGGGGATGGAGGTCAATGTTGGATACAGGGAGCACGGGGAGGGAGGTGAATGTTGTACAAAGGGAGGACGGGGAGGGAGGTCAATGTTGGAGACAGGGAGCATAGAGAGGGAGGTGATTGTTTGATACAGGGAGCACGGGGAGGGAGGTCAATGTTGGATACAGGGAACATGGGGAGGGAGGTGAATGTTGGATACAGGGAGCACGGGGAGGGAGGTGAATGTTGGATACAGGGAGCACAGGGAGGGAGGTGAATGTTGGATACAGGGAGCACGGGGAGAGAGGTGAATGTTGGATACAGGGAGCACGGGGAGGGAGGTGAATGTTGGATACAGGAAGCACGGCGAGGGAGGTGAATGTTTGATGGAGAGAGGTGAATGTTCGATACGGGGAGCACGGGGAGGGAGGTGAATGTTGGATACAGGGAGCATGGGGTGGGAGGTGAATGTTGGATACAGGGAGCACGGGGAGGGAGGTGAATGTTGGATACAGGGAGCACGAGGAGGGAGGTGAATGTTGGATACAGGGAGCACGGGGACGGAGGTGAATATTGGCTACAGGGAGCACGGGGAGGGAGGTGAATGTTGTACAAAGGGAGGACGGGGAGGGAGGTCAATGTTGGATACAGGGAACACTGGGAGGGAGGTCAATGTTGGATACAGGGAACACTGGGAGGGAGGTGAATATTGGATACAGGGAGCATAGAGAGGGAGATGATTGTTTGATATAGGGAGCACGGGGAGAGAGGTGAATGTTGTACACAGGGAGGACGGGGAGGGAGGTCAATGTTGGATTCAGGGAACATGGGGAGGGAGGTGAATGTTGGATACAGGGAGCACGGGGAGGGAGGTGAATGTTGGATACAGGGAGCACAGGGAGGGAGGTGAATGTTGGATACAGGGAGCACGGTGAGGGAGGTGAATGTTGGATACAGGGAGCACGGGGACGGAGGTCAATGTTTGATCCAGGGGACACAGGGAGCGAGGTGAATATTGTACACAGGGAGCACGGGGAGGGAGGTGAATGTTGGGTACGGGGAGCACGTGGGGGCAGGTGAATGTTGGAGACAGGGAGCACGGGGAGGGAGGTCAATGTTGGATACAGGAAACACGGAGAGCGAGGTGAATGTTGTACACCAGGAGCACGGGAGGGAGGTGAATGTTGTACCCCGGGAGTACGGGGTGGGTGGTCAATGTTGGATACAGGGAACATGGGGAGGACGGTGAATGCTGGATACAGGGAGCATGGGGAGGGAGGTGAATGTTCGATACAGGGAGCATGGGGAGGGAGGTGAATGTTTGATGGAGAGAGGTGAATGTTCGATACGGGGAGCACGGGGAGGGAGGTGAATGTTGGATACAGGGAGCACGGGGAGGGAGGTGAATGTTAGATACGGGGAGCACAGGGAGGGAGGTGAATGTTGGATACGGGGAGCAAGGGGAGACAGGTGAATGTTCGATACAGGGAGCACAGGGAGAGAGGAGAATGTTGGATACAGGGAGCACGGGGAGGGAGGTGAATGTTGGATCCAGGGAGCACGGCGAGGGAGGTGAATGTTCGATGGAGAGAGGTGAATGTTCGATACGGGGAGCGCGGGGAGGGAGGTGAATGTTGGATACAGGGAGCACGGGGAGGGAGGTGAATGTTGGACACAGGGAGCACAGGGAGGGAGGTGAATGTTTGATACAGGGAGCACGGGGAGGGAGGTGAATGTTGTAGACAGGGAGGACGGGGAGGGAGGTGAATGTTGGATACAGGGAGCACGGGGAGGGAGGTGAATGTTTGATACAGGGAGCACAGGGAGGGAGGTGAATGTTGGATACAGGGAGCACGGTGAGGGAGGTGAATGTTGGATACAGGGAGCACGGGGACGGAGGTCAATGTTTGATCCAGGGGACACAGGGAGCGAGGTGAATATTGTACACAGGGAGCACGGGGAGGGAGGTGAATGTTGGGTACGGGGAGCACGTGGGGGCAGGTGAATGTTGGAGACAGGGAGCACGGGGCGGGAGGTCAATGTTGGATACAGGGAACACGGAGAGCGAGGTGAATGTTGTATACCAGGAGCACGGGAGGGAGGTGAATGTTGTACCCCGGGAGCACGGGGTGGGAGGTCAATGTTGGATACAGGGAACATGGGGAGGACGGTGAATGCTGGATACAGGGAGCACGGGGAGGGAGGTGAATGTTCGATACAGGGAGCATGGGGAGGGAGGTGAATGTTTGATGGAGAGAGGTGAATGTTCGATACGGGGAGCACGGGGAGGGAGGTGAATGTTGGATACAGGGAGCACGGGGAGGGAGGTGAATGTTGGATACAGGGAGCACGAGGAGGGAGGTGAATGTTGGATACAGGGAGCACGGGGAGGGAGGTGAATGTTAGATACGGGGAGCACAGGGAGGGAGGTGAATGTTGGATACGGGGAGCACGGGGAGAGAGGTGAATGTTCGATACAGGGAGCACAGGGAGAGAGGTGAATGTTGGATACAGGGAGCACGGGGAGGGAGGTAAATGTTGGATACAGGGAGCATGGCGAGGGAGGTGAATGTTTGATGGAGAGAGGTGAATGTTCGATACGGGGAGCACGGGGAGGGAGGTGAATGTTGGACACAGGGAGCACAGGGAGGGAGGTGAATGTTTGATACAGGGAGCACGGGGAGGGAGGTGAATGTTGTAGACAGGGAGGACGGGGAGGGAGGTGAATGTTGGATACAGGGAGCACGGGGAGGGAGGTGAATGTTTGATACAGGGAACATGGGGAGGGAAGTGAATGTTTGATACAGGGAACACGGGGAGGGAGGTGAATGTTGTAGAGAGGGAGGACGGGGAGGGAGGTGAATGTTGGATACAGGGAGCACGGGGAGGGAGGTGAATATTGGATACAGGGAGCACGGGGAGGGAGGTGAATGTTGTACACAAGGAGCACGGGGTGGGAGGTCAATGTTGGATACAGGGAACATGGGGAGGGAGGTGAATGTTGGATACAGGGAGGATGGGGAGGGAGGTGAATGTTGGATACAGGGAGCACGAGGAGGGAGGTGAATGTTGGATACAGGGAGCACGAGGAGGGAGGTGAATGTTGGATACAGGGAGCACGGGGAGGGAGGTGAATGTTGGATACGGGGAGCACGGGGAGAGAGGTGAATGTTCGATACAGGGAGCACAGGGAGAGAGGTGAATGTTGGATACAGGGAGCACGGGGAGGGAGGTAAATGTTGGATACAGGGAGCATGGCGAGGGAGGTGAATGTTTGATGGAGAGAGGTGAATGTTCGATACGGGGAGCACGGGGAGGGAGGTGAATGTTGGATACAGGGAGCACGGGGAGGGAGGTGAATGTTGGACACAGGGAGCACAGGGAGGGAGGTGAATGTTTGATACAGGGAGCACGGGGAGGGAGGTGAATGTTGTAGACAGGGAGGACGGGGAGGGAGGTGAATGTTGGATACAGGGAGCACGGGGAGGGAGGTGAATGTTTGATACAGGGAACACGGGGAGGGAGGTGAATGTTTGATACAGGGAACACGGGGAGGGAGGTGAATGTTGTAGAGAGGGAGGACGGGGAGGGAGGTGAATGTTGGGTACAGGGAGCACGGGGAGGGAGGTGAATATTGGATACAGGGAGCACGGGGAGGGAGGTGAATGTTGTACACAAGGAGCACGGGGTGGGAGGTCAATGTTGGATACAGGGAACATGGGGAGGGAGGTGAATGTTGGATACAGGGAGGATGGGGAGGGAGGTGAATGTTGGATACAGGGAGCATGGGGAGGGAGGTGAATGTTGGATACAGGGAGCACGGGGAGGGAGGTGAATGTTGGATACAGGGAGCACGAGGAGGGAGGTGAATGTTGGATACAGGGAGCACGGGGACGGAGGTGAATATTGGATACAGGGAGCACGGGGAGGGAGGTGAATGTTGTACAAAGGGAGGACGGGGAGGGAGGTCAATGTTGGAGACAGGGAGCATAGAGAGGGAGGTGATTGTTTGATACAGGGAGCACGGGGAGGGAGGTCAATGTTGGATACAGGGAACATGGGGAGGGAGGTGAATGTTGGATACAGGGAGCACGGGGAGGGAGGTGAATGTTGGATACAGGGAGCACAGGGAGGGAGGTGAATGTTGGATACAGGGAGCACGGTGAGGGAGGTGAATGTTGGATACAGGGAGCACGGGGACGGAGGTCAATGTTTGATCCAGGGGACACAGGGAGCGAGGTGAATATTGTACACAGGGAGCACGGGGAGGGAGGTGAATGTTGGAGACAGGGAGCACGGGGAGGGAGGTCAATGTTGGATACAGGGAGCACGGGGAGGGAGGTGAATGTTGTACCCCGGGACCACGGGGTGGGAGGTCAATATTGGATACAGGGAACATGGGGAGGACGGTGAATGCTGGATACAGGGAGCACGGGGAGGGAGGTGAATGTTCGATACAGGGAGCATGGGGAGGGAGGTGAATGTTCGATACAGGGAGCATGGGGAGGGAGATGAATGTTCGATACAGGGAGCATGGGGAGGGAGGTGAATGTTGGATACAGGGAGCACAGGGAAGGAGGTGATTGTTGGATACAGGGAGCACGGGGAGGGAGGTGAATGTTGGATACAGGGAGCACGGGGAGGGAGGTGAATGTTGGATACAGGGAGCACGGGGAGGGAGGTGAATGTTGTCGACAGGGTGCATGGGAAGGGATGTCAATGTTGTACCCAGGGAGGATGGGGAGGGAGGTGAATGTTGGATACACGGCGCACAGGGAAGGAGGTGATTGTTGGATACAGGGAGCACGGGGAGGGAGGTGAATGTTGGATACAGGGAGCACAGGGAGGGAGGTGAATGTTGTCAACAGGGTGCATGGGAAGGGATGTCAATGTTGTACCCAGGGAGGATGGGGAGGGAGGTGAATGTTGTACACAGAGAGCACAGGGAGTGAGGCGAATGGTATATGCAGTGTCAATGATTCCATCAGAATAATGTCATTTATCTGGATATAGCTTCTGAAGAGGATCTGATGTCTGTTCAGACCTCTTAGCCAAACAGGCTGCTCTTATTGTTGTCATGTTTCTGAGAAGTCCTTGAAGGAATGTGTTCCATTCAGAAACAGGTTTGGGCTGTTGGTTGACACATCCTTGTGCTGATTCCTGCCGATTCCATTCTGTAAAACATGGGTGGTTAAGGAATGCTGGCCACAGTTCTCTTTCCATTTATGGCAATTTTTTCATCTGTCTGATATGCATATTAAGGAGATCAGTCGCAGCTGGCTGGTTCCCACAGTCAGTGAATTGACACCATTTCTGTCCCGAGCTCAGCTGATTTCATTGTGTGACAGCACTCACATGAACAGCAGTTATGAGTGTGCACCTTATTATCCATCTTAATACATCTTGTGCACTACTTTAAATCTGTACAACAACTTGGACTTATAAAGCACTTTTAACATCACAAAATGGCCTGAGGCACTTTGTCGGAATGTTCGAAAATAAATTTTGGTACCACGCCACATCAGTAGCTTTTAGGTCAGAGGTTTAAAGGAGGAGAGTTTAAGGCCCAAGCAGCTGAAGACCAAGCTACCAATGGCAGAACAATTAAAATTAAAATTGTGTGTGTGTCTAAGAGGTTGGATTGAGAGGAACACAGAGAGCATAGAGTTTGGGAGTTCAGAGTAGATTACAGAGATAGGGAAGGGCAAAGACGTGGGCGAATTTGAAACCAAAGGTGGGAATTATAAAATTGAAGAGTTGCTGGAGTCACTGTCGGTTAGTGAGCATGGGGTGATCGATGAGTGGGATTTTGTAAGAGTTAGGACAAAGGATAACAGAATTGTGGATGTGCTCAGGTTTATGCAGGGTGGAACATAAGAGTTGTGATATTATAGACTTCTTCGCTTTTAATAACTGCTCATAGGTTGCATGAATCAGCAAAAGAAAACTGTTACACACAAAAGAAAACAGCAATAACTCTGCCTGGAATAAGCAGTTAAGGAACAAGCTGTTACATGGAGACTGAAAACAATAAGCCATGCCTTGGAAAGGAGGGGGTTGAGATTTCATGAATAAAACTGCTTTGACACCTGCTTTATAAACTGGATGCTTTACTGTCACAAAGGTAGACAAGTAGGAGGCCAGAAGAACACAGCAAGTCAGGCAGCATTAGGAGGTGGAGATGTTTCAGGTTTAACCCTTCCTCAGGACACTTATTTCTTATTGCCACAAAGGACAAGGATTGGCCTACAGACGAATTTAAGGAGTTAAACACAGGAAAGCTTTGTCTTCAAACAGACAGTTAAGGCCAAATGTAGCAAGGAGCAAAGAAGCTACTTCTGATAAGAAGGCAAGCTGCAGTCTCAAGGACTCTAGGAGGACAATCAATATTTTGGATGAAAGGTCTTTAAGAAATCAGCAATCTATCACCTCAGAGATCTGAAGGAGGAAATTCTGTGTAAGAATTGAACAGCAAAACTCCCCTTTAGCAGAAGTCCGGAGAACAACTTTGCATAAAGATTGAATCCTAGACACTTCCAGAGACAGACTACCATTGGTGGGATTGTGGCCAGGTTCCACCATGAATCGGATAAGAGCAAAATCAGGCTATTAGGCTTAACTTGCTTATTGAGGGGTCTTAATTTAGTTGCTACGTGCAATAAAGTGTAAATCATTCTTTCAGTACTTGACTGCCTGTGAGATTTCTTAATAAATAGCTGAACTAAAGGTAACTTGTGGTGATTTAGCCACAACAGAGTACTCCAGTCTTGAGGTTACAAAGACCAAGTGCATCATAATAAAAATTGAACAGGACGCACAACTTTCTCAATTCAGTCAGATGACTCTCATACTGCAGTGATGTATCAGGGTTAGGTTGACAACATGCTGCAGAGAAATAACAGGGTGTAAACATCAAGGGTGTTGAAACCAACTTAAAATAGCACTAGTTCAGGGCACACCTTAGAAACTGGTTATTTTACATTCTGATTGAGCATCATTGGACAAAAATGTTTTAAAGATGTCAATTTGCTGCAAATCTTGTGTATCATAGATTTTTTAACATTCGTTTCTGGAATGTGAGCATTTCTGGCAAAACATTTATTGTTAAACCAGTGGAAAATCATCAGGTTCTCATACACCCACCACTGAAGTCAGTGGAGCATTTGACTTATTCTGGTGCCATGAACTGTTGGACATAGCTTATGCCGGGTAACCCATAATATATTGCAGAAAGATGACTGGTTTTCACAGTGAAATGTATTGAACAGTGTCTCGCAAACTCCCAGTTCAGAGATTGCACCTTCACAAGTAATTTTAATTCAAGGTGAACATGCACACCTGGGGTTATTTTCTCTCTTCTGCTCTGGAAGGAGTTGAATTTTGCTGGGGGGCAATTCCATGGACACTGGTTATCAGCCAGTGGTTTATGTTACAGAGATGGTGGTGTCATGGTAATGGTAGTGGACTAGTAATCCAGAACGCCTGGTTAACGTTCTGGGGACGTGGGCTTGAATCCCACCTTGGCTTGAAGTGCCCATCAAGTGGGCTGCTTTGTCCTGGATGGTGTCAAGCTTCTTGAGTGTTGTTGGAGCTACATGCATCCAGGCAAATGGGGAGTGTTCTATCACAGTCCTGACTTGTGCCTTGCAGATAGAGTTATAGAGATGTACAGCATGGAAACAGACCCTTCGGTCCAACCCGTCCATGCCGACCAGATATCCCAATCCAATCTAGTCCCACCTGCCAGCACTTGGCCCATATCCCTCCAAACCCTTCCTATTCATATACCCATCCAAATGCCTCTTAAATGTTGCAATCGTACCAGCCTCCTCCACATCCTCTGGCAGCTCATTCCATACACGTACCACCCTCTGCGTGAAAATGTTGCCCCTTAGGTCTCTTTTCTATCTTTCCCCTCTCACCCTAAACCTATGCCCTCTAGTTCTGGACTCCCCGATCCCAGGGAAATGACTTTGTCTATTTATCCTATTCATGCCCCTCATAATTTTGTAAACCTCTATAAGGTCACCCCTCAGCCTCCGACGCTCCAGGGAAAACAGCCCCAGCCTGTTCAGCCTCTCCCTGTAGCTCAGATCCTCCAACCCTGGTAACATCCTTGTAAATCTTCTCTGAACCCTTTCAAGTTTCACAACACCCTTCCAATAGGAAGGAGACCAGACTTGCACAATATTCCAACAGTTGCCTGACCAATGTCGCAACATGACCTCCCAACTCCTGTACTTAATACTCTGACCAATAAAGGAAAGCATACCAAACGCCTTCTTCACTATCCTATCTACCTGCGACTCCACTTTCAAGGAGCTATGAACCTGCACTCCAAGGTCTCCAAGGTGTTCAGAAACACTCCCTAGGATCTTACCATTAAGTGTATAAGTCCTGCCAAGATTTGCTTTCCCAAAATGCAGCACCTCACATTCATCTGAATTAAACTCCATCTGCCACTTCTCAGCCCATTGGCCCATCTGGTCCAGATCCTGTTGAAATCTGAGGTAACTCTCTTTGCTGTCCACTACACCTCCATTTTGGGATTTCAGGGGGTGAGTTACACACTGCTGTATCCCTAGTTTCTGACCTGCTCTTGTAGCCACTGTATTTATGTGGTGAGTCCAGTTAAGCTTCTGATCAATGGTAACCCCAAGGATATTGATTTTTTTTCTTTATTCCTTCATGGGATGAGGGCATCACTGGCTAGGCCAGCATTTATTGCCCATCCCTAATTGCCCAGAGAGCAGTTAAGAGTCAACCACATTGTTGTGGGTCTGGAGTCACATGGGCCAGACGAGGCAAGGACAGCAGATTTCCTTCCCTAAAGGACATTAGTGAACCAGATGGGCTTTTCCTGATAGTTGACAGTGGATTCATGGTCATCATTAGACTCTTAGTTGCAGAGGTTTTTAATGGAATTCAAATCCCACTGTCTGCTGTGGCAGATTCAAACCCGGGTCCCCAGGACATTATCTGGGTCTCTGGGTTAACAGTCCAGCGATAATGCCACGAGGCCATCCCCTCCCCTCAATAGTGATGGTAACACTATTGAATGTCATAGGCGATGGATAGATTCTGTCTTGTTGGAGATGGTCACTGCCAGGTATTTGTGTGGTGCGCATGTTACTTGCAGCATCTCAGCGCAAACCTGGATATTATTTGGATCTTGTTGCATTTGAACATGGACTGCTTTAGTATCTGAGGAGTCGTGAATGGTGCTGAACATTGTGCAATCATTGGCAAACGTCCCCACTTCTGGCCTTATGATGGAGGGAAGATTAACCCTTAACTGCCTTTAGAAAAAACTGAGCATGCCACTAAGGTCAAGAGCAATTATGGCTGGCTAACAGAGCTGGACTCAGCAGCTGTGCCCATATCCAGTAACACCTCCGTCCAGGCGTGAACTGTGGTCATTAATGGTCCCTGTCTGGTAGGGTGTGCCTCATTCCAAGTCTGTGAGTAGGTTTTTTTGTTTACATCTATGTCTCTATGGATGTGTGTGTGTGTGTCTAAGCTGTCTGTGAGTACATTTGTCTGTGTGTGTGTGTGTGTGTGTGTGTAGGTCCATCTTTGTGTATGACTGTAGTTTGGAACAGGAGAGACTGTGACAACCTTGTATTTGTAGTTTTCCCTTTCATGAAACATTTACTCAGGTCAGTTGCCTTACGTTTCCCACAACTTGGTACAAAATTCAAAATCAGTGCAAGTTTGGCAGGGTTATAGTACAGCTTATGCCCACAAATTTCAAGAAACCACATTGGTTTAGAATTTAATTGATAGTGGACTCACTTTCCAAGCATAAAAACAGATGCATTCTGCAGTGGAAATGCCCTATCCCACTAAATTATCTCCCATTTCAGTATGAAAACTCCAGGCTCCAAATAAGCTTTAGGTGTTTGCAAAAGCAGATAGAAAGTCTGATGCCTGATTGAGGTGCCCCTTCCTGAAAGGGTTGCCCAGAACAAATTGCTGCTTCGTACAGGCTAACCAAGTCATGTCTTCATAGGGACTATTGGTGGTCTCAATTAGAAAAATGGGTTTAAACAATCATACTTACCTGAGTGTGGAACTGGAAGATGCTAAGATGTTTCCATAGTAACTGCTTTGAATACTCAGGCAAAATCCACCTGGATGTGGGTTCTCTCCTTCATGACATTAACTGGAGTTTGTCCAAAACCTCCGTTCCGTCTAATTCTTTGTAATATCCAGCTTGTCCTCTTCTACTATTACCAGTTCCCCTTTGATAGCCTCTTCAGTGAAAACAGGCACAAGATTTGTTCATTATCCCAACTGAAAAGCAAAATACTGAAGATGCTGAAGATGAGAGCTAAAACAGAAAGGTCTGGCAGCCTCCGTGGAGAAAGACAAAAGAGATAATGTTTCAGGACAATGATCTTTCTGTAGAACCCCCATCATCAAACCTGAAATGAAAGCTCTTTCACTTTCCCCAGAGGCTGCCTGACCTTCTGAGCATTTCCAGCACTTTATTTGTGTTATTATTCCAGCTTATTAAAGTCTTGAGTTTATTTTACTTGTCCTTTTGTGACCCTATCTCGTCTTAACTCAACTTGTATTTATCTACCTGTAGACTACTAATCTTTTTCTATTTTATGATTTAATTTTTTTCCCCATAAGACTTTCTTAGTATCTATTTTAAATCTTAAATTCATCCCTTTTTGTGACCCTCTGCTTTACTGTTTATGTATTTTGCAGGAATCCTTTTGTGTTAGATTCCATTTTATCCTCTTTAATTATCCATTGTTTCTCAATATTGTCCAGTTCTAATTTTTTTAGTGGAATATATTTCTCCTGTACTTTCTCAGTTTTTACATTCGATTTTCTCCCCTATTGTGCAATCATTTTGCCTGTCTATATTTTTCTCCAGTTTATTTTCTTCAAGCTCCATTCTCATATAGTTGACTTTTCCCCAATGTATTACTGTGATTTATGTACTGTCTATCTGGCATTCGAATCTTATTACTTTGTGATCACCCTTTCCCAGATGATCCCCCTTCCTAATGTTCCCTAACTGCTCTGTTTTATTTCCCTTTGTTTATGACATCCAGCAATATGTCCTCCATTCTTTCACAATGCTCTTGTGAAACACCCATGGACATATTTCCAGCAGTAAAGGCACTCCAGAAATGCAAGTTGTTGTTGTCAAAAAAGACCACCTTGTCTGTGTGGTTCAGTCGAGAGTCTTGTGTCAAGAAATTGTTTCAGGTAAATGCAAATGAGCCCCTTGGAAAGAATTTCTCGCAACTGCTGTTTTATTAACAAATTAAATTCTGTTACACATTGCAGCACAAGATTCTTATAAACTCTGAATTGGCACAGGAAATGTTTAGGACAAGTTCCAACCGTGTCACACATCTTCCAGCAGGAGGCACTGCTGTGACAGTTTTCTCACTGCTGATACTACGAAACAGAAATATTCTCTTAAGAGTTCAATCATGCACTATTAAACATGATGCTGTCATTTTAGGAAATAAGAGGTAAAAAATCTGGGAAACAAATGGTCACTTCAGTATCAAAGCACTCCCCACCCCACCACCACCCCACTGAAAACATTTTTCATGGCAACATTGGCAGGCTAGCTGACTGTGAAACAATGGATGTGACCCTGCTCCCCAGTATCAGTTGGAGAACTGATTGAATGAGGGGTGCTAGGGCCTCTGGTATCTGTTTGGACTGAATTCCCTGAGTGCAGGATGGAGAATTAAAATCCTGGGCTGTTTGTGACTTGACCCAAGCTGACCATTCCACCAACCAGCTTCAGGGCTTTGAACAAGGCACCCTCAGAGTCCAATTCAAAGTGAGAAGACAAGGCATGATCTTTAGTTTCTTCAGAGACGTAGTATACTTGGAGAGAAAATATGAACACGTGGTATACACACAAAAGAATACATGGAGCTTTGTTTAGCTGGCATTGGATTGATAAAACACTAAAATACAAAAGTAAATAACAGCATAAGTATAATATATTATACGTTCTTGACTAAAGCTTTTTCCATAAATTCTCCATTATCAGGTAACATAAATGTCTGAGCTATACAAATAAAACTATAGACTTTGATTAAAATATGTCATATACAATATGATGAAAGCAGTTCAAATCTGTACTTCCTCGGCTACCTTGTCTAATGTGTTGATCAGCCTCTGAGATTTGGACACAGCTTCTCCTAACACAGCACAGGGGCCGTCACATTGCTCGGAAAGCACCGGCCATACCCTTTGGGAGAATAGTTCTTTTTTTCTCTAAGCCCCTGTACTATTGTCCAGAAGAGATAGCAATTGGCAAAGCAGCTCTGGGATTCCAGTGGCTATGTGCCAGTTTCCTCTGCCTGTCTTTGAAATCAGATTGTCTGCACACATTCAATTCAGAGTGCTGCATTTCCCTCTCATGCCAAGGATTCTAACACAAGCTGATTCCCTACTGACTTGCATCTCTCCCCTGATTTATACAATGGATATGTGAGAGAGGTGCTCCGAGGACATTCCAACTCCAGTGACACGGTGAGGCCTTGACTAGTGAAGGCACCCAGTGTGTGTCTGTCCCTTCCTCACTTAACCAGACTGTTGCCCCCAGAAGTTTTGTTTGCTTCAACCTGTGTACGTTAGGTTAAACGTGGAACCACATTATCAGTAAAACATATTCCCTAACTCACCCGACCTTCAGTAATAACAAAACCACAATGCTGGAGAAACTCATCTAGGTCACTGGATTTGAAATGTTAACTCCCTTTTTCTCTCCACAGATGCTGCCAGACCTACTGATTTACTCCAACATTCTCTGTTTTGTTTCAGATTTCCAGCAGCTGCAATTCTTTGTGTTTACTTCATCATGAACAACAATTCTGTTCATCCTTTCCTCCTCCCTCCAGGCAAAACTATGGGAAGCCCCTGGTTGACTGATAATCACTGTTCTCAGAAAGAGACCTGTATGTTGAATATATCATTAGATATACACATTTGGCAGAGACAGATTGACATTTTAGGACTGACTTTATCATTGCAATAGAGATTTCTCTGATTAATACTTTTGTCTATATCTGACTAAGAACATAAAAATATATTTTTCTTTACTGAACCAAACATTCCTGATCTCTCGTAACCCGAGATGGCGTGGAATCTTGTTCTCGGTCACAACCATGGCTGCTTTGGGCAATGTGGCTGGGAGAGTAACTTACTGATGGCTGAGTCATAGGCATTGCAGTTTCTAAGATGACTTCAGCTTAGTGATACCTCTGACCAGTCCCTTGTTCTACCCCCTTCCCCACACCCCCTTGTGAAATACACTTAGAAGATATTTTACCAGTATAATTTGATTAGTCTGACATAATTTGATGTCAAAGGTTGTCTGATTTAAAGCTGCTGTGAAGCCTGTGTCCTGCCCATGGCTTCACGACACAACAGAATGTGAATTCAGATTCCTCTCAGCAACCCCAATAGAAATTCTAACCACAGTTATAAACTTCAAAACTATTGTGTTTGCAAATGGCATCTAACTATCTGTCCAAATAAATTTACATATTTAATAAAATAAGCACAGCAACAACTATCGCATTAACTCACCATCTGTCAGGCAGTATAACTCCATTCTGAGATTTCATAATATTCCATTTTGTCACCAAGTTCATATACATATATTACACACATACTCATACAATATATTATATATACGACACTGTGAGCTTTCTGAGTCCCGTTCAACACTACAACCTTGCAATACTTCACATGACCATTGTGAAGGCAACTGAGCACTCAAAAGCATTTTTGCAGGATATCTCATTTGGTCCAAATGATTCACTGCAATCTCATTCACCAAGGTTAATTCATACTCTCTCAGTTCATTTACTTGGCTCTGAGGAGGGGGAACTGGGTGGCACATAGGAACTGCTGCATGAGAAAAGATCAGGCTCCATCTCCTCACTTTCTAACATCCTCACAGTTCCAAGATCCAATGATACTGGAGTAAGTGGTGGGCACATTGAACTGGCTACAAGGAATCAACGTGATATCAGTTAAAGCTGGACAATATTTTTCTCTCTGTCTGTCCTCTTGGGGTATAGATGCTGCTGTGTTGGCCATCTCTGCTGTTTTTTGCATTTAATGCTTCTGTTCAAATAGGTGCAACAGATGCTTTCCCAGGAGAACAGAAGGTTTGTGTATACTTTTTTTTAGAAGGTGTGACATTAAATTTCATGGATCATTCAAATATTTTGTTTCAATCTTTGCACACTTAAGGTTGAGTGTGATTAATTTGTACTGTGCTCAGGAATTCAGAATGTGATTGGCATGACCTGATGAAGGGAACAAGTTTGATTATATAAATAGAGAAAATATTAGAAATCCTCAGTGATTAGGAAGCAACTGTGGAGAGAGGAACAGTTACACTTCTATCAATAACACTTTGTCTGATTGGGATATGTATAGCAAAGAAGTAACTTTGCCTATTGTCCAAAAGTCTTTAAGTTGTTGTTAAGAAAATAAAACCCGCTCGCTGATGGGATAATTCTGCTTTTGAAAAACATGCAGAAGATTGCATGGCAAGGAACCAAACTAGCATCTTCTCTTCAATGGAAACTAGATGAGGGAGCAGAACAGGAGCAAGGAGCTGAGTCATAATGTTTTGCTGTGGGGAATTAATTGAAACTCCTGAATAACCAACTGTCTTACATGTGGGAAATCTTCTGAAGATGAGTTACAGATGTGAGGGACAGGCAACTTCACTTCTTCAGACTCTGAAAGGATTGGGTTGGCATTGGAACATCAGTGACAGTGTTTAGTCCAGAACAGGCCAGTGAATATGTTTCAAGAGATAAGATCATGTAGTGTAACAAAACATTCAGAAATGAGGGTGTCACCCTTGCTCTAAGGTTAAGTTGGAAGGCATGATTGGGGAGATGCTACACCTTACTTGTCTAAGTGTCCATTTATCATGTGTATATTCCAGACAGCAAATGTTCACACACACCGTTTAGGTGTGGGGCAGTATTTCACCTGAGCCTGTTGTTATCTGCACCCATATACCCTCCTCACCCAACTCCTCAGGTGAACTCAGCACAGAGGCCTGATCCCTGGGTCTGACTGGGTTTGTTGGAGTTTAGTATCCCATACTCCTCGAGCTCATACTCTTTTTGACATCTTGCCTTGGGTGATCTCACTGTTAGACCAGCGTGGGGCTGATATTGACATTAGACTGAGAGGACTGTATGTGTTGTAAACTGGGAGCCTGTCAATGTACACTTGGAGGACAATCCCAATGATCTGCCAGTATAGAATTTACTGTCTTTTTGAATCTGCTGTATCTATAATAGCGTACCCCTGATTTCACAAACCTGAATATATTGATGCCTAATAAGAGTCACCCACTATCCTTTAATCGCCTGAAAACACCCTTTCTCACTGTCAGCTCCTAGCTCCATTTCCCACACTTTATAATGTTCACAGGCATCAGTCAGTGACCAAGCTTTAACATAGACCTGAAAAAGCCTCCACCAAACCGCAGCATTCCCACCACTGAAACATATCTTGCGGTGACTTGTCATTGTTTCTGAAGGCTTGATGGTTTCTGAGGGAAAATATGATTACAATGAGGTCAAGCCCTTCTTAGCTGTCCCTTCCTGACCCTAGAGCAATCAACTCTCAACTGATATTAATGAAATCTCCTGTCATCGGAATATTTAGATAGAAGCTACAGCAAGGTCTGGCTGAACTGAAACAGAGAAAGATATTTTCTTTTGTGTTTTAAAAAATGTTTTGATGCAAAGGAAGCTCATTCCTTTCATGTCTGATAGCGGTGGTGAGACAGAAGTAGCCATCCATCTTTCTTTACCAGCTCGTTCCCTTGGCTTCTCTCTGAATCGAGGCTTCATCTCTTCTGGGGCCCCAGCATGACCTTGGTGATGAAATTCACAATGGCTGATGCAGGCTGTTCTGGGTCGAGCTCAGCAAAAAGATGGCAGACATTGTCCAACGTGCTGCCCTGCTTCTTTGCCACAAAACCAAACATTCTGGAAGAGAGAGAAAGAAGGAAGTGAGAGAAGGGTTAGAAACTAGGTTCAATTTGGATTTCAGGCCGGACAGAAAAAATTTTGAAAATTTCAATTCCAGAAACATTCCTTAAGAAGCTCCTTTAGGAGCTTAAGTAGCCATTATTTGGCAGCAAGCAGCCTTCCTGTTCGCTGCCTCCACCAGCCCTTTCAAAATTCACAAGCGTCCCAGCAGCATTGGGATCCTGAGAGGATGTGCATACGTCAATTTTCTGATGCTACGTGCACCCAATCCCATGACACTTTGAAAATCCAATCAAACATTTCTTAAACTTCTTCCTTAACTGACGATAAGGGATAGGTTTCACAATCTATATCCTGCATATAAGTTCAGGGCTGGAAATCACATCTTACAGAAGACATTGAGGGCACAACACTGATGAGGTTTTAGTCTGCAGGGTAACACAAGATAGCTTTGTGAAAATTGTCAGTTCAAAAATAATTTTGCAAGTGAAGTGGTTTGATCAGATTTCAGTTGAACATCTGTACAGGGACTTTCTACACTGATGCTTCAAAGCTGGTAATGCAGGGATGTAGCTTTGGGTAATTGGGACCTTAACTCTGTTGCCATGGGGAATTTAATCATTTTCTGTATTGGATTTCCCCTCCTCCGAGTGCTGAACACATGGCCCAAATCAGAATCTTGAGATGTACAGATCACAGCTGTCAGGGCCAACACATGGTCCCAGTCTCTGAGATCCCCTGTGTACTTCCCGAATCACTTACTTTGATGTTGTACCATCTGCGTTGGTCCACCTGGAAAAGAAGAGATGCAATGTGGTAGGGTGTGAACGAGAACAAAGGCAGCTACAGCACTGAAGAATTCAGGTTAGAGGTGGGGAACTTATTTTTTCTAAGTTTACATTTCGAAAAAAAAGTGAACACTACTGCGCAAATTGTTTTTATATTATAGAACCAGATATTTTAAAAGTCCAATATCTAGCCGTATAACATCTTTGTATTCCATGGTTAAATTCAGTGTCAAATACATAATTCTGATGCTACAATCCCCTACAAGATGTCAAACTGTTAACATGGAGGGGGTTAATGTCTAACTGTTCATTCCTAACTTTTCTATCAGATTAATCCTTAGGCAGCGCTTTTAGGTGAGCTTTTTCTCAAGCAGCTCTGTGTCACTTGACTGTGCTCTACAGGCTGTTACCAGGAAGGTACACAGAGCCAAAATCCACTGCGTCTGGGGGAGCATTAACTCTTCAGTCTGCCTGAAATGTGATTTCTTGTCCAAACAGCTGTTGATATTCGAGCATGCGGTACTCCCAGTGAGTATAGGGCCTACAGCAAAAAGCTGCTCCTAATTTGGCACAAATTGGCATTCACCCTCAGAGAAGCCAAAGGATGACTGTGTGGGAAGTAGTTGGAAATGTCATAATGTTGTGAGTTTTGAGATCAAGGCAGAGCATAGAGAGCTTTCCTCTGCATTTGGTTGGGTTATATATGGCTAGCTGTGAATGCTGGATGGAACAATTCTTCTCCAGTCCTAATACCCTATGAGCACAAAGTTGAAAAGGAATGGATGATTGATAATAATACACCAACATCAAAGAACAAACCCAGCAAAATTTAGTCACATGTAATCTCTAAATCAGTAATACCCAGATCGGCATGATAATAGCTCACTTTGCCCTAACTAGGGTCAACATACCTTCGATCATGTGGATCTAGGTTACAGAATGTAACTGTGTTGACTGGATAATGGCGTCTGAAAAAAATTCTGTTGAGCACAAAAGAAACAAGTATGTTTAGAAATGGAAAGAATTTTATGACAGTGGAATTTCTTTTCAAACTGTTTTGTGAAATCCAGTTTTATCAGCAAAGAGAACAAATGGACAAGGTCAGTAAAACTGGCCCGACATTGCAGCAATGGCCTGTGTTTAAGATTCACATTCTCTGTCTCAAATAACTTTGTAGCTTGTAGGTGGCCAAGGATTCAAAAGTTATTCCCAATCAATTTTTTTAAAATTTGGAAATTGACAGATTTTTGTCAAATCAGCAACTATCCCCAAAATTTCACTTGTTTTGTGATTTACAGAAGATCTGGTCATGTACCTGGGTGTGTTTTTGGTGGGAGGGCAGGTAAAATAGGCAGGTGCCCAATCAGCACTTTACCGCTGACCCTTGACCCCACCCCATAATACAGAGGGCAGGCAGCTACCAAAGTTGGGAACCCACTTTTTGTAAATAAATAAGCGTTAATCGAGCTTGTTCTAATACCACACATAATATGAGAAAATATGTCTGATGCGGATATTTGGGCAGGTGTGAGCAGGTTGATTTTTAAATACCTATTTGAAGAAAAGCAGGAAGGAAGACTGGGGAAGCACCTCTTTTGGGAGTTACCCTTTGTGAACTGGGACAGATTCCACCCACCACGATGATATCCCACCTTTCCTTTTCTGCTACTTGACAGAACCTGCACCCCTCCCAGGCTCTAGGATTCCTCCCCACTCTCTAAACCCGGGGAACCGGAGTTTCTTGGGGCAGTCTTCAGGCCGCCTCCTGCAGTTCTGGCCGCATCTGCTCCTGAGCGCTGCCATTGCTTGGAGAAATGGAATTACTGACCATTCAGACACACTGATAGCTCCCAAGGGCAGGATGTCCCATGCAGTGTCTGATGTTAGCAACATAAGAACAAGAGGAGGCCATTTGGCCCATCCTCCATGCCTCCACAACTCTTCAAGATATCCGAATTCCGTTAGGTTTGGCTTCTTGAACAGCCCCAACTTTAATTGCTCCACCTCTGGCTTTTGGAAGCTATGATCCCAAGCTTTGGTATTCCCTCCTTGCTTCTCTACCTTGCATTTTCCTCCTTTAAAACAGTCCTTAAAGCTGACCTCTCCACTTCTCCTGGGTAGCACGGTGGATCAGTGGTGAGCACTGCTGCCTCACAGCGCCAGGGACCTGTGCTCGATTCTAGCCTTGGGCAACTGTGTGGAGTTTGCACATTCTCCCCTTGTCTGCATGGGTTTCCTCCCACAGTCCAAAGATGTGCAGGTTCGGTGAATTGGCCATGTTGAATTGTCCATAGTGTTCAGGGATGTGTAGGTTAGGTGCATTAGTCAGGGTAAATATAGCACAATAGGGTAGGGGCATGGGTCTGGATGGGATACTCTTCAGAGGGTTGGTGTGGACTTGTTGGGTCAAATGGCCTGTTTCCACACTGTAGGAATTCTATGATTCTATGGTGTGGCTTAAAGTCATATAAGCCTTCTACAAAGCACCTTGGGGATGTTTTATTATGCTAAAGGTGCTATATAAAATGAGTTATTGTTGTTATAGTTCGAGTAACACTAACGTGGACTTACTTTCGTTGGCTATCTGTTAAGGTGATGCCCTGGACTGAAACTTTGAAGTGTACCACAGTGGCGGTAGGCCGAGGCTTCATGGCAAAAGTCTGCATAGTTGCTTTGGCGACTGCTTGTGGCCCAGTCAAGGATTCTGTCTCCACCGAATTGATATACAATACATTGCAAGCTGAAAGCCAGAAGAAATACTGCATCAGACAGTACAGTGCACTAGCCCAGCCCAAAGTCCAGATTAAAACAAACCAGCTACTCAATACAAGCCAGCAGATTCTGGTAATGCTCTTATGAGGCATTAATGGCCGTTTCCTAAATTAATACCACGATTTTGATTCAATAATCTATTCATTAATGATATCTCAGTAATTCTATTGAACAAAGCTGAGAGAATCCTTATCCACTGATATAAAGCAGAAAGAGGCCAATCAGCCCACTGTGTCTGTGCTGGCTCTTTGGAAGAGCTCCAATTTATCCTGAGTCCCCTGCTCTTTCTCCACAATCTCTCACATTGTCCTGCTCTCGACATCTGGTTTCCTTTGCAAAAAAGAATTCTGTTCATCCTCTCCTCACGTTGTTATTTGTGAATATTTTGAAGGAAATCCAATGCAGGCTGTTATTAAGGCCTGTGCAAAACCAGGCCCAATTTTAACTCTGCCTAAGTGAATGGCTTTGAGTGAGAGGGAATTAGGCCCAGTGTTCCATTTCTTCATTCATCCTAACAGAACAGCAGGTACCTTTTGGTCTGCCAGAAACTTGCTGGTCTTTCAGTTGTTCAGGACTAGGTATTGCAAACTGGCAGATTCCAACATTCAGCACAACATGCTGAGGGATGCACTAAAGCATGGGGCAGCCACCACAAAGGTTCAATGAGGCAAGGCCACTGTCTAACGCCTCCCTCCAATCCCACGTACAGCCCTTGAGCTGCATGCAGCAGAACCCATTTGGCATAAAATGTTTGGTATAATTTCATCCTCTAATTGTAAATGTAGTATTCCACAGAGTATTACATAGTGTCTTGAATGAAACTGAACTATTGTGCACTTTGTCACGTCAAATTTAATATGCCATATATTACACCTTTAGCGATTGTATGAGGAAAGGATAGTTTTTAATAAACAGCAGTGAGCAGGTACCAACAGGAATCCTCACCCGCTCCCTGTTTGAGCAACTCTGCAGCAGTACTGGTGTTGCCAGGGGCAACATTATCCTGGGTTTCATCCATGGGATCTGGAAGGGAAAGGCACAGCAAATTATTGTCAGTTAAATCCTCTATCTGCAGCCCTCACAGTTAGGAAAATTCTACTCATTAAACAATGGCAGGAACATCGCAACATTTTTATTGAGTTGTCTCGAGTTTTCATGGCTATTAGCCCCTTTTTTATATATACATGTTCTTGAGATGTGAGTATTGCCCATCCCTAATTACTCTTGTGGTGGTAATGAGCTGCCTCCTTGAACAGCTGCAGTCTGTATTGTGCAGGTAAACCCCCTTTTTTTTTGCAATTTGGTACAACTGAGTTGCTTGCCAGGCCATTTCAGAAGGCAGGAGAAAGTGAGGACTGCATACGCTGGAAATCAGGCAACATCCGAGGAGCAGGAGAATCGATGTTTCGGGCAGAAATCCTGATGAAGGGCTTATGCCCAAAACATCGATTCTCCTGCTCCTCGGATGTTGCCTGACCTGCTGTGCTTTTCCTGCACCCACTCTTGACATTTCAGAAGGCAGTTGAGAGTTAACCACAGTGGGTCTGGAGTCAGATGTAGACCAGACCAAGTGAGGATGGCAGATTTCCTTCCCTGAAGGACATTAATGAACCGGATGAAATTTTCGACCAATTGAGTATTTTCACCATCTTTAATCATTCCAGATTTAGTAATTGTTTTAAAGTCTGCTCAGTTACTACAGTGGGATTTGAAATTGTGTCTCTGGATTATTGATCTAGTCATGTTATCACTATGTTACTGTTCCAGTAGCCAGAGATGAGCTATACCATTCAGAGCAGGAAGCTCTGCTCTGCAGGACTGATCACAGGTCCCAATAACAAGAAGGCACACAGATGGCAAGATCTAGTGTGATGCCTCCATGACTTATTGTTAGCCTGACAGCTGAAGAATGATGCCAGACAAAAATGTCATGTCAGGTAGCCATGGACACAGGAGGGCAGCACTGAAGCCAGGGCAGCTTTGAAGCAAACAAAGTGAATTTAAAATGATAAAGGGTGGAGAGCTGGTTCTCTCAATTTATTGACATCAGTGTCCAAATTAGTTAGGAAAGGCCGAGAAGAACAGAGCTCTGAGGGTTACTTCAAGAGCTATTGTGTTAATATTCTGTTTATTGCCAAGGATGAGGTATTTGTGCAAGGGGATTAACAATTATACTGCTAAAATTTGTGCTTTGCTCCAATTCAAGGTGGTGCCCCCAGGTGGTCCTGGAATAGTGCCCAGTAACAGTTAGTGTCTCTCGGATGGAAGAAAAGTTGGAAGAAACCCAAACCAGAAACCATGGCAAGTGCTGTCCAGCAGAGGGAATAAGTGCACCATGAATCAACATTGCAAACTCCGTCCCTATTCCAACAGTGGACAAATCCCCAAAATTTAAGAGTAAACATACGAAACATTTATACGTCAAATGTTTTAAGGAATAATTGATCACAGATTATTTATAATTTGGTTCTGATGGTAAGAGTTTGTATCACAATCACTTCATTAAAAATAAAAAGCATTAGAGAAGTTCACAGACCACGGTCAGATAAACACTTTAGAAAGCAAACCACAATCCTAACCACAAGCATTAAATATTCCAATATACCATTCCCAACCAATCATTCCATTGGAAAAGGGACCGAATTCTGACAAAACTGTGAGATGGAAAACCCATCTCGAATTTCCTTTCCTTCATGCTCATCCAGGCCAACAAAGCTCACAGTGCTAATAGGAAATAAACGGAGTTGGCCATTCAGCCCTTTCAGTCTGCTAAACTATTCAATAAGATTACAGTAGATCCTTGCTCTCGAATCTACTTTCCTATCTGTCACCATCAACCCCAGCATCACCCAAACCAATACCTTGGTTCCCTTGATTCCTGAAGAAGGGCTTATGCCCGAAACGTCGATTCTCCTGTTCCTTGGATGCTGCCTGACCTGCTGCGCTTTTCCAGCAACACATTTTCAGCTCTGATCTCCAGCATCTGCAGTCCTCACTTTCTCCTTGAATATCAATTGGGCCTGTTTCTGAGGTAGATTGACTCTCTGACTCAGTAACTGAGCTTCCATGGCCCTCTGGGATAGCAAAAGTTCAAAGATTCATGACCCTGGGGGTACAAGTACATAGTTCCTCGAAATTTGTGTCATGGGTACACAGGATGGTGAAGGAAGCATTTGGTACACTTGCTTTTATTGGTCAGTGTATGGAGTATACGAGTTGGAATGTCAGGTTGTGGCTGTACAGGATATTGGTGAGACCACTTTTAGAATACTGCATACAATTCTGGTCTTCCTGCTATAGGAAAGATATTGTTAAACGTGAAAGGGTACTGAAAAGATTTACACGAATCTTGTTGGGGTTGGAGGTTTTGAGTTATAGGGAGAGGCTGAACAGTCTGGAGCTTTCTTTCCCTGGAGCATCGTAGGCTAAGGGGTGACTTTTAAGGTGAGGGGGAAAGACTTAAAAGGGATCTGACAGGCAACTTTTTCATGCAGAGGGTAGTGAGTATATGGAATGAGCTGCCAGAGGAAGTGGTGGAGGGTGGTACAATTGCAACATTTAAAAGGCATCTGGATGTACTGGTGTATTAATAGGAAGGGTTTAGAGGTATATGGGCCAAGTGCTGGCAAATGGGACTAGATTTATTGAGGATATCTGGTCAGCATGGATGAGTTGGACCGAACTGTCTGTTTCTGTGCTTTATAACTCTATGACTGATTAAGAAATTTCTCCCATTTGAATCCAAAATGGCTGAGCCGTTACCCTGCTATGAGATTACCTCTCATTTTTCAAAATCTCCAAAGAATACTCATCTATTCATTCCTCGTTGGGCAATTCTCTCACACCCCAAGAAAGCAATTCTTCACATTTCATGCATTCTGAGGCTTTACAAGACATTGTGGATTCAGGTGGAAAACTTCCCTTGTTCAATGAAGGCACAGCTTCATCCCTCCCTCAACAGGTGACAGTGGTACGTGTGATCTTTAACCTGTGTCTTGAAAGCACTCAAGGTTGATTCTCCCCAAATATTCTGTAAGTATTTAGGTTTATCTCGCCCTGACCCCCATCTCTTCCCATTCCCAATACTTTCCAAGAAGACTGCTATCTTTTAGGTTCAGAGGGTGTGTTACCTTTGTCTGGAATCTTTAGCTTGTAGGGCAGGGAGATGGGTGTGATGGAGTGCTGATAAACCAGGGCTGATAGACTACCTGCATCAAACACAAAAGCCAGTTAGTTTTCAATCCCAAGGAATCACTTTGCAAAAGTATCTGAAGGGTCACTTTCTAAAAAAAAACTCTTCATTTATATAGCAGCTTAATACACAGTAAAACAATCCAAAGAACAGCACTAGGAGTTGTAAATACCAGAAAGTCACAGATCACTCCAACAGAAAATTCAGGAGCAACATCTTTACCCACAGAGTGTGAGCATGTGGATGTTGCGACCACAGGAAGTGGTTGAGACAAATAATATAGATGCATTTAAGGGAGAAAGGTGATGAAACACCAGGGAGGCAGGGTTAGAAGGAAAGAGCTAGATGAAGAGAAATGGAAGGGAATTTGTGTGGAACAGAAATATCAGCACAAAACTGATGGGCTGAATGGTCTTGTTCTCTGCTTTTCTGTGTAATACAATACCATTTGATCTGTGATAAGTCATTTGGTCATGTCAGTAACTGAAGGTATGACCAATGGTGCAGTGACTAAAGTCGGCAATGCTCAAGAGGTTGGAAGTGAAGGAGCACATCAATCTGTGGCTGCTGAAATGGGAGATTTTTCTGAGCGGTCTGACTTTGTTTTGTCATGTGGTGTTTTAGTGACTGAGTGGTTTGTTTTAAAAAAATGAGTTCTTTGCTTGACGTTGGGCGGCTCCCAACGTCCAATGTTCCTAGTTATTGAAGCTGTGGACAATGAATCGATCCAGCACATTGAGACTCTCGAAGATGCTCTCTCCAGCAGCATCCAGCATCTTACCAAAGTGAGGCTCATTCTGGCAACCCTTGATCTTCACCCCTTTTGGGCCTGTCTCGATGAGGAAATGTCTGACCAGCAGCTCATTGGGATCACCTGCAGGGACAATTTGCAGAAATTAGGACAGCACTGTGCCAAAAAAAACGATGCGTACGATACCCAGCTCAGTCCATCCAAGCCTAGCCTTCTCCGGATCCCTTTGCTCCCCAGCTCGCAAGGCCCTCACCACCATAAATGAGCTGCCTTGTATATTCCAGTTACTAACAGTGGAAAACCCAGAGCGGGTAGTGGGTCAGAGCAAGACTGGCCAGGACAACAATCCCTTGACTAAAAGTAAAATCCTGCAGATGCCGGAAATCTGAAATAAATACAGAGAATGCTGGAGAGACTCGGCATGCCTGGTAGCTTCTGCGAAGAGAGAAACAGAGTGAATGTTTTGAGTCCAGTATGACTCTTCAGAATCTCTCCAGTCTTGCCCAGGGACAAGACTCCGATGATGTGGAGGTGCCAGTGCTGACTGCAAGTGAACAGCCCCAGGAGAGCAAAGTGACTCCTCTTCCTTAGACTGCTCTGTGACCAAGGAGTCAGATCGAGTCTTCCCCATTTGCCTGATAAGTGAAATCCCATTTCATCCCCTGAAGCCCCCTCAATTCTATCGGTCTCACTTGCAGGTTGATGGGTGGTGCTTGCAGTTACAGTAAGAGTGGCAAGACTGCACAGGGAAGGTCCTTCAGCCCAGCGACCCCCCCCCCCCCCCCCATTCTGCATCCTGCAAACCCGTTTGTCCCACTCTCCCGCTCTACCCCTGTGAGTTTATTTTTCTCAATTGCCCATCCAACCTCTTTTCGAAATCATTTATTGTCTCCATTTCCATCACCCTGTATGTTCTGATGCCAATTAAAAGTGGGCCAGCCTGTCAAGCAGCAGTTGCTGGCACATTCTTCATTTAAACAATGGAACAGGGAATAGATTTGGCAGAATTGTCCACATCCTTGTTCAGGAAGTGATGGGAGAGAGAGGAAGGGCTTGAGGGGGTAAACATTGATTTGGAGCCACACACTGGGATCAATTCTGCAATGACCCGCTGCAAGCTGGGATAGAACTGCAGTCAAAGTTCCCCTGAAACGTTCACAGTTAAACACAGGGCTGGATATCTGAAACATACCTTTCGTGCTGTGTGAGCTGAGGTTAGCTGGAGGTGTCACCACTTTGAGGGCAAGGCCATAAGCTCCCTGGAATGAATTGCTGTCTCGAATGAGAAAGGAGCCTGGCTCGCGATCTTTCAAGAGGGCGATAGCTGCGAATGTGAGATATTGGATAACAGGATTTTACAATTCTGAATTACTGCTGCGAATGGCCTGCATGAGCGATTTGCTCAGATCAGAAAAATGAGCAGTCACAAAGCTTCCTCCCATTAAACTCCAATCCACTCTTTCAAGATTATCCGGAACAAAGGAACAGGAGGAGCCCTCTCCAGCCTGCTTTGCCATTCAGTAAGATCTGGGACCTAATTCCATATCCTCACCTTTTGCTCATAACCTTTGTCTAACAAAATTTACTAATTTTAGATATAACATTTACCACTTATTGAGCATCAATTGCCATTTGTGAAAGTAAGTTTCACATTTTTATCACCCTCTGTGCATAGACATGTTTTCTAATTTCATTCGTGAAAGATCTGGCTCCAATGTGTGAAAATATGGTCCTTTACTTGAGCGTACGCTCATAAGATACAGGATCAGAATTAGGCCATTCAGCCCATCAAATCTGCTCCACTATTCAATCATGGCTGATATGTTTCTCCACCCCGTTCTCTTGCCTTCTCCTGTAACCCTTGATCCCCTTATTAATCAAGAACTGATCTCTCTCTGTTTTAAATACACTCAATGACATGACAGCAATGAATTCCACAGCCCTTCATCCCCAGGATCATTCTTGTAAACCTCCTCTGGACCCCCCTCCAATGCCAGCAAATGCTTCCCTAGATATGCAGTTTTTTTGTAATGCCTACAATATTCCAATGCAGTCTGACTACAGGCCTATACAGCTTCAGCAGTACATCTCTGCTCTTGTATTCCAGCCTCTTGAAATGAATGCTAACTTTGCATTGGCCTTCCTAACTGCCAAATGAACCTACAAATTAACTTTAAGAGAATCCTGAACCAGGACTCCAAAGTCCCTTTGTCCTTCAGGTTTCTGAAGCCTTTCCCCATTTAGAAAATAGTTAACAGTTATTTTAAATCACGTAATATAGCCATAAAATCGCACCCATAGGAATGTTAAATTAACGGGCTAAGAATGTTTACCAGCATCACCAAATGTTATTTATAACCTGAAGATACTTAATGGCTTACTCATTAAAAAATATGTTCCATGCCCCGTGCAAGTATCAAAATCCATATGTAAAGAATGTTGTAATTATTGGAAATAGATAGCACTGCACAAGATCTCTACATTTTCAATGAGAACAAAATACTGTGGATGCTGGATATCTGAAGCAAACACAGAATGTGAAGGTGCCAGTGTTGGACTGGGGTGGACAAAGTCAGATGTCACATGACACCAGGTTACAGTTCAACAGGTTTATTTGAAATCACGAGCTTTATGAGTGTTGCTACTTTGTCAAGTGGAGTCAGACTGGGTTCGATTCCAGCCTTGGGCAACTATTTGTGTGGAATTCTCTCTGTGTCTGCACATGTTTCCTCTGGGTGCTTCTGTTTCCTCTCCCAGTCCAAAGATGTGCAGGTTAGGTGGATTGGTCATGTTAAGATGCCCATAGTGTCCAGGGATGTGCAAGCTAGGTGAATTAGGAAAATGCAGAGTTACAGGGGATGGGTCTGGATGGGGTGCTCTTCATAGGGTTGGTGTGGACTTGATGGGTTGAATGGTATATTTCTATGCGCTAGGGATTCTATAATGCTGAAGAAACTCAGCAGGTCTGCAACATCTATGAAGAAACAGCGAATGTTTCAAGTCTGGTATGACTTCTTCAACGCCTATGGTTTGAAACACAGGCAAATAAACCTATAAGATAGAAGTTACTTTAAAAGGTACACTCTGAATAATTTGTAGCTGCAATTTATTTCAATGGAGCTTCAGCATTACTCATGGAATCTTACACACAAAATCCACTTTGTACCTTTGATAATGTGAATATCGATTTGTCAAATTCTTTTGTTGCACATATAATACAAAATCTTACTTATGAAAAAAGGATGACGGAAGCTTTTTCTCTGAACAGCCTGTTCCCCTTAGCGTCTTGAATACTTGGATCAAATTAGCTCCAAACCTTCCAATTTCCAGAGAATTCACTCTAAACTGTGTAATCTCTCCTCATAGTTAACCCATGAGCCCTGGTAACACTGTTGAAGACATTTTGAAACACCTATGCGACCAAAGAAAAATGATTTCTAAGGAAACCTAACTATTTATATAAATGCAACGAGTAAACAGAGAGAGGTAAGGAAGGCCGTGGCACAGTTTAGAGGCAAATTAACAATTGGGGAGCTTTCTGCAGATCACTGCCCCGCCCCTGGCAACCACCCTATTTCCGATCTGGTTAATGAGTTAAGCAATAACATGATTTCATTGTGTTGTTGTCTATGGCACTGTGTCCAGAATGCCTTGTTGCCTTCTCAGGCAGGGGGACACACTAAATGGTCTGTTCCCACAAGGCTATTTTTGAAAAAGGACCCTGGTGTCACGACAACAGGAAGTTATGGCTGAAGTATGTTTAGAGCTGCCTGATGATCCAACAGGCTATCTGAAGCTGCTGCATTGGCTAAGCAGCTGCTTGCGAGCACAGATAAACAAAAACCTCAAAATGCTGCCCATGAAGAAGGGGCCTGAATCAAGAGATCTGGGATTAACCTTCATTTACATTATTTGGTCTTTTTTTTTAATATCAGCAACCCTCCCCAGTTTAAGGGGAATGTTTGGCTGCTTGCCTTACCAGATGTGGTCCTGAGATAAGCAAGGGGGAGGGGACGATGTGAAAGAGACTGACAAGAACCCCAGAAGTAAGAACTCCAGCTTTGTGGCTGAACTGTTTTTGATAATTTTTCTTTAAAAACAACATTTTGCTGTTGGGTGCCTCACTACTAATTTATGGGGCTTAACACCTGTTTCAATCTATCGCCAGGGGCATCTGAAAGTGGGTCTATCCAATAGAGGTTTTGACATCTTTCAGGCACCTTTTGGGGGCACTGAAATGGACCCTTACTGTGTCTGCTTTATGCCCCTAGAATGCACACAAACCCACTTTTTACTGCAGCTGCACGATTGCTTCAGAACAGGAGACAGGATGAACAAGAAGCTTCCAGCCTAATCCTCAATGCCATTATGTGAGTAATTATGAGTAAATAACAATAAGGGAAATTTGGCATATTGGTAATTTTAAAGTGCTTGGGGAAATACGGGTCAAGGTGGAATGTGGAGGGGGAGGGTCCTTGGATGAGTCTCCTTTTCACTGTCAACTCTAAACCATAAACAACACCTTTCATCCAGACATGGCAGTTCACCTTGGTCTCTGGAGATGTTCGGTTTATACCAAAACTTTGAGGTATCCTGGACAAACTTGGCACTGATCTGGTTTTCCTGATGTCCATCTGCAGAGAATAAGGACGGCAAATTATTAAATAAAGTTTACTGGTATTAGATTTTGCTTGTGCTTAGAATGACTGTCTTCAGGCCATCAGGAAGGAGGGAAGGTGACATCATCAAGCGATGTGCAGGGTCAAGAGTTAGGGGTTTCCTATAATTTGCAGGTTTTGGTGAGCTGGGTCTTCTCTGGTTTGACAAATTAGCAGTAAATGTCCAACAGGAAGATTCCGTGGCCTAGAAGGAAGGGATAATTCCTTGCCCTGAGGAAAAAGCGTTTCAACATTTCCATATTGAAGGAGCCATGTTAGAAACTTTTACAAATGTCTGCCTGTCATTGAGGTAGGGGTGGGGAGAGTGTCTGGCCTAGGACCCTTAGTAGACCTTGCAACTGCCAGTTCGTTGCTCAATGGGGATCAATGTTTGGGTTCACCACTTCGACAATGACTGGTACAAAAGATTGCTTGCTCATGATAAAGTTAAACAGGCCAGAAAGGTTGTAAACAGGGATTTTACAGTCCAGAATTTCCAGATAGTTCATCTTTTTCTGGGTTAAAGGACAGTGTGTGGTAAATTGGGGGGGAGGGATCAGCAAGTTTAGGTGGTTAACACACTCCGTTATTGCAATTCCAGTCCCAATCAGCTGATGCCCAATTGCCTTCAAGGTTCATGGCCCTTGGCATTTTGGTGCTCCCAACCAATGAGAACATTATTTGGGTAATCTCTTTGAGGGAACCAGTGGGATACCAGAGTGCCAATGCTGTTGCCACACAATACGATAGCTTACCTGTCAATGATGACATTGAAAAGTCCAAAGTGGTGGGCGAGAAGGTCACATGGTGTGAGGCATTTTCAGCGGGAGTATGATGAAGACCTCTTAGCGTTGGAGAGAACGACCTTCCGTTGCTCATTCCTTGGCTGGAGGATTGGCGTTGTTTCTCTGGCAATGGTGGCTGCTGGAGGCCTCCTGGGCTTCCCGATTGGTAGGTGAACACTTCGACAGGCGACAAGGGAGTATAGTAGGGTGTGGAAATTGGGAAGGCAGGAGTCGGAGGGGCTTGTGAATCCGGGCTCCCTTGACAGGACTGAGGAACAACCATATCTGGGAGCAACACCGGATGCTGCACTGAGGGGTTCATAAAACATGGGACACTTAGGGCACTGTTCACTGGATGTCTGACAAAGGGTGAACTCCCAGGCGTGTTGGCGACATAATGATCAGAGAAGCTCTCGACTGGATGACCCTTGAACACTAGGCTGCAGGTTGAGGAAAGTCCATTGGGGCTGTCTAGCCTTTTACTTTGGTTTACATTTAACTGAGTATTGACAGTGACTGCCTGGTGCAAGTTCCCAGGGCTAACTGGAGCTGCACTGGTCTCCATGCCAGTCGCTTGCTGGCTGCTCGACGGATGGTCTCCTGGACTTCTAGAGCTTTCGTTTCTATGACAACTGACAGACAAGCCACTTTTCCCCGACCCAGGAGAGACAGGGGGTTGAGGGTTTGCTTCTGTCCCAGGTGGAGTTGTACATTGTGGGTCAGGAACCATCGATGGTTGGACTGGTGTTGCATGTCCACCCTCCACTGTCCCAATGCTGTTGATGATTTCAGACATATAACAAACATGAAAAAATACTTTTAAAAAATACTCAGTTTTTATTCATTCATGGGATATGGGCATCGCTAGCACTTATTGCCCTTGAGAAAGCAAGGTGAGCCATCTTCTTGAACAAAGGGTGAAAGTGAGGACTGCAGATGTTGGAGATTAGAGTCGAGAGTGTGGTGCTGGAAGAGCACAGCAGATCAAACAGCATCTGAGGAGCAAGAGAATCAACGTTTTGGGCAAAAGCCTTTCATCAGGAATGAGGCTGTGAGCCAAGGGGGTGGTGAGATAAATGGGAGGGGGGTGGGGCTGGGGGAAGCGAGCTGAGAGTGCAGTAGGTAGATGGAAGTAGGGGTGATGGTGGTAGGTCAAAGGGGAGGGTGGAGCGAATAGGTGGGAAGGAAGATGAACAGGTGGGACAGGTCATGAGGATGGTGCCGAACTGGAAGGTTGGAACTGGCATAAGGTGGGGGGAGGGGAACAAAGGAAACTGGTGAAGTTCATTTTGATACAATGGGGTTGAAGGGTTCTGAGGCAAAAGATGAGGTGTTCTTCCTCCAGGCGTTGGGTGGTGAGGGAGTGATGATGGAGAAGGCCCAGGACCTGCATGTCCTTGGTGGAGTGAGAGGGGAGTTGAAGTGTTCAGCCACGGAACGGTGGGGTTGGTTTCTGCAGGTGTCCCAGAGATTTCTCTGAAGCGCTCTGAGAGTAGGCATCCTGTCTCCACAATATAGAGGAGACCGCATCGGGAGCAACGGATACAGTAAATGACGTGTGGAAGTGCAGGTGAAACTTTGATGGGTGTGGAAGGCTCCTTTGGGGCCTTGGATGGAGGTAAGGGGAGAGGTGTAGGCATAGGGAAGGTGCCAGGAGGGGAGGGTTTGTTGTTGAGGGGAGGGGGGGGGGGGTGCATGGACCTGACAAGGGAGTCGTGGAGGGAATGGTCTTTATGTAAAGTGGATGGGGTGGGGACGGAAATATACCTCTGGTGGTTGGGTCCATTTATAGGTGACAGCAATGATGGAGGATGATGCGATGCGGTGGAAGGGGGGTTCTGTCCTTGTTGCGGTTGGAGGGGTGGGGTTCGAGGGTGGAGCTGTGGGAAGTGGATGAGATGCACTGGAGGGCATCATCAACCATGTGGGAGGGGAAATTGCAGTCTTTAAAGAAGGAAGCCATCTGGTGTGTTCTGTGGTGGAACTGGTCCTCCTGCGTTCACAGATGGAGGCACACCAGATGGCCTCCTTTATTAAAGACCACAATTTCCCCTCCCACGTTGTTGATGATGCCCTCCAGCGCATCTCATCCACTTCCCGCACCTCTGCCCTCAAATCCCACCCCTCCAACTGCAAAAAGGACAGAACCCCCCCGGTCCTCACCTTCCACCCCACCAACCTCCGTATACATCGCACCATCCTCTGCCATTTCCACCATCTACAAATGGACCCCACCACCAGAGATATATTTCCCTCCCCACCTCATCTGCATTCCGGAAAGACCATTCCCTCAGCGACTCCCATGTCAGATCCACGTCTTTAAAAGAGGAGAAAGAGAGTCTGAGTGTGAGCGCATATGTGTCAGCCAGTGTGACAGCACATTGATGTGTGTTTGTGAATGTTTATGTGTGTGTATATGTGATATGTGAGAGAGTACAGATATTCCACATCACAGAATCATAGAAATGTACAGCACGGAAACAGACCCTTCGGTCCAAATTATCCATGTCGACCAGATATCCTAAATTACTTCAGTCCCATTTTCCAGCATTTGGCTGATGTCCCTCTAAACCCTTCCTATTCATGTATCCATCCAGATTAGTTTTAAATGCTGTAATTGTACCAGCATCGTATATCATTCTGATTAACATTATTTCATTTTAATGTTGTTTACTATACGTGACCTGTTCCCTTGAAATATATCTTCGTTGCCAGTTTAATGACATTTTATGCATTATCAGGTCACACGTAATCACATCAGGAGCTAATCAGAAGACATAGAGGCAGACAAGCAAAGTGGAAAATGCAGAGGAAGAGAGAAACATGCGCGCGTGCGTATACACACACACACACACGATGGGGTGCCACGTGGAGATGGGTCAGGATCCAATTGCAGGATGATTTGGTTTTGTGAAATAAGTTAACAGTTAATGGTGGGAGTTTGAGCAACTTGTCATTAACTGCTTAATTCCTGCAGTCTGCAGCAGCCATTCCAGTTTCTGAGCACCGCTGTGGTGCAAATGAAATGCAGATGCAGTGAGAGGAGGAAGCAGTTGAACATAACAACTTTCAATCTATTCTTGATGATGAGCTGTGAGATTGAGCTTGCAAGGTTCAGCTGTGTGTTATCTTAACTGACAGAATGTGACAACTCAGAAGCTCAGGATACATTATTTCATTCCAATAAACTCCTGAAGCAGCCCAAATTTACAAAAAAAAATTCTGCTTTTGATTTAATTTTATTTCTTCAATGCGCTGCTATAAATTCTGTTGCAATTGTGTGCTGTGTTTCGAATTGTCAGTCAGCTTGATGTGTACACACTGACTAAATGCTCAGGTTTCAACCAGATGAAACACTCTCACTAAACCTGCTGACAACTGGATTTAAAATGAAAGGTTTTCCAGCCATCCAGAGGCATTAGCGAGTTTTGAGAAGATTTGTAGCTCAGGTTGAGGTTCTGGATGTAGGTTTGCTCACTGAGCTGGAGGGTTTGGTTTCAGAAGTTTCATCACCATACTAGGTAACATCATCAGTGAGCCTCTGGATGAAGCACTGGTGACATGGCCCACTTTCTATTTGTGTATTTACGTTTCCTTGGGTTGGTGATGTCATTTCCTGTGGCGATGTCATTTCCAGTTCTTTCTCGCAGGGGGTGGTAAATGGGATCCAATTCAATGTGTTTGTTGATAGAATTCCGGTTGGAATGCCATGCTTCTAGGGGTTCTCGTGCATGTCTCTGTTTGGCTTGTCCTAGGATGGATGTGTTGTCCCAGTCAAAGTGGTGTCCTTCCTCATCTGTATGTAAGGATACTAGTGAGAGTGGGACATGTCTTTTTGTGGCTAATTGGTGTTCATGTATCCTGGTGGCTAGTTTTCTGCCCGTTTGTCCAATGTAGTGTTTGTTACAGTCCTCGCAAGGTATTTTGTAAATTCTGAGCAAAAAACCCAAACAAGCAGACAAAACACATCCTGAAACCCTAGCCAGTCTCTCTACATCAAAGACATCTCGGAAATGACTGCCAGACTACTCAGACCCCGTGGCATCATGGTAGCCCACAAACCCACCAACACACGAAGACAGCAGCTAATGAACTTGAAAGACCCTATACAGACAACAAGCAAAACTAATGTCATTTACAAAATACCGTGCAGGAACTGCAACAAACACTACACTGGACAGGCAGAAAACTAGCCACCAGGATACATGAACACCAACTAGCCACAAAACGACATGACCCACTCTCACTAGTATCCTTACATACGGATGAGGAAGGACACCACCTTAACTGGGACAACACATCCATCCTAGGACAAGCCACACAGAGACATGATCGAGAATTCCTAGAAGGATGGCATTCCAACCGGAACTTTATCAACAAACACATTGACTTGGATCCCATTTACCGCCCCCTGAGAAAAAGAACAGGAAACGACATCACCATGGGAAATGATGCCACCATAAGAAATGGCATCACCAATCCAAGGAAACCCAAATGCACAAATAGAAAGCGGGCCATACCATGAGTGCTTCATCTGGAGGCCCACTGATAATGTTACCTAGTATAGCGATGAAACATCTGAAAACAAACCTTGCAGCTCAGCGAGCATCCGACATCCAGTTTCAGAGGCATTTTGTACTAAAATAAAACACTGTGGATTAAACTCAAGATAAAGACAGAAAATGATGGATAAATTCAGCAGGTCGGGCAGCAGCTGTGGAGAGAGAAACTAAGTTAACATTTCGGATCCATGGCCCTTCATCAGAACTGGGAAAAGTTACAGGTTGTGACAGGATTTGAGGAAGTGAAAAAGAGGGAGGGTGGAAAGAAGAATAAAAGGGAAGGTCGGTGAGCAGTTAAAGGGCAGGAGACGTTAAATAACAAAAGGTTTCATGCTGGCAAGGCCAAAGAGAATGGGAATGAGACAACTTAAAATATGAAAGCTGTTTCCAGATGTCTAAGTACAAATTAAGGGAATAAGACACAAAACTGAGCACTTGTCCCCAGCCATGTCTCTGTTTGTGTGTGTGTATATGTTTGCATTTGTGTGTGTGTGTGTTTTGATGAGGATCATCACGTGAGGGCAGCAGCAACTCCTCCACAGTTGACACTTGAATAACTTCTTAGAAAAGACACAGTGAATAGAATTGGACCCCACTGGGAATTGTGTGTGTGTGTGTGTGTGTAGAGAATAGTATTTGATGAAGAGCAGGCTTTGAATGACATCTATCACTGCACTGGCATCTACAAGACAATATGCACAACAGTTACATACATACCCTTGAAGGTTTAGAAAGTGTATTTTTAAATTTAGAATTAGGAATTTGGATTTTCTTGCATTTAAATTCCTCTATTTCCTCACCTCTTCCTGACTTTGTAATCTCCTCCAGCCCCGCACCATCTTTGATAAGTGCATTCATTTAATTCTGGCCTCTTGCACATCTATTACTTCTGTTGCTCTATCATTGATGGCCGTGCCTTTAGCTGCTTGGGCCCTGCACTCTGGAATTCCCTTCCGAAACCCCTTGGCCTTTTTCTCTCTACCCTCCTTTAAGACACTCCTTAAAACCTACCTCTTTGATCAAGCTTTGCAATCTGTCCTAAGATCTCCTTGTGTGGCTCGGTGTCAAAGGTTATCTGATTATCACTTCTGCCAAGTACCTTGGAGAAATTTTATTCCATCAGGAGTGTACAAATGCACATATTTTTCGGTGTTGGTGAGCAGACAAATTCAGCAGACCATTTATTGCCCTGATGTTGCTGATTCGACCAGTAAGAAAGGGGCGCTTTGGACACCATTGTCAGAGCCTTGTTTATTGAGTGGCCTCGTGTTGTGCTGATATTGTCTCCATAGGAACCTAGCAGCATGGATGGAGATGACTTTCAGATGAACTGTGAGAAGCAGGATCAAATGAGTGTACTAGGCCTCACACTATCACTCATTTAATAAGCACTCATTCAATATTCATGGCAACGAAGGTGATTGATGACTAAGAGTCAGACAGCCACATAAATGTATAAAATCAGCCTCCAGTACGGCTGCCTGCATGCCAAAATCTGCCTTCTTAGTGTGCTGCCAGGGGAATGCTTCCATCTGCCACATGTGTGATCCATTCTCTGCTCAACAGATGTAAGATAAGTGGAAGCCAGCTCTCCTATCAAGTTCATTCCACGCAAGTCACATCACCCTTCCCTTTTTATCCCTGAAAATTTCAAGCCTTTGGTATCTCTTAGGGATGAAAGATGAATATCCAGGCAAGGACATTATTAACTCAGAAAATGATATGTATCAGTGGATCACTGCTCGCTTCCTTTTAAAGTAATGAAAAACCTGAAGAATTAACTCTGTTTCTCTTTCCAAAGAGGCTGCCAGACCTGCTGAGGATCTCCAGCATTCTCGGTTTTCATTTCAGATTTCCAAGTGTTTGCTTTTGCATGAATGCTTGTATCATGCTGTTCTAACCTGACAAATAACCTATTTATTTTATGGACCAGCAAATCTGTGAGAATGGGGAGGGAGGGGGGGACTGTGGGGAATGCTGCACAAAGATGTTAAGCAAGTATCTGTTGATACCATGATCAACCATTTCAAGGCGACGAGAACAACAGGCGCGCTGAAAGGCTTTTATGGGACCATGGAAACAGAATTATTAGCAGGTTATTCCCACAGATTTGTCACGTCTCACCTTGAATAGGACATATATTTTTCATAATGAGGAAAGAAAATGCAATAACGTGTTCAAAATCATGAGGTATCCAGGCAGAAGCAATTGGGAGAAACTGTTCCCATTGGTGGAAAGATTGAGAACCAGGAGACATAGATTTAAGGTGATTAGCCAAAGAAGCAATGTCAACATGAGAGAAAAAATAGACACAGTGAGTGGTTAGGGTCTGGAATTCACCACCTGAAAGTGTAGTGGAGGCAGATTCAATAAGTGCTTTCAAAAGTGTACCAGATTATTATCTGAAAGAAAATATTTTCAGGACTGTGTAAAGACAGGGGAGTTATAAGACCATAAGACATAGGAGCGGAAGTAAGGCCATTCGGCCCATTGAGTCCACTCCGCCATTTAATCATGGCTGATGGGCATTTCAACTCCACTTACCCGCATTCTCCCTGTAGCCCTTAATTCCTTGTGACATCAAGAATTTATCAATCTTGCTCTTGTACAGATGGCAGGGAGACACAGGTTGATTACCTCTTTTGGTGCTGTAATCATTGTATGACTCTTTGATAAATGTTTTACCTCCATGGCTACCAGTCATTTAATACTCTTTACCAAGTATTTCTTAATGTCTCTGGGGCATCACATTATAAACCGCTAGTGATGTTTAGAGGTTCTGTCAGAAATAACTGAATAGGTTTGGTACATTTTTCACAATTCCACATATTTGTGTATCTATATATTGAAGGTAGGAAACAAACCTTGAAATGATTGCTCCATAAAAGGAGTGAGAATACATCTTGTGATGCAGCAGATAGCACCCTGCCTCTGGGTTTGAGTCCCACGGCAGGATTTGATGGAACAACGTAAATGTGAGTGTAATGAAGCCAACCAGGTTGAATATAGGCCTGTAACTTCTCCGAACACATCCCAGTGGCTGGGAGTAAAAGCATGAGAGATTCCTTGTTGTATGGAAAAAAATTGGAACCTCTTTAATTCCTATCGTTAGCTCAAGACTACAATAAGCTTGTGAAAGTGTCCACTGCCACCACCTGAATGAGAGCTTTTGCTGACAATTCTGGTGTTGCCATTCAAACCTTCTCTTGTTCCTGCACTTGCTCAATTGCCACTCCCTTTTGTTTTGCGCATCTTTTCTGTCATTTAATCTCTCCTGCTGTCCATCCTATGACAGATCTTCCCTTTTGTTCCTTTCCCACTACTCCTTCTCCCTGCCTCCGTACTTGCTTTGAAATCTGCGAAATCTTTGCCTGTTTTTGATGAAAGGTGATTGCCTGAAATATTACATCGGTTGCGTTCTGCCTTCTAGCTTGACATGCATCCTGTTACCTTATTTAGAAAATGTAAATTTCATTATTTCCCATCACTTCTCAATGATGCTATGCCCCCCATTCAAAAAAGAAGGCACCAAACCCACTGGCATTTCCACGAATGGGCAGGACAATAATCCATATTGCCACCTCCACTGACAAACATGGAGTGAAGAGCTTAGAAAGAAGGACCCGCTAAGGGGTAAAAGTGAAAAAAAGGTAGATGAAGAGATTGCAGTTAGTGATGTCAAGCCTGGTTTCAAAGAGTTGTTGGTGGACTGTGGAATTGTTGGTTTTACTTATAGTGTGGAAACAGGCCCTTTGGCCCAAAAGGTCCACACCGACCCTCCGAAGGGCACCCACCCAGACCCATTCCCCTACACCTAACACTACAGGCAATTTAGCCTGGCCAGTTCACCTAACCTGCACATTTTTGGACTGTGGGAGGAAACCCACACAGACACGGGGAGAATGTGCAAACTCACACAGACAGTTGCCTGAGGTGGGAATTGAACCTGGGTCTCTGGCGCTGTGAGGCAGCAGTGCTAACCACTGTGCTACCGTTGGTTGTTGAAGGACTGTGGAAGCCACCAGTCCTTTTTTTTTAAATTAGATTCCCTACAGGGTGGAAACTTTAAGTCCTGACAGCCTGGAAAGAATGAGTTGGAATGACGTTGTGAGATACAGAAAAGAAACATCCTGCGTAGTCCATCCAATTCTGACTGCTGTAACATGTAGGCGAAAATGAAGACTGCAGACGCTGGAGATCAGAGTCACGATTAGAGTGGTGCTGCAAAAGCACAGCAAGTCAGGCAGCATCCGAGGAACAGGAAAATAAATGTTTCGGGCAAAAGCCCTTCATCAGGAATGAGGCAGGGAGTCTCCGGGGTGGAGAGATAAATGGGAGGAGGGTGGGGCTGGGGAGAAGGTAGCAAAGAGTACAATAGGTAGATGGAGACGGGGGTAAAGGTGATAGGTCAGAGAGGAGGGTGGAGTGGATAGGTGGGAAGGAAGATTGACAGGTAGGACAGGTCATGGGAATGGTGCTGAGCTGGAAGGTTGGAACTGGGGTAAGGTGGGGGGAGGGGAAATTAGGAAACTGGTGAAGTCTACATTGATGCCCTGGGGTTGAAGAGTTCCGTGGTGGAAGATGAGGTGTTCTTCCTCCAGGCATCGGGTGGTGAGGGACTGGTAGTGGCAGAGGCCCAGGACCTGCATGTCCTCAGCAGAGTGGGACGGGGAGTTGAAATGTTCGGCCACGGGGCAGTGGGGTTGATTGGTGCGGGTGTCCCGGAGATGTTCCCTAAAGTGCTCTGCGAGAAGGTGTCCAGTCTCCCCAATGTAAAGGAGACCGCATTGGGAGCAACGGATACAATAAATGACATGTGTGGATGTGCAGGTGAAATGTTGCTGCTGTAACATGTAGCCCAGCAACATGGGCTCCTTCATAGGCACCTTCCAAACTCGTGACCTCTACCACCACCAAATATAGGACAGTACACATGTGGGAGCATCACCACCACAAGGTTTCCTTCCAAGTCATTCACCATCCTGACTTGGAAATATATTGCCGTTCCTTCAGTGAGACCAGGTTTAAATCCTGGGACTCCCTCCCTAACAGCACTGAAGGTCGACCTACAGGAAAGGTGATTATCTGAAATATTAAGCAGCTCACCACCACCTTCTCAGGGGTAATTAAGAATGGGTAATTAATGCTGCCCTTGCCAATGACGCCCACATCCTGCGAATAAACAGAATAAATACATTTTCAATTAGATTTCAAAGTGTACTTCAGTGTGACTACAAAGAGCAACATACCTTTCAGTATTAGATGCAGGGCTGCTTGTGCATACAGGGGGTGAAGGTTCAGTTACATTCGTTACAGATGTACAGATTTCCATGCCTTCTTGATGGTGTTGCCGCTGAATCTCAGGTGTTTCAATTTCCCCAGAACTCTGGGACACAGACGTTTCTTGCCCACGTGATCCTGGATCAGGATTGAATTGGACTTCTGACAGAGGAGTGAGAACAACATGTATTTAGTGCCTTACATTTGTTATACCTCTGGCTCAGTTAAATCTTTAGCATTTTCTGATGAACATACACACAACCTATACAGCCACTAATGATTTGTAATAACAGAAGCAATACTTTTCTCCATTCTAATGAACTGCTTGACATGATCAAGTGTATTTATTATTTCTTCTTTTTTATTGTCCTGTCTCGAAGATGGTAATTTTTTTCTTGGGTGATGGCCCTGAAGGGCTAACCTCCATGATATTCTGTAAACATCAGTCATATGTTTTAAAGTCAGTTTTCAACAGCAGCCAGAGGAATGTCATATGACTGCATTAAGTTAATAGCACCAAAATCATTCTTATGTGTCAGGATTTAGCTCACAGTAAATGATCACAACTTAAAAACAGATTAAGGCCAAAATTTTACCCCCAGTGGGAGTGGGAGTGGGTTGGCAGACAAGGATGGACCGTAAAATCAGTTGGCAAGGGCAGATGTTTGCTCATCTCCTTCATCACACAGGAATCCTGCCAGCAACAGAGGAGATGTCAGGTGATCTTCTCCTTCAGGCCAATTAAGATCCTTAAGGGGGGGTGCCCACACCAAGTGGCAAGGTTACCAAGGATACCCTGCACGCCTGTGAGGAAGTGAGTGTTCCACTTTCTGGTACCCTGTGCTGAACAAATGGCTATCCAATGGAAAGGACCCACACCTGTTTGAACATCCCTCACACCATTCTGCTAGAGTTCCAACTGCCACCAGTTCATCAGCCCTCCCCTCAGGGCCTGGCTGACCAGCTCTGGCAAAGCTACCCCACTCACGTCCATATCTGAGCCTCAGTGGGGCTGGTTGAAGTCCCAGCAGTGGCTGCCATTCCTAGAGGCACTAAAGTGCTGGAGCAGCTATCTGATTAGCTGGCATCTGCATGAGGCCACACAGGAGCAGAAGCCATGACTTCAGGCAACTAATTGCCTGACCACTGTATAATCTGGCTGATGCTTCCCAGACCAACAGAAAGGGGCTCATGTTCTACTTTTCAGTCAGTGGGCAAGGCCACTACTTCTGCATAAAATCCTGTGGTAGGGTCACGGCCCTTGATCAGCAACAATCCTGATGCTTTGATGAATGTATAATAGCCACTAGTAAAATGTTTGTGCCATTGACCATGGTCAGTTGAGCATTTTTGTTTCAATTGTATATCAGATGATAGTAATTGAGTTGACAGTCACACTGCAGTAACATGCTACGTGGTGCCACCTAGTGGCCAGAACTTTAACCTACACCATGACATCTGGCTGAGCAAAAGAGAATTGGGAGTGAGTTGACACATCAAATAATAACAAATTAATTGTTGTAAAAATATGATCATAAACATTGATGAAGAAGCAGCAAGATTACAGAACATGAACTGTGGATGACTTTTAATAATAGAGATATAATTTGTTCAAGCTGCAGTGTGTAAAATTTGACTAGACTTGGGTAAAATGTAGCAAAACAATCTTTAAATAAATGTGGGTTTAAATGCAATATTTTTTCTGACATTTTGTTTGCTCTGCACAATGAGTGAGACCAAAAGAATGAGAAGATTGTCCTTTAATTTGTAGCACCAGTGAAATCTTGTGCTTTTCGATGTTGCATTGTTAAACCAGTGAAGCTGCTAACACTGGGAGTCAAATTGTCCTCAGAGAGTTCAAGGGTATTGTGAATACAGAAAGATCTTGCTGGCGCTCTGGATATGACTAACATTCTGGCTGTCAGAGGGAATTCTCACATGCTACAAACACACACACAGACACACACACACACTCGCTAGTCTGAAAGTAACATTTGAGTACAGATATGTAATTGCAGCTATAAGGCAAAAACAAAGTAGGCACCAACGTGGCTGTAAGCTGAGTGACCAAAATATTAAGAGTCTAATTTGTGAGGAAAGATTCCGAAGGGCTGGCTTTCTTCGGAAAAGGAACACCGAGAGATGAAGTTTGCACATCAGGAAGGAGAGTGAAAGAAGTTAATTGGAAAAACTATTGGCTTTGCCAAAGTACTTGAATACCAGGGAACACCAATTAAAAGTAAGAATGTTTGAAACTGATTTTCCACCCACTCATTATCAATTTTGGGAAAATTGAGCCCAGGAAAAGTATTCAATGGTAAATTATATTTTTTATTTACCAAAGGTAGTGACGTGTAGAATAAGTTCACCAGTAAAGGTTACTGAAGTGCAGCAGAAATGGATTTAAAAACAACTCTATGTGTTTCTGGTGAGGCAAGGGATTGGATAATATGTTGAGGAGTTCAGCAGCTGAGGTGAGGTTAACAAAAAGAAACAGACTTGTCAAAAGAAATAGCCTTTCCTGGTTCAAAACAAAACAATCTGACCTTCCAATGCCTCATGGGAAATGTGTATTTACATCTTATTTTATATCAGCGACGTAATTGCTGGGTCATACTTTGCAACCCTCAGTTTTCACCCCATGCATCAGGCATAAGTTCAACACTGTCCTCACAGTCAACCCAGTATATTGCAGTGATTACATTCAATCTTCTAGGAGATCAGATGTGAGGAATTTCCAGTCACTTCAGAATCTAATTTGCCAGCTTGAGATCCTCAAGAAGCCTTTGGGAGGCAGTGCAAAGAAGGTTCACTCAACTGATACCAGATGTGGAGGGTGGCTTATGAGGAGATGTGCAGGTTGGGTTAATTGGCTATGCTAAATTGCCCATAGTGTTCAGGTTAGGTGCATAAGTCAGGGGTAAATATAGAGCAATAGGGTAAAGATATGGATCTGGGTGGCTTAGTCTTCGAAAGGTTGGTGTCGACTTGTTGGGCCAAATAGCCTGTTTCCACACTATAGGGATTCAATTAATTTAGAATTTTGGTTGCATAGTTTGGGTCTGTACTCATTGGAATTTACAAGAATGAGAGGCAACCTTATTGAAAAATGCAAGATTCTTAGGGCTTTCCAGGGTAGATGTGGAAAGGCCGTTTCCCCTCAGATTAAAGGGCTGCACATTTAAGGCAGAAATGAGGAGGAATTTCTTCTCTCAGAGGGTAGGGAATCTGTGGAATTCTTTACTGCAGAGGGCTGTCGACGTCGTGTTGTTAAGTATGTTCAGGTTGTGATAGTCAGATTTTTAATCAGTAAGGGAATAAAGGGAATATAGGGAAAAGGCAAGAAAGTGGAGTTGAGGATTATCAGATCAGCCATGATCTCACCAAATGGCAGAGCAGATGGGCAAAATGGCCTATTCTGTTCCTCTGTCTTATGACCTTATTTACAGTTAATTTAAACAAGGGAAAAGAAATGTGAGTTACCTCTGCCATCACTTACCAGAGGACTGGTGTGGAACAGTGGCTTCTCCACTTTGGTGATCTTCGTTTGCTGTTCTTGGCTTTCCCAATGAAAGTGGAATTAAACTAGGAGTCACTGGCAATGTGGAACCACTTTGAGCAGGAGGCCCCAGCACTGAAGACGACATGAGTGGACTACCTGGGAAGCCCTCATAGTTCCTACTGGCACAGTGTTGCTCTTGATAATGGTCATATGGACACCCACAGTGTGAGTGTTGTTGAAAATCTGGGCTGTACTTCAATTCCGGATACCTTAAGAAATGTGTACATGATTCAGGAGATCCTTCCATGCCTCTCTGAAGCTGTCCGCGAGAAGAGGCTGGAATCTGTGAGGGATAAGTGTGTGCCATTGGTGCTGGAATTGCCATATTGGTATGTATGTGGTTATAACTGAATGGGCTATATCCATGTCCTCTTGGGTACTGGCTGTATGAATGCTCAGGCATCAGCAAAGGAACTGGTGGGGGTGCCTGACCATTTCTTATAGGGTGGTTTACCAAATGTGGCTTCAAATGCTCATGCTGCCACATGTCTGGGTCTGGAGGACAAGGGTGCTGGTACAAGGAGTCATGATCCAGCTTGAGCGTATTAAATGCTGCTGCCGATCTCTCGATCTCTTCTTCTGACATCTTCAAGGAACAGTTCCGACAAGTACATCCATGAGACATAATCTCAGAAGCATCTTGCTCAAGAAATTGGACATGCTGTCCGTCAAGGAGACCTTCCACCTGACGGTAATCCAGCAGCCGGTTCTTGTTTGTTTTCAGGTCATGATCTCTCTGGGTATCATCTCGAAGCCTTACTCGGTGGATAGGTCCTTGATGCAATCTTTCTGAACAAGGATACTGATGGAACATGGATGGGTAAACTTGAAGTACTTCATTGCATGGCCTTTGGTAGTTCATTCTTTCCAACATTGCAGCCTGGTGGTGAATGCTATCTATGTTTTCCACATGGTCATAAGAATCATGCGACCTCCCTTCTAGCCCCACGTCATTCAATTGTAGCACATTCCTTTCATACATGGGCCGTCTTCGGTCCAGTGTTAGATCAGGCCTATAGTAGATATCATTTCGAATCCCATCGGGACTGTGACTGTATCCAGGTATTCTGCGCTCTGGCGAGTGCTGGTTGGCTTTGAAATGATAAGGATGATTGGTGTTATGAATGTTTCTTGGTAAAGTGGCAAACCGATTCATCTCACAGGCATCATCGTCATCCAGGATGTCCGTCTCCCTGTCATTGGCGACAGGTCGCCCGTTGGCACGGTTCTGCAAGGATGACCCAGTCTGTGCGGTCACATTGTGCGTGTTCTTCACTGCGGCCACGCCAAACCCGCTGAGAAGCTGATCCAACTGCTCCTTCTCTATTTGTGATGGTGCAGGCTTCGTACTGATACTCTGCTCTTCTGTCTTTATGGAAGCAGTGGAGTGACCCGAGTCCGTGCTGACAGACAAGGTGTGCCCACAATGAACAGACACCACACTTAATGGGCTACCATTGGCAGTGCCAGTGCTGGGACTTCTTTTCTTCACTTTGGCATAGAGACTTCCATCTAGTGGACCTCGTGTGTGTAATACTTCTTGCAAAATACAAAGGTTTATAGTAAGTGGCAGCATTACATACAAGTTGCATGTTTCGATAAAATACACATTTCTATTCGACACATCCAGGACTAAGATGACTGCAGTCACAGACTATATGTTTACATGCATTATATATAAAATAGTAGGGTTATACAGCATGGAAACAGACTCTTCAATCCAACCAGTCCATGCCAACCATAATCCTAAACTAAACTAGTCCCACCTGCCTGAACTTGGCCCATATTCCTCCGAACTTTTTTTATTCATGTACTTACCTAAATATTTTTTAAACATTGTAACTGTACCTGCATCCACCACTCCTTCTGAAAGTTTATTCCACATACTATCCACAATCGGTGTAAAAAAACTGCCACTCATGTCTTTTAAATCTTTCTCCTCTTTAGGCATGGGACTACCATTAAATTGTATTCTAGCATAAATCAGGAGTGAGTAGATTAATTGCCAATCCAAACCCTAATGATGGGAGGTAGTCAAAACACATCAGGCATTTGTTACTAAATCTAGGCTGAACTCCTAAATTCATCATCTCGTAGGCGCTTAGTAAAGGCTCCTTTAATTTTCTCCACAGATTCCAGTCTTATAAAGCAACCAAAACTTTGGACCTCACTTTGAAGAAGTCTGGTCACCGTGCAAAATAATCTACTTTGGTCCATTGGTTCAAACTGAACACTCCTCAAACATGTTGAAAAGCAAATGTATCTATCCTGGGGGCATTTTGTCACCATACCCCTGCTGCAGTGTGTATACACTCACTACATGGATGTTACGCTTCAGGCTGCTGTTCTCGTCAGTACAGAGAAATAGCGAACAGCAAAGTAGGTATATGTAGTTTTTAAATCAATGGTTTGACTGACAGAGAGTGGTTCGTGTGTGGAATGAACTGTCAGAGGAAGTTTTTAAATGCATGAATTGGAAGACTTGGAGGGATAAGGGCCAAATGCAGGCAGATAGGACTAGTTTAGTTTGGGAACATGGTTGGCGTGGACTGTTTGGACTGAAGAATATGTTTCCATGCTTTATGACTCTATGAGTACATTTCAAATCAGTGTTAACCAAGTAGAAATGCCCAGTCATCAGGAAGGACTGTAGCTAAATGCAAATCTTTGCTTTCTCAGGTTGCTGGTTTGTGTACTGGTAAAATCTATCCTGGCAGTAGAGTGTGCTCTTCTGAGTATTGGACAGTGGGACCTTCACTCTGCAGTAGCTGAACCACTTCCATTTTCCAAAGCTGACATCTTTTGCCATGCCAAGCACAGATAAAAAACACAAGCTTCTCTGCAGTAAACTGAAAGATGCCTTTTAAACCACCGAATCAATCTTTAGACAATGACAAGTCATCTGTGGGAATTGTAATGGAACACTCCTTCAAAGCAATGTGAAATGTAGGGCCAGGTTTGTTTTCACCGTGTGGTGTGACAGCTCAAAATAGTTCAAAGTAAATTGATGCCAACCTCAGCCAGAAGGCTGGTGTGGTTAAACAGCAGCCAATTCTTTGGAATAACCTCCTTTACAGAACTGTCCACGAGACAAAATGTAGAAAGCACAAAGAGTCGTGCAGACAGAAAATCACACATGAGTAAAATTTAAAGGGATGGAGAGTATCACAATTGGCTGACAAGAAATCTGAAAAGCTCTTGGAAGAACATGGAAGATACGTCAATCCATTCCCAAGCTGAAGGGTCAGGTTTGTATGTCCCTGATTTCCATCATTCCACCTTTGGAGTCCATGTCTTCACCTGCCCTGGGTAAAAACTCTGGAGTGCCTTTCCTAAGTCTCTCCCCTTCTCTCTTTCATCTTTTAAGACACTCTTTAAAGCCTACATCTTTGACCAAGCTCTTGGTCACCTGCCCTGACACCCCTATATGTATCTCATTGTCAAATATTATCTGAGGGTATTCCTCCGATGTACCTTACTAAATTAAAGGTGCTATATAAAGACAAGTTGTTGATGGTGTGAATGTGCAGATAAGGGACAAAGCAGCCAAGCACTTTAGCTCCAAATGGAGGTTATGCAGCACGAGGTGGCTGCAATGATGATAAAGCACTCTGCCACCTAATGGCACCACCCCATACGTTGGTACTGTAGCATGCCTGATTCCCACAGTCACAGGCTGTGCCAGCCCAGTGCTGCACGGTAGCTACAGCAGCAGATGGCACAGCTGACCAGAAACTGTGAAGACAACTCCTCACAACCATTGTCTGATCAACTACCATGAGGTTCAAATATGGCGGGTGATAGCTTGGTAGGTTTGAAACAGAAGTGTATTCAGCTTGGTATGGAGATACCTGTATGTGATCCCGGCAGGTGGACACAATGCAGTCTGAACTGGCAGGCATCCCTTCATTAGTTCTTTCTCACATCTCAGACAGGAGAATTCCCATTGGGAAACCTATTTGTGCCAGTACTGATGTAGAACAATTGGCACAGAGACTTGTGAGAACCAAGTGTCAGCAAGAGAGAAAATGGAAGAGCACTGGGCCAGTTAGAGCAGAAACAAAAAGTCCTACTGAACATTACCACTGCTTTCAAACAGATAAGTTATGGGCATCTGTCTCTTTTCCCTGTGTTGCTGTATTACATGAACCAGAGCACACAAGTAAACTCAAAAAACTAGCTTTGTGGAGTGTGGAATATGGTCAACAGTGACAGCACCACACCATTACTTCTTCAATTATGAATATTCGAAACATGTTTCAGTAAAGATAATAAATGCAGGAGTGTCAAGAGGGCAGATTCTGTGTTCAACGTACTGCCCTACTGCCCGTATCAAAATATGCTTTTATAAAGATTACCCCTTTAACACCAAGAATATTGTTTCATTTTTCCATTGACACCAAAATTGGAGGTGAAGTGGACAGCAAAGAAGGTTACCTCAGAGTACAATGAGGTTTTGATCAGATGGGCCAATGGGCTGAGGAGTGGCAGATGGAGTTTAATTTAGATAAATGTGAGGTGTTTCACTTTGGAAAGGCAAATCAGAGCAGGACTTGTATACTTAATGGTAAGGTCCGAGGGAGTGTTTCTGAACAAAGATACCTTGGAGTGCAGGTTCATAGTTCCTTGAAAGTGGAGTCACAGGTAGATAGAATAGTAAAGAAGGCATTTAGTATGCTTTCCTTTATTGGACAGAGCATTGAGTATAGGAGTTGGGAGGTCATGTTGTGAATGTACAGGCCACTTTTGGAATATCCTGTGCAAATCTGGTCTCCCTCCTATAGGAAGGCTGTTGTGAAACTCGAAAGGGTTCAGAAAAGATTTACTAGGATGTTACGAGGGTTGGAGGATTTTGAGCTACAGGGAGTGACTTGAATTGGATTGGGGCTGTTTTCCCTGGAGCATCGGAGGCTGAGGGGTGACCTTATAGAGGTTTATAAAATCATGAGGGGCATGGATAGGATAAATAGACAAGGTCTTCTCCCTGGGGTGGGGGAGTCCAGAACTAGAGGGCATAGGCTTAGGGTGAGAGGGGAAAAATTTCAAAGGAACTTAAGGGGAAACGTCTTCACGCAGTGGGTGGTGCGTGTATGGAATGAGCTGCCAGAGAAAGTGGTGAAGGCTGGTACAATTACAACATTTAAAAGGCATCTGTGAATAGGAAGGACTTAGAGAGATATGGGCCAAATGGGACTAGATTGATTTAGGATATCTGGTTGGCATGGACGAGTTGGACTGAAAGGTCTGTTTCTGTGCTGTACATCTCTATGACTTTATGACTCAGTTATGCCTTTGTTACCTCCAGAGCTGACACTTCCAACATGCTCCTGGCTGGTCTCCCATATTCAATCGTCCATAATGTTGAGGTCATCCAAAGATCCTCTGCCCATGTTTTAACACATAGCAAGTCCCATTCCCCTACCCCCGTGTGCTCGTTGACCTACAATAGTAACCGGTCAAGCAACATTTTGATATTAAAAATCTCACCCTTGCTTTCAAATCCCTCCCTATCTCCTCCAGCCTCACAGCCTTGTGAGATAGCTGTGTTCCTCGAATTCTGACTCCTCTAACAACCCTGATTTTAATCACTCCACCATTGGTGGCTGCACCATCAACTGCCTGTGCTTTAAGCTCTGGAACATTCTGCCTACACCTCTCCACCTCTGTACCTCATTCTCTTCTTTTAAGAATCTTAGGGGTGTTATGGTGGCTCAGTGGTTAGCACTGCTGCCTCACAGCACCAGGAACCCAGGTTCAATTCCAGCCTCGGGTGGAATTTGTACATTCTCCCTGTGTCTGTGTGGGTTTGTTCCAGTTTCCTCTCACTGCCCAAAGATGTGCAGGTTAGGTGAATTGGCCATGCTAAATTGCCCATTGTGTTCAGGGCTGTGTAGGTTAGATGTATTCATCAGGGGTAAATGTAGAATAATACGGTAGGGGAATGAGTCTGGTTGGGTGACCCTTCAGAGGGTTGGTGTGGACTTGTTGGGCCAAAGGGCCTGTTTCCACACTGTAGGGATTCTATTCTTAAAAACCTACCTCTTTAATCAATCTTTTGGTCATATGATTTAATATTTCCTCTGTGGCTTGGTGTAAAACTGTGTTTTATAACATTTCTGTGAAGCATCTTAAAATGTTTAATTATGATAAAGGCAGTACAGAAATACAAGTTGGTGTTCAGGGATGAAAGGAGAACTTTCCAACCTAGAAGTACTCTGTTCGTTTTAATGGAGGCTGTAACTTTGGACTCGTCTGATCTGCAACTGACTAACCCTTGGCAAAACATGCAACTGTTATAAAGCATTCCCTGTATTATTCAGTGCAATGACAGTGCCTTTTTAATTTGTCTGCAGTGATATCGCCAGCTCCTCACAGCTAAGATTGAGGGCTTTTCACAGGCTGGCAGCTTAGAATGAAAACTATTTGCTTGCACAGTTTGGGCTCTGAAGCAGCCTTTACAGACATGCCTTGGCTCTGTGACATGAACTAATTCTCAGGCACTTCCTTATATTCAGCCTGATTGAGCTCAGCTGCTCCCAGAACTGCAGGGTTTTGGAAGATTAGACGATTGCAACAACACCATTCTTTACACGGGCACAACTTGTTTCTGTGCAATTCTTTTCCTCCCCACCTCTAACCTTGTGCCAATCAGATTAGGACACAAAGCAAGTTCAGGAGCAGTAGAAGCAGAGAGGGGGGTGGTGAAGGGGATAGGAAGAGAGTAATATTGGTCCAAATAGTCAGTGGAAGACAGTGGATTCACTCACGGTATATCTCTTTATTTGATGGTATTGATAAAAACCGAGGTATGTGGAGGATGCACCAACTGAAACGATCCTGTAGGTTTGTAATGTCACCAGGGTTTTGAATTCCATGAGGTTTTTATTCATTCTGCTCGGTTGTTTTGATGGGTCCTGAGCAATATTTCCTCTAAACTGTGCGGCCGTATTGCCACACAGCTGCTGGGAGGTTCTGCACATGCTATTTCGTGTATTCTCACAGCAGCAAGAAACAAATTACGGGGTTACGTTAGCTCAGTGCAATGCCTATACCTGCCTTAAAAATGCCTGTTATAGATATTTTCCAATCAACCTGTTCAGAGATTTTATTACACACTTCTGGAGCAGGTAAGATTTGAACCTGGGCCTCTTGGTTCAGGGAAGTTGACCATGAATCCATTGTTGATTGTCAGAAACATCTATCTGGCTCACTAGTGCCCTTTAGGGAAGGAAACTGCCATTTTTACCTGGTCTAGCCTACATGTGACTCCAGACCTACAGCAATGTGGTTGACTCTTAATGTTCTCTGGGCAATTAGGGACGAGTAATAAATGCTGCCTAGCCAGCGATGCCCACATCCCGTAAATGGATTAAAAAGAAAACTACCAGTGCGCTACAAGAGTCTCATTAGCGCCTGTCCGAACAATTTATCTTTCACCTGGGGATTCAAGAGCTTTCTTGACTCAGTATGGAGTTCCACAAACTTTAGAACATAACCTCTGCCTCCATCATGTTCTGCCCATAGCTAATCCTCATGTCCTGCACATCCCTGGACACAATGGGCAATTTAGCATGGCCAATCCACCTAACCTGCACATCTTTGGACTGTGGGAGGAAACTGGAGGGCCCGGGGGAAACCCATGCAGACATGGGGGAGAACATGCAAACTCCACACAGTCAGTCATCCAAGGCTGAAATCAAACCCAGTCCCTGGTGCTGTGAGGCAGTAGTGCTAGCCATTGAGCCACTATGCCACCCTAAGTGCCTGTTGTATTGTGTCAATTCTCTTAATTAGGGAAACTAGCTAACTAAGATTCTGGAGGTTGCCACTGACCATAAACCCATCTGGACTGGCCACATAAACACTTTCAGGCGCTAGGAATTCTGTGGAAAGTAACTCACCTCCCGTCTCTCTCAAGTCTGTCCGCCATCTACAACGCACAAGTCAGGAGTGTAAAGAAATACGCCCCACTTGCCTGGATGAATGCAGCTCCAATGACACTCAAGTGGCCTGATACCATCCAGGATAAAACAGCCCACTTGATTGCCACTCCGTCTATCGCCACACTCCCTCCACCAACGATGCATAGTGGCAGCAGTGTGTGCCTTCTACGAGGTGCACTACAGCAACTTGCCAAAGCTCCTTCGACAGACCCTTCCCAACCCACAACCTCTGCCACTCCATGTGGCTCAGTGTCATACACTGTTTCATAATGTTTTAGTGAATGAGGCATTGCATTAAGTTAAAAGCGTTTGATAAATATCAAGCTTTGTTGCTGTTGAATCAAGCTTAACGATGAACTTGATAATACAACAGGAGACAGCAACAAACAAACAAACTCTGAATCCCATTCTGATACCTTCCAAGCCATCCTCATGGTGAAGGTTGAAGTTCTCGTAAGAATCCCATCTGACGGTAGGATCAGATGTGTTGTAATCTACAGTCACAGTAGAGTCATTCTTCAAATGGTCTCCATCTATAGATGGGGAGAGAAGGTATGATGGATTCCATTAATATGTTCTTGTCAAGTCTCCCAGCTGATAGATCTATCCCCCACAATAACCAGTAGAGATCTGTCCATTAACTGAGATTCAATGAAGAGATCCAGCTATAATATGGCATCTATACTCAGTTCTGACAAAGGGAGCACATGCAAAAAAGAAAGGTTTACATTTGCACTTTTACAACATTTCTGTTTGCTTTGCAGATTGCCAGCAATTCTCTCTTTGAATTGATTCAGTATTGTCACATGTACTTAGATACAGTGACAAGTTTTGTTTTGCTTGCAGTGCAGGCAGATTATACCATACAAAGTGCATGAGGATATCTTGTTTCCAAGTATCCAGTGGTAATGAATTGCTTACCTTTTGTTTTTTCTGGACCTGAAGAGAAAAGAAACTCCACTGCAGCGTCTCGTGGAAATCTGTCGTCTATGAAGAGAGCAGAAAAAGAGTCACCACCACTGATAGTTCTGGTGCAATCACCATGTTATTGAGTCACTGAAGATTTGAAGTAGCATTCTCACTAAACATGAAGTAAACTTGACAAACAGCTCCCTCTTGTTATATAATATGCTTTTCACCTAATCCTCAACCCTGTGGCCTGTGTATTCTATGCTCAGGTAGACTACAGACACTTTGCTGGGCTCCATTACATTGACATGGGTAAGTATACACACAGTTTAAGGCATTTGGTGAGACAAATGAGAGACAGGCAATGAACAGAGCAAGAATATGAGATACACATATTTTAATCATTGGAAGGTTTATTTTCACAGAATGTAGCTTTCATTTTGTGGATTTAAAAGCCCTTTGTGCTCTCCATTCTAAGATTGCAGTCATTTAAGGTGCTGCAACTGTCTTGTATCTAGGAATGGAACATAACTGCTTTCATCAGATTTGTGTGGTACAGTGGTAATGTCCCTACCTTTGAGCCAGGAGAACTAGGTTCAAGTCCTTCTTGCTCCAGATGTGTGTACGAACAGGTTGAATAGAAAATATATTGGCTTTTATTAAATGTCTGTTTTGTTTTACAGAACTGGTTTCTTTCTGTGACTCCAGCCCAGACGGGAAAGCTCCACTGTTTCAGTCTACTTCCTTCCTGAGCAACTGTGCTGAAGTGTTAACAGCACTAATTTGTGGAAACGGCCTTAATCCTAACTGACTTGTTGTGGTCAACTGCAATTGATGCCACAGAGCAAAACACCACTTTAAACCTGGGATTATAATGCACTATTTCACAGCCTTTAGCGCTTCTATGCATGGATCACTTTGAAATGCAGGAGCAGTTACTTTATAGGCAAATGCAGCAGCCATTCTGCGCACAGCAAGATGCCCACAGCAATGGGTCAGTTAATAATATATTTTTGATGTTGAATGAGGGAAGACCATTAGCCAAGACACCTTGAGAATTCCTTTTTCTTCTTAAATTAAATGCAATGGGTTCTTAAGAGTTCCCCCAAACAGAACAGGCAGGCAAAATCTGGCTTTCATATCTCATCCTTGGAAAATCACTTAACCAATAGAGCATTCTCTCAGCAAACTCTCAATAACCACTTGCAATTCTAAAGCACATAATAACTTCTCTCTAGAAATGTCCTAAAACGCTTCATGCACAATGAATTACTTTGAAGAGTAGTGTCCATTGCTATGCAGGTAAAGCAGCAGCCATTGTGCGCGCAGCAAGATCTCTCAAACACAGATGAGTTAAAAGGAATTTTTGGCAGTGCTGTTTGAGGGAAAACTCTGTTTCAAATAGTGTACAGCCAACAAGACAGATGGAAATTTGGCTTTAGGTTTAATATTGAAGGTGAACTGGGTTAGGATGGCAACCTGACATGTAGTCAAGTCCAGGAACGAGGGTTTGGATCAACAAACTACGACCACTGAGCCAAATAGATATTCCAGATGATGGCACCAAGGCAATATGTGGGCGCATTCATTCCCCATGGTCTGCCACCAATCTAATCCAGGCTGAAACTTTGCACTTCCTCAGTGCAAAAGTGTCCCTGAAAACCTCGTTAGGGCTTCGGTAGGAACTTAATTGGCAAATCTCTGGATTGGGGAGTGGAAATCTGCCATTTTACCTGGATTCTTTCTCAACCCCATCCCATTCCATTGTCTGCCTCAGTTCACATGCATCTCACCCCTGTGTGAATGGGCCTACTCCAAGAATCTTGCTCTTTCAAGGCCTGAACGCAAGTCTTGGCAGCACTCAAATGGGATGAGATTCCCAGAGGTCTTTAGGCCCCAGGAACTCTGTACACACGGTAATGAATGCTGGAGAATCAATTGTCTTTGCTGTTCTTGGAAATACACCCTGCCACCTGTTGGAACAGAAATGTGTTGATTAAAACTTCTGAGAAGAGCCCTGATAGTATCTGGGGCACAGCAATTCTAGAGTGGAGCCCTTCAGCCGTTGGCGACAGAATCTGACAATGCTAAACTAAACTATTTTCTGCAATTTGGACCCCAGAAAATCAAACAGGCCAGCATATTAAATGCTGGGAGGAACCCCCTGGGAATGTCTTACCAGATAAGGTAAGATAAAAGGAGGAAGGGTTCTTAAAAATGGTCAGACCTTTCCTTTTGATTCAAGATCAATTTGATCCTTAGTTGGTGAGACATTAAACATAACGATGGGGCTGATCATGGAGCATTTCAGGTTTTGCTCCACAAGACTAGGGATACTACTGTTCCTGAAAAATCCCACTGACCTCCGTAAGCATCATCCAGTTCATCCTTTCCAAACCAGAGCTGGGTGCCATGGATAGCACAAGTATGGAACTGTACTCGGAAAACAACGTCACGCTCCGGGTTTTTGTATTGCTTATGGTAACATTTCACCTGAAAAGGGAAAGATGGAAGAACATGTCTAAGACTGAGCCACTGACTGGGTATTACCAATAGATACAATTATAAATATGGCTGGGGATCCCTGATGATGTGACACTGATCTTTGAATCTCAGGGACCTGAGCTCACCTCTCGGAGGTCTGTATTTAAATACCACGGAGAGAATGCAACTTGATCAGCTGTGGTTGGTGACTTGCAACAAATTGCAGGGTAAACTTTACAGAAGCGCTACTACAGATGTGCTGCTCCCCCCAGACTCAGTTGATGGAAGTGTTGTTGAGAGAAAGGGGACAAAGGTCAACGTACCTGACTCACAATGCACTGATTTCTGGTGAGGGTCCTGATTCTAACTGCGCCATGCTCCCATTGCCATTCTATGGCCGGGGTAAAGCCACACCAAACTCGCCACGATGAGTTAAAGGAATACAAGTTCTTCTGCAAACGCCTTTAATTCTCTCGAGCATTCCTCAGTTGAAACATTCTGTGTCAGATATGAGAGCAGAAGTATATGGAAGAAAGGTAAAGAAATGTCTTTCCCAGACCATAAAAGATGTGAGTTATTCAGCCTGGTGTTGCCATAGAATTGGTAGACCAAATGGCTTCCTCGTGTGCTGGAACGATGCTATGACTTGTCCTGTGGCACAAAAGGGATTCCAGAAAGCCTCTCATTTCTGTCTCTCTGACATCCTGACCTCACTGCACTAGATCGACTGTCCACGTGCAGTCAATTGGTGGAAAATTTGAGTGTGCAAGACTGACATGTAGGAGAAGATCGAAGTGTCCACGTGCCAAGCATTCTGCATTCCTCAAGTCATCTATCATTCTTGACAGACTAGTATTGTTTCTGTCCACTGAACAAGAAGGAAATCTATGGTTTACCAATGATTGCTCCATTTTACCTGGTGAATGGAGACTGTGGGTTGAATGCTTCAGCCCCAGCTTCCTTTTTATTCATTTGTGGGATGTGGGCACCATTGGCTAGACCAGCATTAATTGCCCATCCCTAGTTGCCCTTGAGAAGTGAGTTGTCTTCGTGAACCACTGCAGTCCAGCTGCTGCGAGGATGGGAACTGAGGGGCAGAGCCTGGAAATGCTAGCATGTCGGTTTCAATTTTTGTGAGGTGGGTTTGTGGCTGGAAGGGCTACGAACCCCCATGGGCAGGGAACCAATTCAGGCTGTTAAAGGCCTAATTAAGGTCAATTAAAGAAAGTTGGCTGGAAGTTACCCATTGGCCCCCCCAGTTTCCCACACCACTAGGCGCCAGCATTCCTGGCAGGCCTATAGGCCCTACCTTGCCTGCCTGGGTGCTGGAGCAGCCAGAGGCCACTTTGTAGAGGGGCATTCCTCCCACCATAGTGGGCATTCCTCCCACCTGGTTGCTGAAGGGATTTTTTATTTCAAGATTTTTAAATGTAGAAGAAAGGGATAGCTCCATGTGGAAACACCCTCTCCCTTACTTACCTTCCACTGCTCCTCTCAAGCTGGGAGACCTCTGATTGGCCGCTCCAGCTTCACAATCCCACCCAATGTCCTTATTTGGTCTCCAGGGCAATTCATTGAGCACTCCCCTAAAAGTACTAATTAGCAACCTTTCCGCCCCATCCTCTGAGGGCTGAGTTCTGGAAATAGCCTCAACTCCTCTTTTCCAACCTCTGCCCACGTGGAAAATCCAGTCTTGCCTTTTCAACGTTAGGATGGAGGAGTTGGGTTCCTCAGAAAGTGTATGTATTTACAGAGGGTCTTCCATCCAGAGAAGTTTGAAGGCCATAAATACAGGCAGTAAGGTACCTGTGTAACAGCAAGAGAGTCAGATCAAACAGAATTTGAGTTTGCCCTTTGTTTCATCAGTTCAACTGGTGCAAACCAAATTTGAAACTTTGCAGCCTCACAAGAACACAAGAGATAGGAGCAGGGGCAGTTGATATGGCCCATGAGTTTGCTTCACTATTCAGTGCAATCATGGCTGATCTTGAGTGGTCTGAGCTTGAGCTTGGCCCAAGTATTTTATCAAAAGTGTAATTTCCTTAATAATCCGAGGTCAAGGAATTCCTTTGTGGACAGGTACCTCAACAGACAAATTGGGTGGGATAACATTTACTTGTGGTAGCGTGGATTACACGTGCTTTAACTGTACGAGAACAACAGGAGATCAAGATTGCACTGGTTCTTACCTTGTACCAGTAAGTTAATGGACCGGCCTCGGCAAACTCTGCCACTGGAGGCCCTCGTCCATTTGAGTAGGCCAATGGCATGTGAACAACGCACTTGAACAACTTCAACCCCCAGCTGGGAAGCATCAAATCCAATGGTGCAGCAGCAACCCTTTAAGCGCTGCAGCTCATTACCATCAGGACAGTTGTACTGAGCAGAAGAATGTGGGTCCATGGCACAACAGAGACATGGAGGTCAATACTGCTCCCAAATCAATGCAGTCTGTCAGGGGACCTTTCATCTGCAAGTCAGGAAGTGAAATAACAGCACTCTTGAGATTTTCACTTGAGTTCTCATGTGGCCCATCAAACATGATAAAAAGTAAATTGGGAACAATTGTACCATCTTGGAGGTAAAGCAGGACAGGACCAGTAAAAGTCCTATAATCTCAATTGTTCTGATATTTTTTCCAAGTGTCCCAGTTCTCCTAAGGTCCACCTGTCTAGTGTTGCTTCCTCTACCGAAATTTCAATCGGGAATGTCACATAATGAAGGAATCATGACTGTTTCCTAGATAACAGTGATAATAGTTTCTATATTCAACTAGAAAAACAGAGTTGCATTGCTCTTACACCCCAGGGTATCCCGAAGCATTTTATAGCCAATGTAGTACCCCTTGAAGTGTAGTCACTGTTGTAATGAAGGAAGCATGACAACCAGTTTGCAAGCTCCACAGCAAGCTCCAAATAGCAACGTGACAATAACCTGATTATCTATTTTAGTGATGTTGATTGAAGGTTAAATGTCTGAAGACCAGAGAGAATTCCCTTGCTCTTCTTTGAATTGCATAGTGGGCTCTTTTACATTCACCTTAGAAGGCAGATATGTTCCTGGTTTGATGTCTCATCTGAAGGATGGCAACTGAAACAGTGCAGCAGAATCTCAGTACTCAATGGCACTCATTCAGTATTGCCCCTCTGCAAGTGCAGCGATCCCTCAGTGCTGCCCCTCCAACTGTGCAGTGCTCCCTCAATACTCACCCTTTGACACAGCGGTTAATGCCTCACAACTGATCCACTAACAGTGCAGCAATCTCTCAGTACTGCTCCTCTGACAGTGTTGTAATCTTTCAGTTCTGATTTTCCAACAGTGCAGTGCTCCCTCACTACCGTTCATTTGAGAGAGAAGTGATGTCTCTGAATTGATTCTCCAACAGTGTGGTGCTCCCTTAGCACCTCCGACAGTGTGTCCTGTCTCAATACAGTGCCTAAATCAGGCTTCAACCAAGGAGTACAACTCAATGACAAATTTTGTTAAGAAACAGGGATAATGAAGAGCAGATCTCCTTCAATGTGCCTGGTAGATGTGGAGCAGTTAATAAATGCCAGCATTGGGGTACCAGTGTGCAGTGTATTCACAGCTCCTTTAAAGAACACCTATTATCCTCTCCAACTTTGGATGTGGAGATTTAAGTAGCAGCGAAAAGATTAAAGAACACAGGCATCGACAGAAAGAATCTGTCTAGCAAACCCAACGAATGCATTGAACAAAGTGCGAATGCAACTGTTAAAAAAAATCCCCATAACCTTTAAGCAGCAACCGAAATAATCATTCCCTTTAAGAAACCTACCTGAATAGTCAAGGACTGCTCCCCGTGTGTAGACAGGGTTTTGGCTCAAGTCACAAAACTTGATTCGGTGCATTCGAAGAAGTCAATGAACTGGAGTATGCCTGGTGTCTGACACTATGTTCTGTCCCCCAGCAAGAGAGGGGTGGAAAGCACTCTGTAGACTAGGAGTTTGCGCAGCCTTGGCAAACAACTACTTTGTTAGGCAAGGCTCTGCTGGGGGAAAAGAAAACTGCAGGAGCTCTTTAGAAAACAAAGTGGACTTTCCATGCTTTGACCAGAAACTTGGGGGTGGGTCTGGAGGAATTAAAATTGACAATCAGCCCTGTGACATGTGGGTGGGACTCCAGGGGGAGAAGCTTGTTCTTGGTATACATGGCCTTCCTTTTGGGTAAAGAAATTCGAGTTTGGGTGGGAGAAGGGACAACACAGTGCAGACGATAGTAATCAAGGCTGAAGGTTTAGGTAGCCTATTGCAACCATGAATTCACTGAGCTTAATTACTGTTAATTATAGTAGCCTAATAAGCAGTGCTTAAAGGGGCCTGATACAAAGCCAGGTAAGTTTTTTTTTGCGTCAATTGCAGACCACCCCTTTCTTCTGCCAGTACTTACTTATTGACCACAACTCCTCCAGTCTCATTTGCGCCTATCGCTTGCCAGCTTGATGCAGCTGGGGCCTGAGGCTGAATTAGCAGTTCACCTCAGGCTAAAGTCTTGGTCATGCATTCCAGATATGTTTCACAGTGGTTCCTGGCATATATTAAACCTGTCTTGTATTATAATGATTGAAAGAATCTCGAGAACATTGACGAGAAGAGGCAATATAACAATGATAAACATTAAGAGCATCAGTTTAAATGTTGTGTCATCATATGTGGTCTACATTAAAGCAGTTTACAGATTAACACTGCTCCCTCGCAACTGACCACTTCTTCGACCAGTCCTTGATCCTGCACTCACCATGATGTCTCCCTTCAGCAGTAAGGCTGGCTCGATGGAGATGCACAGCTTCTTACACCCAGGGCCTTGGACACTGCTGCAGGACAGAGAGGAAGCAAGGAGTTGTTAAGCTCATACAAAAGATGCATGGGTGCATGACTGAAAACCTACACAGGGCATCTTGGCACCAGTGTTGCCTGACAGAGTGCCAAGCAAGTCATGAAACTGATTAAATCCTTTGTGTTTCAACTTTAAAAAATCATAGTTAAAAATCACGCAACACCAGGTTATAGTCCAGCAGGTTTAACTGGAAGCACTAGCTTTCGGAGCGCCACTCCTTCATCAGATGGATGTGTCCACAATCACCTGATGAAGAAGCAGCGCTCTGAAAGCTAGTGCTTCCAGTTAAACCTGCTGGATTAAAACCTGGTGTTGTGTGATTTTTAACTTTGTACACCCCAGTCCAACACCGGCATCTCTATATCATAAAAAATCATAAGCATCTTGGATCTATAAGCAGCTTGCTGGAATCACTGTCGTGTACAATCTGAATGATGGGGACTACTGTGGTAAATTTAAGATATATTTGACATACAGACCAAGGAAAACATCTGTGCAAGTGTTTTTTTTGAGAAGAGGTCGCTGGATTGTCTTCTCATTATTCAGTGAAACGTATTTCTGGGCATTTCCTGTCTGCAGAGCAAATAAACAAACAACAATAAGCCACTTACTAGATTCCTGATGTGTAGACAAGTTGCATAGACTGATAAATCTTCAGAAATGGGTGGTATCCTGTAATTAAGCAGAAATCCATTCATTTCCATGTGGTCAAACAAAGTCAACATTTCGACTTCAAAGAAAAGCAGAACAATCAACAGATAGGAAAGAATTTGGGGCAATTCCAGAGGCTACTGCACAAAACACAAGGGAGAGGATATGAGGGACTCTGCTCATCCTGACTTGACACACATTAGCCTGGGGTTGCCAGCAGTCAGAGTTATTAATGGATGCTTCCCCAGGTAGGAGTGACTATACAAATGTTGCTCAAGATAAAATTCAGACAAACCCATTGCTGACCTTAAGAGTTAATATGGAAAACTGGAAGCTCCTCCATTGGTTCCCTCTTTACAGAAAGCATCAACAACACAGAAGTGGACCATTCAGCTCAACCAGACTATGCTGGTGCTGTGCTCCACACAAACCTCATCATCTCACTTCATCACCATATCCTTCAATTCATTTCTCCTTTATGTGTTTACCAAGCTTCCCCTTAAATGTATCTTTGCTATTCACCTCAACCATTCCCTGTAGGAGTTCCACACAGCCATCATTCTGTGGCTAAACAGGCTTCTCCTGAATTCCCTGTTGGATTTATTTAGCGACTATTTTAATATTGATATTGACCCCCTGGTCTGGTCTCAATGCAAAGCTGGAAACATCTTCTCTATGTCCACCCTTTTAAACCCTTTCACAATCTTAAAGGCCTCTGTTAGGTCACTGCTCAGTCTTCTCCTTTCTAGACAAAAAAAGCCCTAGCTCAGTTCATCTGCAGTTGAAACTCTTATCCATGCCTTTGGTACCTCTAAACGTGCACCTCTGGATCACCTCTCATATTCCATTCAGAGAAAGTGAGGAATGCAGATACTAGAAATCAGAGCCGAAGAGTGTGGTGCTGGAAAAACACAGCTGGTCAGGCAGCATCCGAGGAGCAAGAGAGTCAACACTTCAGGCATAAGCCCTTCATTAGGAATGAGGCTTCATTCCTAATGAAGGGCTTATGCCCAAAACATTGAGTCCCCGCTCCTCGGATGCTGCTTGACCAGTTGTGTTTTTCCAGTGCCACACTATTCAACTCTCATCTTCCATCCTCAATACATTGACATCTGCTTGACAAGCTGCCAATTATGTGCTGTACACCAAAAGCAGGACAAATCCAACTTGGCCAATACTTCATCAGTCAATTCTCAATCATCACTAAAGTGATGGAAGTTGTTATCAACAGTGCTATCAAGCAACACATGCTTAGCAATAACCTACTCGCTGATGCTCAGTTTGGGTTCCACCAGGGCCATTCAGGTCCTGACCTTATTACAGTCTTAGTCCAAACATAGACAAATGAGCTGAACTCCAGATGTGAGGTGAGAGTGGGAACCCTTGACTTCATAGTGTTATCAGGGAGAGAGTTCCAGCATTTTTGCCTCAGTGACCCTGAAGGAATTGTGACGTAGTTCCAAGTCAGAATGGTGAGTAACTTGGAGGGGAACTTGCAGATGGTGGTATTCTTACCCATCTGCTGTCCTTGACCTTTAAATGGAGGACGTCACAGATTTGGAAGATGCTGTGAAAGGAAAGTTGGTGAGTTGCTGCATTGCATCTTGTAGATGTGATTTGGAGGTACCAGTGTTGGACTGGGGTGAACAAAATTAAAAATCATGCAACACCAAGTTATAGTCCAACAGGTTTATTTGGAAGCACTAGCTTTCAGAGCACTGATCCTTCATCTGATGAAGGAGCAGTGCTCCAAAAGCTAGTACTTCCAAATAAACCTGTTTGACTATAATCTGGTGTTATGTGATTTTTAATTTCATCTTGTAGATGGTAGACAATGCTGCTACTTTTTGTAGTGGCAGTGACTGTTTAAGGTGGTGAAAGTGGTGGCAATCAAGTGCGCCACTTTGTCCTAGATGATGTCAGGTTTCTTGAGTGTTGTTGAAGCAGTGGGGAGTATTCCTCACACTCCTGACTTTTGCCTTGTCAATGGTGAACAGACTTTGAGGAGATAGAAAGTGAATTGTTCACCACAGAACTCCTAGCCTCTGACCTACTCTTGCAGCAACAATACAGTCCAGTTGAGTTTCTGCTCAATGGTAATCTGCAGGATGTTGACAGTAGCAGATTCAGCAATGGCAACGTCACTGAACATTGAGAGGAGAAAGTTAGGATTCTCATCTATTGGAGATGGTTATTACATGATACCTGTGTGGTGAGAACATTACTTTCTTCCCTAAACAACTTCACTTTTCTATCCCCCTTTCAAACCTTGCTTAAAATAGCCTGTTTGATCAAGCTTTAGATCATCTGTCCCTAATGACTCCTTTCTTGGCTCAGTCCCAAGTTCTGTTTGATAATTGTCCCTGTGAAGCACCCTTGGTACATTAATGGTGCTATATAAATGCAAGTTGTTGTTGTTGGCTGAGATGACGGTATGGGCTCTTGCAATTTTCTGGAGTTCAGAGAGAAGAACATCAGCCAAACTTCCCTTTCTTTGAGACAAGCCAACCACATGCTACAAGTTTGGGCTTAACAAGTCAACCTCACTCACCCTGTACGATGGTCAAAAAGCACACTGACACTCATTGCAAAGTTAACATGGGCAATCAGTCAATTGTATGAGGAACCAATAGAGTCAGTGTCTTTAGCAGAGAGCTAATGGAAGAGAATGTGAAGAGGTGGGGTGTGGGATGAAATTTGCAAACAAGCAGATTAAATATGAATAAATACAATTAGAACAAAATTGTTCAGGGCAGAGTCTGGGAAAATGGAAAATCCTTACTGTATGTTGTTTTTGGACAGGGATAACTTTACCCATGGGCTGTGTAACTCAGGGGTTAACTGCATCAAGAGCAAAATGTGAGTGAAACATTAAGCACACAAAGTCTGCCTGTAGTCCAACAAATGATGTGATAACTGCTGGAGTAAATGTTAGCACAGGTCCAAAGCCAAAACAAGAACCATTTGAAACTTTGATTTAGAAGGAATGTTGGCCTAGAAGAAATGGGTCGAATGGCTTCCTGCTTTATTGTAATGACTCTATGAGGATTAAAAAGAGTAAGTGCAGGATGCTCCTTAGTGCAATAGTTCACATGCATTCCCATTATCAAGGCCATATGACTGACAATCCTGTTTTCAGTTTTACTTACATCGAACCCAACAAGTTGTTTTACAATTTGTGAGTATATTTCAGTCCTTTAAGAGGAAACTTTAGAAGTTCGGGAGAGAGGAAAACATGAAGCGACCTTGACTTTGTGGGTTAGCTATGTTTACATGGTGATGGCTATCCTTTGATTTCCTTATGGAGTCGAACAGAAATCTCTCACGAGTGAAATTGACAACTACAGATGGAACCTCATTGGTGTCTAAGCAACATGGTATATGGCGAGATTAGTGGTAGAATTGGATAAGACATCCAGTGAGACCTGTCTCAATGGCAGGAGCATCTTGCTGCATTTTTTATGCTTTTGATGAGTGGTGAGATTAGTTTCTTGCTAGGCAGCAGTGAGTTGCTAATTAAGGTAGTTTGTAGTTTGTTAAACCCCTTGTTAATGGTACAATTCACCTCATTAATATTGAGCTTCCGTATCTTACCAAATCTGCCAAACAAGCTAGATGTCAAGAAATCTTGATATGGAAGTCACAGTGGATACCTGATGGCTTCAGCTCATTGCTGGCTGTGAGCCTTCATGTTGCTCAGCATTAAATAGCATCTCAGGGTTTGATCCATAGGCACCAGCCGCGCGCACCCCTTGTCCAGAGACATTGCATCTGACATTTGCCACCCTTTGTGATCGTCATGCCACCTCACTGATATGCTTGCAGAGTGCTTAAGAAGCACGGGCCCACATTGCAGGGTGCACTGGCAACTAGTATTGAAAGGCTACAGCAAGTATACTTTGTACACAAGGACAGGCACTTCGCTCACAGACTGGACAGGTTGCATCTCATGGCTGCACATTTGTTTCTTTTTTAATACTTGCTTGCTTGGTGCCTACCTGCAAGCTCGCAGTATCCAGGTCATGTCTTGCCAATTAGCACAGTCACATAGCCAGGCAGCTTGCTTTGCTGTCAGCAGTCCTCAGTCAAAGGGGTGTGTACACCACTGTGTTGCATCGATCACACACCTGCACATTTGCCAGCAACGTATGTGGCAAACTCACACTATGTGCAGCAAACATATCTGAAGTCTTAGGACAATAGTCGACACAGTCACCATTACCAGCCCATGGATACTTGTCAAGCTACTGACTGAGGTGTTCCTGGTCAGATAATCTCTGCTTCTGCAGTCCAGGGAATGGGTCTCAATGTGTGGCTCCATAGCAACCAGTCTGGGGATTAATTTCAGGCTGAATTTCAAGCCACCAGTCAGGGAACTGGGCATTTTTTGTCTGGGGCTCTCTGGTTAGGTTGATCAAGGCAGTGGGTCATGGTCAGTGTGATGGATGGATCCACAGAAACCAAGGGAAGGGATGTCGGGGGAGGAAAGGGCGATTGCTATTACAGGCTTGAGACTTGGGAACCTAATCTTTGGGATTGGGGCTGCAGAAGTTTGTTTTAGGAGAGGGGGTGAGGGAGAATGACAATTGTGAAAGGGACAACAGTATTAGCAAGGGAGGGAATATGATATAGTTGAGGTGGGGGGTCATGAATATCCAGCCTTGGGATGGGACACTGTATGAACCACATGGGGCACGATTACCTCATAGGCTATGGGGGCTTGGGAACAGGGAGTTAGCAGAGGTGAGCTGGCGAAGACTCATGTGGATAGATTGGGTGGGGACTTTGGGAGATCACAGGAAAATCTATGAAGAAAGGGATTTGAAAGTTGATGACCTCACAGCCATACAAATGTGGAGACTGGAAGCCACTGGCAGAGATGTACTCACTAGCGCTTTCCATTGTGCTGGAAATCAAAAGTGTGCAATGGGACCACACCCAAAGTGGGCATGGTAAGTGACTCGGCCTATGAGGGAGGGGATTGCAGTACCTACCAATGTCAGGGCCTTTTAAAGACTAAGAAAATTATACACAGCATAGGACACACAGACCTATAAGTCCACAATCTCTTGGCCATCCTAGTGCATTGCTCCCTGTTTGCCAGGTACCCTTAGACATCACTGGCCACTTCATTCACACCAACACCTTTGGACACAGAGGCCAGGCAAAGAATAGGGATATTACAGTATGAGGGGCAACTGTCTCAGCAGAACCCATTGCTCTTTATATGCCTGGTTCCTCTTGCTTCCACATGTTGCAGCAGGGCCTCAACACAGACATCAATTCATCGTACATCATGTGTGAGCATGGCGTTAGGCATCATGCTGGCACAGTTACATTCAAGAATATTATAGAAAGTCAAAATAACAGATGCAAGGTCCAACCATGGTTCTTTATAGACACATGACAAATAATGTGCCATGCATTGTCACCTGTGTCACCAAAGTACCATCAATAGGTTTCCTTCTTTCTCTCTTCCCAATATGTCTCAGTGTAGTCCCTGGTTACACAGCTGGGGTGGAGCCTGTTGGCCCTGGAGGTTTGGTTGGGTGACCCTGGGGGCGTTTGAGTCTGGACAGCCCTGACATGCTAAGGGTCCTCTTGGCAGAGGCTGCAACTTCCAAGGGTTGAAGGAGGTAAGACAGGATGGAGGTGAAGGGTCCAGTCACCTCTGGACTTCAATGGTACCTGTGTATGGTTGCTCCGCTGGCTAGGTGCCATCTGGCACTGGCCTGTCTCAATTGAGGAAGTGTGTGTGAGCCTGCTTCCCCACCCTGTTGCCATGCTTTCAGCCCTGATGACCATTAGCTGTAGTGATGGGAGGGCAGGTTTGTGCACCTCTCCAGCAGACCCTGAGGGTATTGGACCTGGTTCTGATCGGCAGAATCCAAACTGTCCAGAGGCAATCAGATGCTCACATAACTCACTGCACTGCCGTAGCCTCTTGGCAATGAGGACCATTGTATCACACAAACTTGTCTACTGCCCCTGTTCCTCCCAGTGCAAATGGACAATGTCCCTGATGGTTGACACCACTGGGTGCTCTCCTGTCTTGGGCTGAGCAGGTGCCTGGTCTCTGACAGTCTTCCAAGTGCCAGTGACCTGAGCTATTTCTTCCTCAGCCAGCCTGTCACAATGAGGCGCTCGCTAGATTATACTCCCACACTTTGTGAACCTAATGTTCCCACCAAGGTGTCAGTAACTGAGCTGGGGTGGGAGGTACAGGAGGCAACTTTACTGATGCTTCCTCTGAGGCCTCGGTACTCTCACTCCCCGAGGTCGAGGAGATTGCTTCTGAGGGAAGCAGCTCTCTCTCCATGGTAATGGTGGACATGCTGGGGGTAACTGCAAGACAAAAGAGAGAGAGAGAGAAGGCATCAAGGCCAGTGATGAGAAAGGGTATGCAATGAATGAGAATGCCAACAGTGACTGTGAGAGTTGCAATGGAATGCAAGTGGTACTTGGTTGGCAGGACACAAATATTTCAGAACACCCACAGAAGCAGTCTCAGTCTTCTCCTGCGAGGACAAGATTCTCTCTTTACAGGGCTGAGAATCGAATGTTGGATACCACACTTCCTGCACTGTTGTAGGCTACCTTCTCCTGGAATGACAGGAAATGAGGAATGAGTGAGGTGAAAGTGGATGGAACAGCTGTTAGTACTGGTGTAGATGGTTGAAAGACAGGGAGTGAGCACACAGTGCTGAGGCCATGCAGGATTAAACAAGAGTGAACGATGGGAGATGTTGCGGGCAATAGTGAGAGTGGCAGAGCATGAGCCTTGGCAGGAGATGGGTGCAGTAGCAGAGAATAAATGTGAGATAGCAGAGAGAAAAGTGTGGCATTTACCCTGGCAGAACCAAAGTCATTGTCCTTCTCATGGCATTATTGGTCATTCCTCTGGACTGTGACCCACGTGCCAACCATGCATCAGGCCACCAGGGTCTGATGGAGTTGGTTCCACTGCCAATCTTCTGGAAAGATGACTCCTCTCCTTTGCACCACTTCCTCAAGCAGGACCTCCAGTTCACTGTCAGTGAATTTTGGCACCATCTTACCTTTTCTTCGACATATTTAGACTCCATCCTCGACCAAACAGGGCAACTTTGGAGCGCCAATGCTCAGCCTGGAGCACACTGTCCTTTTAAAGATAGCACATGCTTGTCTTTTGGTGGATATCCAGTGGGTTGTGAGTTGCTCGGGAAACAGCATGTGGTAAGATGTGGATAGAATCAGATGCCAGAGGTGTCATAGGGCAAGGTTAACACGAGGAATCTTGCTCGGCCTTGTGGCAAGAATCCTTTCAAAAAACTCAAAGCAGTCCCCACTTAGCCAAAAAAAGTAAGATTCAGTCTACATTTTGTTAATTTATTGCCCTTGGGGAATCATTACCAGCCATTGCATAGGATGTCCAGAATTTGGCCTATGTCAGTGTTATTTTTCCTTCACCTACAGGTTGGGCATTGCTGACAAGTCCAGCATTTGTTTCCAATCCTAGTTGTCCTTAAGAAGATGGTGATGAGCCACTCTCTTGGATTCAACAGCCAAGAGTCAAACACAATGTTCTGAGTCTAGAGTCACATGTAGGTGAGACTGGGCAGGGACAGCAAACTTCCTTCACGTAGTGAACCAGATATGTTTTTAACAATAATCCAGTCGTTTCAAGAAATTGGGAAAATTCATCAGTTTCACTTTCAATTTCTATCCTTTCTCACTTTCACCTGGTCCATTTCTGACTCTTCACTTGCCTGCCTTGACTTCATTGTTTCCATTTCTCAGGATAAGGTATCCATCAATATCCATTAAAAACTCATCGACTCCACCACCTCACACCCTGCTTTCTGTGAGGACTCCATTCCATTCTCCTAGTTTCTCCATTGCCACTGTGTCTGTTCTGATGCTGCCACCTTCTACTGGGCTGCATCGGACACATCCTCTTTCTTTCCTTCAACCAAGCAACTCCCTGGCGTTGTGGTTGACAGGGCCTTCCATTGTGTCCAAACCATCTGCCCTCACCTGTTTACCTCCTTGCCAGAACACTTGTCCTCACTTTTCACCCGACTAGTTTCCACATTCAAAGGATCATCACCACTATTTCCACCACCTCCAAACACATCTTCCCCTCCCCTCCATGATTAGAATTCTTCAGGGACCATTCCCTCCTTAACACTCTGGCCCACTCCTCCATCACTCCTAATGATTCCTCACTCCTCCATGGCACTTTTCCATGTAATTGCAGAAGGTGTAACACATGCCCATTCACCACCTCCTTCCATGGCCCCAAACACACCTTCCAAATTTGTACTTCTTTCAATCTAGTCTATTGCATTCCCTGTTTACCATGTGGTGTCCTTTATGTCGGCTAGACCAAGCGCAGACTAGGTAAATGCTTTGTGGACCACCTCTATTCTGTCTGTAAGAATGGCCCCAGCCTCCCAGCTGCTTCCCATTTCAATAAACCACCTTGCTGTCAAGCTAACATTTCTGTCCTGGTCCTGCTACCATGTTCCTACGAAGCACAGCGCAAGCTCAACGAACAACATGTCGTTTTCCACTTGGGCACTTCACAGCCTGGAAGGGTCAATGTTGAATTCAATACCTTCAGAAACTGACTGCATTATGTCTGTTTGCCATTTTTCTTAGTCTCTTCCCCCCCATTTTCCCCCACAGCCATTTTGTGTTTACTTTGCGCTTAGTAGCAAAGACTCATTCTCTCCCCTTCATGTCTTAATCTACATCCTTTTTTACATCTCTTTCTTTTCTTTCTCAACCATTGATAACCTCTCTGTCTTTTGCACTGGGCCTCTATACCATTTGCCCTCCTGCTTTGCCTCTGCCTCTATCAATGTATAAAAAATAACTTATTTTCCAACACCTCTCAATTCTGAAACAGTCATACCAGACTTGAAATGTTAATTCCATTTCTCCCCAGAGATGCAAACAACAGGGCCTTGTGCATTAACATATGTAGTTTCCAGTACACATAAGTGCACCATACTGCAAACCCAAACAACAATCCGAAAATGGTTGCAAGCATGACTCTTCAATACACTCAAGTTTATCTCGTAAATGTTGGCCAATTGCAGAATCATATCTAATGTTAAGACACTACATTGTGAGTTTTGCAAGGGCAGGCTGGTTGGACATGGTCAGTACCCATTTGTTGTGAACAGCTGAAGTTACACGTGATTTGCTACAATCAGCCAATGTTTAGGATGAAAGGCTTATGTATCTGGCATCACAGCAGCACTTAAATTCATATACCAGATTGCTCATTTGTGAGACAGAGAGAATGTCTTTTTCCTGGACAGCAGCATCCTGTCAATGGTGAATACCATTTGTGTCCCTACTGTACTTCACCTGTTGCTCAAAACTTTGAGATACTTTACCGAAGTAGACTGGATACTTTTCCAGACTAAGAGTGACTGCCTTATGACTTTTCATAAGTTTGCACAATCTACAGCAAGAAGTGCCCTGATCAGGGGAACCATAAGTCAACAGGATGGCTTTGATCCGCCCTATTTCAGCATCAAGCTTGCACAGTGAACAAATGGCTCGGGCCCTATTTATGAGGTTGCCATTAAGGTCAATCTTATCGTGTATTCAACTGTAGGAATCCCAATGTGGACACCGATCAGTGAAGGTTGATTGGCAGTTCGAGTAGTACTCAGCCCCTGGCCGATTTCTCAAGTAGGACATCAAGGAAGGGGAATTCATTTAAACTGATCCATTTCAAACGTGGATTTGATGCTGGATGGAACATATAAATTCTTACGTGCAGCTGCAGATGCTAGTATAGCAAATGTATCATATACATATTGGAAGTATGCAAAGGGTCTGAGGCAGATTTGGCAGTTAACTGTTAATCAGCAATAACCAAACCACACTTCTATCAATCAGAGTTCACTTGTCAACCAATCAGCATTCTCTTCTCATGCAGTACAAATGTTGGTTTCTCCCCCTTGAAATGGTATTCTTGCAAATTGTCTTGACAAATGCAAGACAAAAATATTCATTACAATATGCCTTTTCTCAGCAATATTTGAATCTGAATTCCGCCATGTGCCATAGTGGGATCTAAATTCCTGTACCTCTTTCTTTCTAGTCCAGTAACATAACCATGATGCTAAGATATCATTACTGCAACAGCAAGCACAATTCAAAACAGTAATTAATTGGCAATAAAGTACTTCGGGACATTATGAGGTTTTGAAAGGCACCATAAAATGCAAATCTTTGACACTTATGTGGATTTGGGACAGATCGCCATGGCAACTTGCCTTCATTCCTGAGGCTCAACTGCACAAATCAGAGTGTTTGCAGATTGCAGAGGCTGATTTAGATCACACCCTGATCACACTCTGATGAATGTCAGGTCGAAAGTGAAAGCTGGGCCTGTTTGGTATCCAGCTGAGAATTTAGATTCCAGACAAACATGCAGCTGTTTCATGGCCCCACTGAATCTCTCTGCTGCTGGATCAGTGTGAAGAGTTCAGCTATTTCCTGATCTAATTACTTGCGAAGTGGCTTGGGCTGATGTTAACACTGGCTGGGGCAAGGAGTCTCATTTGCCTCCCTGCTGTACACTTTTGGCCTGCTGGCATGTTTTCACAGGAGTTTGATACTACACTCTACACACTCTGACTATGGGGAGAGACAACTGTAAACAGCGGAGACATTGAATTCAGACAAAATATCAAATACTTCAATAGAATTGCACAGACCTTAGAAAAAATAAAATAAAATCGAGAATCCTCGGGGATGGGAAATAAGAGAGAAAGTGAGCTGAAGCTCTACTTGAGCCCAAAATGATACTGAATCTATAATGGTTTATAGTGCAGAAAAAAGCTATTGAGCACTTGGTGAAGTCCTGTGTGCAGTTTTGGCCTCCTTACACAAAGAAGTATATGCATGCTCCACAGAGAGCTCTGAAGGATCACGAGACTGGTTGCTGGGTTGAGGAATGCCTTTGAGTAAGGCTTGAGTAGGCTCGAAAATGTAGAAGAATGAGCGCTGATCTAGATCAGATATTGAAAAGACATTTCTCCTTGTGGGAGAGCCCAGCACCAAAGGACACAGTGTAAAGGTAATCAGCTGCCTATTTAAGAGTATTTAGGAGTATTTGTTTTCTCTCAGAAGGTTGAAAGTTTTTAGAATATAGGACATTCCAGCGCAGTACAGGCCCTTTGGCCCTCGATGTTGCATCGACCTGTGAAACCAATCTGAAGCCCATCTAACCTGCACTATTCCATTATCATCCATAAGTTTATCCAATGACCATTTAAATGCCCCTAAAGTTGGTGAGTCTACTACTGTTGCAGGCAGTGGGTTTCACGCTCCTACTACTCTCTGAGTAAAGAAACTACCTCTGACATCTGTCCTATATCTATCATCCCTCAATTTAAAGTTATGTCCCCTTGTGCTAGTCATCACCATCCAAGGAAAACGGCTCTCACTGACCACCCTATCTAACCCTCTGATTATCTTGTATGTCTCAATTAAGTCACCCCTCAACCTTCTTCTCTCTAACGAAAACAGCCTCAAGTCCCTCAACCTTTCCTCATAAGACCTTCCCTCCATACCAGGCAACATTCTAGTAAATCTTCTCTAAACTCATTCCAAAGCTTCCACATCTTTCCTATAATGCAGTGACCAGAACTGTGTGCAATACTCCAAGTGCAGCCGCACCAGAGTTTTGCACAGCTGCAACATGACCTCATGGTTCCAAAACTCAATCCCTCTACCAATATCCACCTACCAATAAAAGCTAACACACCATATGCTTTCTTAACAACCCTATCAACCTGGGTGGCAACTTTCAAGGATCTATGTACCTGGACACTGAGATCTCTGCTCATCTACACTATCAAGAACCTTACCATTAGCCCAGTACTCTGCATTTCTGTTCCTCCTTCCAAGGTAAATCATCTCACATTTTTCCACATTAAACCCCATTTGCCACCTCTCTGCAGCTTATCTATGTCCCTCTGTAACCTGCAACATCCTTCATCACTATCCACAACTCTACCAACCTGAGTATCATCCGCAAATTTACTAAGCCATCCTTCTATGCTCTCATCCAGGTCATTTATAAAAATGACAAACAGCAGTGGACCCAAAACAGATCCTTGTGGTACACCATTAAGAACTGAACTCCAGGATGAACATTTCCCATCAACCACCACCCTCTGTCTTCTTTCAGCTAGCCAATTTCTGATCCAAACCACTAAATCACCATCAATCCCATGCCTCTGTATTTTGTGCAATGGCCTACCGTGGGGAACTTTATCAAACACCTTACTGAAATCCATATACGCCACATCAACCACTTTACCACCTGTTTAGTCACCTTCTCAAAGAACTCAATAAGGTTTGTGAGCCACAACCTACCCTTCACAAAACCATGTTGACTATCCCTAATCAACTTATCCCTTTCTAGATGATTAGAAATCCTACCTATTATAACTCTTTCCAACACTTTACCCATGACCAAAGTAAGGCTCACTGGTCTATAAATTACCAGGGTTGTCTCTACTCCCCTTCTTGAACAAGGGAACAACATTTGCTATCCTCCAGTCTTCTGGCACTATTCCTGTAGACAATGACGACATAAAGATCAAAGCCAAAGGCTCGGCAATCTCCTCCCTGGCTTCCTAGAGAATTATAGGAAAAATCCAATCTGGCCCAGGGACTTATCTATTTTTACACTTTCCAGAATTGCTAACACCTCCTCTTTGTGGACCTTAGTCCCGTTGAATCTAGTAGCCTGTATCTCCATGTTTTCTTCAACAACATTGTCTTTCTCTAGTGTGAATGCTGACAAAAAGTATTCATTTAGCGCTACCCCATCTCCTCTGACTCCATGCACAACTTCCCACTACTATCCTTGATTGGCCCTAATCTTACTCTCGTCATTCTTTTATTCCTGGTATACCAATAGAAAGTCTTAGGGTTTTCCTTAATCCTAGCCACCAACGACTTCTCATATCCCCATGTGGCTCTTCTTAGCTCTCTCTTTAGCTCTCGCTCTGGCTAACTTATAACTCTCAAGCACCCTGAGTCATCACATCTCATCCTAACATAAGCCTTCTTCTTCCTCTTGACAAGAGATTCAACTTCCTTAGTAAACTACAGCTCCTGCGCTCGACAACTTCCTCCCTGCCTGACAGTACATACCTGTAAATGATCCGCAGTAGCTATTAGAGTCATAGAGTCATAGAAATGTACAGCATGGAAACAGACCCTTCGGTCCAACCTGTCCATGCCGACCAGATATCCCAACCCAATCTAGTCCCACCTGCCAGCATCCGGCCCATATCCCTCCAAACCCTTCCTATTCATATACCCATCCAAATGCCTCTTAAATGTTGCAATTGTACCAGCCTCCACTACTTCCTCTGGTAGCTCATTCCATACACGTACCACCCTCTGCATGAAAAAGTTGCCCCATAAGTCTCTTTTATATCTTTCCCCTCTCACCCTAAACTTATGCCCTCTAGTTCTGGACTCCCCGATCCCAGGGAAAAGACTTTGCCTATTTATCCTATCCATGCCCCTCATAATTTTGTAAACCTCTATAAGGTCACCCCTCAGCCTCCGACGGTCCAGGGAAAACAGCCCCAGCCTATTCAGCCTCTCCCTGTAGCTCAGATCCTCCAAGCCTGGCAACATCCTTGTAAATCTTCTCTGAACCCTTTCAAGTTTCACAACATCTTTCTGATAGGAAGGAGACCAGAATTGCATGCAATATTCCAACAGTGGCCTAACCAATGTCCTATACAACCGCAACATGACCTCCCAAACTCCTATACTCAATACTCTGACCAATAAAGAAAATCATACCAAACGCCTTCTTCACTATCGTATCTACCTGTGACTTCACTTTCAAGGAGCTATGAATCTGCATTCCAAGGTCTCTTCGTTCAGCAACACTCCCAAGGACCTTACCATTAAGTGTATAAGTCCTGCTAAGATTTGCTTTCCCAAAATGCAGCACCTCACATTTACCTGAATTAAACTCCATCTGCCACTTCTCAGCCCATTCGCCTAATTGTCCAGATCCTGTTGTAATCTGAGGTAACCCTCTTCGCTGTCCACTACACCTCCAATTATTCCTTGAATAAGCTCCACATTTCAATTGTGTCCATCCCCTGCAGTTTCCCTCCCCATCCTATGCATCCTAAATCTTGCCTAATCACATTGTAATTGCCTTTCCCCCAGCTATAACTCTTGCCCTGCGGTATATACCTATCCCTTTCCATCGCTAAAGTAAACATAACCGAATTGTGGTCACTATCACCAAAGTGCTCACCTACCTCCAAATCCAGCACCTGGCCTGGTTCATTACCCAGTACCAAATCCAATGTGGCCTCGCCTCTTGTTGGCCTGCCTACATACTGTGTTAGGATGCCCTTTTGAAATTCTTCTTCCCAGAGAGCAGTGTAGGCAGTGTCATTGAATTTTTTTTAATACAGAGGTAGATGGATTTTTGGCTAACAAGGGAGTCAAAGGGTCTCCAGGCAGGCAGTAAAGTGCAGTTGATCCAAAATCAGATTAGCCATGATTTTATTCAATAGTGGAGGGGCCAAATGGCCTATTTCTGCTCCAAATCCCTAACATTTTATGTTTGTAAAGAACATTCCCAGGCTGGGGAGGCTGGAACTCAGGGTTACAGTCTCAAAATAAGAGGTCAGCATTTAGGATTAAGATGAGGAGAAATTTCTTCACTCAGAGAATTGTGCAGCTTTAGAGTTCTTTACCCCCGAGGGTTGTGGATACTCAATCATTAGGTACATACATGTCGGAGAGTGATAGATGTTTGGACACTAAGGAATATGGGGACAGTGAAGGAACATGGAGTGAAAGTAGTTGATCAGCCAACAACAATAAACTAATATAACCTAAGAATCTAACAGCCGAATGTCAATTCAGCTCGCAAATTCAGTTCAGCCGTGGATAGAGTGTGTGCATTGCCTGCATAAGAAAGTATCTAAATCTTTAATTTGCGCAAAGCTAATTTAGCTAAATTTAGATTGTAATTTGGAGTTGGCACTGAAATAAAATTTGTAGCTTAAAATTCTGTAGTCATAAGCTTTAAGCAGGTTTATATCCAAATGATGCAGTGAAAGAGCAGCCTAAGTAAGAAACAGCCGAGTGAGATAGGGGCTTTGTGTTGGGAGCATATATCAGTAGTCAAATTAGTATGACTTAGCAGTTGAGTGTGATTTATGCTAGAGTGCTGGTGTTCAGTGGAGAAAGGAGAGATGTATTTGGTCACTTTTGCTGAACAAAGTAGCAGATTGGTAAGTAGGAGTGATGAGTATTTGTCATCTGATTTCAGATCAGCTGATCTTACTGAACAGCGGAGCAGGTGCAAAGGGCCAAGTGGCCTATTCTTGTACCTTGTTCATGTGCTCATATGTTCTTTAACCAAAATGTGAGGTCTTTAGTTTGTGTTTTGGTTTCTTATCTTTCTTACCCCTTTAAAAATAGCACTAGTATGTAAAAAAAGGAAGTAAAAATATAATGAAGTGTTCCGAGTAGAGATTTATCGAAAGTAAAGAGCAGGAATTCAGAATGATTTTATTCATAACTGAAGTAAAATATGACAGACATGGCAGATTGAGATGATGTGTCACAGCTGCAGTATGTGGGGGCTGCTGGACACGAAGGTGATCCACCGTGAATATCTCAGTAGCGTTTGCAGCTCAAACAACTTCAGATCCAAATTAAAGAGCTGGAATCCAAGCTGCAGGCATGAGGCTACATCAGAGAGGGGAAAGGTTACTTGGAGCTTTGTTCCAGGAGGCAGTCACACTCCTTAGACTATGTACTTTAAACTTGGTGCTGTATTCAAGGACAGGGATTGTGATTGTGGGTGGAGCAGGTCTGAGAACCCTCGGAGCACCTCTCAACGACCTCTGTCCATGCAATTGTGCAACAGTTATGAGGCTCTTGCAAGTTATGGATGAGAGTGGGAACTGCAGGAAGGATAAGCAAAGTGACCATGATACTATGGTACAGGAAGTCATTCAAATGTGGGAGGAAATAGGATTGTAGTTGTGGTATGAGACAGTATAATTAAGTGAATACTGTTCTCTGCATTGTGAGTGGGACTCCTGAGGCTGTATTTCCTGCCTGGTGCCACGAGTAGGACATCTGTTCAAGTCTGGAGAGGAACCTGGATGATCATAACATCCCTACAGTTTGGAAGCAGGCCATTGGCCCATCGAATCCACACTGACCCTCCGAAGAGCATCCCACCCAAACCCACCCTCGTAACCCTGTATTTACCACGGCTAATCCACCTAGCCTGGACACTATGGGCAATTTAGTTTGGTCAATCAGTTTGACCTGCATATCTTTGGATTGTGGGAGGAAACCAGAGCACCCGGAGGAAACCCATTCAGACATTGGGAAAATGTGAAAACTCCACACAGTCACCAATCAAACCCAATCAAACCCAAGTCCCTGGCACTGTGAGGCAGGGATATTAACCACTGAGCTACCATGCTACCCATACTGCCATGGGAGAGATCCAGTTGTTATTATCTACATAATAAAAACATTGATAGGACTGGAAAGGAGGTTCTGCCAAACTGAAGAGCAGAACCTCCAAAATAATAATCTCAGGACTACTACTAGAGCCACAAGCGAACTGGCACAGAGTAAACAAGGTGAAGGAGTTAAGTGCATGCCATAAAGAGCGATGTGGCAGGAATGGGTTTCACTTTGTGGAGTACAGGCACCAGTATTGGGGTAGAAAGGAGCTGTTTCAGTCAGTTGGGCTTGACTTGAACCATGCTGAGACCAATGTCCTGGTGAATCAAATAACTACAGCTATAGGAGGGCTTTAAATGAATTAGAGGGAGGAGGCTTTAAGAGAATACATCGATTTATAAAGTAAGAGGATATTGCCACACTGGAGGGCAACTATTTTAATAATAATAGGCAGAGTGGGACAGGAAAGGCCAGTGTGTGCAAACATTAAAAAGCAGCAGCAAATAGGGTAAAAGGGGGTGAAAAGAGTAAACAGGTAAAATTAATGGCTCTTTAATTAAATGTGCATAGTATTCAGAATAAATTAAAAGTATTAGTGGCACAAATAGAGATTAATGGGTATGATGTTGTAGCCATCACAGAGACATGGCTACAAGGAGATCAAATACTAGAAACTAAACATTCAGGGATATGTGGCTTTTCAAAATGACAGGTAAAAAGAAAAGGGGGGTGGGTTAGCTTTGTTAGTACGAGATGGAATGAATATGATAGCAAGAAATAATCTATAATGGGATGATGTAGGAAAGATCAAGGGGAAGAAGATACTGGTGAGAGAAGTCTATCGGCTCCTAACTGTAGCTGTTCTGTAGGACAGAGGATAAATCAGGAGATAATGAGGGCATATAAAAAAGGCAGTACATTAATCATGGGTGACTTTAATCTTCATATCAATTAAAACAATATTGGCAAAATGAGGAAGAATTCAGAGATTTGATTTGGGACATTGTCCTAGTACAATACATTGTGGATCTAACCAGGGACCAGGCTATTTTAGATCTAGCAATGTGGAATGTTGCAGATTTAATGATCTGGGGTTGGTTAGCTTTGTTGGTTGGATGGCTGGTTTGTGATACAGAATGATGCCAATGGTATAGGTTCAGTTCCCGCACTGGCTGATATTATCATGAAGGACTCTCCTTCACAACCTCTCCCCTCACCTGAGACATGGTGACCTACTACCTCTGTCTCTCTCTTGTGACAGAGCAGCCCTATGATTCTCAGGACTCTGGCAACTTTACCTTTAACTTGAATAAATGATCTCAGAGTAACAGAATAACAGTGACCTGTGCTTAACATGGTAGAATTTAGCATTCAGTTTGCAAATGGAATACCTGGGTCGGAAACAACTGTGCTAAACTTAAATTGGGCAATTACATTGGAATGAGGGCAGTGTTGGCTGAGATGGGTTGGGAAAGATGTTTAGCAGCAAACAGAGTTGAGGAACAATGGCAGACACTTAAGAAAATAATTCATAATGCCCAACAGAAATATCTCCAAGTGAAGAATAAGAAATCTAGGAAATGGGATAAACTGACCCAGGTTAACAAAGGAAGTTAAGAATGGTATTAATTTGAAAGAAAAAAGCATACAATGTGGCAAAGAATAGTGGTAAGACAGAGAATTAGGAAAGTTTTAGAAGTCAATAAAAGATGACCAAAAATAATAAAGTTAAAAATCACACAACACCAGGTTATAGTCCAACAGGTTTATTTGGAAGCACTAGCTTTCGGAGTGCTGCTCCTTCATCAGGTGGTTATAAAGCATAAGATCGTAAGGTCCAAACGCTAGTGCTTCCAAATGAACCTGTTGGACTATAACCTGGTGTTGTGTGATTTTTAACTTCGTACACCCCAGTCCAACACTGGCACCTCCAAATCAAAAATAATAAATGGTGAGAAAATAAACTTTTAAGGGCAAAACTAGCAAGTAATATAAGTGACAGTAAGAACTCCTTTAAATATATAAAAAGAGAGAAGCCAAAGTGAATAGAGGCCTTCTAGAAAATGAGGCTGGGGAAATAATAACATATAGCCAGGAAATGGCAGAGGAGTTGAATAAATACCTTGCATCAGTCTACATGCTAGAGGACAATAATAGCACCCCAAAATTATTAAATAATCAAGGATGCATGTGTGAATTAAACAGAAAGTACAAGGTTTAAAAGGCCCAAAGTCCCCTGGACCTGATGAGTTGTACCTTAGGATTTTTAGGAAGTACCAACACATACACTGGATGCACTGGTAATCATCTTCAAGGAAGCCTTAGATTCTGGAAAAGTCCCAGAGGTTTTGAAAACCGCCAATGTAACACACTTATTCAAAAAGGGTGAGAATCTAAAAGAACCGGAAATGCAGAGCATTTAGAAATACATAATCCAATCAAGTAAAGATAGCTTCAATAAGGGGGAAATCATGAAAAAAATTATTTGAGTGCTTTGAGGAGGTAACAAGTAGGATGGATAAGAAGAAACAGACCATGTAATTTATTTGGATTTCCAAAAGGCATTTGATAAGATACAACACAAAAGAGTACTTAATCAGAACCGATTATGTTGAGGGTAGTATATTAACATGGATAGAGGCTTGGTTAACAAATAGAAAACAAAAAGTTGGGATGGGGGGGGCATTTTCAGGGTAGCAACCCGTAACAAGTAGAGTGGAATCAATGTTGGGGTCACAATTATTTACAATATATGTGAATGACTTGGGTGAGAAAAGTCAATGCATAACAGTCAAGTTTGTGGATGATGCAAAAGTTGGTGTGAAGGCAACATAATGAGGATGACATAATGAGTCTGCACAGGGATACAGACAGGTTGACTGGGTGGGTGAAAATTTCGTAGTTAGAATATGCAGTTTGGCAGGAAGAATAGAAGACGGAATATTACTTAAATGGAGAAAGACCACTGCCAGAACCCCATTGTCATTAGTACAGCCAGGGCTTGGAGGGCAATGCATCAGAGTGAGGGTTGTTTATCCAAGACTTCGCCACTTACACCTATAGTTAGCATGCCAGGGATGATGGACTCAGGGTTCAAACTATGGGCAGCAAGAGGAGTTTCTAGTTTGGGAGACTTGTTTAAGGGGGAGGTTATGATGTCTTTCGAGCAACTGAGCTGCAAATACGGGTTACCCAGCAGAGATCTTTTCCGTTTTTTTCAGGTTAGGGATTTCATCCAGAAGAAGACTACGTTTCTCACTAAGCCCTATAAGCCCGATACAGAGAGGTTGTTGCTACGTTCCACAAGCACCCTTTCGGTTAGTGCCCTCTATCGCCTGCTGGGTGGCAGGGCCTGGCAGGATATTAACCGGTTATGTGAGGTCTGGGAGCAAGAGCTTGGAGTGAAGATCTCTTCTGAAACATGGGAGAACATATGGGAGAATACTCGAAAGATCTCAATCTGTAACAGGACATGCGCTATGCAGTGAAAAGTTCTGCACAGGGCTCATCTGGCACCAGACCGTCTGGCGAAGTTTAAAAAAGGGGCATCTTCAGTGTGCCCCAAATGTAAACTAAGTGTAGGTACTCTTACCCATTGCTTCTGGACATGCCACAGGCTCTGTGTTTACTGGAGCGCTGCGGTGAGAGAGATAGGGAAGGTATTGGGGACTGAAGTCAAATTAGACCCGATATCTCTCCTCTTAAGTTTACCGAATTTACCATCTTTAGATGGGCATGGGGAGAAACTATTTAATATTCTTGCATACTGTGCACAGAAGAATATTCTGATGAATTGGGTGTTCGAGAACCCGCCGGGCTTGCTGGGATGGCAGAAATTAATTATGGAGCACTTCCCTTGGACTTTTTTTACAAACATGGTACACCACACAACAGACAATTTTTATAAGACATGGCAGCCCTACTTGAGTTATTTGGAAACAGATTTGTCAGTTGTCTTAACTAGGGCATTTGTTTAACTAGGATGGTTAGATTTGTCAAGACCTGGGCCCTGGAAGGGGTCTCCTGAGTTAATACGGGCATATATACAATGCTCCTGTTCCTCTGTTTGGGAGCTTTGCGCTGAGCATAGCTGTTCTGTATTCTGTGGTTTTTTTTTGCTTTTCTTTCTTTTTTTGGTGTTGCTTTGCACAGTGTTCGGGTTTGTTTTGTATTAGAGGATAGGTTAATAGTTAGGAGACAGTAGTTGTATTGTTTTTGTGTTTGTTTTCTTTTTATTATACTGATATTTGTTATTGATTGTATTTTTAAAATAATTTTATATGTTTGTAAAGTTTAAAAAAATTGCTAATAAATATATTTACAAAAAAAATGGAGAAAGACTGCAGAAAGCTATAGAACAGAGGGATTTGGGAGCCCTCGTGCATGAATCACAAAATGCTAGCATCCAAGTTTATTAGTAAATAGGGCAAGTGGAGTGTTGGCCTTTATTTCAAAGGGAATGGAGTATAAAAATGGAGAGAGCTTGCTAAAACTATACAAGGCATGAGTCAGATCACATCTGGAATATGCTGAGCAGTTTTGGTCTCTTTATCCAAGGAAAGATATGCTGGATCAAAAACAGAAATAGCGGGAGAAACTCAGTAGGTCTGGCAGGATCGGTGGACAGAAAGCAGAATCAATATTTCAGGTCCATTGAAGACTGTCCAGAGATGGTTCACAAGGCTGATACCAGCTTTGGAAGGATTTCCTTCTGAGAAGAGGATGAATAGATTGAGCTTGTACCCATTGGAATTTAAAAGAATGAGAGGGTTGAAACATATAATATTCTTAGGGGGACTGACAGGATAGTTGCAGAGAGGTTGTTTCCCTTGTGGGAGAGTCTAGGACCTGAGGGCATAAACTCATTGTAAAGAGGTTACCCATTTAAGACAGAGATGAGGAGGCTGGGTCGCTAAGTGCATTCAAAGCTGAGATACATAGATTTTTAATTAGCAAGGGAATCAAGTGTTACAGGGAAAAGGTAGGAAAATGGTGTTGAAGATTATCAGATCAACCATGATCTCAATGAACAACAGAACAGACTCGATGGGCTGAATGGCCTATTTCTACCCCTACATCGAATGGTCTTCCAACCTGTTCCTATTTTCTATGTTTTTGTACTTAGCCGAACATGTGTTGGTTCTCTGCTGAATCAATACAAAACCGATCCTATTGCCCTCAAACCGTGCACTTTGATTTTCTTCAAGGATTAATCCATCAAGAATGTCAACTGATGAATGGCTGAGGACGAAGTTCTCATATGCAAGAGGTGAAAAGTGAGAGGCCAGTAGTTCGAATTGTGAGAAAGCTGAAGGAACTGTTTCAAGAACTGGAAGCATTGGGATTTTTGCTGCCTCACTGAAGGGCAAGAAGGTGATTCAGAAAGTGCCCTGGGAAAGGAAGGGAGGGGGCAAGATCTGCGGATGTGGGATTGGAAGTGGAAGCTTGTCGAGAGCAAACAGCAGTAAAATGATGGTAAATGTTTCATACCGCAGTGAGTTGACCCTGCTGTGAGCTTTGCTGGCCTGTTAAGGGAAAATAAGAAAAGAATTTTCCAAAGTTCAGGAGGTCATGAGATTGAAACAGTTCTCGTGAGCTGAATAAACACAGCAGCAAGCAGCTGAAGATTTGATAACATGGTAGATTTAAATGCAGAACAATTTCCTGTTTTCCAGAATATATGCATATTGACACTGTAAAACACTACTGACAACACAGAAAGTGGTCTGAATTTCTTACCTTAGGACAGTTTGGTGGCAGTGGTCTTCTGGTATGTGTTAAAGTGGACAGTATTTAAATCTCAAGGATTGTGCTGAGCCCCATCCACATTACTATATCACTGAGAGGTTACTTAAGGGAAGCTGAAATGTTGTCATATGAGGAGAAATCTTCCCATGCTACAAAGGACTCAAAGAGATTTGGACTAGACTGTGTGGAATCCGCAAAGTTAAAAATCACACAACGCCAGGTTATAGTCCAACAGGTTTATTTGGAAGCACTAGCTTTTGGAGCGCTGCTGCTTCATCAAGTGGTTGTGGAGTATAAGATCGTAGGACACAGAATTTATATTATCTTTGCTATAAATTCTGTGTCCTATGATCGGAGGCTCCACAACCATCTGATGAAGGAGTGGCGCTCTGAAAGCTTGTGCTTCCAAATAAACCTGTTGGACTGTAACCTGGTGTGTGATTTTTAACTTTGTACACCCCAGTCCAACATTGGGGTACCTCCAAATCATGGAATCCACAAGTAACTCATCAGAGTTTAATACTTTTCACATCACTTTTCTTCTTCACAAACTCACCAAACTGGCATCTCTGCTTCCAGTAAGCCCACTCCCAGGAGGATGTCAGTATCTACGGTACGGTCAGTAGCTGCTGGGGGTGGGGGGAAGAGGAGGAGCCTTTTGGAGTCTCTCCTTCCTCTTAACAGAAGTGACATCCTGCAGCTTCCACTTGGCTCCCTTTCCACGACTGGGACTCAGTGAGACAGGAATTCAACCCGTGCTGTACCTCACTCCATGATTCTGACAAACAAGAGCCAGCTAAGAGCTGTTCTGCTCAACGAAGGGGTATGAACCCCAATGAGTTTATTCAACATATGCCATTATTTCCCAACCTTGTCACAAATTGCCCTTGCTCTTGTCCAGTCAAACTCTCATTGCTCAATTCCTGCACACCGCTCAAACTCAAAAATACAGGTGGCAGTGCAGCAGCATGAGCAGAGCTTCCCAGGGTTCACCTCTGTGATATTGCCATGCGCAGTCAATGTATCCTTGCTTGGGATTGGAAAAAGATTCGCTGATGACAGTTTCAGGAAAGGGAGAACCTAGTTCCTCCCCCAAACTGTGACAAAATGGCAGCCTGGAGACAAGCACTTCAGTCAGTGCCCATTTACATTTGCCAACATTGTCACCCAAAATAGGAAATAAAATCCTCTCATGAAGGCCTGTGGACAGCAGTCTTTGCAGGATGCATTCTTGGAATGAGAAGATTGCTGGCAACCTGAGGATTTTTAAATCATTCTTGTTGTCCCTGAGGTGGTGAACCTCTCCTTGAACTGTGCCATGTTATTTATATAACAAATGCTATCCTGGGCTTTGTAGGTAAACACAAGGAAGTTATGGTGAAACTTTAAAAGCTACTGGTTTGGTGTCACGTTCTGGGCCTTATACTTTATGAAGGTTATGAGGACCTTAGATATGGTTCTGAAAATATACATGAGAATGAGGTCAGCAACGAGGAGCTTTGGTTATGTGGTTAGATTGGAGAAGCTGGGATTGTTCTCCCTACAGAAGAGAAGATTGAGGGATGATTTGACAGTGGTGTTCAAAATCTTGAAAATCTGGACAGAATAGATCGGGAGAAACTGATCCAATTTGCAAAAGGATTGAGACCAAGAGGACAATGGTTTAAGGTGGTTGGCAAAAGAAGCAACGGCAGGATGAGGCAATACATTTTCTGCAGCAAGCAGTTAGGATCTGGAATCCACTGGTGAAAGTGTGGTGGAGGAAGATTCAATCGGGACTTTCAAAAGAGAAGTCGTTCATTATCTGAAGAGAAAAAAAATGTAGGGCTATCTGGAAAAGGTGGCAGTGTGGGAATGGATGGGTTGTTCTTGCAGACATGGACTCAATGGGCTGAGGAGCCTCCTTCTTTGCTATTACTGTCAAGTCAGTTTTGAATATGAACAGGGTATGGAGCAGCGGTTTGAGAGCTGTTTCTGACATTTGTTTTCCTTTTAATGAAACTTGTATTTATCTTGTTTTAAATGTTTGCCAGTATAAACATGCTTTTAATGTCACCACCAACGATACTGTACTTTGAAGTTGCAAAGTGGATGAGTCACATGACATGGGGGGGGGGGGGTTGAGTGTTGTTTTTTTGCTGGAATTGCCAGCCATTTTATTTTGAAGTTTGTGCTCTCTTACTTTCATAGCTCAACTACCCAGAAAATGGAAACAGGTCACAAACAGCAAAACTTTGCCAATTTAAGTGCTTTGGTCAGATCTGGATAGCTCAGAACAGTTAAGGTATATGTAGGGCCTGGAGGAACCATCGCTTTACTGGCTTTGGTGCAATATTCACATCAGAGGCTGGCTTAGTCACATCCTCTGAAACCAGTGTTGAGCCAAAGGAAAGCTTTCTCTTAAATAATAAAATTAAGAAAAACAAAAAAGATTGCTCCGACGTCCAAAATGAAGAGCCAGGCATCAAAGTGAAAGCAAAAACCATTTTTAAACTTAATGGGATTGAGAAGAGAAAAGTATAAGTAGGTAAAGTCAATATGGAAAGGGAATGAACAAGAAAGGGAATTCAGGAGAAACCTCTTTACTCAGAGAGTGGCGAAAATGAAGAACTCACCCTCACAGGGAGTTTTTGAGGTGGATAACTTGGAATCAGGGGAAGCTTAATAAAAAAATGAAGGAGAAAGGAACAGAAGAAAATATTGATATGATTAGATCAAATAGAGTAGGTGGACGCTTGTGTGAGGCATGGCCATTGCCCTGTTGACCTGTTTCTGCGTCGTAACTTGATGCAACATGATGTCTTTCTCCCTCTCCGCAGTTTGGACTCAATTGGAAAAATGGGAGTCACAAACAAGAGGCCATGGTCTGTCTCGCGAATGGTTCTTCTTGCTCACAATCAGAATGAACAATCAAAAGGCACATTCTGAATTTTTAACTGGACACAAAAAAACCTGTTCCAGTCTCTTCCATACACCTCTGAACAAGCCAGCTTTACATTGGTATATGAGCCACTGCATCATTCTCATCTGCTGTAAGTTTGAGCATTGCCGATGTTCTGTTTAAAATGCCCACTAAAAGAGGGCAAAGGACAGGAAGAATATCTTTATACAACCACAAGAATTGCGGCATTAGGGGGCCATTTGGGCCCTCTAGCCTGCTCTGTCTTTTTGTAAAAGATATGATTGTGGCCTCAACTGCACATTCCTGTTTACTCCCAATGACTCCCTCTTCTATCAAGAATCTATCATGCTCTGTCTTAGAAGTACACAATGACCCAGCCTCTCCATCTCTCTCTGAGGAAGAGAATTGAGACAAACCACCCTCTCTGTGGAAAACAGTCTCATCATCTGTCTTAAATGGGAAACCCCTTATTTTTGGATTGTCTCCTGTTTTCTGTCTCTCCCACAAGATGAAAGATCCTTTCAATACCCACTCTGTCAAGTTCCATCAGGATTTATCTGTTTCAATAAGGTTTCCTCACAAACTTTGTTTCCTCTCATTCTTCTAAAGGAGTGATTCTTCATAATTCAATGTGGCTGCCTTAGAGGTGAAGATGTGGCCAGAGATGTCACCTGGCCATGACAGGACAGGCCGCAAGAAACGTCTGCACGTGCATCGATGATGTCAGTGTGTGTTGTGCATGGTGGCATCATTACCAGTGCACATATGGCTGAGGAAGGATTGGGGTGGTGAGATGAAGGCTTTGGACCCAGCTGGACAAAGGCCAGATGTGAGTAAGATGAGGGAGGCCTGCACCAGGAGCTAGCCTCCTTTTTGCCTGGGGTTAATGTGGAGGCTGGGGTAAGATTGGGAGGCTGCAGGGGTCGTGTGACAGAAAGGCAGGCTGCTAGGAGAAAACAAGAATAGAATTCTCTCTTTTTTTCAGTCATGTGGGTGGCTTTATTTTACATGCAGGATACACCATCTTTAGACAGGTGGCTACTTCTTGTTGCTTGAGAATGACATAAGTTCTCTTTCTGCTCTGTGCCGCCTAGAGGAAGTGTACTCAGGTTCTTTCTAAACTCCAATATGCCCAGCCTGTCCAAGCTTTCCTCAAAGATAGTCACTCACTGCAGGTATCAGATGAGTGAACCTTCCCTGAACTGCTTCTAAGGCATTTATATCCTTTCTTAAATAAAGAAACCAAAACTGTGTATAGTATTACAGGTGTCATCTCAACAATTCTCTGTACAACTGTAGCAAAGCATCCCCACTGTGAAATTCAATTCCTCTTGCAATAAACAACAATATTCCATTTTCCTTCCTACTCAGTTGCTGTACTTGCATTCTGAATTTCTGTGATTCATGTACCAGGACACCCGGATCCCTCAGTGTCTTCAAGGTTTTGCAATCTCACTCTATTTAAACAATGTGCTTTTCTATTCTTTCGACCAAAATGTACAAGCTCACACTTTCCCACATTATACTCCCTGCCAAATGTCTGCTGTTCACTTTAGCTGGCAGCTCTCCCTGTTTAGCTCTATGCTTTCGTTCATCACCCCCCCCGCCCTTACACATTCTGGTTGGCCAGTGTGCAGCCAGATCAGGTATGTAACCTTCTTTATGTTGGTGCTTCTGGTGCAACTGCATGTTGTTGGCCTTTCCATGAAGAGCCATATTAAGTTGGATTTTGACTCACTGAAGTGAATGGGGAGGGGAATGGGGAGGCAGTGTTGGTAGCCTGACAATTAAAATGATCAGTACAGTATGGAGATGCACTTGAGTACAACCTGGTTGAATGCAATTACCTCCATGAGGCTCGAAGCTCGGAATAGCAGGGATAACGACATGATGGAGGAACAGTGGCATGCTGTTCATTTTGATTGCTCCAGACAACAGGCCGCTGAAGTAATAAATGTACCTAGGGAGGAAAAAGATAGCAACGTCAGAAGTCTGGAAGTGAATCCCAATCGAGTCATAGTGAGTTCAGCTATGTTGAGTATCAGGCGTGTAAGGCAAGGCTGGATGGTCTTTAATGTTAAGAGTATAACAGGGAAGACTGATGAGTTAATGGCGTGGATTGACACAGGGAAGTATGATATCATTGCCATCACAGAATCATGGTTCAAGGAAGGGCTGGACTGGCAATTCAACATTCCAGGGTATAGGATCTTCAGGTGAGACAGAGGAGGGTGTAAAAAGGGTAGTGACGTTGCACTATTAATTAAGGAGTCAATTATTGCAACAAGGAGAAATTATATCTTGGAAGAGTCCTTAAACAAGGCTTTGTGGGTAAAACTTAGGTATGTTAAGGGGGCAGTTACTTTACTGCGAGTGTATAATAGGCCCCCAAAGTGTCAGTGGGAAACAGAGGAGCAAATAAGTAGACAGTTTACAGAAGTGTGTAAGAGTAATAATCAGATAATTATATTAGGGGATTTCAACTTTCCCACATAAATTGGGATAGTCATAGTGTTAAGGATTTAAAGGGGGTGGATTTCTTGAAACGTATCCAAGAGTTGTTTACATCAATACACAGAAGGCTCTTCAAGGGACAGCACAGTGTTGGGTCTGGTTCTGGGGAAAGAAGCCGGACAAGTGTTCAATGTGTCAGTCGGGGAACATTTTAGAAACAGCGACCACAACATGGTACGGTTCAACTTTGTTCTGGACAAGGAAAAAGTTGACCTGCAAAAGATAGCTTTGGATTGGGGGAAGGCAGATTTTATTAAACTAAAGCAGGATCTGGCCACAGTAGACTGGGAACAGTACAGGTCCAACATGTACCCTTCACAGGGAAATGTAGGAGCAATAAGTTCAGAGAACCCTGGATGTTTAAGACAATTCAGGACTGGATAAGGAAGAAGAATAGGGCTTTAGCCAGTCCAAAGAGAGCAATTCAGCTGTGGCCCGAGAGGAATACAAGAAGTGCAGGAGGGAACTTAAGAAAGAAATTAGAAGAACAAAAAGGGGGCATGAGAAAGGACTTGCAAACAGGATTATGGGGAATCTTAAGATATTTTACAAATACAAACAGTTGGGCCCATTATGGACCAAGAGTGCAACCTGCATATGAAACCGCAGGATGTTGGTATGGTGTTGAATTAATACTTCTCTCTGGTTTCCACGCTGGAAAAGGAGAATGTAGAGATGGAATTCAGGAAATGGGGCTGTGAGGAATTTGCACAGTTTGACAGAGGAAATGGGGAGGTATTGCAGGCTCTGTCAGGCTTTAAAAAAAAATTCCCTGGTCCGGATGAATTACATCCAGTCTGCTGTGGGAGGCAAGGCAGGAAAGTTCAAGGGCCCTGACACAAATTTTTAATTCCTCTCTGGCCACAGCGGGAAATGCCAGAGGATTGGAGAATGGCAAATGTGGCTCTACTTTTTAAGAAGGGCGGGAGAGCTGAACTAGGAAATTACAGACTGGTGAGTCTCACATCAGTGATATGAAAACTATTGGAGAAAATTCTGAAGGAGTGAATTAAAACCCACTTGGAAAGGCATGGGTTAATTAGGGATAGTCAGCATGGCTTGTTCAGAGGGAGGTCGTGTCTAACAAATTTATTAGAATATTTTGAAAATGTGATCAAGTGTATTGATGAGGGAAGTTTAGTTGATATAGTTTATATGGATTTCAGCAAAGCTTTTGACAAGGTCCCACGTGGGAGATAGATTGAAAAGGTTAAAGCACATGAAATTAAGGGCAACTTGACAAGATGAATCAGAAACCTGGTTTTCTAATAGGATACAAAGGGTAGTGGCAGAAGGCTGTTTGAGTGACTGGAAGCCGGTGTCCAGCAGTGTACCACAAGGATCAGTACTGGGAGCCTTATTGTTTGTTATATACATAAATGATAGAGATGAAAATGTAGGGGGAATGTTCAGCAAATTGCAGATGACGCCAAGATTGGTAGAGTGGTTAATGTCGAAGGTTACAGGAGGTGGTAGGTTACAGGAAGATATAGATGGGTTGGTCAGATGGTACTGAACCCTGATAAGAGCGAGGTGATGCACTTTGGGAGAAGAAACAAGATGAGGGAGTATTTAATGAACAGCAAGACACTGGGTAGCTTAGAGGAAAAGAGGGATCTTGGGTAATTATTCCCAGGTCCTTGAAGTTGGCAGAGCACATGAATAGGATAGTTAAGAAGGCACATGGGACACTTGCTTTCATCAGTCACGGCATGGAGTATAGCAGCAAGGAGGTCATGTTGGAGTTGTACAGGTCAGGCCCCAGCTGGAGTACTGAGTGCAGTTCTGGTCACCTCACTCCAGGAAGGATGTGACAACACGTGAGGGGGTCCAGAGGAGGTTCGCCAGGATGTTGTCTGGGATGGAGAAACTGAGCGTTAAGGAGAGACTAGATGGGCTTGGATTGTTTTCTTTAGAGCAGAGGAGACTAAGGTGGGGACATGATTGAGGTGTACAAGATTATGAGGGGTACAGACAGGGTGAATAGAGAGTCCCAGCTGTTCCCCTTGGTTGAGGGGTCAATCATGGGAGGGCATAATTTTAGGGTAAGGGGCAGGAGATTCTGAGGGGATCTGGGGGAAAAGAAACCTTTCCACTCAGTGGGTGGTGAGACTCTGGAATGCACTGCCTGGGGAGGTAGTGGAGGCTGGAAACCTTACAACCTGTAAAAAATATTTGGATGAGCACTTCAAAAATAACATGCAAGCTTATGGCCTAAGTGCAGGAAACTGGGATTAGTGCACTTTTAGTGGTAGCTATCTTGGTGCAAGACTCAATGGACTGAAGGTCCTTTTTAGCGCTGTTTGCATCTATGAAAAATACCTATGTTTTTGCCTGTGACTTTACCTAACTACCTTCACCCAGTTACAGAAAATAATAGCCAACACACAACATAAAATTTTGCAAACACGTTAACTGTTCACCTCTTAATGTAAGGAATAGACATTGGATACCGTGTTTATACAATAACAGTCCAAGAATACCAGACCCTGCCCCAGCCTCAGCTCACCTGCTGCAGAAACTCTCATCCACGCTCTGACAATGCCTGACTTATACTCCTCAACTTAATGTTTGCATGTTCACGTTCCAAAGCACTTCTGGCTGATCTCTCATATTCTACCTTCTGAAAACATGAGGTCATCCAAAATTCTGCTGCTTGTGCCCTAACTTGCAAATTAATCCTGATCCTGCAATGCCGAATGCTCACTGATCTAACTTGCTCCCAGTTTGGCAATACCCCAGTTTTCAAATCCCTTCACTCCATGGTCTCACCAATCACCACCCCCCCCCCCTCTCTATAATCTCCTCCAGCCTCCAAAATTCTCTGGGAATCTGCATTCCTCCAATTCGGGCCTCTTCAGCATCCTGAATTTAAACGTCCCACCACTGGGACTGTGCCTTGATGAAGGGCTTTTGCCCGAAACGTCGATTTCGCTGCTCGTTGGATGCTGCCTGAACTGCTGTGCTCTTCCAGCACCACTAATCCAGTATGTGCCTTTAGCTGCCTGGGCTGCAAGTTCTGGAATTCCCTCCCTAAATCTCTCCACCTCACTTTCCTCTTTTAAGGTACTTCTTAAAACCTATCTCTTTAACCAAGCTTTTGGTCATCTGACTTAATACCTCCTTATGTGACTCAGTGTCATTGTTTGGTTTCTCATGCTCCTCTGAAGCACACTGAAATATTTAATTACATGAAAGATGGTGTAACTGTAAATTGTTATGGTTTGGTCCTGTCAGTTACAGTTCCGAATCGGTTGGGTCCATTTGTTGACTTTCCCACTGCCATTGCCCCTGGACTTGGAAAGCTCTCTGTTCAATCTCCTGCTCTGCCTCAGTCATTTTGAGAAGGCCCCCACAGGATCCTTTGCTATTTGTGTTGATTAGTTCTTGTCTCTGCTCCAAGTAGTAACATCACTGTTCTCTGGCTTAACTCCATCACGTTATTTGACATCAGTTCATTTCTCAAGATCAGCACGTTCCACAGCGTCTCTGGAGGCAGTTCTCCAGGAGACATGTTGTTCCCACTCTACGTCCTCCTCCCTGGACAGTTAAAAATGGCAACTCAAGCAGTGTGTGTGCGTGCATGCGTGTGTGTTAAAGAGACAGTGTGTGTGTGCATGTGTGTGAGGGTCTGTGTCTGTGTCATTGCCTATCACAAAAGGGGACCACTCTTCCCACCTCCAGTTTGATGATGCCTAATTTTAACATCCTTATTGCCATGCTGAGATCAGGTAGACAGATCTAGGCCTGTTACTGAACTCCCAGTTGCCAGCACTGTTCTGAAACACAGCCTGCAGTGTAAATCTGACACATTCTCAGCAATCCAACCACTCTTTGGAGGATCCTGTCAGTTAGAATATCTTGGGATATATCTTGGAGTCCCATCAGAAAAAGAAACAGTAAAACTTGTGAATGCCTCACACCGGTCTGACTTGTCTTGTATACTTCAAAATGGAGCTGAAATGTGACAAGTAGATTCATTACCAAGTATTTGCAGTTTTTTTTTACTGGCTTTCCCTGAGGTGTCACCCCTGATTTTGCCCATCTATGTTTCCATGGCAGATGAACCCTCTCTCACCTGGTCTGCGAAGGCTGTATTGCAGGAGCCACTTTGTCCTCACAGAATTTCCTCATGGCAAGTGTGCTGAGAGCCTGGTCAGCCCTGCATTAGCAAAACAGAAATGAAAATCTATAAAACTACAGAAGGCCATAGGTTTGAAGCCCAGTCCAGAGACTGGAGCAGATAGTCCCGAGTTCCACTCCAGTGCAGTGCTAAGGGAGTGCTACACAGCAAGAGAGGCGCTATCATTGGGATGAGGCATTAAGTGGAGACTCAGTCTGCCTGTTTAATGCAATGAAAGATGGGGTGTTCAAAAAAGAATAATTTCTCCACTTGATGGTTAAGACTCAAGAAACATCATTAAAAAAATTAATCATTCATATAAGAGCATAAAAAACAGAGCTACACTTCCCCTTCTTCCAATATATAAGACAATGATTGATCTTCTTAACTCCATCTTCCTGCATTGTCCCCATATCCCTTAATTCCCTGCTGTTTTGAACATACTCATTAACTAAAAACCCACAATCCTCTGGTATAAGAATTACAAATATTCAGAAACCATTTTGAGTTAAGACATTCTCCCCATCTAAGTTATGAATTATCCTGAAACTGCGAACCTGTGTTCTGCAGCCAGGGGAAGTATTTTCTCACCATTCTAAGCCCCTTAACAACTTTAGATGTTGAATGAAATCACTTCTCATTCTTTTGTGGCCTAATTCTTTCATTCCAGGAACCAGAAGATTAGATTAGATTCCTTACAGCCCAAGCAGTCCACATTGACCCTCCGAAGAGCAACCCACCCAGACCCATTTCCCTCCAATTAATACACCTAACACCATGGGCAATTTAGCCAATTCACCTGACCCACACATCTTTGGACTGTGGGAGGAAATCAGAGCACCCAGAGAAAACCCACACAGACACAATGAGAATGTCCAAACTCCGCATAGACAGTCATCCAAGGCTGGAATTGAACCTGGGACCCTGGTGTTGTGAGGCAGCAGTGCTAACCACTGAGCCACCATGCAGCCCAAAGGTTTGCTGCACCAGTGTTTTCTGAAACTTTTTCCGGTCTGATCTCATTTTTATGCCTCAGACTTTGTGTCAGCCAAGTGAAATTTTTATTGGGGGGCGGGGGTGAGTTTGAGAGTTGGATGGGAGAGGGGAGCACTTCAGTTGTTGAGTGTAATTGGGGGAAGACGTCCATGAAAAGGCAGAGTCTAGATTAGAGTGGTGCTGGAAAAGCACACTCGGATGCTGCCTGACCTGTTGTGCTTTTCCAGCACCACTCTAATCTAGACTCTGGTTTCCAGCATCTGCAGTCCTTGTTTTTACCCTATGAAAAGGCAGAGATCCTCCAAAAAAAAACTACCCATTCACAGGCTTTCTCACAGCAATAATAGGGCCTCAGAGAGCAGCCCACTAGGCCACGTCCACCAATAAAGCAAACGCATGTGTTTTAAGGGGCCTCGCAGCTGTCAGAAATCAGACTGAACACCATGAGAGTCGTGCTACCTCAGAGTTTGCAATTCCACTGAGATTCACAACCCACAGTTCAGGACACCCTGCTCTAAGGCAAGTATGCCCTTCCTTAGGTAAGGTGACTAAAACTCTACTATTTCTGGGTTCGTATTGTGCGCAAATTACATCAGCCTACATAACCACAGGGATGGCCTTCTAAAAAGGATCTTATTGGTTGTACTGTCCTAAGAATGTGACAAGGCTCCAAATAAAAGCTTTATGCCTAGGTTACCTTGAGCACATTGGTGTCTACAAATGGAATCATTTGAAGTGAGTCATCCTGCACTTTCTCGTCTAGACGGTGCAGCAAAGTACATGGGGGGGGGCGTTCGTTTCCACCTGCTGACAATTACTGGCCTATAATGTGAGGGTAAGAAGCGTTCACGGGTGAACACTATCTATTGGAATTCCGAATAAGGTCCATTTGCACGTGCTTTTCATCATGCCAGTGGCTGACTGGGCCCTGGCTTAGAGTGGCAGGGAACCCTCAATAAACTGACCCCTTCAAATTTTATGCGAAAGTTGTAGATGCTGGAGATCAGAGTCAAGATTAGAGTGGTGCTGGAAAAGCACGGCAGGTCAGGCAGCATTGAGGAGCAGGAAAATCAACGTTTTGGGCAAAAACCCTTCATGATTCCTGATGAAGAGCTTTTGCCAGAAATATCAATTTTCCTACTCCTCGGATGCTGCCTGACGTGATGGGATTTTCCAGCACCACTCTAATCTTGACCCTTCAAATTTTATCCTGCTGTCCTGTTTGACAACTGCCTTTGGCATCTCCTGGCACCATCATCTCATAGTGTAGTTACAAATCCAGTGTTTCCCATTCAAATCAAGTGCTCACCCTGCAGAGATCTTGCTGTAATGCATGTATGCTGCAATGATCACTCCTGTTCGACCTTTGTTGCCCTGTTGAGATACAAGTGTAAAGATGGTTATTGTAATCAACTCAATACCATTTACAGCTGTTCAAAACCATGAGGAGTCTGATAGCAATAAATTGTTCCCACCAGCAGAAGGGTCGAAATATGGAGGCAAAAAAAAACCAAAGGCAACTTGAGGAAAATAGTTGTTACGCAGTGAGTAGGTAGGATGTGGAGTGCACTGCCTTCAAAACAGAAATGGATAATTATCCAAAGAGAAAATAAAATGCATGGCCGCAGGGAAACAGTGAGCAAGTGGGACTGTTCTTGCAAACACCCAGTATCAATATGATGGCCTCCTTCAATGCTGTAACCATTCTGTGATTCTACAGGCACTTGGCCATGCTGTAGTTCAATCCTGCAGAACAGAGTTGGGGTGGCATGCTACTCCACTCGAAATCAGTACCCACTCCTGAGAATAAAGCTTTGCTGGCTCTGACAGCCTGGTATAGTTTGGCTTGTCACCACAGTGCCCAGCCCTCCAAAGTCACAAAGGTTTAACCCTCAGTGAACCTCCAAGGTTGGGGAGAATCAGACTGACTTTATCTGAACAGGAGGGGCTTGTGTGTAGGCAAGGTCAGGCTCGACTGAAACACTACACGACTGATCAGTCTCACCATGTTTCACTGCTCATGCCAACATATACTGGGTGAAATAATGAAGGCCAATGGCACTATTGAAAGGCAGTGCCTTTAGGAGAATGGGGGATGTGGGGGGAGGGCAGCATGGACAATAAATTGCTACCTACAATTGGACCTTAATAGTGGATTCAGGACATTGGGGCTCATTTAACTCAAGCAATAAACCGATCTAATCACTGCAGCTACCAAGTAGGGTTGGTTTGCGTCAGCATTTTCTGGGAGACTCAGGTGTCTATTTGTCCTGAGATTAAGGGGGTGAAAAAATCCAAGATATTAAAATTGGATAATCTGGGCACTTCTGCGATCTGGTTTCACGTGGAACCAAAGTTCTACTCCAGATTGTGAGAGTGGAAGTCCTGAAGTGAGTTTTCAGTGTTTAGGTTCTATGTCCTTGAGGGTCACAACCAGTGCACCCAACACCCCTTCATATCAATGGCAAAATGTAATGATGCTACATTCTTTGCAACAATGCTTTAGGATTTTACAATTGATGTAGTTTTCAATCTATCCAATCAAGTCAGCTGAAGTCATTTTAATAAAAACACTCTGAAGCTGATGGCAATAAGTCTTCAACTTGGCAACACTCCAAGCTGTGGCCTGTGGAGGGGGTGCAGTGTACCATATTAAAAAACAGCGGCCTACTTTTGCAGGGTTGGACATGCTCAACTGGGTATTTCCCATCAGTCAGGAGGAAATAATTTGCAGTAACACTGAGGAGACATGGAAGGTTTCCTGCCCCGATTTTCCTTTCTTGGTCTCATCAGGAGCCCTTGCACACTGACCTTGCAGTGTAGAACCACGACATGATGAGAGTCTGAGTTCAGCCACATCTCCATGGCTTTGCAGATGGCACAGATCTTGTCCAAGGGAGGGGCATGAAAATCAGGCCAGCCAAAGTCATGAACCTGGAAATCAAAAGCACAACAGCACATCAGAGTCCCAGTTTGGGAGGGAGTGCAGTTATAGAAGGTATAGAGGTGTTAATGACACAAACATTTAATCTGATGCTTCAAATTCACTGAGTGGCACCAAACTGCAAACTGTGACTGGCCACAAGCTAAGAATACTGCGCACTTCCTGGACTATACCAGATTCCATGGTGCTTGTATGAGAACAGAAGAAATAGGAGCTAGAGTGCACCATTTGGCCTGCCAAGCCTGTTCCACCATTCAATAAAATTGGGGTTGATCATCTACCTTTCTCCACTTTCCTGCACCATCCCTGAGTTCGCTAGTACCCCGTAAACTTACTTACCTCAGTACTGAACATACTCAATGGCTGGGCTCTCTGGGAGACAGAATTCCAAAGCTGCACAATTCTCTGAACCAAGACATTTTCCCTCCCCTCAGTCCTAAATGGCTGACCTTTTATCCAGAGACTGTGCCCCCAACATTCTAGATTCCTCTGCCAGGGGAAAACGACCTCTGAGTTTCGACCGTGTCAAGCCCCTGCAAAATGTTATGTTTCAATGGGATCATCTCTCATTATTCTAAACTCCAGGGATAAGAGGCTTACCCTACTTAATCTGTCTTTTCTTATTCATTCATGGGATGTTAGTGTTGCTGGCTCGGTTAGCAGTTATTGGTCTGGAGAAGGTGGTGGGTGTTAAGCTGACATCTGGGACCGCTGCAGTCCAGTGGTGTAGGTATCCCACAGTTTGGAAGGGAGTTCCAGGATTTTCACCCAGCGATAGTAAAGAAACAGCAAGATAGTTTCAAGGTGGTGTGTAGCTCGGGGTGGAACTTGCAGGTGGTGGCGTCCCCATATATCTGCTGCCCTTGTCTTTCTAGGTAGTAGTGGTCATGTATTTGGAAGGTACTGTCAAAGGATGATCCCTTCATTCGGTCTAGTGAACCTTCATTGCACTCATTTTGAAACAAGTACAGGATCACACATGCTGTCAGCTTTAAAATGGAGAGGTTTGCATTTTCAGTCAGTCTTAATCTCACATTGGTCGAAACTCGAATTTACTTTAGAACTACAAATGTCTGAAAAACAAAATGAGAATTCACACAGACGTACCTTGGGGTTGAGTCTGCAAATGTCTTGCCTCTTTTCGGAGAGATTGAAAAGCTATGAAAGAAATGAGGTTATTTTAGATTGATTGAGTGAGGGGGTGCACTGGTATCATACAATCCATATAGTGCGGAAGCCGGACTTTCGGCCCAGCAAGTCCATACTGACCATCCAAAAAAGCATCGCACCCAGACCCACCCCCCTACCCTGTAACCCTGCATTTCCCATGGCTAATCCACCTAGCCCTGGTCACTATGGGCAATTTAGCATGGCCAATCCACCCTAACCTGCACATCTTTGGACTGTGGGAGGAAACCTGAGCATCCGGAGGAAACCCATGCAGATACAGGGAGAACATGTAAACTCCACACAGTCGCCTGAGAATAGAATCAAACTCAGGTCCTGGCGCTGTGAGGGAACAGTGCTACTCACTGAGCCACTGTGCCGTCCAAGGATGACATGGTGGTGCCTATTAGTAACTGAGAATCATTGTGAATGGCTCAATTGCCTTGGATACACCATGGGTGATGGCATATTCTTGTATGGGCTAGGAGGGAGCCCTAGTTGTTGCAAATCAATTTTAAACCACAACCCCTCATCATACAATGCAGAAAACATGTCAGAACAAAAGCCAAGTGTTTCTATTTCTGCTCTTGTGAAAGCACAAGTTTCTGCCCATTCACTTGAAAATCAATGGGAAATCAGGAATGCAGAGACAGAAAACCTCAATCACATTTTTAACCCAGCACCTTCTACAGCCACTCTGCAACCTCGCTACTAAATTCCCTTGCTACTGCTCATTCTCAGATTACATGTATGGGAATTTCTCAAAATACCAAGTTAGCAAGCAAAAGAAGCCGTTCAGCCCATCGAATTCATGCTGCACTCTATAGAACAATCTGTGGTATTCACAGGAAGATGCAAACGACCACAAATTTCGATCAATTAATTGCAAAGGCAGCTGGTCCCACTCAGGGATCCTCTTGGAACCTTTTGCAGCTTTTTTCGCTATTGTTGTGAAGTTTTTTTTGATGGAATATTTTGCTTTAGTTTTTGCCAGTGATATCAGTAGGGTAACTGAGATGATGCCAAGTTAAACTCAGCACTGAACCAATCCCGACTTAATGACTGTATCCATATATCTGCTGATCTCTATTAATTCAGCTCTATCTCATTTGCAATTTCAGTAATTCCTTCGTGTTAAGATGATGCCATAGGTACTTGCTGTTCAGACAAAAACATCAACTCAAAAGTGATAGACAAGGAGGAGATGTTAATCATAATTCAATAGAACTGCCAGCAGAACTAAATCTCCAAGAGCATCAAGGACCAGTGGGGATTACCAATGAAGGTTGAGAAAATACTTTCTTCGTATATTGGTCCTGCTCTTGGTTTTCTCTTCTGCCAGACTCACACCAGGATTTGTACAATTGTGCAGGGACCAGCAGTTCTGCAATGTCTCAACCAAGTCACTGCATCCTATGAACTACTTGGTGGGGGCATTGGTGCATCCTGCACATCTTTGCACCCCCAATGGTACGCATAACAAAACTGCCCCCTTCCACCTCCATAACATTGCCTGACCTCAGTTTATTCACCACTGAAACCTTTTTCTCTGTCTTCATTGCCTCTAGATGTGACTATTCCATCACATTCCCAGTTAGTCTCCCATATTCGATCATTTGCAAATTTGTGGTCACAAAAATTCTCTTAACTCACACCAAGTCCCATTCCCCGATCTCCCTTGTAATCGCTAACATACAATGGCTCTTGGTCAAGCTGCATCTTGATTCCCATTCTTGTTTTCAAACACCTCCATGGTCTCAACCCTCCTGATCTCTATAATCTCTTCCAGCCACATAACCTTCCAAGATAACTGTCGTCCTCTAATTTTGGCCTGTTTGTGCATTCCCGGTTACTATTGTTCCACCAATGGCAGCTGTGCCTTCAGTTTCCTGGGTGCTAAGCTCTGGAATTCCCTCCCTACACCTCTCCATCTCTCTTTCCTCATTTAAGGCAGTCCTTAGAACTTATCTCATAATCTGAACTAACATTTCCTCATGTGCCTTGGTGTCTTACTTTGTTTTATCATGCTTCTGTGAAGCACCTTAAGCCTTTTATATGAATATAAATTGCTGCTCTAATCACCAGAAAGCCACTACCCCCAAGGGCTGATTTCAACCTTTCTGATGCAAAAAGGTCAAAGAGATGGGAGGACAACACTAATTTTAAATCCCTGAGCTCTCGCTCAGGTCAAAACAGCACACATTGAAGATGAAGCCGGTGACCTTCTCAATCTATGGGACTCTGCCACACTGAACCATCGTGACACCACATAATAGTCTTAAAATGTGCTCCACACGTAGATTACTGAATCCTTATTATGAAAAGGATATAGAGGCAGTGGAGAGGGTGCAGGGAAGATTTACAAAGATGATCTTGGAAATGGATGTGGGCATTTTTATCAGGAAAGGATTGAAAGACTGGGTGTCTTCTCTCCTGGAGGAGACACATGGAGGTCTTTAAAATTATGGAGGATTTTGATAGAGTAAATACAGAGAGAATGTTTCCTCTTCTGGGCAAAAGCAGAACTGGAGATCATCAATACAATAAATCCTCAAGAAATTCAATACAGAATTCAGAACAAACTTCTTCACTTGCAGTGAGAACCCACTACCACAGGGTTGAAGTGAATGGTATAGTTGCATTTCAGGGGAAACCAGATAAGTAGCTGAAGGAAAAGAAAGAACAGAAATTGCTGGCAAAGCTCAGCAGGTCTGGCAGCAGCTAGGGGAAGAAAGCAGAGTTAAAAATTCGAGTCTGGTGACTCTTCATCAGACTTTGTTGGACTCGCAACATTAACTCTGCTTTCTTCCCCCAGGTGATGCCAGACCTGCTCAGTTTTGCCAATAGTTTGTTTTTGTTTCAGATCTCCAGTATCCACAGTTGTTTGTTAGATTTAAGTGTCTGAAGGAGAAAGGAATAGAGAGTTACAATTACAAGCTTAGATGAGGAAAGATAGGAGGAGAGCCGAGTGGAGCAGTAACATCAGCATGGACTAGTTAGACTAAATGTCCTGCTCCTGTGCTGTGTATCTTATGTAATTATTCAGTATTACAACTGTATGTAAAAACGTAGAAAAACAGTCCAAAGTGTGCATTTTTGCAGGAACCTGCTACAAACCAATTTCACTGACTGCCCTGAGCTGCTCAATTTTGAAAAATGGGAACTCACTAAGTAGCTGTCTCCATGTTTGGATTTCAGCATCTGGGCCACCTCTTTCAGATTACTGCGGTATCGTTGCTCCTCAAGCACTGGTGGGAAGAAGACTGAAATAATCCGCTCTGTGATGTATGTCAGGTCAAAGTCGTAGTTTCGCTCCATGACGTGGTCCACACTGAAGCTCCTGCTCGAAAACAAGATGGCAAGTCTTGATTACAATCTGACATCGGGGCAACAGCGGCCATGGGCTCATCAAGTAGTGTTAATGTTAAACTATGAAATTAGTAACTCAAATGTCACAAGATCAAATTCATCCCTGATTTAATCCACTAATCTTTTAAGGCTAATGAAACCTCCAATTGATGCACTCACGTGGTCCTGCGGAGGGAGGCTGCTTCATTTGACTGTCCATTACTTTAGTCCTATATTATTCTTGTTTATTATTCTGCATTCTTGTTACAGAGGCAGGAAACAAGAGGCAGGAGTGTCTTTGGGGGCTGGGGGTTGGGGTAGTGCTCACTACAGTTAATTTTTTCTTGTAGGCGAGCCCTGAGTCACCATGGAGATGGGTTCACTGATAAAACAAAGGTCATAGGTGTGGTCTTCCAGCTTCAGAGATGAAACCTGGCTGCAGTGTAAGGTAAGTAACTGAAAGGGTGTTTCAACAAGAAGGTGCCTACTCAGCATCTTCTTAAAACATTATATAATGCAAGTACAGGAAGCAACCAAGCCAACGATGTTGGTGGTATGGGGGTTGGGGTAATTCAAGCTCCTCCACAGGGCAGCTTGTCCTGAACCACCACAGGTTGATGGGGACAGCCTGTATTACTTTGCACAGCAGTTCCAGCAGCGCCCGTTTCTGAGTTCTGGAACTACCAGCCAATCAGATTGACCAACAGCTCTCAAAACATTTCCATGGGGTGGGTTTGAGTAACACACACACACACACACACACACACACACACACACACACACAATCTCCTTTTCTTATTATTTAGAGACACTCCCTTGACAAGAGGAAGTGTCAACCAGGCTTTGGGAGTCACTAAGTTGAAAGCAATTGTTAATGGCAGCTGGAGCAGTTTAACATTGTCTTTCAAAATTGCTTAAATCTATAACAAATCCAATTACTTGTCCCTTTCTTAATCAGTGTTGGAATATTAAACTGGAAAAGAAAAACTACAGAAGAACTGTAAATGAGATCAGTTCACCATTTACCACAATCCCAACCAGACAGTCTATTAGGTCAGCCCAATGTTAGTACAAAACCTTTCAGTGTGTTTCCCACGAGGATTGTTCATTCTTTGTAATCCTGTGGCAGACGTTTTTAAAATGTCTCTCCAGTACCCTAGATCACGTTGTACCCAGCACTTTCCCAAAACTATTCAATTGTCTCAATTACCTACTTTTAAAATGAGTTGAGTGTTTTTACCTTGGTAGGGTGCTTCTTTGATGGGTGCTTTTCAAAGATTTTGTTGACCCCTAGTGCATTGAAACAAAAATGGACAATATTGAGACCCAATGAATATGGAAAACCTCCTCCTACTGTACCAGGCAGTTGGGTCTTTGAAAGAGCTTTTTTCATTCTTTCATATTTAATAATGTTTATCACGACTGTGTAGGTTGGAAACTGGTAAAGACACCCTTATCAGTGAAGCATCATACTGCAGACTTGGACTCGCTTCCAGGGAAAGTTCATAACAACGAAAATACTTGTTTTACAAGTTCATTGTCAGAAGCTGCAGAGTTGTTTACAGAGTGACAGAAAGAAAGACTTGCATTTCTATAGTGCCTTTCATAAATGGCCTCAAGGCAATCAAAAATGCATGCTAGACAATAAAGTGCCCTTAGAACTATAGCTGCATTGTAACAATGTATGCAGTTTGTGAACAACAAGATCCCACAAAGAGTCTGTTGGTCACCATAGCCTGACCAGACCATATGGGTGCTCCTTCATTCGAAAAAGACAACTGGTGGCGATTTAACCTGAATGTCACCATGCCTCAGGCAAGGTGAGAGATTAAGAAAGGCAGCCCTTCATAGTAACCTCAGCCAGTGATGGGAATTGAACTTAGGCAACATATTACTTCACAAACCAATCATCCAGCCAACTGAGCTAAACCAGCCCCCACAAAGAGTGATAAGATAATGATCAGACCATTTGTTTGAGACATTAGAGAGAATATACTTGGAGAGGTACAGAGAGAAACACTTGAGAATGAGACAGTCAGAGTCTGAGGCCTCACAGGACCAATGTGACTTTTGTTCCCTCCAAACTACGCTATGCCTCCATACTCAGAAGGGTTTTTCGTGTACATAGGTCACGATCATATACAAAATGAGGCATTTATTTAACTCTCTGCACTGGAGAAATGCCAAGCACTCACTGGCACAGGTTCTAAAATGCCTGCTTGACCACGGTCTCAAAAATTGTGATGGTTTCAGAATGGTCCAAGCTTCTTTCAGAGCAGCATTGATTTCAGACAGTATCAGCAGCAGCTCCCAGGAACCACAAGGAGGAAAACATAATCCTTGTGAAAGAGTCTTGAAAAGGCTGCCAATTGATGTTTGTCATCAAGGAAACATCACTCAACACCCTGTGATTTGTGGGAATGAAAGAGGAGAAAACAGGAGGGGAGGGGATAAAAATGGCAAAAAAGAGCCAAGACCAGAGAGATGAAAAATGTTTCCAAAATGATGAATAGAAAGAAGAATCAGAGGTAAGGGGGAATCCAATTCCAAAATGGGCTAGAAAATAATAATTCCTTGCCTGCCAACAACTTTAGTTACACCATCCCAAGTGTGTAAATACATTTACAGACAAATTTAAATAGAGCAAGAACACTCACTCTGTGCAGGAATTTTATTTACCTGGAAAGACATAGCCTCCAGCCCTTGATATTTTAACCTAGGCATGTGGGCACATGCCAACTTCACAATGCTTAATACATACGCACATACATCTACACATGTACATACATACCGTTCCTGGCAGATTATGTATTTTACTCACCAAATGCTCAATATTCTTTACGGTTCCAGTACCCTTTCTTGGCTGTGGGAAATCGGAAACAGGAAAGTTATTAACTGACGCATTAACAAAACTAGCCTTTTTCCTGCAGGAATGTACAACAAGCTAATTCTGGGCACTCATCCAGCCTGACATGACAGAAATGTCACGTGCTTATATCTCACTACCCCACGCCCCTCCCACTTCTATCCTCCTGCATTTCCCAATTGTAAGAGGAGTCAAGAATGCCCTGATTCAGAATTTTCAAAAGCCATAAATAACCACAGAGTTGGAAAACATAAGCACCAAGGACTTTGTTCCAATGAAGAAATGTCTCCATGAAATCATGGACTGGTTTGAGCACAAGAGGAGGTGACTGAGCTTGCCATGTCCATGCTGATTCTCTGCAATATCAATTCAGCTAATCCCACTTCATCACCCTCTTCCTGGAGCTTTCCAAACTTCTTTTTCTTCAGGTAATTATCCAAATCCCATTGAAACACCACGATTGAATCTGCTTCTATCACATGCTGAGACAGTGCATTCCAGACCTCCACTTAAACAATGTAAAAGGTCTGTCTTGGTGCGGCCTTTTTTTTTCTGCCATTCACTTGTGTCCTCTCATTTTCAATCCTCCTGCCAACAGGAACTGTTCCTGTCTAGCTGCTCTGTCCAGATCTCTCGTGACTTTGAATGTCTCTTATTAAATCTCCTCTCATTGTTCTTCTAAAGAGGAGAGCTCCAGTTACTCCAATCTATCCAAATAACGTTTTGGACCCATTCTCATTCAGCAGTTTTTGCAGGAATTTCGTGCTTCTGGACGGAAAACTGCACTCTAGATCACAGAGGGATTTTACATCAGAAAAATTTCTCTGTAAAATTCTCATCCTGAATATCATGGAGTGAAATTGGAGAAGACAAAAAGGAGTGAACAATGAGTGTTCTCTGTAAGAGAAATCTGGTCGGCATGGATGGGTTGGACCAAAGGGTCTATTTCCATGCTGTACATCTCTATGACTCTATAACTATAAAAGTGAAGCTCCCGCTGATCAGCCCTATCACCAGCCTGCCACCCCAGAGGGGTGCACAGATTCCTGACAATGCAGAATCACAGCTTAAAATACCCCACACTCTACAGTTTCTTCTTCCCTTGTTTGTCAATTGTATTACTGAAACAGAACTTGAAGCAGGCACATTATAATGCTATTTATTTCAGTCGAGACATAATTTTATATGCAACACTATACGGATAAGGTTGAGACATTAATAAGTAGAATGTAAGCAAATAATAGATTTTAAAAAAGATAATTAAGTGAAGTGTACAAATTGGTTTCCATTCAAAGGCATGAAAACTGCACATCGTCTTTACTTTCAATTATTCACAATTGTCACATACAGTCACTGATCTCTCTCTTAAGTCGTGTCTTGTAACATAAATTATTGAAAATCCATTTAAACATTAGCCTGAGAAAGTTTCAGTCAATACTTAAACACTGCTAAAAAGATGCACAAATTTTAAGCTTTGTGTCTTGCACTCATTAGGACTGGGATGCAAGAAAACAAACTTCACAATGGAACACCAATTTTTCGATTCAATCAATCCAAATATAAGATTGTTTTTCTCCAAAATCTGATTAACCTGTTGGTGCATGCCAGTATTTTTGTTGGTATCCATATATTTTTTAAAATTCCAAACAAATTAGAAGAAGGATACAGAACCAGAATCAATGCCCAACACCAACACCAACTGGGAGAAAGTGAGGACTGCAGATGCTGGAGATCAGAGTCGAAGAGTGTGGTGCTGGAAAAGCACAGCAGGTCAGGCAGCATCTGAGGAGCAGGAGAGTCGAACTTTCGGGCATAAGCCCTTCATCAACATTCACTGAATTGCATTTATTTAATGAATGTATTTTCATGTAATAAAAGGATTAAATGAAGAGCAAAAAAAGCCACAGGTATGGCACGTGTACCTTCCAAATGTCAAAGACCAAAGACCACTCAGTCTAAGTTTTATTTCTTGTGTCCAAGTCTGGTTGTTTGCAAGACAAGAAGCTTCGACTTTCTGTTTCTTTTTAGCGATGTTCAAGTCCTGTTCTGCCAAGCAATACCTCAGTATCATGCAAGTCTGTTATAACCTGGTTCAATATCCTGCAAATTCATCATACAGTGGAGGCCCCAGAGAGGCAAATCTTTATTTAAGTTTTCATTTTGCGAGTTAACTTTTCCCTGAATCACATTAGCATAGAAATAGCCTAAAAGTATTACGTCTGGTAAAGTAACAGTCATTGTTTAATTGTGGGGATAAACGGTTTACCATTATGCTGCACTTTATGGTTTCAAACCATCATTTTAACAAGAAAGTCATCATTCTCAAAATAAAAGTGGAATACTAAATCTTGATTATGACTGATGTTTTGGTTTGAGCAACAGGTTTTCTGATTGCAATGATTATCATTTTGAACATAACTGAAACAATAAATTATTCTGAATGCCATATTAGAACTTTTTTTATTTTGAGAAACAGTAGCTGGCGAAAGTCAGCCTGACACATCTGAAGTTAAGGTTTACTTTAAAAATGACTTCACTGGCAAAATTATAATCAAAATAAAGTAAAAAAAAATTATACAAAGTTCATTCCATTTTAATGTTAATATTTGTTCTGCATATACATATATTATTTATTAGATATGTAAATTATATAATTTTACCTAATCTACCAATGATACTTGGCAACGGGTCATGTACTGTATTTGGTTCAGAAATGCCAAGCTTGTATCTTGTGGCTCCCAGTAGTTTTTATTTTAGGCAATTTCTAATAAAAAATGGTTCTTCAGATTAAAATTGCTTGTTGACCCTGAATTAATAGATTTTAAAAGAGCAATTAACTAACAAGGATAAAAGCCTGCAGAAAGCAAACATATTAAAACCAATGTACATCAACAGTACGGAAAGAGTAAGCCTGAAGCTTGTGGACAGCAAATTAGTTAAGGCGTTGATTATTTCTATGACAAATATGGCAGGATGACCACTTACACAGAATATGTGCAACACACACACTCAATGTACGCAAACTTCAACAATATTATCTAGGAAATTTCCTAGGAATAGTATCAAGGCCTGTACAATCGCAGCTACTTGTACAAATTTATTGCCGAACGAGCCCAATGACAGACTTACTTTCCAACTCATTTAATTTCCGTTACCACATGGCGATCACCTTTCTGAGGCTGACAACCTTCTCAGCAGTCACCATATGAACCAAACCTCCGATTCTTCCTGCTCTTCTCTTTTCCCTTCCATTTCTCAGCTCTCAGGTGCGCTTGGTGCTTGCTGATTAAATGAAAAGCAGGACTGCACAATGCTTCAACTCTTTTCAGATGGGAGACAAGAGGAGCCCACCCACAGCCACAGGATTATCAGCTCAATCTGGGAGCAGAGGCATTTTTGTTGAGGCCCCAGTGAGTGTGATTATTCAATGCAGGACACTGATAGATGAGACAGCTGACATTTTATACTGAATTCAGATTTGTTGCAAGAGATTGCTTTTAACCCTCTGAGTGCCAGAAATAGGTTCCTTCTGCTCCTCCTTTAAACATACCACCCCAACCCGTCATCTCTACCATCTGGGAAGACAAGGACACCACCACCTGTAGGTTCCACTCCAAGCCACGCACCATCCTGACTTTGAAATATATCGTGTCCCTGCACAATGCCTGGATCGAAATCTTCCTTCCACATCCTTATACCTACACCACATGGACTACAGCAGTTTGAGATGGCAGTCTCACCATTGCCTTTTTTATGGCAACGAGGGGTGGGCAATAAATGTACCTGGCTCAGCGTGGTCTTCACAGTATGGATAAATGGCCAGCTGCCCTGTGAGAAGGTCAATGACCTTTTCTACTCCGTCAGGCTAAGAGTCACACTCTGCTCTTTGCTGCCTCACACTCATTCTATCTCTGCCACTAAATCCACCTCCCACCCAGACTCATGCTCACTATTGCCTTTAACACCTTCTCTCACTCGCTCTCATTCCCCTCAACCTCTCCCACCACTAACCCTGTACGGGCTCTGCAGTGCCTACTCAATTACCCTAGACATCTTGCACCAGTACTAACAGCTGTAACTGCCCACTTCCATCTCACTCAAGCTCTCCTTTTCTCTCATTCCAGGAGAAGACAGCCCACAATAGGGCACAGAGGAAGTGGAAGGCTGCCCGACATCAGGCTTCTCACCAGCTATTAGATGATCTTGTGCCTTGCAGGAGGCGCCGAGACATTCACGTCCCATCAACCATGTAACTCCCACTCTTCATTCCACAGCAACTCTCACAGTAACCCTGTTGTCAGTGTCATTCACTGGACACCATTTCTAACCATTGGTCGCGATGCCATCTCTCCCATGTCCTGCAGAGGTAGAACTGCCACAGCACCTTTTTCCCACCCGTTCACTCCGACTGGGTTGAATTCTCACCGGCTCCTTTTGATCAGGTGGGCTTGCTCAATGTGTGATACCTGTCCAGGAGATTGGCCACTCGAAACCAGTTGGGCTCTTTTTAGACAGGGGCTCCATGCGTCTGTAGACCAGGGAATTGGTCACAGTACATTTTGTAGCTCCATTGTGGCCAGTCTGGGTGCTAGGGAAATCACAGTTGTGGACATGTACAGCCACCAATCAGGGGTCTGGGCACCTCTCTCTGGTGCTGCCTAGTCAGGTTGCATGGATCATGGTGTGTGTGTGTGTGTGTGTGTGTGTGTACAGACATACGTGGACAGACAAGATGGTGTGGGGGTGTTGCTACTATGAGAAAGACTCTGGGAGCTAGTCATAGGGATGGAGACTGCAGGTTGTGTGGAAAGCATGAATTTGAAGGGAATTGTATGTAAGGGTGCCATTTCTCTGTTGGGTTTGTGGACATCTCTATTGGGTAATGTTGTTGCCCTCTAATTGTCTTTACATCAGCAGCTCCCCCCCCCCGCCATGCAGTTTGAGACACATCACTCCCATGCCCTGTGTGGTTTTGGCTATTTTCTTCCCCATTGTGTGGTTTCAATTTCCAGCATAATGGAAGTCAACATTGAACACACTTCAGCTAAAGGCTTCCAGCTTCTGTCTCTATGTGATGGTGAGGCTCCTAACATCCATATCCCCTTTGTGATAGTCCTTCCCGTGAGCCCAAGTCCCTACCCAAACCATCTACATGAGCCTGCACCTGCCCACCCATTGCCGCCCCACCGCCCCATTCCCTGGCAAACAAGGCAACCATACCATGTCCCCACTTGAAGCCAGGCTGTTCCTGACCATGGAGGAGCACCCTTACATACGATTCCCTTCAAATTCATGCTTTCCACACAACCTGCAGTCTCCATCCCTATGACTAGCTCCCAGAGTCTTTCTCATAGTAGCAACACCCCCACACCATCTTTCCTGTACACACACACACACACACACACACACACACACACCATGATCCATGCAACCTGACTAGGCAGCACCAGAGAGAGGTGCCCAGACCCCTGATTGGTGGCTGTACATGTCCACAGTTGTGATTTCCCTAGCACCCAGACTGGCCACAATGGAGCTACAAAATGTACTGTGACCAATTCCCTGGTCTACAGACGCATGGAGCCCCTGTCTAAAAAGAGCCCAACTGGTTTCGAGTGGCCAATCTCCTGGACAGGTATCACACATTGAGCAAGCCCACCTGATCAAAAGGAGCCGGTGAGAATTCAACCCAGTCGGAGTGAACGGGTGGGAAAAAGGTGCTGTGGCAGTTTTGCCTCTGCACTGTGAACACAGTGAAAATTGGCCTTCCATTCAAAGTAGAAATTGGTCAATCATCAAAAGGTGATGGAAGTGAAAGAACGGTTCATTTATTGTATTTATGAACAAAATACCCAGATGCAGCTGAAGACAGCTTCTGGTTCTATTTAATTTTGAGGGAAAACAGCTTTTAATTACAGGTAATGATGATGGATACAAAGCTGGCTGCTTCTGTAAATAAGGGAAAGGATACTGCCCCTGTCATTGAAGTGTTTTATGAATAACCTGTTGTACTCTGTTGATGTTTCTTCACGTCATTTGCACAGCAAACAGACCTCAGCTGATCAAATATATTTATGTACATAGTCTGCTTCCTTTCCTGAAACTCTCACCTGTGTACTATTTATTTTGCCAAACTTCAGCCCCCGTGTTCACATTTCAATCACAACCCTGCACCAGAATGCAGTGTTCATGAGGTAAAAATGAAAGACAATGCGACTGTTAAGCCAGCAGAGACTGTTCCAGTTAATTGACCACTTCACCTTGTACTAAACATAACAGGTGAAATCAATTTATTTCTCAATAACGTACAAGGGCAGAATTACAAAAAAAACATATTCGACAAAAACTCACCAGCATAACCAAAAGGAAATGAAATAAACAAAAAATAAATTGGAATGTCAGTAAGTAATTTATTGACTGAGCAAATGCAAATCACCAAAGCCAAGTAATCGCCTCCTCACTTAGAATCACAGAATCATCGAGATGTACAGCACGGAAATAGACCCTTCGGTCCAACATGTCCATGCCCGACCAAACACCCTAAATAAATCTAGTCCCATTTGACAGCTTTTGGCCCATATCCCTCTAAACCCTCCCTATTCATATATCTATCCAGATGCCTTCTAAATGTTGGAATTGTACCAGCCTCCAACACTTCCTCTGGCAGCTCATTCCATACACGCACCACCCTCTGTGTGAAAATGTTGCCCCTTAGGTCCCTTTTATATCTGTCCCCCTTCACCTAAACCTATGCCCTCTAGTTCTGGACTCCTCCAACCAAGGAAAAGACCTTGTCTATTTATCCTATCCATGCTCCTCATGATTTTATAAACCTCTATGAGGTCACCCCTCAGCCTCCAACGCTCCAGGGAAAACAGCCCCAGCCTATTCAAACTCTCTCTATAGCTCAAATCCTCCATCCCTGGCAACATCCTTGTAAATCTTTTCTGAACACTTTCAAGTTTCACAACATTCTTCCAATAGGAAGGAGACCAGAATTGCACACAATATTCCAAAAGTGGCCTAATCATGTCTTGTACAGCCGCAACATGACCTCCCAACTTCTGTACTCAATGCACTGACCAATAAAGGAAAGCATACCTTCACTATCCTACCTACCTGCAACTCCATTTTCTTGGGACTAAGAATCTGCACTCCAAGGTCTCTTATTCAGCAACACTCCCCAGGACCTTACCATGAAGTGTATAAGTCCTGCCAGATTTGCCTTTCCAAAATGCAGCACCTCCCATTTATCTGAATTAAACTCCATCTGCCATTCCTCGGCCCATTGATCGAGATCCCATTGTACTCTAAGGTAACCTTCTTCACTGTCCACTACACCTCCAATTTTGGTGTCATCTGCAAACTTACTAACCATACCTCCTATGTTCACATCCAAATCATTTATATAAATGATGAAAAGCAATGGACCCAGCACCGATCCTTGTGGCACACTGTTGGTCACAGGCCTCCTGTTTGAAAAACAACCCTCCACCACCACCCTCTGTCTTCTACCATCGAGCCAGTTGCGTGTCCAAATAACTAGATCTCCCTGTATTCCATGTGGTCTAACCTTGCTAACCAGTCCAACATGAGGAACCTTGTTAAATGCCTCACTGAAGTGCAAAGAGATCACGCCCATCGCTCTGCTCTTATCAATCCACTTTGTTACTTCTTCAAGTCAACCAAGTTCGTGAGACACGATTTCCCATGCATAAAGCCATGCTGAGTATCCCTAATCAGTCCTTGCCTTTCCAAATACATGTAAATCTTGTTTCTCGGGATTCACTCCAACAACTTGCCCACCACCGATGTCAGGCTCATCGGTCTATAGGTCTCTGTCTTTTCCTTACCCCCTTTCTTAAATAGTGGCACCACGTACACCAAGTGTAAGGAGAATCTCAGTTATCTGTAAGAATAATAGGGTGGTAATGGTAGGGGATTTTAGCTTTCCAAATATTGTCTGGGACTGCCATAGTGTTAAGGGTTTGGATGGAGAGGAATTTTCTAAGTGTGTACAAGAAAATTTTCTGATTCAGTATGGGGATGTACCTACTAGAGAAGGTGCAAAACTTGACCTACTCTTGGGAAATAAGGCAGGGCAGGTGACTGAGTTGCCCAGCAGTCACTTTCCTAGCTTCCCACAGAGTTCTAGGGTATACTTGATCAGGTCCTGGGGATTTATCCATTTTTTTGCATTATACGTTGTCCAGCACCTCCTCCTCTGTAATATGGACATTGTGCAAGGTGTCACCATCTATTTCCCCACATTCTATATCTCCACAGAAGACACTGATGTAAAATACTCATTTAGTATCTCCCCCATCTCCTGCAGCTCCACACATAGGTGGCCTTGCTGATCTTTAAGGGGCCCTATTCTCTCCCTAGTTGCCCTTTTCTCTGTAATGTATTTGTACAATCCCTGTGGATTCCCCCCAACCCTATTTCCAAAGCTATCTCATGTCCCTTTTTTGCCCTCCTGATTTCCCTCTTAAATTCACTCCTACTGCCTTTATATTCTTCGAAGGATTCACTTGATCTTGGCTGTCTGTATGTGACACATGCCTCCTTCTTTTTCTTGACCAAAAGCTCAATTTCTCTAGTTATTCAGCATTCCCTACACCTACCAGCCTTGCCCTTCACCCTAACAGGTACATGCGATCTCTGGACTCTCACTACCTCATTTCTGAAGGCTTCCCATTTTCCAGCCGTTCCTTTATCTGAAACATCCGCCCCAATCAACTTTTGGGAGTTCTTGCGTTATATCGTCAAAATTGGCCTTCCTTCAATTTGGAACTTTAACTCTTAGATCCAGTCTATCCTTTTCCATCACTACAGTCTGTTCTGATATAATGTGATAGTTGCATTCCCATGCAATCCCACGTTACAAGGAAATTGCACAATAGAAGCACCATTTAAAGCATAGAGCTGAAATCACGTTATAGCTAAACAGGTAAGGAAAGTTCACTTTCTACAAATAATGGTCTAAATTCTTCAAATGTGTTATCGTCAATTTGCATTGAAGGAACATGCATTATAGCAGAACCGACCGTATTTTAAAACTAACAGTATTATGGTCACTGGCCCCACAGTGCTCCCCCACTGACATCTCAGTCACTTACCCTGCTTTATTTCCCAAGAGGAGGTCAAGTCTTGCACCTTCTCTAGTAGGTACATTCCCATACTGAATCAGAGAATTTTCTTGTACACACTTAGAAAATTCCTCTCCATCCAAACCCTTAACACTATGGCAGTCCCAGACAATATTTGGAAAGCTAAAATCCCCTACCATTACCACCCTATTATTCTTACAGATAACTGAGATTCTCCTTACAAATTTGTTTCTCAATTTCCTGCTGACTGTTGGGGGGGTCTATAATATAATCCCAATAAGGTGATCATGCCTTTCTGTTTTCTCAGTTCCACCCAACTATGTTCCCTGAACGTACTCCCAGTTTAAGGTGATTAGTTCCAGGGTACATTCCTCAATAATGATGGCAGATGGGGTTTGTCACAAGAAACTTGTCAATGACTTCCTGTGTTTCCTGTTCATTGATCAAAGTGATATCTGCTGGTGGATATTGTTCAAAAACGCTGCTCCATTTTGCAAAGACAGAAGGTAGGTAGGTTCATCAGATTATCATGGTGTGGGGAAGTGAGGGGCAGCACAGATAATTTCAACCAGCCTGTGGATTTCCATCAGTTGGCAAGTGATGTCTATGAGCAAAGGAAACTGAGGGGTAGCGCTGAGCAGATTGTTCACTTACTTAATTTAGATAAATGTATGGTGTTGCATTTTGGTAGGTCAAACCAGGGCAGGACTTACAATGGTAGGGCCCTGGGGAGTGTTAGAGAACAAAGAGATCTATGGGGACATGTTCATTGCTCCTTGAAAATGGAGTCACAGGTAGACAGGGTGGTGAAGGTTGTGAAGGCAGCTTTTGGCATGCTTGCTGGAGCTTAGGAGACTGAGAGGCAACATTCATGGAGGTCTACCAAATCATGAGAGACATAGATAAGGTCAATGGCCAAAAGCTTTTCCCCTTGGTAGGGAAGTCTAAAACTAGCATCACAGCGCCAGAGACCCGGGTTCAATTCCCGCCTCGGGCGACTGACTATGTGGAGTTTGCACATTCTCCCCGTGTCTGTGTGGGTTTCCTCCGGCTGCTCCAGTTTCCTCCCACAGTCCAAAGATGTGCAGGTCAGGTGAATTGGCCATGCTCAATTGCCCGTAGTGTTAGGTGAAGGGGTAAATGTAGGGGAATGGGTCTGGGTGGGTTGTGCTTCAGCGTGTCGGTGTGGACTTGTTGGGCCGAAGGGCCTGTTTCCATACTGTAAGTAATCTATTCTAAATCTAATCTAATCTAGAGGGTATGGGTTTAAGGTGAGAGGGGAGAGGCACAAAAGGGTCCAGAGGGGCAATTTTTCACACAGAGGATGGTGAGGGTCTGGAACAAGCTGCCAGAGGTAGTGGTAGAGGCGAATACAATTTTGGCATTTAAGAAACATTTAGACAGGTACATGGATGAGATAGGTATGGAGAGATATGGACCAAACTCAGGCAAATGGAACAAGATTAATTGTGAAAAGTGGGCAGCATGGACAAGTTGGGCCGAAGTGTCTGTTTCCATGCCGTAAACTTTTATGACTCTATAATGCACATTCTTGCATTCAGTTGGGTGTCAACAAGATGTGTGTGTGATTACCTTTGCCAGGTAGATCAACAAGTGAAACAAAACAACTTCAAGTTCTGAGACCAAACTTCACCGCTTCCCTCATGCTACATATAAGCTAAAGCATAAATGGTGTATCATCCACAAGGTCAGGTAACACAGGATGCAGGGAACTAGACCAGGTTTTAGTTCCACTTCTTCCATTGAGGCCTTGAACAAGCAACTTCTGAGTTCTGAGGCACAAACACTCCAAATGGAGACAACAAATGACCCACTTGCTTCACACTATAACTATGGGGATTAAGGATGAGATATAGCTGGTATTCTTCCTCCTCTATTCCCCATGTCCCAAAAGGAGATGAATTTGAGGGTACTTTTTTCTTCTCCTTTACGCCTAGAACTGAAGCGCAAAAGCTGTTGACAGTTAAACTTTTAACAAAGGTCACCTCCTGGTTTCAGTATCTGACTGCCAATACAGATGGCATGGAGAATGGAAACATTATGCTCATTGAGTAGGCAGCTGCTGTTTGCAGGCTTTTTTTAAGCCTTTGCTGATCTCTGAAGTGTGCTCTAGCTAAAAATGGGATGGTTACTACAGGATTGAATGAGATGGCAGCTCACTATATAAGTCAAAAATTAGACTGCTGCTTCCTGAGTCAAAAAGGTTTCGCTCTGGAAAGAAAGCTGTTGAAGAAAAAATGCCTTGACTTTCAGAACACACTTGGACCAATGCAGTAAACATTGTTTGGTAACTTAAAATTCAAAGTTGGATTCAAGTCTGCCTCTATTGTTAGCTGGATCAAAGGAACATGGGCTAATTGGAAAATCGCCAGCTTAATTCAACTGTCCCTCCGTTGTGTTCTACCCACAGGGCAGGCCCAAACTCAAGTCTCACACGAGTATCTTGAGTCACTAGCAAGAGAAGATGTCCTGATTACTTAACTATGGGACAAAATAACAAATAATAACTTGCATTTATATAATACATTTTACACAGTAAGACATCCCAAGATGCTTCACAGCAGCACAAACAAAAACTTGTCACTGTGCCACATAAGAAAATATTAAGAGAGGTAAAGGATGGAGGAATTATGAAGTAACTTAAAAGAGGAGAGAGAGAGGCAGAGAGGATAAGGATGGAAGGCCTCAGCAGAAGACATGGCTGCCGACATGGAGCAATGGAAACTGGGAATGCACAAGAGTCCAGATTTCAAACATTGTAGAGATCTCAGAGGGTTTTAGGGCTGGAGGAGATTACAGAGGTAGGAAGGGGCCAAGGGGAGAGATTTACGACATTGTCAGATCAGGAGCCCATGTTGGGCAGAAAGTGGAGATCATCCATGATCTGACCGAATGGCAGAGTAGGTTCGAGTGGTCAATTGGCCTACAAATGCTTCTATTTTTAATGTGGGTACAGCAGTACACTCAGGCACAGGTTGCATTCAAAAAAGCAAATTGAACACTGAAAATAAAACTAAAACAGGTCAAGGAAGCCATCGAACTGGTCAGTTCCCAATTTGAATACTATGCCCAGTTTTTCTCAAATGTATTTATTTACAGGATGTGAGCATCACTTACGGGGTCAGAATTTATTACCTTCGAGGCCCTTGAGAAGATGGTAAGGAACCACTTTCTCTAACCGTTACAGTGCTTTCGTGAACGTTGAGTCTGGCTTCAGCCGCCAATAAATTGTTGGCCACACAGACACGTGTTCGTTTTACTGGAGACTGCTGCTGATTACTCAAGGCGATTCCTCTCACCCAACAACTGCCGAAGTAAAACAGCCCACATTTCTCCAAATGACCAAAGTAATCAGATTCACCAGTGAACGAATTACAGTAAGGATCTGGTTAACTGGTTTGGTGGTAATGGTTTGCTAGCTGAGTGATCCAGAGGCCCAGGCTAATGCTCTGGGGTCATGAATTCAAATCCTATCATGGCATCAGGTGGGATTTAAATTTAGTTAATAAATCTGAAAATAAAAGCTAATCTCAGTCATAATGACTAAGAAATTACCATTGAATGACGTAAGAATCCATCTGGCTCACTGATGTCTATTAGAGAATGGAAATCTGATCCAGTCTACTTACATGTGGTAGAAGTGTAGTTGACTCGTAAGTGCCCTTTTACCAAGCACTCAGTTTATGGGCAGTTAGGGATAGACAAAAAATGTTGGCTTTGCCTATATCCCATCAAAGAATAAATGATGCACTTTCAGATTACCATGCTGGACAAGCAGAGTAGTGTAGAGAGTGAGCTTTAACTGCTTCCCTTCCCTTTTGCTATAAAACGTGGCGATGGCTCAGTGGTTAGCACTGCTGCCTCAAAGCACCAGGGCCCAAGGTTCAATTCTAGCCTCAGGCGACTGTCTATGTGGAGTTTGCACATTCTCCTGTGTTTGCGTGGGTTTCCTCCAGGTGCTCTGGTTTCCTCCCACAGTCCAAAGATGTGCAGGTTAGGTGAATTGGCCATGCTAAATTACCCATAGTGCTAGGTGCATTAGTCAGAGGGAAATGGGTCTGGGTGGGTTACTCTTTGGAGCGTTGGTGTGGACTTGGTGGGCCGAAGGGCCTGTTTCCGCACTGTAGAGAATCTAATCTAATCTAATCTAATCTAAAACTGCTGACAGCCTGAATCTTAGCTAACTCTTCAGGCCAAATCGAGTCTGTGGTCACAGGTGTCAACTGTGTCCCACTGCCAATAATTTAAAAAAGTCAAAGCGAAAAAAAATGCAGAGATCGAGAAAGCGCAAAGGGAGAGAGACTGATTGGATTGTTCTTTGAAAGAGCCAGAAGAGACTCAATGGGTTGAATGGCCTCAGTCTCTGCTGAACTATTCGATGATTTCCAATCAGGGGCTTGCCACACGGGATTCTTGCTGCTTGAGTTTGACAGCCTGATATACAGTAAGTATGAAGTGACAATGGCTGGATTCTGCCCCAAAACTGAGTTCATTTCTTTTCCTCAGAAAAACAAAGCAGCTTTTTAATAAAATGTCCCTCCTGGTTTGAATACTTTACATGGAAATTTTGATTTCCTACAAAACGTCACATTGACATCTCCATCAGGGAATCCTTGGGGAGCATCAGTTTCTGAAAAAGGGTTGATGTGCCTCCTTTGAAACTAAAATACAGGCATTTAAAAAAAAAATCGACAAACCTTAAATTAGGAGCCAAGACCAATCGTATCGGACACTGCCAAGTTTCACACTTACAGGTTGCAGCTGTGGCTCAGTGGGTTGTGGCTGTAGCTCAGTGGGGGCAGCACGGTGACTCAGTGGTTAGCACTGCAGCCTCACAGTGCCAGAGATCTGGGTTCGATTCCAGCTTTGGGTGACTGTCTGTGTGGAGTTTGCACATTCTCCTCGTGTCTGTGTGGGTTTCCTCCGGGTGTTCTGGTTTCCTCCCATAAGCCAATGATGTGCAGGTTAGGTGGATTAGCCAAGGGAAATGTAAGGTTACAGAGTATGGGGTGTGGGTCTAGGTGGAATGCTCTTCAGAGGGTCAGTATGGACTCCATAGGCCAAATGTAGGGATCCATACTGTAGGGATTCTATTCTTGCCTTTGAATCAGAAAGTTGTGGATTCAAGTCCCTCTTCATCTAAACCTATCAGCATATCTTTCTATTCTTTTTCACTCCTGCACTCAACCAGCCTCTTTGCCTATTCAGAACATCTGCGTAATATGTTCAAAATGTGGGTGTGATTAAATTATTTTTCCCCCCTGTGCTCCTCATGTCAGGCTATTACTAAGAAAATCTCTAAAGGAACCAATTATAAAACAGCCAAACTGAGTGGACTGGTCATCTTGTTGGCTGTAACTGATAGAGCAGTGAGATTTCCCAAACCTTTTGTTAGTACAAGTTTTAGAGTCTCGTTCTGCGTACTGGAATCACTTTCCAAGTGAAGAGAAAGACAAAGAGAACACAAAAACGCAGCAAACTAAAATGTAACTGAGCCCAAAGATAGAGATTGTTGTAACATCACTTGCTCGTCACTGCTCAGCTTGTGGATTTCAACTGTATTTATGTCTCTGTCATGAGCAGCACCTCATATAACTGAGCTGCTTGTACCCCACTTGTCCAAGGTGAATCAGTTTGAGGAGCATTGATTAGATGGCAAGCAGATGGTTTCTAATGCAGGCATATGTTTTGTTGGATACAGCAAGGGCCCTTTCTCGAACACTCATGTAACACGAGTAGGAACAATAACACGGGGATTAACAGCCATTTCTGATAAGCACCTGGTCACATAAGATAGGTCTTTTTTTTTGGTCTTTTTTTGCCATCAGATGCAGCCAAAGTACTTACCAGTTCCAGGCTCCGTGGAGCTGGAGGTACACAGATGCTCATTACCTGAAAAACACAAAAAAACACAAAGGTCCGATCATTTGGAAATTAATTAACAATAAGAATTAGCTGGACAACAAGCTCATCCTGCTTATTCCGACAATTCCACATATCATTTCATTCCAGATACTGAACATGAACAGAGCCATGGGAAATATCCCCACCCTACCCAGTTAGCAGTATGCGAGTGTTCTTGTGTAATTGACTCTGTCCTTGCAGTTAGTCCCTTATTGAGTCAGTAAGGGGGTGTTCTTGGGAAGAAAAATAATAAAACAGCTGAGTTTTGGGACACAAATTGAAAACATTACTTACTTTCCTCTTCGCTGGAATATAGTCCCATGGATGATGGGATCCCTTCCAGGATCTAACTCAACTCTGAGTGCAGGCAGTATGTAATGGCAGACTGCACTGCCCAGGCCATACCAGCCAAGCTTCATCCCATCCTCACCCAATGTGAGCAGGAGCAGGAAGCCTGGCTCACCACTCCTCTTTAATCCATGACACCAATTGCAGTCATAAGACCTGTCACAACAAAGCCCTGAATGGATTTGAAATTCGGATCAGAATTTTAAAATTGCAGCATCTCTTAACCAGGAATCACTGTAGGTAAGTGAGCACAAGGGTAAACAGGGGAGTGGAATTTGTAGCAAAGTTTTGGATGATGTCAAGTTTATGGAGGATAGAATGTGGGAGATCTGCCAGGAGTGCATTGGAATAGTCAGGCCGAGACATAAGAGAGGCATGAATAGGGGTTACAGTAGCGGATGAGCTGAGACAGGGATGATGTTGGGGAATATCAGGTGGTAAAAGATTACCTTTGTAAGGATGCGAGAATGAGATTGGAGCTCATTTCAGGGTCAAATGTGACGCCATTCAATCATAATTGCTACTGCGTATGGCGGGCACACATGTGCTGATGCAATTTGCCTGCCATACATGATAGGTGGTACAAATGGAAACAATTGTGTTGTGGCAATAGACCAACACGTGAAATTGTTAACTGTTTGAACAGCAGACTGAAGCAGCCCTATGACCTGATTCTGCCTAAAATCAGGGGAGGTTTTAAACTGAGATATCCAAAGATTGACACATTATATGTCCTGGTTCTGCTGATTTCCATTCATGTGGACCCAGCCATTGCCACGGAATGAGTGGAAGTGACACGCCTGGTATTGCCATTCCCTGGGAAAGCTCAACACATACAGGCCTTGGGTCTTTCTCCTTTCATCTGTACCTCTCCACTCTGCAATCCTTCCACCAAGGATCACCAGTATGGTGTGGAAAGGAAGGCCATGATGTCTGGGAACAAGATTGAGAGATGTAGCCAGCAGGCCCACCAAAGAGCAAGCTGTTAGCCAAGAAACAACACCTTGGTGCCACCAAGCTTTTGGAGAGGACAAACGGTCAATCATGGCCCACAACATGTTACGTATGAAGGAAGCTGTCACTGCCTTCTTACAATTCCAAACAGCATGGGGGGGGGGGGGGGGGGGTCGAAAGGCTGACTCCTGCTCCAAAGAAATACGTACAAAGTGTGACACCAGCACATAAGGAAACATTAGGTCGGATGCCCAAATGTTCAGTCAAAGACATCAGTTCTAAGGAGTACCTTAAAGGAGGAAAGTGAGGTAAATAGAATGAGAGATTGAGGGAGGGAATTCTAGAGCCTGGGGTCTTGGCAACTGAAGGCATGGCCACCAAAGGTGGAGCAACTAAAATTGGGATGCTGAAGAGGCAAGAATCAGTGGAGTGCAGATATCTCAGAGGGTTATGGCTGGAGGAGATTCTAGACGTAGGGAGGAGCAAGCCATGGAGGTATTTGAAAACAAGGATGAAAAGTTTAAAATCAAGACATTGCATGACTGGAACCCAATGTGGATCAGTCAGCATGAGGGAGATGGGGAATGGCATTAGGTGTGTCACTTGAGTCCAGCAGATATTTGGCTAGCCTCATGTGTATAGAGGGTAAAATTGGAAGACCAGCCAAGAGTGCATTGGAATAGTTGAGTCTGGAAGTTAAAAAAATGGGTTTCAGCAATAAGCTGAATGGAGTGATATTACAGAGGTGGTGCAAATATACCACTAACTGACCTGGTACGGTCTGGGAATAAAACACCTGCTTGGAAATGACTGGGAGTGATGTTATTGTGGGGATGTTTAATGAAACTAGTTCAAATTCCTCTTCTGCTGGAAAGAGAGTAATCATTTAATGTGGGTTGATGCCTCTGCTAAAATAGCAACGAGACAACTTAATCTGAATGTTGTTTCTCACTGTAAAGGCAAATTGTTAAGAGTAGTGTGAGTTAGTCATTCTTTGCACTCAGAAAATTGGATATTTTGTTAACACACAATGTGCAGAAACAGGCCATTCGGCCTGACTATCCTGTGCCGGTGCTCATGTTCCACATAAGCTTCCACCCACATCACGTGAGCAAAACTCATCAGCAGGTCCTTCAATTCCTTGCTTCCCAGATAATCACAGCCATGAGTTTAGGTAAACCAGTGAAACAGTCAAAGGTTTCTGGATAGTCATTCAGGTGATAGATGGGGTTAAACTTTGGAAAGAAACCTCTCTAAAAATGCTTATAAAGCTAGGTGGAATCACCTTAGGAAGAGGACCAGCAGAGCGCCATGGAGAGTCACTGGTGGCACAGAGTTTCTGGGGGTGAAGCAAAAGCATTGACCTCTGCCCTGTTTAAAGACACCAGATGCAGAATTAAGCACCACATCTGAATCACTATCCTGGCTTCAAACTATAATCGCTGTTCCTTCAATGTTGCTGGGTCAAACTCCTGCAGCAGCCTACCTAACAGCATTGCGGATCAACCTGCACCAAATGGACTGCAGCAGTCCAAGAAGGCAGATTCTGGATTCGAGTGGTGCTGGAAAAGCACAGCAGGTCAGGCAGCATCTGAGGAGCAGGAAAATTGACGTTTTGGGCAAAAGCCCTTCATCAGGAATAGAGGCAGAGTGCCTGCAGGGTGGAGAGATAAATGAGAGGAGGGTGGGGGTGGAGAGAAAGTAGCATAGAGTACAATCGGTGAGTGGGGGTGGGGATGGAGGTGCACCCGCACCAATCAACCACACCGCCCCGTGGCCCAACATTTCAACTCCCCCTTCCACTCAGCCAAGGACATGGAGGTCCTGGGCCTCCTTCACCGCCGTTCCCTCACCACCCGACGCCTGGAAGAAGAACGCCTCATTTTCCGCCTCGGAACACTTCAACCCAGGGCATCAATGTGGACTTCACCAGTTTCCTCATTTCCCCTTCCCCCACCTCGCCCCAGTTCCAAACTTCCAGCTCAGCACTGTCCCCATGACTTGTCCTACCTGCCTATCTTCTTTTCCACCTATCCACTCCACCCTCCCCTCTGACCTATCACCTCCATCCCCACCCCCACTCACCCATTGTACTCTATACTACTTTCTCCCCACCCCACCCTCCTCTCATTTATCTCTCCACCCTGCAGGCAGTCTGCCTCTATTCCTGATGAAGGGCTTTTTGCCCGAAACGTCAATTTCCCTTCTCCTCGGATGCTGCCTGAACTGCTGTGCTTTTCCAGCAACACTCTAATCCAGAATCTGGATTCCAGCATCTGCAGCCCTTGTTTTTACCTAGACCAAGAAGGCAGCCTACCACCATCTTCTCAAGGACAACTAGGAAAGGGCAAGAAAAGCTAACCCAGCCAATGGCATCCTCATCTCCTGAATTCATTTTCAAAACTTAAGAGCAGGCCAACATTCAAATTAATTTGGCACATTTACTCAAATCATTGACTCAGGCATGATGTACCTCAAATATTTTTCTTCTTTTGGGCTGTCAACACTTTGATTTAATTCAATAGCTGCTGAGAAGTTTAACAGAATAAACACTTGTGTTCTGTTTATAGAACTTTGTCCTATCTATAGGGCTTTAATAAAATGGAAATTAAACGCAGACAGAGAGCTCTTTCAGCTAATTGTGTTATGTCTGATTCTCTCCACCTCACTTGACTTTCATATCATCATTGAAAGAAGACCCTTAAAAACTCCTGTCCAGGTCGCTTTTGTTACCTCCAGAGTTGACTAATGCAATGTATAACAACACACCTTCCACCCTCCAAAAACGTCCATTCAAAACTCTGCTGCTGTATCCTAACTGATACAGATTCTTGTTCACCCAGGACTGTGACCTAAAATTCCTAACTTTGTTTTCAAATCCTTCCATAGCCTCACTTCTCCCTATCTCTATAATCTCCCCTAGACCCATTTGCCTTCAGGGTATCTACTCTCCTCAAATTCTGGCCTTTTTAGCATCCCCAATTTTATTGTTTCACCATTGGTGGATAACAAGGCCTGGTGTGTAGGGGCTGGGATAAGGACATGGGAGAAGGTGCCTCAAACCCTAAAATTGTTGAACTCGATATTGACCCCAGAAGGCTGTAGAGTTCCCAAGTGGAAAATGAGGTGCTGTTCTTCCAGCTTGCACTGAGCCTTGCTGGAGCGCTGCAGCAAGCCTGAGACAGAGATGTTGGCCAGGGAACAAGGTGGTGTGTTGAAGTGTCCTTACCCCAGCTCTCACATACCAGGCCTTGTTATCATGTGGTCTGCTATTACACAGCACCCATCATTAGCCATTAATTGTCCATTGTTAGCTATTCATTCTCCTAGGTGGATCGTTATCCACTCCTTTGTCTGTCCAAAGTTCTTCTCTCTCTTTGGGCTCTATCTCTATCTATTGTTTACTCCTTACCTCAATCCCTGCCCCCCCACCCTATCTTTTGCATAAGAACGAACTTTTTCCTAGCTACTATCAGTTCTGTGGAAGGGTCACTGAACCTGAAATGTTAACTCTGATTCCTCTCCACAAATGCTGCCAGACCTGCTGAGCCTTTGCAGCTATTTCTGTTCTTGTTGTTGATTTCCAGCATCTGTAGTTCTTCCAATTTTACCAAGATTATTGGGAGTAGGTGGCAATGTGGAATGAAAAAGAGGCCAGGGTCAGATCAGCCATGATCATATTGAATGACAGAGCACATTTTCGGGGGTGGGGGGGGGGGGGGGGGGGGATGCAGTTGGGTAAAAACAATGACTGCAGATGCTGAAAACCTGATTCTGGATGAGTGGTGCTAGAAAAGCACAGCAGTTCAGGCAGCATCCAAGGAGCAGTAAAATCGACGTTTCGGGCAAAAGCCCTTCATCAGGAGGCCTACTCCTACTCCTATGTTTGTTTGTGTCTTTGTCCCTTCACTCTTGTGACACCCCCAAACATTGCACTTCAATTAATTTTGTCCTGTGAGTTGTACCGAGTATATTTCCTGGAAATTAAAACCCCTCCAAAAACTAACAGTGAAATTAATTATGGTACATTTATAAATTACAGGGACCTTCATGTCCAGGCCTTGAAACTTTACTTTTTATGTGAAATAAGAACTTCTCCAGGGGAAGGAATGAAAATCAATATTCCAGATTGGAATCATCAATTGCAGTTTGAGTTTGTTACCAGACACAGAGATGCATGTCTGTGATTTATAAAGCAGCAACCTCACTCAAGCTATGTCATGACAGCTGAACTCAAGAGAAACCAGAGAGTAATTAGTGCCTAAACTCATTCCAGCTCATTGTAATCCTCAATAATATATTAAGTAAATGGTTCAAGATTTTCTCCCCCCCAAAAAAAATCCCTTAACCTTTTTTAATTCACTTATCAGTGGATGGCTTGGTAATAGGGTCATAAATATGCTAGTGACAAAACAGCTGAAAGGTTTATTTTGTTTACTGTTTTACATTTGTTCCTGGTACTGCTGCTGCTACTAATCTCAACTGTCACTCACACTGACTTTCACCATGCAGGGTGACTTGAAGTTTATTGAACAATCATTATGCAGTCATTAACTGCAAATTTCCATCTCTGCTATATATTATTTTTTAAAAATTCGTTTATGGGATGTGGGTACCACTGGCTTGGCCAGTATTTATTTCCCATCCTTAACAGCCGTGGAGAAGGTGGTGGTGAGCTGCCTTCTTGAAGCACCGCAGTCCATCCTATATAAGGACACCTACGATGCTGCTGGGGAGGAAGTTCCAGGGTTTTGACCCAGTGAATGTGATAGAATGGCAAATATATTTCCTTGTTAGGATAGTGTATGGCTTGGAGGTGATAGTGGTAGTGTTACCATATGTTTGCTTCTTTTGTCTTCTTAGTTGGCAGAGGTCGCTGGTTTGGCAGGTGCTGTTGAAGGACCCTGGTACCTTGGTACATTGCTGTAGTGCATCTTGTATGTAGTATAAACTGCTATCACTGTACACCAATGGTGGAGGGACAGAATATTTAAGGTTAAAGTGCTTTAGTTCTTACAGAATAAAAGTACTTTAGGAGCAGCAGCAAGAATTCTCTCATCTTAATGGAGTTTCCACATCACACTGTAAACCATGAGACCAGTAGCTCTTATAACAGATATCAGTAGCTGGACTTTCACTGAGTAATAAACAATAGTTCCTGGATGCTGCAGGGACAGCACGGTGGCTAAGTGGTTAGCACTGCTGCCTCACCTGATTCCAGCCTCAGAGGAGGGGTGATGCCTCGTGGTATTATTGCTGAACTGTTAATCCACAGACCCAGGCAAGGTTTTGGGGACTTGGGTTTGAATCGTGACGCAGTAGATGGTGGAATTTACATTCAGTATCTGGAATTCAGAGTCCAATGATGACCATGAATGCATTGTTGATTGTTGGAGAAATCCATCTAGTTCACTAATGTCCTTTAGGGAAGGAAATCTGCCATCTTTACCTGGTCTGGCCTACATGGGACTCCAGACCCACAGCAATGTGGCTGACTCTTAGCTGCCCTCTGGGAAACAAGGGATAGCAATAAATGATGGCCTAGCCAGCAATGCCCTCATCCTGTGAATGAATTTTTTACAAGTGTCTGTTTGGAGTTTGCACATTCTCCCAGTCTCTGTGTGGGTTTCCTCCCACAGTCCAAAGATGTGCAGGTTAGGTGGATTAGCCATGGGAAATGATAAGGGGTGGCTGGGTGGGATGAGCTTTGGAGGGACTGAATGGGCTGAATGGCCTGCTTCCACACTGTAGGGAATCTATACATTTGAAAACCCACACTTTAAGCTTTAGTGCAATGATTCACCTGTAACATCCAATCCTTTAGCCCCATTGCAAGTGCTTTGTCTCTCTATTTTACTGGTCCTACCTCATAGAGTCATAGAGATGTACAGCACAGCAACAGACCCTTCAGTCCATCTCATCCATGCCGACCAGATATCCCAACCTAATCTAGTCCCATTTGCCAGCACTTGGCCCAAATCCCTCTAAACCCTTCCTATTCATATACCCATCCAGATGCCTTTTGAATGTTGCAAGTGTACCAGCCTGCACCACTTCCTCTGGCAGCTCATTCCACACACGTATCACCCTATGCATGAAAAAGTTGCTCCTTAGGTCTCTTTTAAATCTTTCTCCTCTCACCCTAAACCTATGCCCTCTACTTCTGGACTCCCCCACCCCAGGGAAAAGACCTTGTCTATTTATCCTATCCATGCCCCTCATGATTTTATTATCCTCTGTAAGGTCACCCCTCAGCCTCCGACGCTCCAGTGAAATCAGCCCCAGCCTGTTCAGCTTCTCCCTATAGTTCAAACCCTCCAGCCCTGGCAACATCTTTGTAAATCTTTTCTGAACCCTTTCAAGATTCACAACATCTTTCCTATAGCAGGGAGACTAGGATTGCACGCAATATTCCAAAAGTGGCCTAACCAATGTCCTTTACAGCCACAACATGACCTCCCAACTCCCATGCTCAATGCTCTGACTAATAAAGGAAAGCAGAAAAAAAAATGTCCTCACTATCCCATCTACCTGCAACTCCACTTTCAAAGAACTATGAACCTGCACTCCAAGGTCTCTTCATTCAGCAACACTCCTCAGGACATGACCATTCAGTGTGTAAGTCCTGCCCGGATTTGCCTTTCCTGACATTTATCTAAATTAAACTCCCAGTCTCCCATGAGGAACCTTGTCGAACGTCTTACTGAAGTCCATTTAGATCATGTCCACTGCTGCGCCCTCATCAATCCTCTTTGTTAATTCATCAAAAAACTCAATAAAGTTAGTGAGACATGATTTCCTACACACAAAGTCATATTAACTATCCCCTAATCAATCCTTGCCTTTCCAATTCCTCACTATCCTATCTACCTGTGACTCCACTTTCAAGGAGCTATGAACCTGCACTCCAAGGTCTCTTTGTTCAGCAACACTCCCTAGGACCTTACCATTAAGTGTATAAGTCCTGCTAAGATTTGCTTTCCCAAGATGCAGCACCTTGCATTTATCTGAATTAAACTCCATCTGCCACTTCTCTGCCCATTGGCCCATCTGGTCAAGATCCTGTTGTAATCTGAGGTAACCATCATCGCTGTCCACTACATCTCCAATTTTGGTGTCATCTGCAAACTTACTAGCTCCTACCTCTTATGCTCGCATCCAAATCATTTATGCAAATGACAAAAAGTAGAGGGGCCAGCACCGATCCTTGTGGCACTCCACTGGTCACAGGCCTCCAGTCTGAAAAACAACCCTCCACCACCACCCTCTGTCTTCTACCTTTGAGCCAGTTCTGTATCCAAATGGCTAGTTCTCCCTGTAATCCATGAGATCTAACCTTGCTAATCAGTCTCCCATGGGGAACTTTGTCGAACGCCTTACTGAAGTCCATATAGATCACAGCTACTGCTCTACCCTCATCAATCTTCTTTGTTACTCCTTCAGAAAACTCAATCAAGTTTGTGAGACATGATTCCCCACGCACAAAGCCATGTTGACTATCCCTAATCAGACTAGATTGGGTTGGGATATCTGGTCGACATGGACAGGTTGGACCGAAGGGTCTGTTTCCATGCTGTACATCTCTATGACTCTATGACTTGAAATACATGTAAACACTGTCCCTCGGGATCCCCTCCAATAACCTGCCCACCACCGATGTCAGGCTCACTGGTCTGTAGTTGCCTGGCCTTTCCTTACCTTACCCGTCAACTCTTTATATATTCTAGTCAATTCTCTAACCTCTTTTCATCCTCTGTGCATTCTCACTGAAGGTTGTTTACCCACAGAGTGGTGAGGATATGGTACTGTTCCACAGCCTGTGGTTATGGTCAATAGTATGGATCAATTTAAAAGGAATCTAGATAAATACATTATAAAGAAAGGAATTGGATATGGCAGTAGGGTGCAATGTCTTGTGATTCTTGGGAGTTTGATATAATCACGCATTAAACTCAAATGCTGGAGTTTCATCGATACCCAGACTGTAGTGCAGTAGTAAATAACGTGGCACTCTGGATATTTATGTTTACATATATGCAAGAACATACAGTTCCTCAATCACATTGGAATTAAAGAAGAATATAACAGGCTGAAGTGGGAGGGCCCTGTGCAGCACAGACATCAGCAGGAACCTGAAACAACGGATATCCTCAGCCCACTCTCCCTCAGCCTTTTCATGTTCCTGAACCAGCAGAGTGTTGACAGCCCAAACTTGTCACCACCTCATCATCACACGATACTCTGCCATCCTTTCTATTCCCTTTAACCTTGTCGTGTTGCACAGTGTGAGATCATGGCACCTTCCTAAGCCTCTCAGGTTAAAAATAATACTGACTAGGAAGTATAGTCATTTTAATACTGGGCTCCTGATATTTAGATAAAACTAAGATGTTGAGAAAGCTGGAAATCTGAAATAAAAACAGAAAATGATGGAAATAGATTCCCTACAGTGTGCAAGCAGACCATGAGGCCCCTCAAGTCCACACCACCCCTCCGAAGAGCATCCCACCCAGACCCACTTCCCAAGGTTGGTCCACCTAACCTGCACATCCTTGGACACTACGGTCAATTTAGCACAGCCAATCTAAATAATCTGCACATTTTTGGGCTTTGGGAGGAAACCACAGCACCCAGACACATGGAGAACATGCAGACTCCACACAAGACAATCGCCCAAGGACGAAAGTGAACCCAGGTCCCTGGCACTATAAGGCAGCAATGCTAACCATTGAGCCACCATGCTGTCTACTCAGCTGGTCAGGCAGCATCAAGTCAAAATGTTAACTGTTCCTCACTGATCTAGTGAACCTTACTTCAATGTGAATGCAGTTGGTAGCCCCAAAATATGTGAAATATTCTCGATTAATTCTTTCCAAATTTGACAGGCGTACAGTGTGTGCCCATGGTGGGATGGGGGTTGAGAAGGGAGCACTCTCACCTCTTGAGTCAGAGGTTTTGGGTTCAATTCTCATTCCAGGAAGTTGAGCACAAAATTCCACACTGATGCTCTGTGGTAGCGCTGCACTAGCAGAGTTGCCATCTTTCAGGTGAGATGCTAAACTGAGGCCCCATCTGCCTGCTTCAGCAGATGTAAGAGATGTTATGGTGTTATTTTAAAGGTTCACTAGGGAGTTCTTCCTGGTGTCCTCACCAATGTTTATCCCTCAATCAACGTGCTTGACAAAATATCTAGTCATTGTCACATTGCTGTTTGTAAGAGTTTGGTGTGCATAAACTGACTGCTGCTTTTCCTACACTACAACAGGGACCACACTTCAAAAAGTACTTCGAGAAAGGGAAAATACTGTGGATGCTGGAGGTCAGAAACAAACACAGAAAATGCTGCAGAAGCTCATCAGGTCTGGCAGTATTTAGGGAGAATGAAACAGAGATAACATTTCAAGTTTGTTATGACTGTTCTTTGGAACGCAGTTATATCGGATCTAAAACATTAACTCTGCTTTTCTCTTTCCACAGGTGCTGGCATACCTGCTGAGTTTCTCCAGCATCTTCTGTGTTTGTTTCAAAAGTACTTAATTTGCTACAAAGTATATCAGGATGTTCTGAGGTTCTGAAACACTACAGAAATGCACCTTTCTCAATGAAGAGCACCCAAACTAGATGGCACTCTAACTCTGATCTCTGCTCTAAGATGATGACTAAGTTGCTGTTTTTATGACTACATGCGTCAGACCAGTGCACTGTCTAATACACTTGAAATGGCAACAATGGAAGACATGACTGACCACCTCAAGCAAACCCAGAGGTTACAGGCTGCAAAATAGCTCCTTGAAGGAACAGAAGATGGAGATTTTTACAATTAGCAGCATTTCTGTTTCACACTCCATGTTTCAGGTACTAAATCACTTCAATTCCTCCCTGGCTAATGTACCAATTAGAGAGATGTTTCAATCAATCTAGGGCTCTGCCTCAGCTGCAGCAATGTTCAGGAGATACTGTCCATCAGGATGGATGTGAAAGAGAGGGTACAGATAAGATTTATGAAAATGGTTCCAGCGGTGAGGGGTTTCAGGTCCATAGATAGATTTGAGAAGTTGGGATTGTTCCCCTGGAGAACAGAAAGGACTTGATAGAGATGTTCAAAGTCATGAGAGGTCTGGACAGAGTAAATCGGAAGAAACTGATCCTATCAGTAGAAGGATTGAGAACCAGAGGACAGTGATTTAAGATGAGAGGCAAAAGGACCAAAGGCAACTTGAAGAAAAACTTCTTGATTCACACAGTGACCGATTTGGATCTGGACTGCAATGCCTGAAAGTGTGGTGGAGGCAGATTCAATCAGGGATTTCAAAAGAGAATTGGATCATTACCTGAACAGAAAAAGATTTTGGGCTCTGGGGAAAAGGTGGGAGAGTAAATGATGTGAGTTGCAAGAGCCATCATGGGCTGACTGGCCTTCTTCTATGCTGTAGTTACCATTGAGTATAATATATGATACTCCCAGTTGTGGGAGTGTCAGAGCTGAAGTTACATTAGACTAGTTTCCAAGCCTGGCTCTGCCTTTGATCTTCTCCACACAGGATAACTGGTGCCTAATTTACCCCATATTCTTTACATTAGAGATCCAAACAATGTCCAAGTTCCCAAAATTGAGTTTATCGTTGACTGGTTCATTGACCATTTTCATTGTTTCAAAGACCAAATTTTGTCCTTTGATTAACAGTTACCATGGCTTCATTCATATAACCAACTGCTCACCGACACCTACAGACATTTGCTTGAACACCATTTTCTCATGTTTCAAAGAATCATACAATCCCTATAGTGTGGAAACAGGCCATTTGGCCCAACAAGTCCACACCAACCCTCCGAAGAGTAACCCACCCAGACCCACTCCCCTACCCTATTGCTGTAGATTTACCACTTACTAATGCACCTACATTTGCACATCCCTGAACACGATGAGCAATTTAGTAGAGCTAATTCACTTAACCTGCACATCTTTGGATTGTGGGAGGAAACTGGAGCACCCGGAGGAAGCTCATACACACAGACAGTCACCCGAGGCTGGACTCGAACCCAGGTCCCTGGTGCTGTGACTTGGTTTCTTGACTTGAGTTGGCTTTAACTGTGAGACAAATATTATCATTGTGCAATACGAATAGCCAGTGTACAGGACTGTGCCGTGCACTGAGCCTCATTGATGAAAGTAGCTATATTCAGCAAAGGTATTATACACTTCTCTATTACTTTCCCATGAAGCCTAATGCTTTCAGGTCACATTTGACTCCACTTAGGAGATATTCCCTATACTCAGCACCACCCTGAAATATTCGTTCACCTTGAGGTTTCTACAATTTATGGCTTTGGAGTGGCCAACTTGAGAACAAAAGTCCAGTCGTGGGGAAACTCTGTCCCTTTAAGCGACCAGCATTGCGAAACAAACTGCAGTGATGAACCGTCACCCGGAATTTAACCTGTGCCACTAACATGAAACAACAAGCATGAAGGAGAATTTTATGCTGCTGGCCTCATTGTTGCTTTGTATCACATACTCCCTTCCTAGTTGGCATTCCTTCTTGTGTCTCTTATCATAAAGCCTATCTTATGGCTCTTTTACTTGAACAGTGGGGGACTCGTTCCGAGGAGCAAAGTTTTTGACAATCCAAAGCAAGCTGCTCAGATGGAAGAACAATCAGATCACCAGACAGCAGGTAACCCCTGGTAAGTACTTTTCCCCACCAGCCCCGCAACTCTCCTACATGAGTGACTACATTATGGCTTAAAGAGGTGTATTTTGTCCTGTAGTTCTTTTTATGAAGAAAGATTGAGACAGAGGTATAGAGTGTGGATTAGTGGTGCTGGAAGAGCACAACAGTTCAGGCAGCATCCAAGTAGCTTCGAAATCGACGTTTCGGGCAAAAGCCCTTCATCAATTTGCCCGAAACGTCGATTTCGAAGCTACTTGGATGCTGCCTGAACTGCTGTGCTCTTCCAGCACCACTAATCCAGAATCTGATTTCCAGCATCTGCAGTCATTGTTTTTACTAGAGGTATAGAGTGGTCTGCTCAAAGCCAATAAGGTATACAGCTTGTGAGGCCTTGGGTTTTTTTTTAAATTGGAACAATAGAAGCAGCCTGAACGGGTGGAGTCAAGCTCCCACAGAACCAGGATTTTAGTTTAGCTTTCAGTAACTGTTGGGGTTGTGAAAGTTGCGACATCTCAAAACTGGAGTTCTCTCTCTCTCAGTTTTCTCTTGATATTCTTTCCTCCTGGACTGGAGAATTGCCTGTGAGACAATCTATTTTACTGAATTTATCTTTGCCAAGGGAATGATTAGGGGATGTTAGTATCTTGCAATAGTTGCTGTTTAGTAGTTATATAACCTCTTATTCTGTTACAATTTCCAATAGTTAAGTTATTCCAATTCTTCTTTCTTTTGTGGAATTTTAACTTTAGGGCAAGAATAAAGTGTGTTTTGCTTCAAGTCTGGTAGTCTGACTGGAACACGGTGCCTTTTAAAATAAGAAAAGGTGAGGGTCGAGGCTACCTCCTTGATGTGTCTGGGGGGGCGGTTTGGTCTGGTCCATAACATAGGTTGAGAGGCTGCTGATTCCAACTGCACAGTCTCAATGATTCCACCGGTTTTGTCTCTGTACAAACTAAGCTGTGACCTTCTAACATGGGCACTGACTCTTCTCAGGCAATCTCAGTAAGGCCTGGCTATTCTGAAGGTGTTTTCTAGCAGCCAAGGGACCCTGCTGCGCCCAACCATTTGTCAGAGAACTGGTTGAAATTGAACCAAATGTGAGAATCAAGGTGTCCGTTAAGGTTAGGCCACTGAAACTGCAACTGTCGAAAGCCGAAGCCCTCCCTCCTCTACTGCTGGGGTCAGCTGACCTGAAGTCACAGAATCTTACACCAAAAGACGAGGCCATTCAGTCCGCCAGTCCTTAGCTGGCTCTTTGAAATGGCTGTCTAATTTATTCCCACACCCCACTTTTTTTTCTCCTGTAATGCTGCAGATTCAAACTCTTTGAGAGTATGTCAGAAAATGCAGCTGCAGATTTCTCCATCAAACATCCCATTGACAGTGAATGTAAAGAACGATTAGTTAATCTGTAGCAGTGATTCTGGATCAGAGAGGAAGGTTGACCAAGACAAGCAATTTTCTTCAAATGTGTTTCCTGATTTGAAAAGCTGGAAACTACAGCTAGCTTGTGGTTCTGTGGGCAGCATTCTCCCCACCCCCTCCGCTAGGTTACACAGTTCCAGATCCTGTCCTTCTCTAGAGACTTGAGCATAAAACTCAACACTATCACTACAGTGTGATACTGAGGATCTGCTTCACTGTCAGAGCTGATGTTCTTTGGATGAGATATTAAACCAAGGCCCAGTCTGCCATTTCAGATGGATGTCAAAGATCCACAGTATGATTTAAAGAACAGGAGGGAAGTTCTCCCAGAGCCCTGCCAATATTTACCCCTCAATCATCATCACAAGAAGCAGATAGTTTGGGACTTCTTCATATTAGCTGTGACATTTTCTATATTAATCAGATTTTCTATATTAATTTGATCCATCACATCTCTGCAAGCTCACTGATCAGTTTGACTTCATACCAATCTCTGGACTTTTCTCCATAATCCTGCCTAATGGATGATTGTTTAAATAGAAACAACACCCTCTGAATGCCAATTGAACCTGCCTCCATCATACTTGCAAGCAGAGTATTCTCGACCCAAACTACTCACTGTATTAAAAAAGTTCTTTACCAAAACACTGTCCATGTTCTTCACACCGAAGTTTATCACTTCACAATTCTCTGCACTGAACTTTATCTGTCACCTATCTCTACCAGTTTGCCAATGTCCTTTTGAACTCCTATACTGCCCTTCTCACAATTTACAGTTCTCCCAAGTTGTGTGTCAGCCACAAACTTTGAAACTGTCCTCTGCATACCAAGATCTAGATCATTTATATGTATCTGGAAAAGCAAGTGTCTAATACTGACCCTGGGGAACTCTGCTAATAACCTTCCCCTCACCTGAAAAATATCCATGAATCATTATGCTCAGTTTCCTATCCTGAGCTATGTTCCCTATCCCTTATATTCCATGACCTATAACTTTCCTCACAAACCTGTTGCACTGTATCAAGTGCTTTTCAGGAGTCTATGTACACCACATCAATGGCCTTGCCCTCATCAACCATCTCTGTGCCCTGTTTTACAAAAAAAACTCCAGTTAGTTAATTAGACACAATTTTCTCGAACAAATTCATGTTGACTCTTCGAATCGATCCACACTTTTCCATGTCACTCTTAATCAATCCCAAATAATTGATTCTGGAAGCTTTCTATCACTGACATTAAACCAACGGATCTGAAATCTCTGGGCTCATTGTTATCACCTTTCTTGAACAAGAGCATAAAATTCACAATTCTCCAGTCCTCCACTATCACCCAACTCCAGGGAAGATTGAAAGATTGTCAGTGCCTCTGGAATTTCCACACTTGTTTTCTTCTACATCCTTGGATGCATCTCATCCTGACCTGGTGCCTTATCATCTTTAAATATTGACACCTTATTAAATACCTCCTCCTTATCAATTTTAAGCCCTATACCTGTCATAAGCACATTTTTCTTTTCCAGATTTATTTCTATCTCTGGATTTGATTGACCTACCCTGCCCTTTTGAGTGGAATATATCATCGACTGTGCCCAAACCATCTCTCTGATGGTTTATTATTCTACAGCTGTTTTTGATGTCAGTCTTTGCTTCCGGTTCATCTGGCCAAGCTTTGTTCATGTTCCACTGAAGGTGGCTCTCTGCCAGCTGATTATTCTTACACTGGATTGATCAGGACCATCTCCCCAATCCTACCTATGTCATTAGTACCAATGTGGACCATGACCGCTGGCTGTTCAGTCTCCTCCAGAAAACATTCCTGCAACCATTTTGTGACAACTTTGAGCCAAGCATCAGGGAGACAACACACCAGAGAGTCAAGTCAACAGCTGCAAAAACACCTGTATGTTCCCTTAAGTAAAGAATCCTCCCCATCAGTACTGCCCTTTTGCTCTTCTCCCCCTCCTGTATAGCTGAGCCACCTCTTGTGGCACTCCTCCGACTATCCGTCACCCATATTCAGAACAGAAACCCGGTTAGTGAGCCGGACCTCTGGAGACTCCTGCACTGCCTGTCTGTTTCTCCTGGACTGTCTGACGGCCACTCGTTCCTTATCTGCTTGTGTCTAACTTACAATGTGACCACCTCTCGAAATGTGCTATCCATGCAGTGCTCTGCCTCAGGGATGCACCACCATGACTTCAGTTGCTGCACAATAGGAACTACACTTCAAAAATACTCCATTGGCTGTAAAGCACCTTGAGACAATGTCAAAAGCGGTATAGAAATGTAGTCTTTTTCTCATTCACAGAATGTGCACGTCACTGGGCCAGCATTTATTACCCATCCCTAATTGCTCAGAGGGTAGTTTAAGAGTCAACCACATTGCTGTAGGTCTGGAGTCACATCAGCCATTCCAGGTAGGACTGGTAGATTTCCTTCCCTAAAGGATGTTAATGAACCAGAAGGGCTTTTCGGACAAATGACAATGGTCTCATGGTCACCATTTAAATGGTGAGGAAGGGTTAAAACGATAGGAGTAGCCTGGTATTCTGGTTACTAGTGCAGTGACAGTACCACTAACTACACCATCACCTCCCCTTTAACATTTAACAGAAGACATTCCTTTCTCTGCTGTTTTAACTGTGCCAACGGTCAGTGTATTTTATCCTTATTGTACTTGAAGTTTCTTCTGTGAGGCCAGAAGAAGATTGGCTTCTCACGGGACGAATAAACAATCTATGGCTTTCACATTTCTTGATTTACTTTATCATTTGAGTTGTTTTCAACCTTTTCCAGGAGCCTTGTAGTGGGCTTCAGACCCTCATCAAAAGTCTTTCTGAGAAAGACAGGCTTGCTCAATGACTCATCGTCAAAACAACCCCGATTGAGGTATTTTTGACACATTGCTTGAGAGCATGATATCTGACAAAAAATACACCAGTGATTGAACAAAGTCAAAATAACAGATGGTGAGGGATTAATTGCAGAAATGCATGTGGGCTTTTGCTGCTTTTGGGCAAGTGTATGCATGCCAAGACCAGTAAAGGGTCCGCTGAACGTGTGTAATCAATCTTTGACAGTCGGTTAATCTGCTTAATACGTGCAAGGCATGATTTCTTCCTGCTTTGCGGTGATGGCAAACAGCGACAGCTAAGGGGTTAGAGAAAGAAATGTTTAAAAACTGCAGATGCTGAAATTCAAAGTAGCCAAACAAGAGGCTGAAAGAACACAGCAAGCCAGCAGCATGAGGAGGTGGAGGAAGTCAACGTTTCAGGTATAACCCTTCTTCAGAACGAGATGAAGGGGTATGGGGAGGTACATATAAAGGTGTGGGAGGGGGTGGTTGGGGGTAGGGGGGAAGGAGTGGGGAGAGTAGCACAATAGTGAGGTAGTGATAGGTGAATGACCTGATTGGTCGATGGGAGGGATGAATCCAGTTGGTAGCTGTAAGGAAGGGTCAATAAATGGAATGGAAGGGAGGAGGCGGGATTGGAAAGAGAGCCAGGGGATGGGTGGGAAGGTTATTTGAAATTTGAGAACTCTATGTTAAGTCCTCCAGGCTGTAGGCTGCCCAGGTGGAAGGTGAGGTGTTGTTCCTCCAATTCCTTGTGGCAATGGAGGAGGCTGAGGATGGACATGTTGGAGGGGAAGTGGGAGGGGGAATTGAAATGAGTGGTGACTGGGAGGTCAGGCTGACCATTTTGTGCCTGGCAAAGATACTCAGTGAAATGGACACCTTGTCTACATTTGGTCTCCCCGATGTAGAGAAGACCACATCAGGAGCACTGGAAGCAGTAGACTAGGTTGGAGGAGATGCAGGTGAACTTTGGTATGCTTTCCTTTATTGGTCAGAGTATTGAGTACAGGAGTTGGGAGGTCATGTTGCTGCTGTACAGGACATTGGTTAGACCACTGTTGGAATATTGCGTGCAATTCTGGTCTCCTTCCTATTGGAAAGATGTTGTGAAACTTGAAAGAGTTCAGAAAAGATTTACAAGGATGTTGCCAGGGTTGGAGGATTTGAGCTATAGGGAGAGGCTGAACAGGCTGGGGCTGTTTTCCCTGGAGCATCAGAGGCTGAGGGGTGACCTTATAGAGGTTTATAAAATCATGAGGGGGCATGGATAGGATAAATAGACAAAGTCTTTTCCCTGGGGTGGGAGAGTCCAGAACTAGAGGGCATAGGTTTAGGGTGAGAGGGGAAAGATACAAAGGAGACTTAAGGGGTGGCTTTTTTCACACAGAGGGTGGTATGTGTATGGAATGAGCTGCCAGATGAAGTGGTGGAGGCTGGTACAATTACAACATTTAAGAGGCATTTGGATGGGTATATGAATAGGAAGGGTTTGGAGGGATATGGGCCGGGTGCTGGCAGATGGGACTGGATTGGTTTGGGATATCTGGTTAGACTGAAGGGTCTGTATCTGTGCTGTAATCTCTATGACTTTATGTTGAAAAGGAGTGTGGCATGAACCAAAGAGTGGCAAAGGCAACAGTCCTTGCAGACGGCAAACAGGAGTAGGGAGGGGAAGATGTTCTGGGTAGTGGGGTCTAGTTGGAGTGGGTGGAAGTGCTTGAAGATGATACGTTGGATGTGGAGGCTGATGGGGTGGAAAGTGAGGACAAAGGGGACCCTATCTTTATTTTGTTTGGTGGGGGGTTGGGGGGAATATATAGCAGCGCAGCGGGGAATGGAGAAGGTGCTGTGGAGGGCTGTCAGGATGATAGAGAGGGGTACCAACCAGGTCGTACCCAGTACTTATGTTCACCTATCACTATCTCACCATTCTGCTACTCTCCCCACCCCCATCCCTCTCCTTATCTATAGTTCTCCTTACCCCACATCTAGTCATGAAGAAGGGTTATACCCGAAATGTCGACTTCCCCACCTTCTGATGCTGCCTGGCTTTGTGTGTTCTTCCAGCCTCCTGTTTGTCTACAAGGGGTTAGAGAAGCCTGTGCTGTAAGAGGAGATGTGCTCGGTGAAACAACGAGGAAGCAGAGGATATCAATGAGTGTGGAAGTAGGGACAAAATAACCAAAATAAACTTAAATCAGCATTTTGAAGCAGTGTTTGTGAAGTTGAATGTGTGCACTTTTTGGAGAGGTCAGCTTTCCTTTTTTTAGGTAGGACATAGTAGGAGCATGGCAGTAATCGTAAGCACTTTCTTTTTCATCTGCCTACAGAAACCATCTCTCCAAGTGCCATTTGGGGTTCCGTATGCATCGGATTTTCCAACTTGCCTCCAAGAGCTGGGTGAGTGGGCTGTGGCCCACACACAGAAACTGCACACTCAAGTAAGTCATGTGGATTTCCTCAGTGGCTCAGTTTGGAGACACAGGTTTTTGAGGACAGTCAACCCAGCTTGTTGCTGTTAAGTCCTGGATTGAGATATGCACCAACAGTCTTCAGACTCAGAGGCAAGAGCACTCTCCACTGAGCCAGGAATCTGTAAGCTACTTTGTGAAGTCAATTCAATTAACTCTTCGTAATAATAAAAGCAAAACACCAAAAATGCCAGAAATCTGAAATAAACGGAAAATGCTGGAAAAACTTAGCAGGTCTGGCAGCAACTGTGGAGACAGAACAGAGTTAAGGCTTCAAAGTTCAATATGATTCTTCTTTGGAACTGAAACTAATCGTTCACATTGTCAAATAGGTGTATTATTTTGTCAATAATGGATATTTTTTATAATCTCCTTCATCTTGCTGACAAAGTCTGGCCACAAACCTTTTTGAAAACTGCTGTTTTAAGCATATTTGCCTTGTCCTAACCCCAGCTTTGCCTGGTGGCTGCTTGCACCTGAATCATTACTTCAGAAACCATCCTTAGCTGCTGGTTATCTGTGCATGATATGGCACATCTTTTACATCTCTTCCCTTCGACTCATCCTTCTTTTCTTCTCAGCTTGGCTGGAATTTCTTAATTCTCATCATCCAATCAGTTTGTTGCTTAACATCGTATTCAAGAAGAACGGATACTCAAATAATAGTCTGCAGATTCCTCAAGAACAAACCACGACAAGCAGACCAAACACAGCCAGAAACCCTAACCACCTTACCATACATCAAAGAAGTTTCAGAAATGACAGCCAGACTACTAAGACCCCTCAGAATCCTAGTAGCACACGAACCCACCAACACTCTCAAACAAAAACTAACACTTAAAAGACCCAGTACAACCCATGAACAAAACCAACGTCATCTACAAAATTCCATGCAAGGACTGCCACAAATACTACATAGGACAAACAGGAAGAAAGTTAGCCACCAGGATACACGAACACCAGCTAGCCACAAAAAGACACAACCCTCTCTCCCTCGTAGTCCTACACATGGATGAAAAAAACCACCATTTCGACTGGGACAACACATCTATCCTGGGACAGGCTAAGCAAAGACATGCCAGAGAATTCCTAGAGGCCTGGCACTCCAACCACAACGCCGTAAACAAACACATAGATCTAGATGCCATCTATCAACCCCTCAGAAAACGAACAGGAAATGACATCACCACAAACCCCAGGAACCCCATCCAGGAGAAAGATATAAATAGAAAGCAGGAGACAACAGCTTCGCTTCACTTGGAGGTCGCCACTGATGATGTTACCCAGCCAAGTACTGAAACATCGGGATATCAAACCTACAGCTCAGTGAGCAAACCTACATCCTAAACCTCAACCTGAGCTACAAACCTTCACAAACCTTGCTTAACATCGTTACCAGAGAAAATAATGAGGAGATTTGAATCCTGCCAGCAGGAAGCCACTCAGTGATTGTAGGTCCCTCAATGCCCAATGACGTGACTACAGTTTAGGACAACCTGCTAAGTAATGAGATTGCCTGTCTGTGAGTCCAACCCCTGGTGTTGTTTACATAAGCTCACCAGCAGGCAGCTTTTGCCCAGAGTGACCAATATAGGCTGATATAGGCACACGTTGGGAATGATAATTACTGTGCTGGCCTGTGGTTGCTGTCAAAGAGATTTCAGGCCTAGGTGACCTCAAGTCACATATCACGATCAACTGATGTACTCATTCCATGCTTGGACTCAGGAGCAATCCGGCATGATGTTTGGACTCATACAGCAAGAGCAGAATTTGTAACTCAACCTCGTACATCTCCTTAATGTAAGTCAACGTCCGAACACCCTTGGAATATTTCACAGTCATACAGAGATGGCCGACTTACAGTAATACTGGATCTCCCAAGACAGTGTTCACAAATAACACCAACTTATATTTACATAGCATCTTTAACATGAAGAAATGTCCCGAACCAGTTCGCAGGAGCATTATAAAAAACAGTCTGATACACAACAGGTGACTTAATGGCCTGGTCAAACAAGTTTAAGGATTGTTTTAAAGGAATAGAGAGAGGGAAATAGGCAGAGGGGTATCGAGAGGGTATTCCAGAGCTTCGGTCCCAAGCAGCTGAAGGAGCAGCCGCTAACTGTACAGCAGTTAAAGTTGGGAATGCATGACAGGCCAGAATTAGAAGTGCGCAGATATCTCAGAGGGTTGTGGGGCTGGAGGAATTGAGAGATGGTCGAGGCCATGAAGGGATTTGGAAACAAGGATGAGAATTTTAAAGTCAAACTGTTGCTTGACTGGGATCAAAAATAGATTACGAGCACAGGGGTGATGGGAAGTATATTCAATACAGAGGGCAGGCAGTGACCTGGGACAGGCAGTGCTGAGGTCAAGTTGTCCTCTCTAGGGACAAAGGGACAGGATGAAGGAGCAGTGGCTCATTTTACGATGCTACAAGGTGATATAGAATGCAAGTTGATCCTGTTCACCCAGAACATACTCAGTGGACTGCTGTGTTAACTGCATGCTTGTTATCACATGCTCAACTATTCACCAAGTTGTTCACATTCAACCAAATTACCCACGGGAGCTGGAATGGGCAGAATTTCCAAAAAAACTTTGGAGATTTTTTGAACAAGAAGTTCATTTAAAATCCATACTGTAGGAAAACATGAGGATTCCTGAGTTTCTGCCAATTTCCATTATGCAAAAGGAGGGCCAGATCAGTGTCACACAGTACAATACATGCCTTGCTCATGCACTCCCTTGCATCTCATTCTTCCCTCAGCCCCACACCCACCCTATTCACACACTCCAGAAGCTCGACAATATCCAGACCATGCACCATATTCAACATTCACTCCTTTGGTCACTGTAGCAACAGTATACACCAGCCACAGGACACACAGGAGCAACTTGCCGAGGCTCCTCAGAAACCTTCCAAATCCATGATCTCTACCACCTAGAAGGACAAAGGCCACAGATACATGGGAACACCACCAAGCTCCCCCTCCAAGCCACACACCATCTTGATTTGAAAATACATGACCATTTCTCCAGTATCACTCTGTCAAAATGCTGGAACTCTTTCCCTAAAGGCATTTATGAGCATACCTACACCAAATTGACTGGAGTGGATCAAGAAGGTAGTTATTCGGTATTCTGTTCTCTTTTGTTTGTATTTCATCCAGTAATCTAGGAAATAAATTCAGTTTTGTTTAAAATTAAGTGGTTTGACCAGCTGCATCCCTCCTGAAATATCTGCGTTACACCTACGTAAAATAACTAGCAAAGCTGGGTCTGGGCTATTTTCTTGAAATGTTTTGAGGGGATCTGGCCTGGTCCATAACACAGCCAAACCCATGAAAGACTAAAAGACCACCCTTCCCCTAACTTAGTTACACCTGCTCACTCTCTTCACCATACCTGTTTGCACTTTGACATAACAACACAGCATTTTAATTTCTATTAATATTTTTCAGGGAAATTTTCTGTGAACCAAAACTGAGAAACATCAGGTCCAAGAAAGACATTTTCTTACAGCATGTGCATCAAGTACTGCAAGGGCAGGTTCAGTACAGATAGCAAATCACCTTCCATTTTATCAAAAAAAAGAACACCTTGAACTTTTACGCTTTACACACCAGCGATCCTTCAATCCTCACTGTGAAATATTGCCAATTTGATGTCAGTTTTAATCACATATTGCTGTGTCGTGGGCACTCATCCAGATGGAACTGAATCCTGGCCATCAATGAAAAGAGAAGACTTCCAACCTATGAGACTCAGCAAGATTTGATATAAATCTAGGTAGCCAAAGTGAAAGAACAGTGTAAATCACTTCTGTTTCTGGATTAGTGGTGCTGGAAGAGCACAGCAGTTCAGGCAGCATCCAAGGAGCTTCGAAATCGACGTTTCGGGCAAAAGCCCTTCATCAGGAATAAAATAAATCACTTCTGTGTTTACCAGTTGCTTTCTCCTAATCCCTCATCCCGGAGCTTTAATGAAGCATTCCATTCAACAAATTAAACTCCTGATTTATTCCCGTTTAAGTTGTCTTTGTGGTGCTGCACACTGACAGACAAATTCTAGGTAGTTTGATCCATTATTGCTGCAGTCAAATTTAAGGCACATCATTCAATTACTGAAACATTTTTCTCAATATATTGTAATATGACTGGCACAATAAAGTTTGGGACCAAACTAAGTTTTGCAATGAACCGAAACATAGAAGTGCACCTTGTAGCAGTTAAGCAGCAGCTACACAGAGCCCTGTTAGACCACACTTGGAGTCACTGTGGGCAATTCTAGGCACCACACCTTAGGTAGAACATATCAACCTTGGAGGGAGTGCAGTATAGATTTTCCAGGATGGTATCTGGACTCCGAAGGTTACATTACAAGGATAGATTACCCAAGTTGGATTTTATTTCCTGGAATTTAGAAGGTTAAAGAATTATTTGATTGGTGTTTCCAAGTTAGGTCATGAGACGTTTGGACACAGATTTCAGGTAATTGGCAAAAGAAGCATTTTCACACAGGGATTGGTTAAAATCTGGAAGGCACTGCCTGACAGTGTGGTGGAGGCAGATTCAATCAACACATTTAAGTGAGAATTGGATCATTTGAAAAGGAAGAAAGTGCAGAGTTACAGGGAAAAGGTAGGGAAATGGTAATAATGGAGAATGTTGTCAGAAACACAATGGCCTAAAGGGTCTCCTTCTGTGATTCAGGGGAATCGATAGGTTCGATGGAGAGAAACTATTTCTGCTGGTAAAGGAGAGGACCGGGGGGAGGCACAGTTTAAAAATTAGCGCCAGACCTTTCAGAAGTGAAATATGGAAAACACTTCATGTAAAGAATGAAGGGATTTTTACCAATTTAACACCCCCACTCACCCATCCCAATCCCACCCAACTGGCCATGTTCAAATTCTCCCCATGACATCTATCCTGTTTTATTTAGTACATGGTTCTAACTTTTACACATTGTTCTGCTATTCAATTTCTCATGTACAGGTAACTGGTTCGATATCTCTTTTGCTTGTATTTGTCGAGGTTTTACAAGAGTTATTGAATGTTCATTTGTACCATCTGAAGCTCAGTTTAAAAGAAAAGGTATTATATATGGTTTTAACCTGACCTTGTGTCTTTTTCATGTGCAAGAACAAAACCTCTCTGTACAACATGCTGCAGAGCTGAAGGACTACAATAAATTACAACACTTATTTCATCAACTTATGATCTCTGCTGGCTGCAAAACATCTTGTCAATGGCTCTATAGCTCCAAAGGAAAGACCCAGAGCTTAAAAACCATTTGTCAGCCCAAAAGAAACAACATTGCGGTTTGCTGCAAGATTACAGTGGAAATTCACTTGCAATGAACTCTTCAATGTTAGGAAACTTGTTTTGGAGTGAAAATGCTTGGGGTTCAATCCAATTGCCATGGGAAAGTAGTTACCCACTTAAAAGTAAAAATCTATATTTCCCTTGTTTTCTGACAAAGAACAGTGAACCTTTGGAACACTTGATGGAACACAGCAAAGTATTTCATCTGGGAAGGAGTAAGCAGAAATAGTGCACATGGTTCCCTCTCTTTCACAGGGCTTGCCCTGCCAACTGTGAGGCTGCACCAACAACAATATTGTGTACAGCCTGCAAAACTATCAAAGCACTCACCAACACAGAGATATCAAGCCAACAGCACAGAAACAAGTCATTCACCCTGAGAGTCTTTGTTGGTGTTTGAAGACCACATGAGCCTTCTCCCACCCAACTTTATCCAACTCCATCAACATATCCCTCCTATTCCTTTCTCTCCTATGTATTTATCTAGCTTATGGATTGTGGCTCAGTTGTTTAGCACTCTCACTCCTAGGCCACAAGGTTCTGGGTTCAAATTCCAATACTGAGGGAGTGCTGCACTGTTGCAGGTGCTGTCAGTCAGATGAGATGTTAAACTATGACCCCATCTGCCTTCCTGATAGATATAACAAATCCCACACCACTATTTGTCAGATGGTTTTCCCTGATGTCTGGGCCAAATTTTATCCCTCAAACATCACAAAATCAGATTGTCTGGTCATTATTCCATTACTGTTTGTGAGAGGTTGCTGCGTACATACTGGCTGCCATGTTTCCAACATCATGACAGTGCCGACTCTTCCGAAGTTATTTTCTCGGCTGAAGCACTTTGAGACCCTCAGTAGTTGTGAAAAGCGCTATATAAATACAATTCTTTTTCTTACCCTCATTTAAATACATCTATAGTATTAATCACAACAACCCCATGTGGTAGTGAGTTCCTGACTCTGAACACTCCTTGGGTAAAGTAGTTTCTCATGAATGCGTTATTGAATTTATTAGTGGCTATCTTATACATATGGCCCTTAGTTCTGGTTGCTGTCTTATCTGTATTCATCTGCTTGGACCCTGCATCAAGTCCTCCTTTGCCCTTCATTTGCTAGTGGAAAGAGTCCTAGTCTGTTCAGCCTTTTTGATGGGTATAGCCTCTCAGTTCTGTTATTATTCTTGTGAATCGATTTTGCACTTCGTCCAATTTCTCTATGTTCTTTTTATTAGCTGGCAATCAGAACTATGCACAGTACTCCAAGACTGGTTGAACCAAAGTTAGATACAAGTTTAACTTGGTGCTCTGAATTTTAATTTGATTCCTTTAGAAATCAGCAGTGTTTAATTTGCTTTTTACGGCCATTGAAACCTGCAGTGATTTGTGTATCTAAAGATCCCTCCCTTCCTCTCCCAGAGGCTTATTGTCCAAAACAGTGTGTAGTCTCCACACTCTTCCCTCCAAAACACCTCACGCTGGTCAATATTGAAGTTAAATGACTGTTCTGCACTCATTCTCCAAGCTTATTATTGATTTATATTTTGTATCTTGCCTTCCTCTGGATCAACTATACCTCCCTGTTTGGTGTCACCCGCAACTCTTGAAATCATACATTCAATTCCTGAGTTCAAATCAGTCATGTCAATGTTGAATGATAACACCTCAGAGCTCTATCTGAAAAACATCAAAAAGTTGATCCATCAAACCAACTACAAGAATCCAAAAAACCTTTATCCAACAGTAAGACACCAAAATGATACATGTTCTCCAAACCTATACACTTAATGGTAAGGTCCTGGGGAAAGTTGCTGAGCAAAGAGACCTTGGAGTGCAGGTTCATAGTTCCTTGAAAGTGGAGTCGCAGGTAGATAGGATAGTGAAGAAGGCGTTTGGTATGCTTTATTGGTCAGAGTATTGAGTATAGGAGTTGGGAGGTCATGTTGCGACTGTACAGGACATTGGTTAGGCCAGTTTTGGAATACTGCATGCAATTCTGGTCTCCTTCCTATCGGAAGGATGCTGTGAAATTTGAAAGGGTTCAGAAAAGATTTACAAGGATGTTGCCAGGGTTGGAGGATTTGAGCTATAGGAAGAGGCTGAACAGGCTGGGGCTGTTTTCCCTGGAGCGTCGGAAACTGAGGGGTGACTTTATAGAGATTTACAAAATTATGAGGGGCATGGATAGGATAAATAGGCAAAGTCTTTTCCCTGCGGTCGGGGAGTCCAGAACTAGAGGGCATTGGTTTAGGGTGAGAGGGGAAAGATATAAAAGAGACCTCAGGGGCAATGTTTTCACACAGAGGGTGGTACGTGTATGGAATGAGCTGCCAGAGGAAATGGTGGAGGCTGGTACAATTACAACATTTAAAAGGCATCTGGATGGGTATATGAATAGGAAGGGTTTGGAGGGATATGGGCCAAGTGCTGGCAAATGGGACTAGATCAGGTTAGGATATTTGGTCGGCATGGACGAATTGGACTGAAGAGTCTGCTTCCGTGCTGTACATCTCTCTGACTCTATGTCTCTAAATGTACTTTTTTTGTCAAGTACCTGTTTCTTTTTGGCAAATATATACTCAATCTTCTCAAAGAGTGCAGGCAATTTATCAATGCAACGACACCACTGAAGAAGTAGCCAGCTGTAAAGCTGAATTCTTTCATTCCTGGTAGATTAGTACCTTTGCTGATCATACTCCCTTATATGACATAGTTTATTTCAAAAGCCAGGAAAAGAAATTCTAAATTAAATTTGCATTATTGTTGGCAACAAGACAATTTTATATCAACTGATGTTTGTTCAGTCAGTTATTTGGGCTGGACACATAACTTTTCTTCAGATAATGTGTCCAGTGCACTGAAAGAAAGAAAGTTCCGCATATCAGCACAGTACTTGTGAATTGAAATGTAATACATGGCCAAATAGACATCTGAGAGTGATTACAAGGCTGTAATCAAATCAAGGGGTTCAGATGATATCATAAGCCATAGCAGTGAGGATCCTGCAGTTTATAACTAACATCTGACACAGGAGGCAGAATCACAGCCATGAAATCATTTCCAATTTTGCTCATGTTTTACAACGTGGAATTTATGGAGACAGTTTTATTCCACACTAGGAGCCTCCCATCTCTCCAAGCAGGTGTCATAGTGCTTTCAGCCAGCACTGGCTGTTGTTGAGATCCACACTAAGGGATCCTTTCCTGATGGAAATGTTTTACACAGCAGCAACTGCCATCAATAGTACAAGTACAGGTGAAAACGATCAAGAGTGGTACTGGCAGCTATTTCATGTTATTAAAAGGTTGAGCCGAATGCAATTGCAGAGCTAACAACTTGCAGGAAGTGACCATAAGGTGAGTCAGCCTGTGCAGCACTACACTCTGCCTAGTAGATCCAAATTGCTACCTGAGCAGTAAAGTATCAGAGAATGCCAGCCAACTATAGCACTCAGCCGCTATTTAGAATCTGGATTAGAGTGGTGCTGGAAAAGCACAGCAGGTCAGGCAGCATCCGAGGAGCAGGAAAATCGATGTTTCGGGCAAAAGCCCTTTATCAGGAATAGAGGCAGGGTGCCTGCAGAGCGGAGAGATAAATGAGTTTCCAGCATCTGCAGTCCTTGCTTTTACCCGCTATTTCGAATCATAGAGTCATAAAGCATGGAAACAGAACCTTCAGTCCAACTAGTCCATGCTGAACATAATCCCAAACTAAACTAGTCCCACCTGCTTGCTCCTGGCCCATATCACTCCAAATCTCTCCTATTCATGTACTTGTCTAAGTGTCTTTTAAAAGGTGTAACTATGCCTGCATCCACCATTTCATCAGGAAATTCATTCCACATGTGAACAACCCTCTGTGCAAAACATTTGCCCCTCATGTCTTTTTGAAATTTCTCTCTTCTCCACCTTCAAAATATGACCCCCCCTGTCTTGAAATCCCCATCCTAGGGAAAAGACACCTCCCATTAACCCTGTCTATACCCCTCATTATTTTATAAACCTCTATACGGTCACCTCTCAACCTCCTACGCTCCAGTGAAAAATGTTCCAGCCTACCCAGCCTTTCTTTATAACTCAAACCTTCCATGCCTGGCAACATCCTTTTAAATCTCTTCAGAACCCTCTCTAGCTTAATAATATCCTTTCTATAACAGGGCAACCAGAACCGGACATGGTACTCCAGATATTTGTCCCATTTAAATTAATATTGGGAAGTCTCCATAGAGGACAAGAGAGCCACTGGATCAGGTCACTACTCTTGTACAGGCAATGAAAATCTACCGCAGTAAGTTTTGCACAACACTATCAATGTGCATCGTGAAATAATGTTACCTTATCAGTGTGCGCCATAAAGCTTCTTACAGTTTAATAAATACATGCAACATGAAACTAACTTAACACAAACTCTAAAGATTCCCACTCTTTGCTATTATTTGTAAACAATCCCCATCCTCAGCTATGGAATATACGAAAAGGAATAGTGTGGCAAAAATATGCAACAGGATTACAGAATAAGACAGTGAATGGCTGAAAGATGGATCCCCATTTGAGTATTATGGACAAGCTGCATAAATCCCTATTGAGTTTGTTGCTTGAGAATTTAAAGGACACCTTTGGATATAAATCTCAAGACTTCCTCTGCCTTTACTTAACATAATATAGAAGTTTTGAGTTTACCTTACATCATAGACATCCAGAGCACACTTTAAAATCAGACATGAATAGGAGGCCAGGTTTAGACTGTAGTAGAAGGTGGGAGGTTGATTGCGCTTTTAGCTTCGTGGCAAGTTGTTATTCCCATTCAAGCTGAACTCAAATCCCGAGTGTAGCTTCTCCTGCTATGTAACAGCTGAAATTTGTGTGACGTCTGCTCTATAATCTTCCCATCTCAACCATATTTCCCTCAACATTTTCCCATTGAATACTCAAGATTTTCTGTGTTGCACTTCAGTGGAGGAAAAGACGTTCTCTCCACCCTACTGGCGTTTGTCCAGTCACTTTGACATGTCTGCAGCGATTGAACATCTGTTGACCATTCTGAGACGAAGGGGGAGGGAATGCTAACCCTCTGAACACTCACAGCAAATTCTTCATCACAAACCATTCCAAATCCAAAACATTAAAAAACGTCAATGAAAAAAATGCCAAGGATGCTTTGCTTCTGTTAGGGATCAAGTTCATCTCGAACAGGTACCAAAATGAGTGGGAAAGGCATGGGCCATCCTCTCCTGATTTTCAATTCCGCTGTTGTCAAAAGAACTGAATGTCATACAGGAAGGATAATGAGTGGCCCAAGAAAATCTGACCATTTAGCATCCTACCCAAGATGAACTTTGACATACCTCCTCCACATAGTCCTCTCAAGTTTTCTGCAGATACCTTTGGATTCTGGGTATCAGCGGGAGTGGACAAGGAGTAACTGACCCACTTAGATACTCAGGTACTCAGTCCTTTGGTAACTAACCTGTAACCACTGTTCATAAATCATTAAGTACTGCCCTTTTTTTGAAATAAAGGACCAAACACAGAGAACACAACCTAGAGCCACGCCTGATAATCACTTCATGTGTCACACTTCAGGCAGAACCTGCCTCTCACAGATCGGTCCCTTCAAAGTACACTGCATGAAGCTGCTGCATCTCCAATGGATTTGATCTGCTGCATGTCCATCATCGCACAAAGATGGAAGGATGTGGATGATTTACAAGTGGCAGTTCAGTACCCAGGCAGTGAAGGTTGAAAGATTCGCCACCATTATAAATAACAAGAGTGCTAAAGGTTAAACCTTGGGCCTCCACATTCGAAACTTCTTTCCCAGTTCATGAAAGAAAATCGAGGTACAGCCTAGCCACGGCCTGTTTCATGCTCTCTACCTTCAATCTGTCAGTTCCACGCAAAACCATTAACTTTCAGTGGGAGATTCTCAAGTCCTTTATGAAAGTCTAAATGAAATTTGTTTTGTCCAAAATTAAATGACTCATTCAAAAAAACTTGTTATCTATTAGGATCCATAGTTTTGACTGCTTAAAAAAAAGTAAGACGGAGTCATGTTCGTTTTCAATTTATTGATGGCTTTCCAGTGTAATCCCAGGACACATGATTTGAATCCATGTTGTATAACACAACCGACACAGAAATGGGAAAAATGCTGAACTTAGCCGGATGCACCTGGAATTATGGCACTTCAACTCTTTCCAAGTGATGACCATGTCACTAAATTGATATAAAAAAAACTCTGGAAGTTCACTGATGCACCTGTGCTAGAGTGTAGCATCTGTATAAGACTGAAAATCTCATTTCAACGGGAGGGGATAGTGTTGCCTGGCACACAGTCAAAGGGAATTGGATGCACATGCTCGCATCTGCTTCTTGACAAACAATGCTTTGACTCAAAGCACTACTTTATAAATTGTACAACATGAGGACTTAAACCTCGATCGCAACAGAGTTTCTCTGAGCTCTGAACTAACATGAACGATTACAATCCACGGGGCATGAGCAAGATGCAAGCCAGGAAGCTTTGGAGATCTGGAAACAACAACTTGTATTTATCAAGCACTTTAACATACTACAAGATGCTTCCCAGGAGCATTACTGAACAATAACTGACACCGAGCCATAAGAGGAGATTTTCGGAGAGATTACCAAAAGCTTGGAATGGCTGCAGCACAGGAAGACATCATTCAGCCCGTCATGGAATGACAACTCTCTGCAAGAGCTACTCATCTAGTGCCATTCGCTTGGCTTTCCTTGCAGCCCTGCAATTTTCTTTTCTCTTCACATGATGTTCCAATTCCCTTTTGAAAGCCACAATTGAATTAGCCCCCAGCGTACACTCAAGAAGTTTATTCTAGATGCCAACCATTCACTGTGTAAAAATGGTTTTCTTTATTTACAGAATGTGCTAAAGGAAGGAGCAGTCCATTAGACTGGGATGAATTTTAACCCAGGCTCCAGCAACTATCACAAATAAAAACAGAAATTCTGGAGAAACTCAGGTCGTCTGACAGATCTGTGGATAGAAAGCAGAGTGAACATTTCAAGTCCAATTACCCTTCTTCAGGTGGGCAGCACCAATTGTACCAAATGTGACACCCGATGGGTCGGTTCGCCTTTGTGGGGATTTTAAACAAATGATAAACCACTTCTCACAGCTGGATAAATACCCAATTTCTCGCATAAAGGATTTATATGCAAAGCTGGCAGGGGGCTGTCTTTCACGAAGCTGGACATAAGTCATGCAATTGTGGTGAGATGAGGATTCCCAGGAATATGCTGCACAATTAATGCCCAGAAGGGGTTGTACCAATATACAAGATTGCCATTTGGGGTATGGTCCCTGTGCAATTTTCCAGCAGACCATGGAGAACATTTTACAAGGTCTATCCAGGTCTCCATTTATCTAGATGATGTGCTAATAATAGGGAAGACCAATAAGGAGCACTTAGAGAACTCGGACATAGTTCTTAGATGCAGAGACCACCCCTTATGCAAATACAGGGTTAGAGTTGTTAATGGGGTGAGGACTCCGCACCAGGTTAAATCTGATCTTCTCAAATCTAGGGGGAGGGCGGGTGTATTGAACCATCATCAGGGACACCAATGTCGGTCACAAGACTGCTTTAAGTGAGAGAGGCAGATTACTTCAGAGGATGATGTTTGGTGTAGGAACCACGGGAATAGTCCGGCATGAGTCAGAGGCATGGTCGATGCGAGGTCAGCTCCAGTGGTGTATAAAGTTTGGGGAGGTGCATGGTCCTGAACAAGCACGTGGACCATATGAAAGCTGCAAAATCACAAATGGGGAGGGAGCAAATGTGCTCGGCTCCTTGACAGGCTTTCTGATTTTTCCAGAACCCGTGGGTTCTCGCTCTCCATCAAGCACTGAAAGAGACCTCAGAATCTGAACTGGACACTGTGAATGCTGCAGCATCGACAATGTTACCACCTGAGGGGGAAAATGAATTCCTTCGGAGACAATCGGGGTGCAATCTGCAGGCTACTGTGGGTTAGACGCCACCCATGTCAGAGGCAGAGTCAAAGGAACCTAACCTGGTGCGTTTTCACCAGGAGGAGGTACAAGGAAAAGAAGCAGCCTATGCAGGGAGTGATTGTAACGAGGTCAGTCAGGTAGACCTCATATAATATGAGCTCCCTGATTGGGGCTGATAATCTGATCCAATCAGGAAGCCCTGGCTGACTGATACACACAGGAGATGTGTGTGTGTGCGCGCGCCTCCTTGCAGGTGTCTGAGAGGAAGGGGACTGGCTTTGGACCAGCTGCCTCACGTCGTGAGAGCGAGAGTGAGAGCGTCCAAGAGAGTGCAAGAGAGAGAGAGTGAGAGAGTGTGAGAGAGAGTGGGAGACTGCGAGCGAGAGAGTGCGCGAGAGCGAGTGCGAGAGAGTGCGCGAGAGCGAGTGCAAGAGAGTGTGCGAGAGCGAGAGAGAGTGCACGAGCAAGAGAGAGAGTGCGTGAGAGAGAGAGAGTGCGAGCACGTGAGAGAGATCGAGAGAGAGAGCGAGAGTGAGAGAGCGAGAGAGAGTGAGAGAGGACGAAGGAGGAGGCAGAGGGAGGCGAGAGCATCGAGTTCTGGGCCTGCTTTTGCAGATGCAGCCTGGGCCTCACCCACATCAAGGGAGTGTTGCTGCTGACCTGGGGCCCACTCCCATTGCTGGTCTCTGGGACCCCACTCAGCCCCACTGCTGCTGCCTGGGACTTGCCTTGGGCCCCTCCCAGGACCTCCACCGCTGCTGCCTGGGATTAAATTTTGGGGCTGCCTGGGAGTTGCCTTGGGGACTCTCCCCAATGGGTCTGCCCCCACTGCTGTGACCAGGGGTCTGCCTGGGACTCGCCTTGGGACCCTCCCAGGACCTCCACCACCGCTGCCTGGGACTCGCCTAGGGCCCCTCCCCACAACCTCCACCACTGCTATGACCGGAGGCCTACCTGGGACTTGCTTTGGCACCCTCCCAAGACCTCCACTGCTGCGACCTGAGGCCCACGTCCGCCGCTGCTGCCCGGGACTAAATTCTGGGGCTGCCTGGGACTTGCCTTGGGGACCCCCCCCCCCCAACAGACCTGCCACCATCGCTGCGACTAAGGGCCTGCCTGGGACTTGCCTGAGGCTTGCCTCCACTGCTGCTGTTGACTGAGGCCTACGTCCACCGCTGCTGCTGTCTGGGGACCCTACTCGACTCTTGTCACGCCTGTGGCAGACAGCAAAGTATGGCGAGCCCAAAGGTCGCAGGGCCCAGCCGCACCTATGCTGGGGTAGCCGCTGCCTTAGGCTCGGCAGTTCCAACCCCGGCTGCAGCCATGACCCCCTTTAGGCACCTTACCAAACGCCTGGGGGTCAAGGCCTATCCCCACCCCAGCATGACCATCGAGGCCTGCAGCAAGGCCATGTCTAGTGTGGTCGGCCCACTGGCCATCGTCGCTGCAGCCCGGATGTACGGGAAGGCTGTGTTTTTCCTGAAGACCGAGCAGGCGGTCCACCTGGCCGTGGAGAGGGGGCTCACTGTGGGCGGGACACATCTGCCCGTCGACCCTTTGGAGGTTACGGCCCAGAGGGTTGTGATCTCCAACGTCCTGCCCTTCATTTCAAGTGAGTTCCTTCTTCCCCACCTCAACACCTTAGGGGAGATCCAGTCGGGTGTCCAACTGCTCCTGCTCGGTCTTAAGGACCCTGCCCTCCGGCACGTGTACTCCTTTCGACACCAGGTGTTCATTTGCCTGGCCCGCGAGGAGGTCACCTAGGGCTCTTTTACCCTCCTCCACGAGGGTGCGGCCTACCGCATCTTATGGACGGCGTACAGTGTCACCTGTGGGGCACATTAGAAAAATCTGCCTCACCCAGAAGGCTGCCTAGCCCACGCCAACAGCTGAGGGTGGCGCCACCGCACCCACTCCCCCTCCCCCGAAGTTAACACCACAAGCCCTGGCAGCAGGGGCTGAGCCAGAGGCTTCCAATGCCTAAGCCTCTGGTAGGGAGGTGGGGGTGAGCGTCCGGCCGGCCGGAAGGCGCTCAGGAAGACGCAACGCGCCAGGCCCACCCACGGGGAGACCACGCTATCACCTTCCCCTACAACTAGCCCATGACCCGCTCCGCCCCGGCACAACAATACCCCCACGGCCTTGCCAGCGTCACCCCAGCACAGGAACCCTCACCCCCCAAACCCGTACCTGATCCCAACCCTGGCCCTAGCCCTAGCCCTGGCCCTAGCCCTGGCCCTGGCATTGGCACTGACCCCACATCCAACCCCCGCCCCGTTACAGAAACCCCTGGGGCTTCAACGCCTACTCCTGGCGCTACAACACCTGGCCCGGGGGCCCCTGAGCCTGAGCCCGAGCCCTGCCCCACCCTGGCACTAACCTGCAGGGAACCACCGCTGCCTCACCTCCTGCAGCAGCTGTGTCTCTGGGCCCCGGAGAGAGAACTAGGCCCCTGCTCTGCCCACCCCACCATCACCTGATAAAACAGGGGCAGGGCAAGAAGTGACATGCTGACCCTCCCAACCCTGACCATGCCCCCTGCCTTCCCCCAGCCAATAGTATTCCTGGAAAGGCTGGGGGGGCGGGAACTCAGGCCCCATGACCACCAAGGCAGGCGGGGAGGGGAAGGCCCATAAATTCCCTCCTGCCTCTTGCTGGGGAAGAGGTGCTGGCATTCGGAGAGGAGAGGAGAGACACTGCAGCAGCATGCTGGTGGTGCTGCCCCTCTCCAGGGGATGAGCCTATGGTGTCTCCTGCGTGTCCTGTACCACAGCCTGACCTGTCCAAACCCCCCAGGGGCTACAGCAGGACCTTCTGCTGTCATAACTCCTCTGGTCCCTGGGGAGGACTTTAAAAACTGCATGGGCCGTGGTGCGGGCGACAACTGTGAACTGCCCGCTGGGTCGGCGAGTGGTGGAGGGGAGGAAGGTGTTATCCTCACTCCTCCCTCCCAGACTGTTTTTCTGGGGGCCTTGGCCCTGGGGGAGGGCCTTTTCCCTGAGGAGCCAGGCATACTAGTGTTGGGAGGGGAGCGGGGCCTCTGCCGTCCGATGACCCGAACTCGGGGCATTCTGGGAAGGGGTGTGCCGAGGAAGGTACTGCTGGTGACCCTGGGGGTGGGGTTGCTGGGGGTTTGAGGCCAGTTGGCGGTGCTGGGCCAGCCCCCACCCTCTCGGTGGGAGAGAGGTCAGTGACCGAGGGTGACCTCCCGGACGAGGGTTCGGGATCGGTAGCGGACACCGGGGACGACGTGGACTCTGTCTGCAGTGACATTTTCAAGTCCCAGGTGCCCCCCACCGATCTCTCCCTCATCCCCCTCGAGGAACTCCAGGAGTTTGTCGAGGAAACTCGGAGTCACCGGGATAGAGCCCAACTAGCGCTCGACCACTGAAGCTCCTTTGAGAGAGTCTACTGGTTGGCCCATGCTGCTCGCCAGGCACCTGGGCTCGACGTGAATGAGCGAAAGCGAGTCAGGAACTTCCTGTGGGCACTCCTGGTGAGGGCGAGGGACTCCTGTGCCCCTCCCTCATCCTCCCAGTAATTGGTTTTTAACTGTACTGGTGGTGGTTGCACAACGCTTCCGACATGAAGACAACTATAGCCAGCCTCAACATCAACGGCAGCAGGGAGTCACAGCGCAGATTCCAGACCCCCTTGGTCCTTCAGGACGTGAGGTATGCGGTGTGCTTCCTGCAAGAAACCCACACTACCCTGGGAGACGAAGCCACCTGGCTCCTGGAGTGGCGAGGGGGGTGGGGGGGTCTACATGAGTCACCTCACCCGCAGATCTGGCGGGGTGGCTATGCTGTTGGCCCCGCATTTTCAGCCAGAGATCTTGGGGGTCAGGGAGCCAGTGCCAGGCCGTTTGCTTCACCTGACGATTTGGCTGGGGGGTGCGATGCTTCACTTGGTGAACGTCTACGCTCCCCTGGCTGGGCCGAGGCAAGCGAGCTTCTTTGAAGAAGTGTCCGCTCATCTCGCTTCCATCGACGAGAACCAGTGCATCGTCCTCAGGAGATTTTAACTGCGTCCTCGAGGGCAGGGACCACGGCGGTGCCCGCACTGGCTGTGCGTCGGGGAAGAGGTTGGGGGACTTGGTCAAGTCCTTCGACCTGGTGGACGTCTGGCGGAATCTCCATCCCGACTCCATCGCCTTCACCTTCGTGAGGCCTGGGGTCGGAGCGTCCAGAATCGACCGCCTGTACGTTTCGCGGGCGTACGCCTCCTGTTTTCCGAAGGCCTCCACGCGGCAGGTGTCGTGCACGGACCATCACCTGGTGTGGGTGGAACTCCTTCCGTTCGGTGCCAGGCTCGGCTCCGCGTACTGGCACTTTAACAACCTCCTGCTGGAGGACGAGCGGTTCCGGGACTCGTTTCGTCATTTCTGGGCCGGCTGGAAAAGGAAGTGGGGAAGCTTCCCCTCCCTGAGGCTATGGTGGGACGTGGGCAAGGCTCACGTCCGCGTCTTCTGTCAGGAGTACGCGAGGGGGTCGACCAAGAGGCGGAAATCCAGGATCGGGGAGCTGGAGAGGGAGATGCTCGACCTGGAGTCACGCCTCGGTCAGCCCGACGCGGACCCGGCCCTGCGCGGGGTGTACGAAGAGAAGAAGGCCGCGCTCCGGGACCTGCAGCACGTCGGGGCTCGGGGCGCGTACGTGAGGTCGCGGATCTAGCTCCTCCAGGACCTGGACTGCGGTTCCCCCTTCTTCTACTCGCTGGAAAAAAGGCGTGGCACCCGTCAGCAGCTCCTTGTGCTGCTGGCCGACGACGGGTCCCTCGTCTCGGATCCGGAGGGCATCAGGGCCCACTTTCGAAACTATTACGAGGCTCTGTTCTCTCCGGATCCGTCCAGCGAGGATGCTTGCAGAGATCTGTGGGAGGACCTGCCGCAGCTCAGCCCGGAGGACGCCGGAAGGCTTGATGCTCCTGTCACTTTAGAGGAGCTGACCGGCGCCCTCGACTGGCTCTCGAGGGGCAAAACCCCGGGGCTGGACGGGCTGACTGTGGAGTTCTTCAGGGCGTTCTGGGATGTCCTGGTGAACGACTACGAACAGGTCCTGGGGGAGTGTCTAAATGCCGGACAGCTGCCCCTTTCTTAGCGCAGGGCGGTCATCGTCCTGCTGCCAAAGAAGGAGGACCTTCGTTCTTTGAAGAACTGGCGTCCAGTCTCCCTCCTCAGCACGGACTACAAAATCTTCGCCAGGGTGTTGTCTTCTCGCCTGGCCTCCATGCTGGCCCACATGATTCACCCTGACCAGTCCTACACGGTCCCGGGCCAGAGGATACACGACAACCTCCACCTGGTCCGGGACCTGATCCATTTCTGTCGACGGGCTGGTCTGCCGAGCGTCTTCCTGTCTCTCGACCAGGAGAAGGCTTTCGACAGGGTCGATCACGAGTACCTGCTCGGGACTCTGCGGGCGTTCGGGTTCGGGACGCGGTTCGTCGCCCGGATCCGACTTTTGTATGCCGCCGCAGAGTGTCTGGTTAAAGTTAACGGGTCCCTGACGGTGCCCCTTCGCTTCGGGAGAGGAGTACGTCAAGGCTGCCCCCTGTCCGGCCAGCTGTATTCCCTGTGCGTGGAGCCTTTCCTGCGCCTCTTGCGGAGGAGGTTGTCGGGGCTGGTTCTGCGCGGCGCGGGCACTGGGGTGGTCCTCTCTGCCTACGCCGACGACGTGCTCCTCACTTTCACTGACCTGGGGAGGATGCGCGAGTGCCAGGCAGTGTACTCTGCGGCATCTTCCGCCAGGATCAACTGGGCCAAATGTTCCGGACTACTGGTCGGTCCGTGGCGGGTGGACTCTCTGCCGGAGTAGTTACGGGGGTTCAGCTGGAGTACCACCCATCTCCTCTACCTGGGGTTCTACCTCAGCCCGGCTGAGGAATCCTGGCCGGCCAACTGGCAGGAGCTGGAGGCCAAAGTCTCGGCTCGCCTAGGCCGCTGGACAGGACTGCTCCGAGTGCTATCTTACAGGAGTCGAGTGCTGGTCATAAACCAGCTGGTGGCCGCCATGCTGTGGTACCGGCTGGTCACTTTGGTCCCTCCTCCTGGCTTTGTCGCTGACATCCAGAGAACGTTGGTCGACTTCTTCTGGGACAAAAAGATGCACTGGGTCGCCGCGCAGGTTCTGAGTCTCCCTATTGAGGAGGGCGGTCAATCGCTGGTGTGCATCTGCACCCAGGTCGCGACGTTCCGCCTTTAGACCTTGCGGCGATACCTTTACGTCGAGCCTCCTCCTAGGTGGGGCGCCCTGGTGATGTATTTTATCTGCCAGGTGTGTAACCTCAACTACGACACGCAGCTCCTGTTTGTCGACCGTGACGGTTTGGAGGTCGCCCTCAAGACGCTGCCTGTCTTTCACCAGGACCTGATCACTGTCTGGAACATGGTCGAATCGCGTCGCACCTACCCTCCGGCTGGAGTAGCGGCTGTCGTCGGGAGCCGTTGCTCAGGAATCCGCACCTCCGTCCTCGCGGGTTCGAGTGGCTGTCGGAGGGGAGGGCCGTGGCGGCGAGGGCGACCAGGGTCGGGGGCGTGCTGGGTGCCGGGGGCCTGGGCTGGACGCTGCCACAGGACATAGCTAGCAGGGTAGCGGTAGACGTCCGGTACGTGGCCACCGCCATCCAACGCCTTAAAACGGCAGTGCTCAGACCCGACGTAGTGCACCAGTTGGAGGACACTCAGGTGTGCGGTGGGATCCCGTCCGCGCTCACCCCGGCCCGGATGGAATTTCACATTGGCCCCAAGGTCCCGTACTTCCCACGGGAGCTTGTGCCCCACAACCTGAGCCGCCTCCAAAATTTTAATTTTGTTGCTTTCAGGGATGTAAAAAGGAAGGCCCTGTATCGACTGCTGCTGCACACCGTCCACCTCTTCTCCCTCATCCACCGTCCGGACACGCCTTGGCGTGCCCATTTGCCACCAGGCGGTGGGGATCCCCAGTGGAGGGCTCTCTACACGGGAGTCCTCCCCTTTCTCTCAGGGATCTGGGGTGGAGGGTGCTGCACACAGCAGTCCCCTGCAACCGCAGATTGCGGTGGTTCACGGACTCCCAGCCCAACTGCTTGTTCTGTGGCGCTGTGGAGTCCGTGGACCATGTATATATTGGGTGTGGGCGTTTGCACTCCCTTTTTGATTTTCTCAAAAACCTCCTCCTCTGCTTTTGGTTACACTTCAATCCCACGCTCCTGATCTTCGGGCACCCGGTACGGAGGAGGGAGGGCAGGTCCGAGGACCTCCTCGTGGGTCTGCTCCTGGGCCTGGCCAAACTGGCCATCAACAGGTCCAGGCAGCGGGCCATGGAGGGGGTCGTTAGGGCCGACTGCCTGCCCCTCTTCCGGGGTTACGTTAGAGCCCGGCTGTCCTTGGAGAAGGAGCACGCGGTGTCCACCAACACCCTGGAGTTGTTCAGGGAGAGGTGGGCCCCGCAGGGAGTGGAGTGTATTATTTCCCCGTCCAACTCTATTTTGATTTAGTCCTTACCCTCCCCTCCACTGTTTTGCTCACACAGCATTGCCCTTTTGATGTGAAGGGCAGTGCTTGTCACTGGCCACCCGGGTGTTTTTCATATCTTCCTGGTGGTGGAAATTGAATAAAGATTGGTGCACTTTGTGTCTTTCACTGTGTCTCACATCTACACACACACACACACACCATGGGTGCTGGGGAAAAAATAAGCACTACCGCACTTAGGCGGTAGTGTGGGGGTGTAAAGAAAAATTAAAAAATATATAAATATACATGGTTTTAGAAAGAGAAAAAAAAAATAAACAGGAAGATGCATTGCCCTGTGGTTTGAAGGGCAGTGCTTGTCAAAAGAAAAAAAAAATTAAAACTAACAGGAGCACGCGGTGTCCACCAACACCCTGGAGTCATTCAGGGAGAGGTGGGCGCCGCAGGGAGTGGAGTGTATTATTTCCCCGTCCAAAAAAAATAGCTGGTTTCAATAGCTGGTTACAGTCTGTGTGTTACTCTTTTTGAGAAAAGGACAGTGTTAATTTTGTGGTAGAGCTTAGCCCTTGGACTCTAGTTTCCTTTGTTTTTTGTATGTGTCTTCACTGTTTTTGGTGTTTGGACTGAGCTCTTGTGGAAGACATATATTTTACCAGAGGAGCTGTTCCTGTGGGGAGGCCTAGCCCTGGGACTGGGCCTGGGCCTCTGAAGATTGAACACGTGTGTGTGTTGGGAGGTAAGCAGTTGTTGTATCCTGGAGTTTGGGCAAAAACGTTGCCTTCAGGAGTGGACCAAACCCGTGAGTTAACTGTACCTGTACAATGTACTGTTCCTGTGAGTGGGCCTGGTTTTCCAAGGCTGGGCCAGGACTCCATGGAGACTGAACACCTGTGTTGTGGGGTGTGCATTTGCTGCCTTCAGGCGTGGACTCTGCAGTTTGGAATGGACTCCAATTTGGACAATGCCCCTTAAAAACTGGACTGGACATCATTCTTGGGAATGGACTCTATATTTTGAAGATTCTCTATTTGGAATGTGTACCAGAAAGGATTCTGGTAATTAACTGTATTGTGGTGTTTATTGGGTCTATCACTTGCACTGTCTTGTGTCCCTGGGTGTGGCAGGCCTTACTATGAGCTGGGAGCCTCATGGGTCATCCTGAAAGCCGGAGGGTGGGTAGGCCGTTCTGAGCGCTGTCATCCCAAGAAGTAGTAATCGGGACAGGCTGTCCTAGAGGTGGTTGAAAGGTGTCGGAGCAGCCGACAGCCAGCAGGCGTATAGGGGCAGGCTGAGATCCGGAAGGCTTGTGGGTTACCCTGCATGCTGTCATCCCAGGGAAGGGGACGGGCTGTCCTAGAGGTGGCCGGAAGGTGTGTCAGGATAGCCCACTAGCCGGACTGTGCATCGGGGTGGGTGAGAGCCCAATGGTACGTAGGGGCAGACCGAGAGCCAGAAGGCAGGTAGCCATCCTCAGCGTATCACCCCGGGCAGGTACCGGGGCTGTCTTAGAGGTGGTCGAAAGGTGTCAGGGTGGACCAAGAACTGGAAGGGGCATGGGATGGACCGAGAGCTGGAAGGTGCGTAGGGGTGGGCTGCCTTAGAGTGGCCAGAAGGTGGGAGGGATGGGAGGCTTGCTGGGTCTGTATTGTCTGCACTTTCCTATGTAACAGGATTGTCTCATGTACAAATGTCATTGTTGATGTCCTTTCATATTCAAAACTGGGACTTGTGGTTTGTCCTCCTTTCCCTGTAAACTGGTTGAACGGTCGGATTTGGGGCCTGGCTTTGCTACTCCTCTCCCTTGTAAAATTGCTGTTGTATACAGCTGTAAATGTTAACTGTTTTTCTGTAAACTCTTTTTTGTAATCGTTTAATAAAATTTTTTTAAAAAGAGGAAACCTGATTCCTGAACTGGCTGAATTACTTAGCCAGTTTGTTAACTGGTATTCCCTTTTATTGAGGACTGACTTCTAAACTAGTTGTTTAAATCAGCCAATGTGTGACAGGTGTAATTCAGCCTTCATTAGGGAACTGTTGTTTCCCTGGCTGGTTACAGCCTGTGTGTTACTCTTTTTTTACTTTGAGAAAAGGACTATGTTGATTTGGTGGCAGGGTTTAGCCCTTGCACTCTGCTTTTCTTTGTTTTTTTTTGAATGTGGTTTCACTTTTTTGGTGTTTGGACTGAGCCCTTGTGAGAGAATACATCTTTCCAGATGAGCTGTTCCTGTGGGTAGGCCTGGCCCTTTGTGGGTGACTAGGCCTCTGTAAAGACTGAACACCTGTGTGTGCTGGGAGATGAGCAATTGTTGCATCCTGGAGTGGACTCTGCCTTCAGGAGTGGACCAAACCCCTGCAAGTTAACTGCAGCCTCCCAATGTATTGTGTTCCTTTTGAGCGGGTTTGGTTGTCTCTGGATGGGCCAGGCCTCTATGGAGACTGAACATCTGTGTGTGTGTGTGTGTGTGTGTGTGCGCTACAGGGTGTGCATTTGCTGCCTGTTGGTGTGGACTCTGCCTTGGTACTGGAAACTGTATTGTGAGTATTTTATAAATTCTGTTACTGTATGTGGGTTTCATTTGTGTGGGCCAGAGTGGGCTTGTCAGTATGTGAGGAGAAAGTGAGGACTGCAGATGCTGGAGATAAGAGCTGAAAATGTGTTGCTGGAAAAGTGCAGCAGGTCAGGCAGCAACCAAGGAACAGGAGAATCGACGTTTCGGGCATAAGCCCGAAGAAGGGCTCATGCCCGACATGTCAATTCTCCTGCTCCTTGGATGTTGCCTGACCTGCTGCGCTTTTCCAGCAACACATTTTCAGCTCTTGTCAGTATGAGGTAACCGGGAGCTGGAGGGTCGATGACTGACTACCCAGGGGAAAGCATGCTGGGGGGGGGCTCTGTTAGTACGCTGGGGGCTAGGCAGCTGACAGCATACTCAGAGGAAAGCTGGTTAGGGGAGAGGCAGCCAATACGTGAGTTGGCTGGGGGCCGGAGGGTCAATGACCGGCCTGGAAGAAATCTGGCCAGAAGGATCCTGTCAGTATGTGGGGCGGATGGGGCCAAGTAACTGATACCATCCTCGCAGGAAAGCTGGTTTAGAGCAGGCTGGTCAGTATGCAGGAAGGCTGAGCTAGGTGGCTGACAGCAGCCCGTAAGAAGGCTAACAACAGGAGGACCGGTCGGTACGCAGGGAGAGTGGGAGCTGGACAGCCAATAGTTGATCCATAGGAACGTTGGCCAGGAGGAAGTGTCAGTCAGTACATGGGGAGATCGGGTGCTGGAAGGCAGGCAGCCTGACTTTAGGAAGGCAGGTTGGGAGTGGTTGGTTAGTATGCGGGGTGACTGGGAGACAATGGCTGACCGCTACGTAGGAGGAAAACAGCCTGGGGAATGTTAGTCAGTATGCAGGGTGGGTGGAGACCGGAAGGCCAACAACCAGCTCGTAGGAAAGCAGCCCGGGTAGTCCGGTCAGTACACTGGGTGACTGGGAGCTGGGTGGTCGATGACCAGCCTGGAGGAAAGCAGGCCTGGGGAGGGTCAGTCAGTATGCAGGATGGGTGGAGACCAGAAGGTCAACAACCAACTTGTAGGGGACAACAAATTCCAAAACTGGCTGAACTATATAGCCAGTTTTGTTAACTGGTATTCCTTTTTATTGAGGACTGATTTCTAAACTGCCTGATCTACACAATCAGTGTGTTATAGCTGTATTTCAGTTCTCATTAGGGAACTATTGTTTTCACTGGCTGGTGACAGCCTGTGTGTTACTCTTTTCTTTTACTTTGAGAAAAGGACAATACTGATTTTGTGGCAGGGCTTAGCCCTTACACTCTAGTTTGCTCTTTTTTTTGTATGTTCACTTTTTTGGTGTCTGGGCTGAGCCCCTGTGAGAAAATGCACCTTTCCAGGTGGACTGTTCCTCTGTGGGTAGGCCTAGCCCTCTTTGGGGAGACCAGGCCTCTAAAGACTGAACACCTGTGTGTGCTGGGAGGTGAGCATTTGCTGCCTATTGGAGTGAACCATCCCCTGTGAGTTAACTGCACCTTTTACAATGTACTGTGTTCCTGTGAGTTGGCCTGGTTCTCTGTGGATAAACCAGGCCTCTATGGAGACTGAATACCTGTGTGCACGCTGTGGGGTGTGTTTGCTGCCTCCATGAGTGGACTCTGCATACTGGAGTGGGTTCTGCCTTTGCTTGTGGACTCTATCTCTAACAATGCATTCTCTCCACTGGAGTGGACCCTGTTCCTGGCAATGGATTCTGAAGAGAACTGTTTATGGTAATGGACTCTGTGTACCAGAAAGGACTCTATTTGTTGGTAATTGACTCTGTCTTGTTGCGTGTTGGGTTTATCACCTGCACTGTCTTATGTCCCTGGGTCGAGCAGGCCTCACTAAGTTGGGAGGCTCATAGGTCATCCGGAGAGCTGGAAGGTGGGTAGGCACCCCCGAAGGCCAGAAGGTGGGTCGGTTGCCCTGATGCCAGTTGTCCAAGAGTCAGAAGGTGGTTAGGCCATTCTGAGCGTTTCGACATGAGAAGGGGTATTCGGGACAGGCTGTCCTAGAGGTAGTCAGAAGGTGTCGGAGCGGCCAAGATCTGGCAGGCTTGTGGGCTGCCCTGTGCGCTGTCGTCCCAGGGAAGGGGACGGGCCATCCTAGAGGTGGCCGGGCAGTCCACAGGCCAAATGGTGCATCGGGTGGGCGAGAGCCAGATGGTATATAAAGGCAAACCAAGAGCCAGAAGGTGGTTAGGCCATCCTTAGCGCTGTCACCCTGGGTAGGTACTGAGGAGGCCTGAAGGCACGAGAGGGTGGTTAGGGAAGCTGTAAGGTGGGTAGGCTGTCCTGATTGCTGTCGTCCTCAGGGGGTTTGGGGAAACAGGACTGGCTGTCCTAGAGGTGGCCAGAAGGGGCATAGGGGCAGGGTGCCTTTGAGTGGCCGGAAGGCAGGAGGGGCGGGTGGTTTGTTGGGTTGTCACGGGCGTTTGTGGTATGTGCACTGTTTTATTGTTTGGTTTATTGGACTGTCTGTAATTGCGTTTACTGTTTCCTTTTTGAGATGACAAGGTGGGATTTGAGGTTCGTCCTAGTTTCCCTGTGAACTGGTTGTATGGTGGGGTTTGGGGTCTGGCTTTGCTGTCCCATTCCCCTGTAAATTGTTGTTTCGTGTTCCTTGTTACCTGTTTTGTAATTTGCTCTGATTAATACAATTTAAGAAAACAGGAGTGTCAAACTTCCTGTTCACTCTGAGAGCTGGCTCTGAGGTATCTGGTTGTGTCATTGACTCAATGTGTAAATAAAGGGGGATTTGGTAACGGGACACTGGCCTCTGTGGATTTTTTCACTTTCCTAACAGTGAGGGCTCATTACCACCTTCTCCAGGACAATTACAAATGAGGAATAAATGCTGACCTCACCAGTGACACTCATGTCCCATTAAAAGGTTTTTTTAACCTTGGACTGGGAGCAACTCACCCTGCAAAGTGGCACTCCCAGTATCTCATAAGCATTTGTAATTGTATACAAACCCAATGACTTTTACAATTGCCTGGACTTTACATCCTCAATCCTGCTTCCTGTAAAGATTCTATTCCACTCTCCCTGTTCCTTCATCTCTGTCGCATCTGTTCTGATGGTGGCAACTTCAACAATGGGGCTTCTGAAATATCCACCTTCTTATTCAACTGAGGATTCCCCAGCAACTAGGTCCAGCCCATCTCTAACAATTCAGCCCTCATCCCCTATCTTCCTCCCCTCAACAGTGACCCACCATCCCATCAGCATCCACAACCAGAGGATCATTAGCTGCCACCTCCAGTGGGATGTCCCCACCAGACACCTATTTCCCCTCCCCTCCCTTGTCAGCTTTTGCAAGGACTGTTCCCTCAGGGACACCCGGTCCACTCCTCCTTCGCCACCAATACCTTGCCCCCACCACTTTCCCCCACAGCATCTTCCCCTGTAACCACAGAAGGAATAACCCCTGCCCACTTACTTCCTCCAACCTCAATACCGAAGGCCCCAGATGCACCTTGCAGGTGAAGCAGCACTTTACCTGCACTCGCCTCAATCTAGTCAACTGCATTTGCTGCTCACGACGTGGTGTCCTCTATACTGGGGAGGCAAAATACAGACTGGTCTACTGCTTTGCAGAATACCTATGTTCTGTCCGCAAAAATGACCCAGAGTTTCTAGTTGCCTGCTACTTCAACACACCCCACCTTGTTTCTTGGCCAACATCTGTGTCTTGGGCTTGTTGCAATGCTACAGTACAGCTCAGTGCAAACTGGAAGAACAGCACCTCCTTTTCCGTTTGCAGATCCTGCAACCTTCTGGACTCTATATAGAGTTCAATAATTTTAGGGTCTAAGCACTTTCTCCCATTCCTTACCGCAATCCCTACACTCTAGGCCTTGTTCTCACATGGACTACCATCACAAATAACCCATTGTCAGCCATCAATGGTCACCATTAGCAGTTATTCATTTTCCCAAACTGACCTTTATCCACTCCTTTGTCTGCCCAACTGGTTTTCTCTCTGGGCTCCATTTCCACCTATTATTTACTCATTCCCCTTCTCCCCATCCTTTCCTGTCTACAACCAGTTCTGAGAAATGGTCAGTGGACCCAAAACGTTAAATTTACTTTCTTGGGGGGGGGAAACCAAGATGGTGGCGATCTGAAAGGTCTGCTTTGCTGAGCTCTGCATCACAGCTCAAGCAAAGTGGTACTTTAACCCTCCCCACTTAGGCCATTTTGGTAAAATTTGACATTAATAAAGGTTCTAAAACTGTTTTAATCCTGTTTTTTGTCTAGTGGAGATGACAAAACATGGAAAAAGTTCGAGTAAGTCCCAACAGGTAGGACACCCACCAGAGATAGCGAACATGCCCATGGTCGCAACCCCCTTGCTAGTTCGTCAGACCCAATTATTTCCCAGGCCTTGGTTGTAGAGTTTGCGAAGCTGCAGGAAATGATTGAGACTTCGATCAAAGAGAAATTCTGCAGTAGGTTGGACCCAATCTCCGCCGTGCTTCAGAAACATGAGCAGCAGCTTGAAGACCTCAAAGAGAACGGAGTTTTTGAGAGCTGGCTGCCGCAATGCCTTCGCTTAGAGGCTGAAGCGGGCTGGGTGAAGATTGAGTGAGCTCACCGGGTCACAGTGTGCAAATCTGCTTCGGACCAGCGCCCTCGCTCCGTCCTAGTGCAATTCCATAGTTACGGGGACAAGCAAAGAGTTATGGAAGTCTCCAGAATTTAGGGGAGAGATCCGCAGGCTTCATTTTACCTACAATGGGTCTACACGCTCATTTGGCTCCTCAGAAAGCAAAAAAAACTTTCTGGACAATTTAAACTAGGTTGCATGGTTTAATACATGGACAATAATGTTTTTTTCCTTTTAGTGTTGTTGGACTTTTTTTTCCTGCTATTAATCAGCGTGAATGTATAGTTGGGGATGGGTAGAGTACTTACTTTTATCATCTTTTGTTAATGTTGCTATTTTCTTTCTTTTTGAGTCTGGGGTGCTGATCAAGCTGGAAGGGATGATGGTGATTGTGGGATGTGTAAGTGCTCCCTGTTGCCTGGAGGTAAATTCCCTCATTGAGTGCCTTTGGCGCTTTGTATTTTGTTTGGTTGTTTGTGTATATAGTTCTTGAAAATTTTGTAAATTTGTTAGTTGTAGTCGTTTTAGTTTGTGTAGTTTTCAGGCTGAGTCTTTTCTCGTTGATGCTCAGCAATCTGTGTAAGTCGAGTTCTTCCTCTCGGGAGTTCTGATATCATTGCACAGGGTTATGGCTAATAGCGTACTTAAATCAGGTACCTAGAATATTAAGGGGAGCTGTTCGCCAGCTAAGAGGAAAAAGGTACTTTCTAGTCTTAAAAAGGAGAGGGTGGACATTGCCCTATTGCAGGACCTTGATGATAAGGAACATTTGAAATTGCAGCAGGTTGGGTTTCATCAGGTATATTTCTCAGCTTTTAATACTAGGAGTAGGGGAGTGGCCATACTTGTTAGACAGAATCTCCCGAGCATGGGCAGTTCATAATCCTTAAAAGCCTTGATACACGGAGAAGAGTATGGTATTTTGAATGTTTGTTGTCCTCCGGCGCACCCCCTTAAATTCCTGGTAGATGCATTTTCCAAACTGAGTACCTTTGCATTGCAGCACATTATTATTGGGGGAGATTTTAACTGTCTATGGATCCCACGATGGACAGAATGCCCAAAGGTCCCCCAATACTCCCTTTGCAATCTAAGCAACTAGTGGACTTGTGTGGAATTAGGACTGATTGATGTCGGAGGCTTGCTCAAGGCACGGCTGAAGGCAGCTGAAAAGGTATATTTTGATAGACCATTGGTGGCTAAGCTGCAGTGGGTCACAGCACTTTGGTCTACTTTGAATTCCAGGCTCTCACAGACAACAAGGAAGGAACTTGATTTTGCAAAACAAAGGTTGTTTCAAGTATGGTGATAAGCCAGGCAGGTATCTTGCCAGGAAAAAGAGCAGTTCCCCCAATTCATTACCTCAATCAGGGAAGGGAGTGGGACTCTTACTTGCAATTCTAAAAAGATCAATGCTGCATTTCAGAGATTTTACTCTGAATTGTATCAATCCGAAAGTTGTGAGGATGGGTGGGCTACGATGGAGTCTCTTTTAAAGAGCCTGGATCTTCCAGGTGTAACCTCTGAGCAGGCATCTTTCCTTGACACTCCTTCAACAGTGAGGGAGATACAGGAGGCTGTGAAGCAGCTTCGAAGCAGAAAGGTGTCCAGCCCTGACAGTCTTACTAGTGAATTCTACAAAGAGTTGATAAATATATTGTCAGGGCTGATACTTATACAATTACTCGTACGGTTACGAGTGCCTCCTGCCATCCTTAAGAGAGACTAATATCTCTGAAGAAAGAAGTCCTTGGAGGATTGTGCTTCCTATAGGCCCATCTCCCTTTTACATTCTGATTTTAAAATCTTGTCCAAGACTCCTGCACTAAGGTTGGAAACTGTGCGTTGCCTTCCATAGTTAGAGGACAACAGGTATTACAAAGGGCCGCAGATCTTCCAATGATGTCAGGAGGTTACTTAATAGGATCCAAGTGTGTCAGCAACAATCTATACAGGGTTTAGTGATCTCCCAAGATGCAGAGAAGGCAGTTGATCAGGTTGAGTAACCATATCTCTTCTACATTCTGGAAGGCTTTGGCCTTGGTGAAGCCTTTATTAGGTGGGTAAGGATCCTTTTATAGCAATCCTCCAGTCGCAGTTCTCACTAATGGTGTGAGATCCTGTAATTTTAATATTTGCAGGGGCAGTCAGCAAGGTTTCACCATTGCTTTTTACATTGGTGATTTGAGCTGCTGCTGGCAGAGGCTATCTGTAGCAATCCCAACATAGTTGCCCCAAAAGTCGGATCAAAATCACATTGGATCACGTTGCATGCGGATGATGTTCTTATCTTTTTGTCGAACCCGATAGTTTCAGTACCTCATCTGATACAGTGCATTAATTCTTGCAAGTTTTGAGAAGATTTGTAGCTCAGGTTGAGGCTCTAGATGTAAGTTTGCTTGCAGAGCTGGAAAGTTTATTTTCAGATGTTTCATCACATAGGTAACATCAGTGAGCTTCTGGTAAAGCACTGGTGGTATGACTTGCTTTTTACTCGTGTTTAGGTTTTCTTTGGATTGATGTCATTTCCTGTGGTGATGTCATTTCCTTTTTTTCCCTCAGGCGGTGTTGAATGGGATCCAAGTCAATGTATCTTGGACACAGAAAAACAAATGGAATACCCACGTGATCTCTGATATCATCAGGGTTCTTAGCAGAGGCAGTAATGCAGAGACTGAAACAGCTCTGCCAACCATCCAACCCAAACTTTTGGGTCCGCTACTTGGATGACCCCTTTTGTCGTCAACTAAATGAAACAAATTAGAAGTAATCTTCAAGACTATCAATAATATCCTTTACTGGCATAAGATTCACTAAAGAGGAGGAGGAGGACGACGACGACAACAACACACTGTCATTCCGACATGTCATAGTAGAGTGCACAGCCAATGGGGAACTTCAAACCAGCGTCTACAGGAAAACAACACATACAGACCAAATATTGAACTACAGAAGCAATCATCCCAACACCCACCAATGAAGCTGCATCAGTACATTATTTCAACGAGCCAACACACACTGCAGCACAAAGGAACTACACAGAGCAGAGGAAAATCACCTATGCCATGTATTTTTTTAAAAAATGGGTACCCAATAAACGCAGTCCGCTGATATTTCTCAGCAACAAACCCAAACAAGCAAACAATGCGTCCAGAAACCCTAGCCACTCTCCCCTACATCAAAGACATCTCAGAATGCCAGACTACTCAGACCCCTTGGCATCATGGTAGCCCACAAACCCACCAACACACTAAAACAGCAGCTAATGAACTTGAAAGATCCTATACAGACAACAAGCAAAACTAATGTCATTTACAAAATACTTTGCAAGAATTGGAGCAAACACTACATTGGACGAACAGGCAGAAAGCTAGCCACCATGAACATCAACTAGCCACAAAAAGGACACCACTTTGACTGGGACAACACATCTATCCTAGGACAAGTCACACAGACACACACACGAGAATTTCTAGAAGCATAGCATTCCAACTTGAACTCTATCAACAAACACACTGACTTGGATCCCATTTACCACCCCTGAGGAAAAAAAACAGGAAATTACCTCACCAACCCAAGGAAAACTAAACACACAAGTAAAAAGTGGGCAATACCACCAGTGCTTCACCGGATGCTCACTGATGATGTTACCTAGTATGTCATAGAGTTATAGTCATAGAGACGTACAGCACGGAAACAGACCCTTCAGTCCAACTCGTCCATGCTGACCAGATATCCCAACCTAATCCAGTCCCCTTTGCAGGCACCTGGCCCATATCTCTCCAAACCCTTCCTATTCATATACCCATCCAGATATCTTTTAAATGTTGTAATTGTACCAGCCTCCACCACTTCCTCTGGAAGCTCATTCCAAACATGTACCACCCTCTGCGTGAAAAAGTTGCCATTTAGGTCTCTTTTCCATATTTTGTTTTTTCCCCCTCACCCTAAACCTATGCCCTCTAGTTCTAGACTCCCCCCACCCCAGGGAAAAGATCCTGTCCACCCACCCCCGCATGATTCCACAAACCCCTCAGCCTTTGCTCCAGGGAAAACAGCCCCAGCCCACCCAACTGCCCCCTCCAACCCTGACAACATCCCCAAAAATCTTATCTGAATCATCGCTACCCTCACAATATCCTTCTGATGGGAAGGAGACCAAAACTGCACACAATGCTCCAAAAGTGGCCCAACCAATGTGCTGCATAGCCGCAACAGTTGATGAAACATCTGACAACAAACCTTCCAGCTCAGTGAGCAAACGTACGTCCAATGTATTAATTCATTTGGTGCCTTTTCAGGCTATAAGATTAATTTTTCTAAATCTGAGGCCATGCTTATGGGAGTCTTAGGATACCCGACGCCAAGGGTGAATCACAATTTCCCTTTAAATGGTCATGGGGAGGGGGTTTCTTTACCTCTGTGTTTTTGTTACTCTTTGATCAGTTATTTAAGGCTAATTTTGTTCATTTGTTTGACAGAATTAAGCAAGACCTTTGAAGATGGGAGTCATTTCCAATATCTTAGGCAAAGTGGAGAAAGTGAGGACTGCAGATGCTGGAGATCAGAGCTGAAAATGTGCTAGAAAAGCACAGCAGGTCAGGCAGCATCCCAGGAGCAGGAGAATCGACGTTTCGGGCATGAGCCCTTCTTCAGGATTCCTGAAGAAGGGCTCATGCCCGAAACATCGATTCTCCTGCTCCTGGGATGCTGCCTGACCTGCGCTTTTCCAGCAACACATTTTCAGCTCATCTTAGGCCAAGTCACCCTCATTAAAATGAATATCCTTCCTCATTTGTTATACCCTATGTGAATGCTTCCTTTGATCTGTCCTGGGCAAATATTCCGGAGACTTAATGGCTGGTTTAGCTCTTTTATCTGGCATCACAGGCGGCCCCTTATCAAGCTAGTCAAATTGCAACTGCCCCATAGACTGAGGGGAGTGGACCTCGTGGACGTTAAAAGATACCAACTAAGCTCCCTTTTGTTTTTTGAGAGTGACTGGGTCTGTGAGGACCTGGTGTCAAGATGGTTAGATATTGAGGCTTCTCAGGTAAAATGCCCCTTTTATAAGCCTGCTGTTCTTAGACAAAATGAGGACAGTTATGGAATTTGTCGTAATCTAAGAATCATTATTACCGTTAAAAGTATGGAGAACAATGCGGCAGAGCGAGGGCAATCTATCCAAAACCCCTTTTCTTACCCCTATAATTGGTATGCCGGGTTTTAAGCTGGCGATAATGGATCCTGGGTTTAAACTCTGGGCAGCTACAGGTGTTTCCTGTTTGGGTGACTTATTTGAGGGGGAAACAATGATGTCCTTTGATCAAATGACTCGTAAGTATGGATTATCTTGTGGAGACCTTTTTTTCGTTTTTTCCAGATTAGAGATTTTACTCAAAAAGGAACTATGCTTTTAACCAACTCTTACAGATCCGATATCAAGAAGAGGGTGCTTTATGCTAAAAGCACTCTCTCCGTTAGCACTTGTTATCATCTGTTGTGGGGTGGCCCCTTGGATGAGATTGAGCGGCTTTGTGAGATCTGGGGGAGAGAGTTGGGGGTTGAGATCTCCTCTGAGACATGGAGGATGTTTGAGAGAAAGAAAGATTTTGATCTGTAATAGGACCCATGCCATGCAGTTGAAGATTCTTCATAAGGTCCATCTGGCCCCAGATCACCCCTCAATTTATGGAGGGAGTATCCTCAGCATGTCCTAAGTGAAAAATAAGTACGAGTACTCTCACTCATTACTTGTGGTCCTGCCACAGGCTTTGCACATACTGGAGTGCTGTGGTGGGAGTGACCGAGAGGGTCTTGAGGACCAATGTTAAGATGGACCCGGTCTCTCTTATGGGCAGGTCCAATTTACTACCTTTTTAGATGCTCATGGGGGAAAATAAATTTGAATATCCCTACTTTCTGTGCGAGGAAAAACATTCCGATATGTTGGGTGTCTGAGAACCCTCCAGGTCTGTCAGGTTGGCGTAAGCGAATCATGGAGTATATCCCTCTGGATTTTCTCCCAAATAAGGTGCACCAAAACCTGAAATTTTTAGAAGACATGGCAGCCCTTTTTGGATTACCTGGATGCAGACTTGTCTGTCACTCGAATTAGGACTTTTGTATAGTCATGATGATTTGATTTAGTGAATCTGGTAGCCTGAGAGGAAGAATTTTGAATAAATGACTGTATAATATTTAAAGCTCTTGAAGGTCGAGAGCTATTGTTTTATTACGTTGAGCTGTTTGATTTATTTATTATTCCTTTTTGTTTATTTTGTTCTGTATGTATATGCACATGAGTACATTTTTGTTCTGTTTGTGTTGTTTTTTTTCTCTTTCTTAAGCAGTGTTGGTTTATTGTAATTTTAGAAAAAATCTTTTCCAATAAAAATAGTGAAGGGAAAAAAAATTACTTTCTCTCCAGAGAAGCTGCCTGACTTGCTGAGTTTTTTCCAGTAATTTCTGATTTTGTTTGTGATTTCCAGCATCTGCAGTCTCGTGAAAATACCACTAGGCCATTGTCTCCCCTTGAACCTCCTTGAAATGTCCTACTGAAACAGCAAACAGCTTCTTCCTCTGTACAAGCGACACAGGTCAGATGTTACAAGTTTCCACTGTGCTATGAGGAACTAAGATTGCAGCAGCTGCATTTGTAGACCATCTCAATAGAAGTGCCTCCGTCCACTGCCATACCCTCCCAAAATCTGAGATTTTAGTCAACCCATCATGGCACTGTACCTGTCATTGTATTTTTTTTCAAATGCAAAATAAAACTTCCCTGGCAATTGGAAATAACCCTAAAATATGGATTGTATCACTGTGTGGATGTTTATTCCTGCATTAGTTTGTAGGTTCCTTTTAAACTCTGGCAATATCCACACATCTTCCTGATATACGCAAGCTCATTTACACTATGAAATACTAATGTCTCCTTTTGACTGTGGGTGCCAAATGGCTTCTCTTTGTGGGAGTATTGAAAAATTTGGAGAATTGTGACATGACCTGTACTTATTTTTAACCTAATGGCAGGAATAGAATCAGAAGTTTGTGATGGAACTATACTCCCATATAAACACTATGCTGGTGTAAGATTCTGCCCAAATAGTAAGGCAGTGGCAAGCAGCCAGTATTGTTATATTGTTAGCAGTTGATTTAGGAGTTATTTACAGATCTGCAGTTCTGGAACTGGTGAGCCATGGAAAGAATTATAAAGTGCTTATTCCATGCTTGAAGAGCAAGGGGTGGGGATGCTGAGAGCAATCAAGTTGTTTTCTTAATTTCCCCTCAAGTACCGTGATCAAACAATTCTCCACATCACTATCCTGCTACACAATTTTAAAGTTCTCATCCTTGTTTTCAAATTTCTCCTTTCCCCTTTTTATCTCTGTAATCTCCAGCCCCATAACGCTCCAATTCTGGCCTCCACTAGCATTCAGCTGCATGGACCCAAAGCTCTGGAATTGCTTCCTTTAACCTCTGCAACTAATTAAAACCTGCTCTTTTGGTTTCCTGTCCTAGAATCTCCCTATGTAGCTTGGTTTCATAATTTATCTGGTAATGTTATTGTGAAGCGCCTTCAGCAGTTTACTGTTTTAAGTATGCTACATAAATGCATGTTGGTTGTTGTTGCTGTTATATTAGTGATTCCAGTTCTGACCATAAGATGGCAGCTTCAGGCCTGCGGCAACTTGGAAATTTGTGAAACATGTGAATAGCAGCAGGGTGCACCCTTTCCAAAATGCCAGTAAGTGTTGTCAACATTGCAGTAAATCACAAGGGCTGGGAATAAAAAAAGTAACTTATCCAACAAAGAATATGTCTCCACTGGGCTCCCAACTTTTTAACACTTTTAATTCCCTTGCCTGACAAGAATTTATTTACCTCCACCTTTAAAATATTCAATAATCCCCACCATCTTCTCAGACAGAGAGTTCCAAAGTTTCATAATCTTCTGAGAGGTAAGAAATGTCTTCACCTCTGTCCTAAGAGCGCAGCTCTTAACTTCTAAACAGTGCCTCCTAGCTCTGGACTCACCCACAACAGGAAACCACAATCACCTTGTCAAGACATGATTTGGAGATGCTGGTGTTGGACAGGGGTGGACAAAGTTTAAAAATCCCACAACACCAGGTTATAATCGAACAGGTTTATTTGGAAGCACTAGCCTTCAAGGCGCTGCCTCTTCAGGTGGTTGTGGAACATAATCATACGACACAGAATTTACAGCAAAAGGATTACAGTGTCATGGAGTTGTAATGATATATTAAACAACCAAGTTATAGTTCTTAAACAAGTTTTGATTGTCTTTCATCTTTATTTGTATCATTGATAATCACAGGTGAGGTGCCGGAAGACTGGAGGTTGGCAAAGGTGGTGCCACTGTTTAAGAAGGGCGGTAAAGACAAGCCAGGGAACTATAGACCGGTGAGCCTGACCTTGGTGGTGGGCAGGTTGTTGGAGGGAATCCTGAGGGACAGGATGTACACGATTTGGAAAGGCAAGGACTGATTAGGGATAGTCAACATGGCTTTGTGCGTGGAAATCATGTCTCACAAACTTGATTGAGTTTTTTTGATGAAGAAACAAAGAAGATTGATGAGGGCAGAGCAGAAGAGGTGATCTTTATGGACTTCAGTAAGGCGTTCGACAAGGTTCCCCATGGGAGACTGATTAGCAAGGTTAAATCTCATGGAATACAGGGAGAACTAGCCATTTGGATACAGAACTGGCTCAAAGCTAGAAGACAGAGGGTGGTGGTGGAAGGTCGTTTTTCAGACTGGAGGCCTGTGACCAGTGGAGTGCCACAAGGATCGGTGCTGGGCCCTCTACTTTTTGTCATTTACATAAATGATTTGGATGCGAGCACAAGAGGTACAGTTAGTAAGTTTGCAGATGACACCAAAATTGGAGGTGTAGTGGACAGCGAAGAGGGTTACCTCTGAATACAACAGGATCTGGACCAGATGGGCCAATGGGCTGAGAAGTGGCAGATGGAGTTTAATTCAGATAAATGCGAGGTGCTGCATTTTGGGAAAGCAAATCTTAGTAGGACTTATACACTTGGGAGTGCAGGTTCATAGCTCCTTGAAAGTGGAGTCGCAGGTAGATAGGATAGTGAAGAAGGTGTTTGGTATGCTTTCCTTTATTGGTCAGAGTATTGAGTACAGGAGTTGGGAGGTCATGTTGCTGCTGTACAGGACATTGGTTAGGCCACTGTTGGAATATTGCGTGCAATTCTGGTCTCCTTCCTATCGGAAGGATGTTGTGAAACTTGAAAGGGTTCAGAAAAGATTTTCAAGGATGTTGTCAGGGTTGGAGGATTTGAGCTACAGGGAGAGGCTGAACAGGCTGGGGCTGTTTTCCCTGGAGTGTTGGAGGCTGAGGGGTGACCTTATAGAGATTTACAAAATTATGAGGATTGGGTAGGATAAATAGGCAAAGTCTTTTCCCTGGGGTTGGGGAGTCCAGAACTAGAGGGCATAGGTTTAGGGTGAGAGGGGAAAGATATAAAAGAGACCTCAGGGGCAACTTTTTCACACACAGGGTGGTACGTGTATGGAATGAGCTGCCAGAGGAAGTGGCGGAGGCTGGTACAATTGCAACATTTAAGAGGTACTTGGATGGGTATATGAATAGGAAGGGTTTGGAGGGATATGGGCTGGGTGCTGGCAGGAGGGACTAGATTGGGTTGGGATATCTGGTCAGCATGGACAGGTTGGACCAAAGGGTCTGTTTCCATGCTGTACACCTCTATCGTGGTTTAGGTTCTTTAATATGTGAATCCCAGAATTACATTCTCAAGGTGGCATCAGCTTATCTAATCATAGGTGTCATCTCGGCTCAGACAACGCATTAAATGTGTGAAGATAAAGTCTGTACCAATGTTGAGTCAATTCTATTTCTAAAGTGGGGCTTACAGAATCTTACGTAGATTTACAGTTTTTGAGCAAAATGAAATTTAATTCTGCAAATACAAATTCACCCCATAAACTTTTGTGTGTGCATGTGTAAGCTTGGTCAAGTATGTGTATGAGTATGATGGGGTATAAGCCTGTGAGAGGGTGCGTGTGGGGGGGCGCATGTGTGTGCGTATGAAACAGGGTACGCGTGAGTGTGCAAGTATGTAGGAGTGTGCCACCACAGTACAGTTTCTCACTGGACCAACGGTCTGGTCAGTTCTGATGTATTAAAAAAAGTTATCTCCTGTTCAAAACTGAATTATCTCCAAAGAAAGATTCTGAGAGAAGCTGGGAATGGGGGTGAATTAAATTATGGGTTTTGAGCTTTTATAGGTTTTTTTTTAACGTTCATTCATCTACAGGGATGTGAGGCATGTAAATCCAAGAATGTTACTTCTTCCCAGTATTCTGCAGCCTTTCTGTTCATCCAGCTTTATTTAGTTCACATTCCCCTTGAAGACATTCCTTTCCAGAATTCTCCAGAGTGGATTCCTGAAGCAGGGCCAATGAGAGATTTATGGAAAGGGAGGGAGAGGGCGTTCAGAATGGGCCATTGGTCTTTGCCCTGAAAACTTGCAGGAAACAGTGAATGTGTGCAATCTGCACACAATTCTCAATGTGTACCATACACAGTACTTGAAACATGGTCTAACCAAGATTTAATGCAAATTTTGCATAATATCTCTACTTATAACACTACAAATAAATCTTAGAGTTTGTTTTGCTTTCTTATGGCCTTGGTAACATAGAAAATAGGCAAAGATGCAGGCCATTCAGTCCTACAGTACCATTCAACAGTATCCCACTTCTGCTTTCCTCTCCATATAAGGTACAGGCACCACTGGCATACAAACCCAAGATATCCTGTTTACTATGCAGCTATTTTAATCAACTAAGCCACAACACCATCACCCCTACACCACAACTGGTCATATTAACTCTCCTTGGGCTCCAGGATTTCTTCAAAAGTTCCCATCCCATATATTTGGCTCTAGGCAGAGTCCAGGTGCTTTCATCTGTGCCTTTGTTAGTTACCTCTAGATTTGATAATTCCAACACACCCCCCACATTTACCCTCTGGAATCTTGAGGTTATCCAAAATTCAGCTGCCTGTGTTGTAATTCACAGTAAGTCTTGTTCACCTATCAACCCTGTGCTCACTGGTCTACCTGGGCTCCCAGTCAAATAATGTCTTCATTTTAAAATTGTCATCCTTGTTTCCAAATCCCTTCACGATTCCTCACCCTCACCCTCTTTCCATAATAGCCTTCAGATCTGCAACCTTCCGAGATAGCGGTGTTCCTCGAATTCCAGCTTCTTGTGCATTCCTAATATTAATCATTCCACCACTGATGGCTGCAGCTTCAGTTACATGAGGCTCAAGATCTGGAATTCCCTCCTTATACCTCTCTGCCTCTCTCTAGCTCCCTTTACTTCTTTCAGACACTTCTTAAAACTAATCTCTTAGGTTAGAGGACCAAATATTTCCTTAAAAGGCTCAGTGTCATGTTTTATTTTATAATGCTTTTCTGGAATGGTTTAGGATGTTGCATTATGCTAAAGCTACTACATAAAGTATTCTTGATAAAGATCACTCCCTTCAGAATGTGGAACAATGTATCCCGGAACATGGCACGCATTGTCAGTGTGAAGTATGCTCAGCAAGGTGGTGAAAATGATCAGCTCTCCTCTGATGGTTGGCTGAGTGGACCTGACAGTAGTGACAGTGAGCCCAACTTTAACCCAATTTCAACTTATTCACTTACATGAGTTTAAAAACAGGCCTAAATGTGCCCAAACCTCACTTCTAAGACTATAAGACATAGGAGCAGAAACTAGGCTAATCAGCCTATTGAACCTGCTCTGCCATTCAATCATAGCTGATAAGTTTCTCAATCCCATTCTCCTGCTTTCTCCACTTAACCCTTGATCCCCTTGATACTCAAAGACCTATCTATCTCAGTCTTAAATATACTCAATGACCAGGCCTCCACAGCCTTCTGTGGCAATGCATTCCATAGATTTGCCACTATCTGGCTGAAGAGGTTTCCCCTTATCTCCATTCGAAAAGGTTTTCCCCTTTACTCTAAGGCTATGCCCTCAGGTCCTAGTCTCTCCCACCAATGGAAACACCTTCCTAACATTTACTCTGTCCAGGCCGTTCAGTATTCAGTATGTTTCAATTAGATCCCCCCTCATCCCTGCTAGACTCCATCAAGTATAGACCCAGAGTCCTCAAAAGTTCCTCATATGTTAAGCCTCTCATTCCTGGGACAGTTCTCGTGAACATCCTCTGAACAGACTTTCTGAATGTATTTGTTATGGGGAGTGAAAGTAATGTGAAAGGGTAAATATTAAACTGTTGCTCCATAATTTCTGCATTCAATAAACAGTATATTAATTGTCATCTCTGTCAATACTTTTTCTTTTTATGCTCACCATCTCCAGACAACCTGGTCTCTTTACAGGAGGAGGATACAGGGGATTCTATGAGTAGTGAAGATGCTACAATCCGTTTGACTGATCCCCAAAAATAAATCCGTCCACTTAACTACGTTCTGTCATTGATAACTGTCCCTCGATTTGAGAATGAATTCTACTCCGGATCACAAGTTTCAGCTGTGAATCTTCATGTGACCAAACTTGCTAATTCACAACCTGCAGGTCTTTGGGCACATGCGACAGGTCGTCCCACAAGATAGTGGGATCCAGATTGCAGGGTTTGCTTCCGTTTCTTTCCTTCTCAGCTGCTGTTCTGTCTCATAGAATCATAGAAACCCTACTGTGTGGAAGCAGGCCATTCGGTCCATCGAGTCCACACTGACCCTCCAAAGAGCATTCCACCCAGACCCACCTTTACCACGGCCAATCCACTAACCTAAAGTCACACTCAAAGTGTGGTGCAACTTGACAAAATCTTTCCTTCAACATAATCCAAATGTATATGGGAAGTGGAATATTGATTGATTGGGTTTGTGTTGATGTGAGTTTTGCTTTTGCAACTTTCAAAGATTGGCCACATATCTTGAGAGCAGTAGGCAAATTTGGTACATGAAAGGTAGCAAACACTGCAGTCATCTGTGTACTACAACTTCATCGTGGCCTCCTCACTGTGAAAAGTGCCGAAGCCTCATTATGATGCTCAGCCCCATACAGAGCAGCAGCTATCTGAAGTGGCAACAACATCTGAGTGGGAGTTGACTTGGGAACAGAAACCCAAAGAGTCCCTGTTCGTTGGAGGCCATTCAGCTTGGAAACCTTTCTGTCATTGATTTGGATCATGGATGATCAGTATACTAGTGCTAACTGTGGCTCAGTGGGTCGCGCTCTTTGTCACAAGGTTCCAGTCTTACTCCATATCTTTAGTACAAAAATTAGTGTTAACACTCGAGTGCTGCATTGGTGGAGGTGTAATCTTTCAGATGAAACATTAAACCCTATCCACCCTCCCAAGTGGATGTAAAAGATCCCAAGGTACTATTCCAAAGAAAAGCAGGAGAACTTTCACCTGTGATCTCGTCATGATCACATTGCTGATCACGCAAACTTGCTGTGCACAAATTAACTGCTGTATTTCCCTCCAACACTGATTACACTTCAATAAGTACTTAATTGGTTGTGAAGCGCTTAGGTCATCCTGAGATTTGATCAGTGCTGTATAAATGTAAGATTTTACAAATTCCACTTGGCCACATTGGTTTCATCATCTTAATGTCCTTACCTAACAAACATCTGTCAATCCCAGTTTTGAAATGGCTAGTTGGCTCCCACTGTCTCAACAACTTTTTTTTTTCTGGGGAGGGAGATCCAGATTTCCACTACCACTTCATGTCTTCAATGAGATTGATGGAAAGTCAAGCGGGGATAGGATTGGCCTGAAAAACCCAGGAAGAATGGTGTCTGAGTGAATGAGGAAGCAAACCCCATGTCAGAATGCTGCAAAGGTGACGCCAACTACCTGAGACATTAGACTGTCAAGGGAAATGAAAGTCAAAAGACCCGCAATTATACAGTACTTTTCACAGCCATCGGATGTCTCAAAGCTAGTGACAGGCAATTAAATACCTTTGAGGTGTAGTTGCTGTTATCATGTAGGAAATATAGGAGATAAATGTGCACAGCAAGCTCCCACAGATATTTTTGTGATGTGAGGGATAAATATTGACCACGACATCAGGGAGAATTCCCTTGCTTTTCTTCAAAATTACGTAATGGGATCTTTAATGTTCACTTGCGTGGCCATATGTAGCCTTAGTTTAATGCCTCACCTAAAAGATAACATTTCTGACAGTGCCACATTCCCTCGGTATTTCACTGTTGTACTCTGGAGTGGGACCTGAACCCAAAATATTGAGAATCTACAGGAAAGATTGCTACTGAACTGAGATGACATCAGTAAAGTAAAATGATCCAGCTAATCTGGCTCATGAAGAAATCCAGGACGATGACATGTTTACATGCACAAATGTACAAGATGTTGTTCAGGGCAGCAATGCTTCAGCAGAACAGACTTATCTGATGTTTTTCATAATGAATCCTCCAAGGCATTCAGCTATGTCAAATTTTCTGATACTTAATCTTACTTGTTGCTCAACTCTATTTATATAGCCAATTACTTCCACCCCTATCTGTTTATTGACTGGTGCTTTATGCAAATACTCTGAGGTCCTTAAAAGGGGGTACAATGGCAATTAAATCTGTTAGCTAATTAACAACAGTTTTGATCAGGGCAGATTGGAAAAGGGTGTATCTGATGAGATTCTGGAGGAGTGAACAATTCAAGTTTCCAATCTATCATTGATTGGAGATTAAATATAAATGTCAGGGTACAAACCATCCGTTATGGTTGCTAAAACATGGATTTTCATGTGTAGAATCTGCTAAATGTCCTGTTAGTTCCGCAGCGATATCAAGTTTACTGAATGGGGACATTTGATTGACAATATGAGAATTCTCATAAAATGGATCAAATTTTCAGGTGTGCAAGTTGGGTGACCCAGTTTGTTTTTTGTATCGCAGTTCTTTTGTCAATCAAGCCAACAGGCAACCTCATCGGCAGCAGAAAATATCAGGGAGACAAGTCACAATTTGAACTCACAGTGGGCAAAAGGTTTATATTTCCATAGCATTCTTCAATATCAGCACTTTTCAAAATGCTTCACAGCCAGTGAACCACCTTTTGAATGTTGTTACTGTTGTAATAGTGGAAATAGCAGCTGATTTGTACACCTCAAACCCCCACGAACTCTAACAACCAGAGAATCTCGTTTTTGTGATGTTGAATGAGGAATCAATACTGGGCAGGGCACTGCTCTTCTTCAAAACAGTGCAATGCATCCACCCAGCAGGCTAGTCAGGACCATGGTTTAACATCTCATCTAAAAGACAGCATTTCTGACAGTGCAGTACTCCCTCAGCATTGCACTGGCGCATCAGCATTGAATTTTATGCTAAGGTCCTGGAATGGGACCTGAACCTGGAATCTGCTGACTCAAAGACAGGTATGTTGCCAAGAAATACACAGCTGAAGAAGATTATTTTTTAAAAATTCACACATGGGATGAGGGCATCACTGACTGGGCCAGCATTTATTGCCCATCCCAGAGGGTAGTTACGAGTCAACCACATTGCCGTGGGTCTGGAGTCACATGTAGGCCAGGCTGGTACAATTGCAACATTTAAAAGGCTTTTGGATGGGTATATGAATAGGAAGGATTTGGAGGGATATAGGCCGGGTGCTGGTAGGTGGGACCAGATTGGGTTGGGATATCTGGTCAGCATGGACGGATGGGACCGAAGGGTCAGTTTCCATGCTGTACATCTCTGACTCTGACCAGGTAAGGATGGAGTTTCCTTCCTGAAAGTATATTCGTGAACCAGATGGGTTTTTCCTGACCATCGACATCATTAGACTCTTATTTGAAGATTTGTATTAAATTTAAATTCCACCATCTGCCATGGCAGGATTTATACCCAAATCCCCAGACCATTACCTAGGTGTCTGGAATTAGAGTCTAGCAATAATACCACTGGGCCATCACCTCTCTTAAAGGTGATTTGTTCCTCCCTCTCCTACTAGCCTTCTTCCCCAGGACAGGATATATTGTTCCCCCTCACCCAGATGCCTCACAAGAAATTCAATCTTAGCCTCTGTGGCTCGATACTATTTGTCAACCTGGGGAGGCTAGAGTTCAAACAATGACTGGATCCAAATGAGATCACCTGGTATTTCATTATGAATTAGGCTTTATAGCCTTGGGATTTGTCTCTGTGTGAAAAGTGATGTGATCACTCTGATTGAATAAATAGAGAAAAAATATTTCTGTTGGCTGGGGAATCTAACAGTAGGGAAAACCATTTGTATGTGCAAAGTGTGATATAGGTTTAAAGCTTCCTTCTACCATTTCTCCCGCAAGAGAAATGCTGGGGTTTGTATTCCACACAAGTGTTCTCCCAGCTTGTCTTTTCCAATTTGATCATCGTAACCCACCATCCCTTTTCTCCTATTTGTTGTCTAACGTCGCTTTAAATAGGTCCTTACCATTTACCTCAACCACTCCTTGTGAGAACAAGTTCCATATTCTCAGCAGTTTCTTGGTCATTTGTGAGAATAATGTATTAATGTCAACTATAAGTTAAATGAAGATAATGTTTGTGTGTTCATGCAGTCAAAGCCATCTTTAATCATCAAATTATCCAGCAATGTTCATTTGACTTATTCAAACAAACCTTACTCCAAGATCACTTGAGAAGAAGCAAACTCAACATTCAAGGCAAAGTGTGATTCAGGAAGATAAGACCATAAGACATAGGAGTGGAAGTAAGGCCATTCGGCCCATCGAGTCCACTCCGCCATTCAATCATGGCTGATGGGCACTTCAACTCCACTTACCTGCATTCTCCCCGTAGCCCTTAATTCCCCGAGACAACAAGAATCTATCAATCTCTGCCTTGAAGACATTTAGCGTCCCGGCCTCCACTGCATTCTGCGGCAATGAATTCCACAGGCCCACCACTCTCTGGTTGAAGAAATGTCTCCGCATTTCTGTTCTGAATTTACCCCCTCTAATTCTAAGGGTGTGTCCACTGGTCCTAGTCTCCTCACCTAACGGAAACAATTTCCTAGCATCCACCCTTTCCAAGCCATGTATTATCTTGTACGTCTCTATTAAGTCTCCCCTTAATCTTCTAAACTCCAACGAATACAATCCCAGGATCCTCAGATCACTCCTTTGGTGCTGAGATGCACATCTTCTCTTCATCTATTATGCTACAGATTTATAATTTAGTACCAAAAGGAGAACTGAGGTTGGTGAGAGAGGGGTTTAAAGGATTTAAAAGGTATATTCCTTGGATAGAGCTTGCAATATTGTGCCCAAGTTCTGCTGTGGCTGCAGTAGCACAGTTAAATAAAGTTTAATGTGCTTGGGCAATCAGCTGCGAGTGCCTACAGGCCTCTGCAATGATTCAGACAAACGAGAGGTAACCAAGAGAGAGATTGTGCCAGATTATGCAGGAAAAGGGAATTCTAAATGGACAACAGGGTGAGATCCTTGCATTGTTGGTTTGACTAACAATTAATAGCAAAGAGGAAATGATGTACAGCCCCGTAATTGATCAAAGACAGACAAGAACAAAGAAAGCAGAAATACTAGACACCTCAGACACTGCATTGATCTTTCTAACAGCCCTCCAGCACTGCAAACAAATTGGAAGTAAATAATAATGGATGTACTTGCCCTAATTCTCAAATAAACAATATGTTAACTCGATAATGAAAGGTCAGAACTAAAAGATTGTGTACACGTGTTTTTCTCAATTTCCTAAATCATCATAGAATTTATTTGTTTTTATTATTTATTCACAATTTAAGGTTTTTTAAAAGAATGAACACGAGGCATTGTAATTATATGTCAAAGAGAGTGGTGTTGGAAAAATAGCTGGTCAGGCAGCATCTGAGGAGCAGGAGAATCGAAATTTCAAGCATAAGCTCTTCATCAGGAATGAGCGAATGGCCCAAGGGGGCTGGGGGTGGGGGTGGGAGGGGCGAAGGTCGCTGGGAATGCGAGAGGTAGATGAAGGTGGGGGTGATGGTGATAGGTCGGAGAGGAAGGTGGAGCGGCTGGAACTCATTGTGAAAGTGAATTCAGTGGCTTTAAGTCTGGTGCTAATCGAGCCCCCTCCTTCCGATGCCACTTATTAAGTATAGCCAGGCCTCTCAGTTCAGCAGAGCCAAGTTCACACAGTACAGAATCAACACAGCTGGATTTGGTGACTCTACCAACCACTCTGTGACCCTTTGTTCCAAAAGATGCAAAGTTTTGGCTCTGAGGGAGCAGTTTTATTTTAAATAGTCAATTGTGTGACCTTTCACCCATGGAAAATGAAAATTGACAACTTAGCCCAGTGTTGCTTTCCAATTTGACTTAAATGGCCATTATGGAGAAAAGCCAGGCCACTGTGGACAGTCTAAATACCACATTATCCACGAGTCGCACTTTTGTTTATAAAAATACTTGAGAAAAACTCTCGCTTCCCAGCAGCTGTCAGCAGATAGGACAGAGTCACATATGACACAGAAGGAAGCCATTTAATCGATCGAGCCTATGCTTGCTTCTCATGGAGCAATCCGGCCAGTTCCGTTCTCCCCCTTTCACTCCCCACCATCCATATTGAGTGTCTGACTCCCCTACAACTTAACTCTCATAGAGCAATCTGGCCAGTTCTGTTCTCCCCACTTCACTCCATACCATCCATACAACTCAGCAAACTCACCACAATGGCAGGACTGACATATAAAGAACAACTAAGTCGACTGGGCTTATACTCACTGGAATTTAGAAGAATGAGGGGGGAGTCTCATAAAAACATATAAAATCCTGATGGGGGCTGTACAGGACATTGGTTAGGCCACTGTCGGAATATTGCGTGCAATTCTGGTCTCCTTCCTATCGGAAAGATCTTGTGAAACTTGAAAGGGTTCAGAAAAGATTTGCAAGGATGTTGCCAGGGTTGGAGGATCTGAGCTATAGGGAGAGGCTGAACAGGCTGGGGCTGTTTTCCCTGGACTGTCAGAGGCTGAGGGGTGACCTAATAGAGGTTTACAAAATTATGAGGGGCATGGATAGGATAAATAGGCAAAGTCTTTTCCCTGGGGTTGGGGAGTCCAGAACTAGAGGGCATAGGTTTAGGGTGAGAGGGAAAAGATATAAAAGAGACCTAAGGGGCAACTTTTTCACGCAGAGGGTGGTACGTGTATGGAACGAGCTGCCAGAGGATGTGGTGGAGGCTGGTACAATGGCAAAATTTAAGAGGCATTTGGATGGGTATATGAATAGGAAGGGTTTGGAGGGATATGGGCCGGGTGCTGGCAGGTGGGACTAGATTGGGTTGGGATATCTGGTCAGCCTGGACGGGTTGGACCGAAGGGTCTGTTTCCATGCTGTGCATCTCTATGACTCTATGACTGGGCAGGCCAGATGTGGGAAGAATATTCTTGATGTTGGTTAAGTCCAGAACTAGAAGTCACAGTCTAAGAATAAGGGGTAAGCCATTCAGGATTGAGATGAGGAAGAATTTCTGCAGAGTAGAACCTGTAGAAGTCTCTACTACAAAAAGCTGCTGGGGCCAATTTGTTACATCTATTCAAGAGGGAGCTGGACGTGGCCCTTGCAGCTAAAGGGATCAAGAGGTATGGAGAGAAAGCAGGAGTGGGATGCTGAAATTGCATGAAGGGCTGAATGGCCTGCTCCTGCACCTATTTTCAATGTTTCTACAGGAAAACCCATTACTGCTTGACTGTATTACAGGAGCTGATGGTTCAGAAAGCCAACATGAGTTAGAACCGTTGACCCCCAACCCTAAATATTAGTTAGTAATATTAATATTAAACAAAAGAGTTCTGAGGGAAGTACCACTTGACCAGAAATATTAACCGTGATTTCTCTCCACAGGTGTTGCCAGACCTGCTGAGCTTTTCCAGCAATTTCTGTTTTTGTCCCTAAGTACTAGTTTTGTTTCAACTATACCATTCAGGATTCATTAAACCGTCAATCTTTACAAATGAAAGAGCTCTTTGATGATCCCTCTCAAACAGAGTTGCTGAATTAAGTCTCCCACTGTGTAATGTGCCTAGTAGTTTACCGGACTAAAAGACTTCATTAAGGAGAAAACAGGGGTTAGAATGTCTGAGAAAATCTGTCTCTTACAAGTAGCTATTTTTTTTAAAGAGGGAGGGAGTTGACAAATTTAAATGAATGGAACCAGGCTTTCAGAGACGTGGCCAGTTCAATTCATTCACCAGCAAACCAAATAAGCTTAAAATAAACAATCATCTTACCTTGGGCTCACATTTCTTGTGGCTTGCTAACTTGCAGACTGGAGGAGAGAGAGAGAGAGAAATAAAGTAAACGTAAGGTCAAGATTGGAGAGAATCAGTTAGAACTCTTGATAAAATTGAAGACGCCTTGACTGTTGGGCACTTTCCAAAGCTTCCCCTGACATTCTCAAGCTATGTTAGCAATGCTGATCAACTTGGCTATAAAGAGAAGTCCTGTACTGCATTACCAACACAACAAGAAGAATGCAGCCAGGCTGTTTCTCAGCCACTTAGGCAGATTGCATGTGGCCTCAGGAGATATCTACAGATTTCCAAATATGCCATTTTTCATCGTTGGCATTTTGATCAAAATGTTACAAAAAAAGGGTCATTTTATTCTACAGATATCCATCATCCCAAAGTTCTCTTAGGCAATAAAAATAATTGTACAGTTTATATCATGCATCGTGTAATGACTGGAGAAAGTATCACGGAATATTTCACGGAAGGATATATGTTCTTAAGTATGTCAATTATTAGATAACGCATTGGCATGTAACAATGCCACATTGGAGCCATGCAACACAAAATAAAGATCGAGCCAGCATAACTTTGGAGGTCTAGAATAACAGGGACTTGGTCAGCAAAACCATTAAACCCAGCAAATCCATCAACAAAGGTTAAAAAATAAACATTTTTTTTATTTTCCCTCTTTTCAGGCTGTGAATTGTGCTCAGATGTTTACAGGTGGTGCCTCTGCTCGGGACGGAATCTGTTCTGAAAGCTATCAAAATTAGGACAGAACCTAATTTCTGGTAGAATTTGCCTCTAGTAGAAGCCTGTCCCTGCCAATGGAGCAATCTCAAATTTTGGCTGATGGTGAGGTGAAATTTCCAGGCCTCCACTGGCGGGGAGCCTCACTAAATTTGCTCATTGTGGTTCTGAAGGGACACAGCCATAAACCGTGGAAATAATATTCATGGATTAATTTAGAAGGAATACAAAAGGGTGACTGTTTTCACACTGGAGAATAAGAATAAATGGCCACATTCAAGCCAAGGTAAAGCAGAATTAATGTACCATTTCCAAGATGGAAATGTGGTCCGGATTAGTCATCAAATCTGTGGGGTATCATAAATCATCTGTGGAAGGAGCTGATTATTCCACCTCAGCTGGCAATCTTCATAAATATGGCTAGTGAGTCCATCCTTTCTTGCTGTGCCAAACCTATTGTTTCTTTACAGTGTGTTACTAATTAGAATTCTACTCTGCTGTGCACCACCAGGTCTTCTGTCAGTTGTTGGCCAGTGTGCTAAGATGAGTGCTGGCTTTATTGGGAAGACTGAAGAGACTGTCTTCAGTCCACTATTGCAAACTCATTCCTGATTGAGTCTCTAATCTCTTTTCTGGCAATTGCCTGAAAGTGTGCCAAACTGTTCATAACCTTAACGTCACATTCAACTCTGAGATGAGTTTCCAATCCACATGTTCATACTATCACCAAGACTACCTCGTCCTATCTCCATGAAATCACCTGATTTCACACTTGTTTCAGTTCGTCTGCTCCTGAAACCTCCATCCATGCCTCTGTTACCTCTAGACTTAACTATTTGAATGCTCTCCCACATTTAACCCTCAGAGAACTCATCCAAATCTCTGCTGGCCCTGCATGCCTATGGAGAAACCACAGGGATAGAGCAAGGTCACAGGGGAGCCAGGAGGACAGCACACTGGGAGGGAGCAAGGTCACGGAGACCCAACTGGAGAGGCTGTTCGGAGGGAACAAAGTCACAGGGGAGCCAGCAGGAGAGGCCACATGGGACAGAAAAAGGTCACAGGGAGCCAACAAGAGAGAGCGAGGTCATGGGATAGCCAACGGTAGTGGTCACTGGGACAGAGGAAGGTCACAGGGAGATGCTGCCAAATGATAGGGGGCCATACCTTCAGGAGAGGCCACGTGAACAGAGTGAGGAAACAGGGGGACAGCGACCAGGTCAGAAGGAGGCAACGAAGTGAGGCTGTTAGGTCACAGGGTGGCTGTCAATTGCTGCCATCTGGTCAAGGTGGTTTGGCTAGAAAAGGCTACTCAGACAGACAGGTCACTGGGACAATATGGCACCTTCATTCAAGATGGCAGCAACTGAGGCCTAGTTGGTAGTGATTTCACAAGAGAGTGGGCCTGGACTTGAATTACTTCCCTTAACATTGACCCACAATAAGCAGGATGGAGTGGGAATGCTCAGGACAACAAGGTATGTGGTGCGTCTGTGGTGTGCATGTGTGACAGATTCCCTGTCTCCGCAGTGGAGTCTCCAATCATTTTGGCTATCCCTGACGTTGGACCAAAGACCTTGCTCCAACAGAATTGTGTGATAGTGAGCATCATCCACCCCATTTTAAAAAAAAACCTTGCACAAGCAATTTTCACATCTTCAAAATTTAGTTCAGGACCTGGAATGTCAGGACCCTCATGGACATTCCCAGCAGTGACAGAGCTAAATGTTATGCCACTATCATAACTGAGAAACTCTGGTGTTCCAAATCAATATCACTGCCCTGGGTGAGACACTGCTGACAGAATAAGACCAGCTCAGAGAACAGATATTGGCCTGAGAGGGAGCACAGGTTTATCCAAAAAAAACCTTGTCTCTTAGAAAGAGCTGTCATAATTAGTCCCAAGGTAAAAACAATAACTGCAGATGCTGGAAACCAAATTCTGGTTTAGTGGTGCTGGAAGAGCACAGCAGTTCAGGCAGCATCCAATGAGCAGCGAAATCGACATTTCGGGCAAAAGCCCTTCATCAGGAATAAAGGCAGTGAGCCTGAAGTGTGGAGAGATAAGTTGGAGGAGGGTGGGGTGGGGAGAGAGTAGCATAGAGTACAATGGGTGAGTGGGGGAGGAGATGAAGGTGATAGGTCAGGGAGGGGAGGGTGGTGTGGATAGGTGGAAAAGGAGCTAGGCAGGTCGGACAAGTCCGGACAAGTCAAGGGGACAGTGCTAAACTGGAAGTTTGAAACTAGGATGAGGTGGGGGAAGGGGAAATGAGGAAGCTGTTGAAGTCCACATTGATGCCCTGGGGTTGAAGTGTTCCGAGGCGGAAGATGAGGCGTTCTTCCTCCAGGCGTCTGGTGGTGAGGGAACGGCGGTGAAGGAGGCCCAGGACCTCCATGTCCTCGGCAGAGTGGGAGGGGGAGTTGAAATGTTGGGCCACGGGGCGGTTTGATTGATTGGTGCGGGTGTCTCGGAGATGTTTTACCTGCACATCCACTAATATCATTTATTGTATCCGTTGCTCCCGATGTGGTCTCCTCTACATTGGGGAGACTGGGCGCCTCCTAGCAGAGCGCTTTAGGGAACATCTAAACAGTTCCTCCACATTCACCCTATCAAAGTAATTTCAAATCAAATTGGAAGGAGTTTAATCAGGTCTCCTCTCTTCATGATAGAAGCCCAGCCAGTTCAACAAGACGTATCAGTGAGGACTCAGCAAAAAAATGGAAGCAGGCAGTTTAAGTACACAATATCTTTCTGTCTGGTCCAAATAAATTTGACTCTTCTGTTTAAAACTTCGACATCCAACCTATCATTTATCAAAACCAAATATGGGGTCAAACTGTGGGCTTAACTGGCCTTCCAGCCAGAACACAAGAACGTTTATAACACTGAAGGAGGTCATTCAGCCTATTGTGTCTGTGTTGGTCAAAAAAAAAGCAATCCAGCTTAATCCCATTTTGCAACTCTGGATGCTTTGTAGGTTACAGCTCTTCAAGAGTCTTTTTTTAAAACATGATGAGAGTTTCTGACTCTGAAGACCTTTCATGCAGCAAATTCCACTCCATCTGCAAACCTTTCTGAGCATGAAGTATAGGAGTTGAGAGGATGTTGCGACTGTATCGGACATTGGTTGGGCCACTTTTGGAACTTTGTGTGCAATTCAGGTCTCCCTCCTATAGAAAGGATGTTGTGGAACTCAAAAGGGTTCAGAAAAGATTTACAAAGTGTTGCCAGAGATGGAGGGTTTGAGCTATAGGGAAAGGCTGAATAGGTGGGGCTGTTTTCCCTGGAGTGTTGGAGGCTGAGGGGTGGCTTATAGAGGTTTATAAAATCATGAGGGGCATGGATAGGGTAAATAGACAAGGTCTTCTCCCTGGGTTGTAGGAGTCCAGAACGAGAGGGCATAAGTTTAGGGTGAGAGGTGGAAGATTTAAAATGGACATAAGAGGCAGTCTATTCATGCATGGGTGGTGCGTATATGGAATGAGCTGCCAGAGGAAGTGGTGGAGGCTGGTACAATTATAACATTTAAAAGGCATCTGGATGGGATAGGAAGAGGAAGGGTTTAGTAGGGATATGGGCCAAGTGCTGGCAAATGGGACTAGATTAGGCTAGGATATCTGGTCGACATGGATGAGTCGGACCGAAGGGTCTGTTTCTGTACTGTACATCTATATGACTCTACAACTCCCCTCTAATTCTCCTATCTGTCCCCTGGCTATTGGCCTCTCTGCTGACAGAAATAGTTCCTATTCACTCCATCTCAGCCCCCCACAGTTTTACACACTTTTTCAACATTGTATGGAAATAGAGTCATAGAGATGTACAGCATGGAAATAAACCCTTCGGTCCAAACCGTCCATGCCGACCAGATATCCCAACCCAATCTAGTCCCACCTGCCAGCACCTGGCCCATATCCCTCCAAACCCTTCCTATTCATATACCCATCCAAATGCCTCTTAAATGTTGCAATTGCACCAGCCTCCACCACTTCCTCTGGAAGCTCATTCCATACATGCACCACCCTCTGCGTGAAAAAGTTGCCCCTTAGGTCTCTTTTATATCTTTCCCCTCTCACCCTAAACCAATGCCCTCTAGTTCTGGACTCCCCGACCGCAGGGAAAAGACTTTGCCTATTTATCCTATCCATGCCCCTCATAATTTTGTAAATCTCTATAAAGTCACCCCTCAGTTTCCGACGCTCCAGGGAAAACAGCCCCAGCCTGTTCAGCCTCTTCCTATAGCTCAAATCCTCCAACCCTGGCAACATACTTGTAAATCTTTTCTGAACCCTTTCATGTTTCACAACTTCTTTCCGATAGGAAGGAGACCAGAATTGCATGCAATATTCCAACAGTGGCCTAACCAATGTCCTGTACAGCCGCAACATGACCTCCCAACTCCTGTACTCAATACTCTGACCAATAAAGGAAAGCATACCAAACGCCTTCTTCACTATCCTATCTACCTGCGACTCCACTTTCAAGGAGCTATGACCCTGCACTCCCAAGTGTATAAGTCTTGCTAAGATTTGCTTTCCCAAAATGCAGCACCTCGCATTTATCTGAATTAAACTCCATCTGCTACTTCTCAGCCCATTGGCCCATCTGGTCCAGATCTTGTTGTAATCTGAGGTAACTCTCTTCGTTGTCTACTACACCTCCAATTTTGGTGTCATCTGCAAACTTACTAACTGTACCTCTTATGCTCGCATCCAAATCATTTATGTAAATGACAAAATGTATAGGGCCCAGCACCAATCCTTGTGGCACTCCACTGGTCACAGGCCTCCAGTCTGAAAAACAACCCTCCACCACCACCCTCTGTCTTCTACCTTTGAGCCAGTTCTGTATCCAAATGGTTAGTTCTCCCTGTATTCCATGAGATCTAACCTTGCTAATCAGTCTCCCATGGGGAACCTTGTCGAACGCCTTACTGAAGTCCATAAAGATCACATCTACTGTTCTGCCCTCATCAATCTTCTTTGTTACTTCTTCAAAAAACTCAATCAAGTTTGTGAGACATGATTTCCCACGCACAAAGCCATGTTGACTATCCCTAATCAGTCCTTGCCTTTCCAAATACATGTACGTCCTGTCCCTCAGGATTCCCTCCAACAACTTGCCCACCGCCGAGGTAAGTCTCACCGATCTATAGTTCCCTGACTTGTCTTTACCGCCCTTCTTAAACAGTGGCACCACTTTTGCCAACCTCCAGTCTTCCGGCACCTCACCTGTGACTATCGATGATAACAAATATCTCAGCAAGAGGCCCAGCAATCACTTCTCTAGCTTCCCACAGAGTTCTCGGGTACATCTGATTAGGTCCTGGGGATTTATCCACCTTTAACCGTTTCAAGACATCCAGCACTTCCTCCTCTGTAATCTGGACATTTTGCAAGATGTCACCATCTATTTCCCTACAGTCTATATCTTCCATATCCTTTTCCACAGTAAATACTGATGCAAAATATTCATTTAGTATCTCCCCCATTTTCTGTGGCTCCACACAAAGGCCGCCTTGCTGATCTTTGAGGGGCCCTATTCTCGCCCTAGTTACCCTTTTGTCCTTAATATATTTGTAAAAACCCTTTGGATTCTCCTTAATTCTATTTACCAAAGCTATCTCATGTCCCCGTTTTGCCCTCCTGATTTCCCTCTTAAGTATACTCCTACTTTCTTTCTACTCTTCTAAGGATTCATTCGATCTATCCTGTCTCTACCTGACATATGCTTCCTTCTTTTACTTAACCAAATCCTCAATTTCTTTAGTCATCCAGCATTCCCTATACCTACCAGCTTTCCCTTTGTTGAGGATTTAAACACGGTCAGGTGAGTGGGCAATGGGGGAAATGTGAAAGTGAATAGACTTTGAGTAGGTAAAATCAGGCCCATTAACAGTGGGCTGAGCTGGAGGTACACAGTTTTCACTTAGACAGAATGACCAGACACACTGCATCTCACTCCTTCATCGATCTGAGAAACATGATTCAGCAGCTGGCAAAAGATGGGGGTGGAGTGCTCAGAAGCATTTACTGTAATGCAGAATATTTCTCTGCAATGACAGTCAGGGACTTTCCAATTCACATCATAATAATTATTTTTTAAAACTGGCCTGTTTAACGACAAGTGCCAAATGAATTAGTTTGACAGGATTCGAGAGCTATTTACATTTTTCAGCAGCTCGTCAAGAAGGTAAGAATAGTGTCCAAGAATGAAAACAGATAAAGTCAATAGGACAGCATAGACACCAAGATCATTTCAGCAAAGTGACATTCTGGGGGAAATTCACATTCAAAACAGTAGTGTCACTTTAAGTTTCTACTGGGTCTGTCTCCTCCAGCGATACAGGCCCCTGCTAGGCCTGACTCTCCCAAAGACCCAGGCTCCTGCTGGTCTATTATTCAAGCTAGATGTGACATTAAAGAGACATTATGGGGTGGAGAAACTGCGTAGTCACGGATACGAAAGTCATCCAGTTCTCAGATTGAAGCTTTCTGGGGAATGACTTGTGCTTCTCTATTGATTTGTATTTGTTTATTATGCTACTGTGTCTCTCCACCACACCCCTATTTCTTATTTTGGCATCTGAGTGCCTTCTTTTGAAATTGCAGTTTTTAAGATAAAGTATGGGGTCCTTTTATCATCCCATTAACAGGACACAATAATCTTTAAGTGGTTTTAAGGGTGAAAAAATGAGTCAGCTCTCAGAGTGAACAGAACCTCTCACACTCCAGTTTATGTTTATTTTATTCCTGTGTTATGCGTGTGTGTAAGTACAGGGACTCAGTAAAAACACCATGTGCAAAATTATTTTATTCAACATTTCCACCACCAGGAAAAACATCCATGAAACCAGTAACAAGCAAAGCCTGGTAGGGGCAATGCTTATGTGAAAAACTAAGTGAAGGGGGAAGGGTAGAGATTCAAATCAAAACCACACCCAGACACTCTTCTTTATATTTCTTTTTCTAAATCTAACGCTTTTTTTCTTTTTTTAAATTTTACTCCTCACACTACCACCTAACTGCGGTAGTGCTTATTTTTCCCCAGCACCCATGTTGTGTGTGTGCAGGTGTGAGGCACAGTGAAAGACACAAGGTGCACGCATCTTTATTCACTTCCCACCACCAGGAAGAAAGGAAACACCTGAGTGGCCAGTGACAAGCAGTGCCCTTCACATCAAAGGGCAATGCTGTGTGATCAAAATAAGGGAAGGGGTGGGCAGGGATTAAATCAAAATAGAGTTGGAGGGGGAAATAAAGCACTCCACACCCAGACACTCTTTCTTTTCTCTTCTCGTTTTTTTTTGGAGAGTCCTTCAGTCACTGATCCAGCTTCCTCAGAGCCAACTCTCAGAGTGACAGGATGTCTAACACTTCTGTTTTTTTTTATTCCTCCCCCTACACTACCACCTGACAGCGGTAGTGCTTATTTTTCTCCAGTACCCATGTTGTGTGCATGCAGGTGTCGGAAACCGTGAAAAATGACAAGTGTGCAATCTTTATTTATATTCCACCATCAGGAAGAAAGGAAACACCCAAGTGGCCAGTGACAAGCAGTGCCCTTCTCAAAGGGCAATGCTGTGTGATCAAACAGTGAAGGGGAGGGCAGGGATTAAATCAAAATAGAGTTGGAGGGGGAAATAAAGCACTTAACACCCAGACACTCTTGTTTTTTTTTATTTTTCACTGCTGTTCTTTTTTTTCTACCCCTGACACTCCTTTTTTTTATATATACCCCACACATTAACGCTTAAATGCAGTAGTGCTTATTTTTCTCCAGCACCCATGTTATGTGTGTGTGTGTGTAGTGTGAGACACAGTGAAAGAACACTCCCAATCAGGGAACTTATATTCTATGATATCCACCTGGTTGACCTCATTACAATCACTACATCCCTCCCCTTCTGAGTCCTAAGACCTAGGCCGTTTCTTTTTTGTAGCTCCTCCTGGGGCGTTGTATCACTGGGTCAGGTTCCTCTGACTCTGCCTCGGATATGGACAGGGTGTAACACACAGTACATGCCTCTTGTGCCCAGAGCATCTCGGAAGAAATTCATTCTCTTCTTCAGGTGGCAAGGGTGTCGAGGCGGTGACACACACCTTGTCCATCTCAGATTCTGAAGTCTCTTCAATGCTTGACAGAAATGGAGAATCCATGGGTTCCAACAGCTTTTCAGGCTGTTCTGAGGAACCAGGCACATTTTGCTCCAGCTGCATTTGTGGGTTTGGAATTTTCATATAGTCCATGTGCTTGTTCAAGACTGTCGCACCTACCTGAACTTCATAGGCATGGTCAACGTGAGGTCAGGTCCAGTGACATCTTACCCATGCAGGGCCATTCCCATGGTTCAGATATCAAATTTTGTCCCTTGAAATATACTCTCTCGGTTAGAGGAGTCTTGTGTCCAGAACTGGCGTTCCTGATACCATTTCACCCTCTCCACCAGGTCCAGGAAGATCAGATTTAATCTGGTGCAGAGCCTCCTCCCCATTAGCAACTCTGCCAGTACTATCCCTGTAGTTGCATGAGGGGTGTCCTATAATCAAAAAGGAACCAGGGCAGTTTGGTATCTGGTGAAGCTGTAGGCTGTTTCTTCACTTTCCTGAAAGCTGTGGCTTGGCAATGCAACCATTTCCAAGGCTGATCCGTTTTTAGGAGTTGAATCAAGGGTGTCAGAATGGAGGTCAGGTTATCTATGAACTTTCCATAACAATTCAACAGCCCAAGGAAAGATCTAAGTAAGCTCCAGTACAGATGTGCAAACCGGGACACCTTTGATCACCTTTACTTTATCTTCCGAAGGGTGTAACCCAGTTTGTCAACTCTGTAGCCCAAGTAGGTTACTTAGGGTGGCTGGAACACAAATCTTCCCCTTCTAAGGTATACACTCCCCTTGGAGAAACATCTAAGACTATGTCCAAGTTCTCTAAGTGCTCCTTGTTGGTTTCCCAGTTGTTAGCATGCCATCTAGATAATTGGCAATTGGGGGGAGGGGGGGGGGGGCGGGGTGTGGTAGTAGACCTTGTAAAATGTTCTCCATCGTCCACTGAAAAGTGGCACAGACTGTTACTATCCCAAATGGCAGTCTTGTATATTGATACAAACCCTGGTGGGAATTAATTGTAGCATACGTCTGGGAATCCTCATCTAACTGGAATTGCAAGTATGCATGACTCATGAAGGACAGCTCCCTGGCCAACTTGGTGTATTAATCCTCTATACGCAAGGTATTGGGTATTTATCTAGTTGTAAAAAGCGGTTTGCCGTTTGTTTAAAATCCCTACAAAGGCGAACCGACCCGTTGAACTTCACAATCAGTACGACCAGTGCTGCCCATTCCACTAACTGGACTGGTTTGATGATTCCTTCTCTTTCCAGCCTCCTGATTTCTGCCCGTAAAGCAAATGGAACTGCATGGATCTTGCAGAATCATGGAATTACTTCCTGGTCAATATGCCAGGTGGCCTTGACTCCTTTGATACTCCCTCGACCTTCCTGAAAAATCTCTGGGTATTTAATTAGGACTTCACTTAGGCAACCATTTTCTAATTGAAAAATGTTGAGTTAATCTAGGTGAATCTTTCTCAACCAATTTCACCCCTTCAAGCTTGGGCCTGAGCCTTCTTTTACTACAATCTGTAGTAACTGAACCAGCTGCTTCTCTTAAGAGAATAGAACATGACCGAGGTTCTACCCTTAATCAGTAAAGGTTGCCCGGTGTAGGTTCTCAGTCTAGCTGAGGGCTTGCACCAACTTAATGATCGGATCCAGAGCGAATTTTGTTCAAGACTGGTTCCGCAACTACTGAAAGGGCTGCATTGGTATCGACCTCCATTAGAACTGGGTGACTATTTAACCAGACATTTATTTTGATTGGTTCTGATTTAGATGTTGCGAAGTAATTTAACTATTTCCAAACCAGATGTAGGTGGACCTTCCAGAGTGTACACTTTCCTGTATTCTGGCCCACGAGTTCTCTTACTCAATTCAGGCCTAGTGGGACTCTTTTGCTATCTCGAGTCCACATAATGGCAGCAACTACAATGGTTTATTGGCCTGGATCCCGAAGAACATTTTAACAGATTGGCTGAGGCTTGGCATTGTTTTGGCATTTTGCTGAGGGCTGACCTAGAGTCCCTTTTGTTCAAGATAGGTCCTGAGAGAGGCTATGCAATTGCCTTCACTGCAAATGGTGTTCCCAAGTTCAGTCAGACTGGCGCGGGTGTCCACTTCCACTGGAATACCCTGCAAATCATATGCTCCACTTGCCGCATTGTCCAATGATAAAGGCTGTTGAGTACATGTTTGAAGTGCAGTTGGGCTTCGGCTAGTAGGTGCTTTTGCATGATTACATCCTTAATCCCACATACCAAACGGTCTCTCAGCATCCCATTAAGGGTTAAACCAAAGTCACATGCCTTTGCCAGTCATCTTCACCTAGTCAAAAAACCCGATATGGATTCTTCTTGTTCTCAAATTGCTGAGTAAAACCGATAGCATTTCAGAATTAGGGGAGGCTTGGGGTTGTAATATTCCTTAACTAAATCCATCAGCTCTTGAAAGGCTTTAGGATCAGCTGCTTCAGGGAAAGTTAGGTTCCTAATAGCTGAAAGAAGCTGTGGATCCACAAACTGTCAGGAGAATTACTTGTTGCCCCAATGTCATTTGCTCAGAAAAAGTAATACATTCTTTCCATACACTGGGCCCAGTCTTCGATCAAATGCGTCAAGCTCCCCAAATAACAGCATTACGCCATAAATGCTTACTCCAATTCAAAGACGACTAACTGGAAAGCTCTGTCAAAGATCCAGCAGAGGCAAGATGTGCCAAATGCCTTCCTTCTGTGCTGTATCATTCTAGGATTATCTTGTTTGAATGGCATATGGAGCAACAGCATAAAGCAAAGGTCCATGACCCCTCTGTGTTTGACTTCACAAATTCAAAAAAGCATAGTCAAATAATGAGTGCCTGTGTGATGTACAACTGCAAACTCTGGCCAAATGCAACAGTTCCTAGAATTGAGAGGGACTTTGATAGTTGCAAAATGCACTACAGCACCAATGCAAAACTTTCGCATCCACATACCTCTCCCTATCACTGTTACCTCCTTGCATGGCAATTCCAGCCTCCTCTGCATCAGTGCTCCAGGAAGGATGTTATTAAACTGGAAAAGATTTACAAGGATGTTCCCGAGACTGGAGGGTTTGATTTATAAGGAGAGGTTAGATAGGCTGGGACCTTTTTACTTGGGTGGTAGGAGCTTGTCAAGGTTTAAAGAAATCATCAGGGGCATAGATAAGGTGAATAGCCAAGCTCTTTCCCTTGGGTAGGGGACTCCAAAACTAGAGAGCATCAGTTTAAGGTGAGGGGAAAAGAATTAAAAAGGACCTGAGGGGCAACTTTTTCACACTGAGGGTGGTGCATATATGGAATGAGCTTCCAGAAGAAGTGGTAGAGGCAGGTGAAATTATAACACTTGGACAGGTACATGGATAGGAAAGGTTTTCAAGGGATATAGGCCAAATGCAGGAAATGGAACTAGTTCAGCTGAAGGGTATGTTTGCATGCTGGATGACTCTATGGCTCTATGAAAGAAGATCCCAACCATCATTGTTGCTGCCTGGTCTGGTGAGAGTGGACAGAAAGATAATTACAGAAGAGGTCATAATCCAGAGACATCTGGAGGTGGGAAAGCAAGAGAGAGAGAGATAGCGGGACAGAGACAGATACGCACAGCACGTGTATTTATATCGCTTCTTTCAAACCTTCTGGGTGTCTCAGAGCACTTTAAAGCCAATGATAAAATATTTTGAACTGCAGTCACTGTTGTAATGCATGAAACTAAGTGCTGCAAACAGTAATGAAGTAATATTTTAGTCACATTGATTGAGGGATAAATATTGGCCAGGACACCAGAGAAAACTGTCCTTCTTCAAAATACTGCCATGGAAGTTTTTATGTTCATCTGAGAAGGCAAATATCTGATCTAAAAGATAATGTCTGCCATTCTCCACCCATTCCTTAGAAAACCAGTTTAAACCTTCCACATCGAATAAGAATTCTCCTTCTACTGGACTTTACTTACCACGACATAAGATTCCCTGTGACGCGATTGGTTGCTTGCATACTGCACAGTTCTTTTTCTTCTTAAATACTTTCTCCTTAAAGCTGTGAGTACTTGGAACGTCAACCTTACCAGGCTGCAAGACAAAAAAGAGACACGTGTGAGATTCATCTCAGCAACAACCATTGCCATCAATGAGCTTTACTGATAGGAGGTTGAAGGTAAGTGTACAATACTTGACTAAACAGCATCTCAGAACACAGCTCACTCACTGCTGCTAGAAAATGGGCATGCACCATTCTGAGTTTTAGTTTCATTCTCATTTAATTGAAAGCCTACTTGTTTGTTTCAAAATGACATGTCCAAGGAAGCTCTCACCAGAACATCAACACCAAATATTCAAATAATCTGAAGGCAGCAATAAAGTACACTGGGTTTCAGGCTTCAATGCTCATGTACAGGATTGGCTCAGTAGCACCACTACTGACCCAGATTCTGAAGGATATATCTGTCAGACCAGGCCTGTATCAGGTTCATTGGAACCAGCACAACCAACCTCTGTGCCACTTTGCTAGATGGAGTGTGAAACATCTGCCCCATCCTAAAATCAGAAGTGCATCCTGTAATTAATCCACACCCAACTTCACATACCATCATTCACATGAAAGAATGCTCTGTTAGCCCACACTGCTAGAGGTTTAGAAGAATAAGATGTGATCGCATTGAAACATTTGGGGGATTGACAGGATTGAGGTTGAAAGGCAGTTTCTTCCTATCTGGAAAGTCTAAAACAACAGGATCACCGTGTTAGAATGAGAGGCCAGCCATTTGGGACCGAAAGGGATTTTTTTCACTCAAAGGGCTATAAACCTTTGGGATTCTCTACTCCAGAGGGTAGTGGATGCTCAGTTGTACAGTATATTACTGAGAATGATAGATGTTTGGACACAGAGAATTAAGGGATATGAGGACAGCGTGAGAAGGCAGAGTCGAGGTCATTCATGATCTCATTGAATGGCGGAGTAAGCTTGAAGGCCAAATGGCCTACTCCTGCTGTTCTTTCATCCTTGGCTCATCTTTCATTTTTCCTTTCTCCCTTCTTGTTAATTTGGCAGAGCATGACTTTGAGCTACATCTGTGAAAAGTGCTGGCAAGTTCGTCATTATTATTGTTTAGAACATCATGTTTTGCAACATAACTGTCTTTTATTTAATGATGATACATTTTTGTCACTTTTCTTGTAGACACTCCAAGATGAAGCTCAAGCTCAAGCTGAAAGTATGTGGTGATTGTGGTTTCACATGTTAAAGGCTAAGGCCCAAGAGAACCCAATAAGGGCAGTGTAACACTGGGATAAACACTGACTTTGTGAGATAGTGGATAACATTTTGCAGCTGTCCTGAGATTACATTTCCATTAACTGCGAGTTCCCGTGATTCTCTATAACCAAACAAGAACCAACGCAGAGTTGAGGTTTTTTCAGGGGGATGGAGGAAGTATTAGTTATATTTATGGATGGCTCTAGATTAGCTATGGAGATGTATCCACAACTTCAATGCATTGAGGCTTCCACAACACTCCAGGTACCAGGCCCATTCCAATATGGCTAATTTTACCCTCACAAAGGTCTTCGAGGATCGGAACTTATTTTGATCGGGCGACTTGAATATAATCGAGACCTGAAACAGAGGTCAGCAGGATTTGTTTAAACACATTAACGATTCTTTACACTTCTGTCAACGACCATCTCACGAGGGCCAAATTCCTCACGTTCGATGTCCGCAAGATGGGGAGATGTAAAATGCATATGCAGCCTGTCACACAATTCTGCTCCCTTCCCCCGCCCCCCCCCCCCAAACTGTGTGTCACAATGTACACTCTCCCCACTGGATCTCCTCAGGGAGGCTCACGCGGGAAATAAAAGGGTGGGAAAATTTCAGACCTATTTGGAAGAAAAGTTATCTCGCTGATCGAGACGTGTCCAGGAGCTCACGTCAGGGCCCGAATACTAACGCGGAAGGCATTTATTTTTCAAGGTCAGACTTATTGAACGTGTTTTTAAAAGACTCTCTTCTCCTTGCCAAAACAAAAAAAAACCAATCGGTTTACGACCACGGCGGAGTTGATTACATCGTTAACAGGGTGTCTCTATGGTGATGGATACTCTTCCTTCAGATGCAGGGTGTTCTCTCGGGGACGTGCTTAACTGAACAACACGACAGAGCTGCCGATCTAAAACCAAGCGACTGCTGAGCTGAGTGGCAATGTTTTGTTTTATCACAGAAAAAGACTTGGCCTTTGGATGACATATTTATCGAAGTTGTCCACTGCCTCTTGCAGTAGTTAAAGTGGATGTTAAAGATCCCACGGTATTATATTCAAAGGTTGTTATGCGGTGCCTCAGGGAGCATTCTTTCTTCAGCCAACCGTGCCAAAAAAAACGTAGGGATTCAAACAGAAAAACAGGTCATTCGGCCCCTCCGGCTCGTGTTATTATTTAATCTCCGCTTCATTTTCTTCACGTTCATCCACTCTAATCTTGAATGTTTACAGTATCTGCCTCAGCTGCTAACCCTGAAAGTGAATCACTCAAGCACCTCTTCTCTCCATTAAGGGATTCCACCCCCCCCCCCCCTTTCTATTGTAAATCGGAAATACATGACGATTCTTTCTAAATTCTTTGCAACTAATGATACTCCTGTCATTTTAAAGTCACTTTTGGTATCTCCATTTTAATCTAATTTTTGCAAGGCTGTCCCATGCAGTCCAACATACTTCTACAGAGAGAAATTGCTGGAAAAACTCAGGTCTGGCAGCACCAGTGCAGAGAAAGCAGAGTTAATGTTTTGGGTCCAGTGACCCTTCTTCAGAACTGTTCAGAGAGAATTAACTGTTCATTCATCTAATTCCTCTTTATGGGTTCTTGCCTGCAAAATGGGGCCATCTTTGGATGAGACATTAATGCTTTGTCTGCCCTCTCAGGTGGATATAAAAAGTGCCTTGGTGCTACTTTGAAAAACAGGAGCTATCCTTCTCCTTTGTTTCCAGGTTAATATTTATCCCTCAATCAATATCATTTCAAAAAAATTATCTGGTTATGGTCAGATTGCTTTTGTGGGAACTTGCTGTGTGCAAATTGGCTGCTGCTTTTCCAACATTAGTGCCAACTATTCAAAAGAATTTCATTGGATGTATGTATTTTAGATCCTCTTTTAGTCGCAAAAGATGTGATAGAAATGCAAAATATTCTTCTTTTATTTGTTAATTAATAGTTGGAGGAGATCTTGTGACATTCCTGCTTCTGAGCCCACAACTCTGGGTTCAAATCCTACTCCAAAACTTGAAAGCCAGAGAAGGTGTGTTCAGAGTGTGGCCAAACAGTTTGAGTATCAACCTGCAAATCCTTCCAACATGCTAATGGCAAATGGTGGGAGTGGGCGAGATTCCTAGACAACCATGTGATGGAAAGAATATGGAGCCTTTACCATCACTATCCATAGCTGAAGAATACTATTGCCACAGCAACATGGACTCCTTCAGAACCCACTAGCTCAATTGGCTGGATTAATGTTGATCAGATTTATGCCAACAGCATGGGATTTGATCGCCATTTCAGCTGTATTGGATTCAGAACCTACTTCCTTAGCATGGTGGCTCAGTGGTTAGCAGTGCTGCGTCACAGCGCCAGGGACCTGGGTTCAGTTTCAGCCTCAGGTGACTGTGTGGAGTTGCACATTCTCCCCATGTCTAAATGAGTTTGCTCTGGTTTCCTCCCATTGTCCAAAGATGTTCAGGTTAGGAGGATTGGCTATGCTAAATTGTCCATAATGTTCAGGGATGTGTAGGTTAGGTGGATTAGTCATGGGAAATGCAGGGTTACAGGAAAAGGACTTGGGGGGAGAGGGGGGGAGGTGTCTGGGTGGGATGCTCTTCAGAGGGTTGATGGGCCGAATCGCCTGCTTCCACACTGTAGGGATTCTATGATTCTTGGTGCAGCAGCACCATGGGTCAAACCTGCCTTCAGATAGCGATCTGAAGAATAATTAGTGAGGATACCTTCTCCTTTACATGAACCAACAGATCTTTCTTAATGAACATTAGGAATTAAACTGATTATATTTTAAATCTTGGAGCAGAAAATATAGTAAAGGACTTGAAGGAAGAGTCATCTGGGCCTGGATTAGATTAGATTCCCTACAGTGTGGGAACAGGCCCTTCAGCCCTACAATTCCACATCGACCCTCCAAAGAGTAACCCACCCAGATCCATTTCCCTCTGACTAATGCGCCTAACACTATGGGCAATTTAGCATGACCAATTCACCTGACCTGCACATCTTTGGATTGTGGGAGGAAACCGGAGCACCCGGAGAAAACCCACGCAGATGCAGGGAGAATGTGCAAACTTCACACAACAGTCACCCGAGGCTGGAATCAAACCTGGGATCGTGAGGCAGCAGTGCTAACCACTAAGCCACCGTGCTGCCTAGCAGTACTGAAAGAGTCTCTCTTTTTACTTCTCTCTGAACATTTTAAATGGACATGTTCAAGCACTCAGGAAGTGCAAACTGGAGAGAATTTCATAAACGTGTTTATGATAATCTGTAATCTCTATGCTAACCATGTGACTATCCCATTTCCTTTCTGATAAAAAGGCAAGGATGCAGAACGTGCAATAACACATAGGAAGTAAAGGATAAAGTGGCAAACAATATGCAAGCTCTTATTTTCCCCTTTTACGAACCATAATCCTGGAGTTTTTTTACTGTGCTGAAAGACTGCTGTTGTTTCACCATCCTACTGTGTGAACAACCAAGTTTCTCTGTCACTTTCACAGACGTGCAACACTGTGTACCATCCACATTGGACCAGCATTAGATTTAGAAGAACATTCTGAAGCAGGCATGCCTTAATCCTTCCCATACTTAAAGACTAGAACATTAATTTTCTCCTTATTTTCTAATCAGGAATGTGGATCAAGATCTAAGAATTGAAAAGGACAGCAGCTAACAAGCAGAAATGGAAACTGCACATTCGGATGATACCAAGTGCATACAACTCCCACTCATGGCTTCAGAGGCTCTTAATGTAATTTATGCCTAGAGCCTGCCAGCAGTCTAACCCTGGATACACTCAAGGCAAACTGCAGAAATTCATGATGAGAAACAGGACAGTAAATTATTGATAATGGAACCAAATTAGTCCAATCCATTAATATTGATTTTGGTTCATTAGCTTCAAAGCCAAAAATTTACTGCCAAATGATATGATTTAAAAAATTACTGAAGCCACATTTACAGTCATTTCACCAGTACAGCCAGGCCATATATTCAAAATATTCCATGTATTGAATGAACAGGAAGAAACCTTTAATATAACCAGCCAGGCTACAGTAAAAAGAAACTTGGATTTTCTACAGCATCTTTCATGACCACAGGATGTTCCAAAGCTCTCTACAGCCAACACAAAAACCTCTGGAAAATACAGTAACTGTTGTAACATAGAAAGTGTGCTTGCCAATTTGCAAGATCCCACAAACATCAAGATGATAACGACTAGCAAATTTGCTTTCTTGTGGTGTATGAGGAATGAATATGGGCTAAGATGCGAGGGAGAATGTCCCTGCTCTTCTTCAAAGCAGTACTAAGGGACTTTTTTATATCTACCCAAGAGGGCAGGTACTCTGAATTTACAGTCATATCTGACACCTCCAACACTGCACAATCCCTCAGTACTACACGGGGAATGTCAGCCTCGATTGTTGCAGTCAAGTCCTAGAGTGGCATTTGAACCCACAACCTTCTGACTCAGAGGTAAGAGTGCCACTGATTGATTTTATAATGTTGGATGTGTATGAATCATCGTACTGATTGAGGCTATTTTCACATAAAATTTGCTCAAACTGGCTTTCTACTTTGGGTTCAAGCCTGTTCTCATAAACCTCTCTACTTAGAAACTTTAACCCTTGATCATTGAATGATTCTTTCAATGCTATTAGATTTTTCTTTTCCCAGAAAGCTTAAAAAAGCAGTAGGATGTTCTTTTTCAATGTATCAATGTTACAAACTGTGTAATAGGATGCTGCCTTGTGGGAGTAGGAGTTCACTTGGTTTGTGCAGCACCTCCTGAATCGGAAATGGTTTGCGGGTCATGACCAACTGGACACAAAGCAGATGTACAACAGGAAAGGGACTGCGCACAGTCTGTTTGTATAAACACTTGAACATTTTATGAAACTACTTGGAGATCTCCAAGCTTACATTTAGCAAGTACACACATTGGTGGTGAGAACCTTGCCTGCTGCACTCAGGTTGGAAAATGATGGGCATCTTGCCAGTATGTGCCCCTTACTTTTATCAATTCCAAAATGAATATTTTTGGATCATAGAGTGAGAGTTTCTTACTGAAATTTGGATGTTGTTTAAAACTCCAAAAGGGGGGGAGGTCTAAAAACTTGGGAGTGTTATGCTGTTGTCACAATGGTTCCTTTGTTAAATGGGCACTGTGCACTATAAACCATGCCTGCTGCCCACTACTGACTAATCACCTTAAACTCGGCAAATGTGGAGGCTGGTGGTTAGCTCTCGGCATTTGTGTTCACTAAAAGAAAATACAGTGGACCAGGGCTATATCCTACAAGGACAATGGAAGCAAAAATGATCAATGATTTCAAATTGAAATTGAATGGACTGCTGAAGAAAATAAATTTTCAGGCTTCTGGGATAGAGTGGCAAAATGGGACTGAGTGGATGGTTCTACGAGAGCTGGCATGGACTTGGGGATGTGCCGGTAGCCTCCTTCTGTGTCATAATGACTTAATTTAGAACAGTAAAGGTAAAGACACCATAGTCCCAGAGGACCACAGACTGCGGTCTCATTAGGGAGAGAGACGACTGGTGGTGATTTAACCTGCAGTTCACCGCACCTCAGGCAAGAGGCAACATTGAGAAGGTGGGACCTCAGCTAACGCAGGAGTTGAACCCAGGTTGTTGGCACCACTCTTGCATCGCAAAACAGCCATCCAGCCAACTGAACTAACCAAAGACCTCTCCTTCTCAACCTCTCCCCTCACCTGAGGCATGATGACCCTCAGGTTAAACCACTACCAGTCGTCTCTCTCTAATGAGACAGCTGCCCTATGTCTGGTAGGACTATGATAACTTTACCTTGAGAACAGTAAGATGCCTGGTTTGATCTCCAGTTCTGTCAAGTTACTTGCAGTTGGGATAGTGGCAGAGCAGGTTAAAGTTAGGTTCATACCCCGAGCTAGGGAGAGTGAGGGAAGAAAAAGAGAACAGCTACAAAAATGCACAAGTGTCAAGGTTGTGAATGTGCAAGATCAGGCTAATCTGCAAATACCCCCACCCGTCAACGTATTCCAGCAGCCTTCAAACACTCAGCACCCAGGCTAACATAGAAACAATGACCATTTGGTGAGGTAATCCATTGCCTTTAGCACGGATTTTCAAGGAACTTGCCTCACCCACAGCAGCTTGTGGGAACACGAGCCAGCAGTCTCTCAGAAAACCTTGAGTTTCTCAAGTGCTTCAGACAGATTGTATAACCACTTTGCAAACCAAAAAAACTTCGCACAATATTAAAAATACGACAGGACTTGTATTTAGGAGGTTATTTGTGCAAGTTTTGTTTTCCCACCAGACAGCTGCTGGCTCCAATTTCTCTCCAGTTAATGAGTAGAGGCTTTGGTGCCAAGTTCCTTAGCTCACCACTCCAACAGTTACACCAAGATCGGTTTCGCAAACTAAGGATGGGAGTAATTGGCACCTGGAGGATGGGCAGCAGTAACACTTGGGGGATGGGAAGGATTGGCACCTGGAGGATGGGCAGTAGTGACACTGAGGGGAAGGGAGGGACTGGCACCTGGAGGATGGGCAGCAGTAACACTTGGGGGACTGGCACCTGGAGGATGGGCAGCAGTAACACTTGGGGGATGGGAGGGATTGGCACCTGGAGGATGGGTGATGTGGCAGGCACTGGCATTTGGAGAATGGTAGATGCCAATCTGTCCAATGAGCCAGTTTACTGAGGTTCTTCAGTGCTATCCTGCCTTTCAGGAAGCTTTTTTTCAGGGATTGTTGTCATAGAAAATGCACTTTTGCAGTATGAGTGGTACACATTGTGTGGGGCAGAGTAGAAGGAGCTTTACTTTGTATTTATCCAGAATGAACTTAAATCTTAGGTGTCTGAAGTTGCCAAAGAAGTATGTTCCAGCTCTCCTGAATAGCATCCTTCCTCTAGATCATCACAAAATTCAGTTAAAAGATTTGTTCAGAAAATTATGTCATTCAAGAAGTCAATGTTAATATAATTCAATAGCAGAATACAATATTTTGTTAAACAACTAAATCAAAACTCATCAGAGAATGAGCAGAGCTTGAGCCATCTAAAATGCTGTGACCCTTCTAACCCAGTACTCACAGTCAAATTGGTTTATCTTGAGATCAATGGAATTTTCCCTCAATTTTTGTAAAGGTAATGGTTGTTTTCTTTCAAACACAAAGCAGAAAGTGTGCCTTCTAAGTTTGGGAGAAGATTTGTAGCTCGGGTGCTCGTTGTTGTGGTTCTGTTCACCGAGCTGGGAATTTGTCTTGCAAACGTTTCGTCCCCTGTCTAGGTGACATCCTCAGTGCTTGGGAGCCTCCTGTGAAGCGCTTCTGTGCTGTTTCCTCCGGCATTTATAGTGGCCTGTCTCTGCCGCTTCCGGTTGTCAGTTCGAGCTGTCCGCTGTAGTGGCCTGTATATTGGGTCCAGGTCGATGTGTTTGTTGATAGAGTCTGTGGATGAGTGCCATGCCTCTAGGAATTCCCTGGCTGTTCTCTGTTTGGCTTGCCCTATAACGGTAATGTTGTCCCAGTCGAACTCATGTTGCTTGTCGTCTGTGTGTGTGGCTACTAAGGATAGCTGGTCGTGTCGTTTCGTGGCTAGTTGGTGTTCATGGATACGGATCGTTAACTGTCTTCCTGTTTGTCCGATGTAGTGTTTTGTGCAGTCCTTGCATGGGATTTTGTACACTACATTGGTTTTGCTCATGTTGGGTATCAGGTCCTTCGTTCTGGTGAGATGTTGTCTGAGCGTGGCCGTTGGTTTGTGTGCTGTTATGAGTCCTAGTGGTCGCAGTAGTCTGGCTGTCAGTTCAGAAATGCTCCTGATGTATGGTAGTGTGGCTAGTCCTTTGGGTTACGGCATGTCCTCGTTCCACTGTCTCTCCCTTAGGCATCTGTTGATGAAATTGCGAGGGTATCCGTTTTTGGCGAATACCTTGTATAGGTGTTCCTCTTCCTCTTTTTGCAGTTCTGGTGTGCTGCAGTGTGTTGTGGCCCTTTTGAATAGTGTCCTGATGCAAGCCAAACAGAGAACAGCCAGGGAATTCCTAGAGGCATGGCACTCATCCACAGACTCTATCAACAAACACATCAACCTGGACCCAATATACCGGCCACTACAGCGGACAGCTCGAACTGACAACCGGAAGCGGCAGAGACAGGCCACTATAAATGCCGGAGGAAACAGCACAGAAGCGCTTCACAGGAGGCTCCCAAGCACTGAGGATGTCACCTAGACAGGGGACGAAACGTCTGCAAGACAAATTCCCAGCTCGGCGAACAGAACCACAACACTGTGCCTTCTGTTCAGCCAAGAGGACTGAAGGTGGATAGTCCCACTTGTAGGCTGATCCCACTTCCCATACAGGACATAGAAGCATACAAGCTGCCTGCATTAGGAAAATCATGCAGATACAGTGCAAATTGTCAGTGAATTCAGGCTCCCTAGAATACCATGTACTGCATTAAATAGAATTGAGCTGTATTGAATTGTACTGTGATGATATTTTAGAAATTTTAGGAACAACACATATTTTTGGGGAAATAAATCACTTCTTTTGGTTTGAAAATTCAATCATTTTAATGTTCCCCACTTTGAAAAATAGCCATTGTTTTTAGAAGAGTTTGCAATTTCCCTCATTCATTTTTAGTTAGAATATTACTCCAAACATCCTTCTCTGATTTGAATAAGATCTGCCTTCAATCACACAAAATTGACATCTTTCGTGAAAATAACTTTTCAGACGTCAGGAACAAGTGCTGCCATTTACTATGGTGACATCGCAGAGATTTCACATAATACAAAGACTATGAAGTTTTTTTATTAAAAAGCAGAGGAGGCTATGTAAAAGATCTAAAATAATATACGACCTAAATAAGGTGGATAAGAAGGATGTAGTTTTCTTATCAGAGAGAGATCAATAACTAGGAGGCCTAGACTTACAGTAATTGGTGAAAGGATGAGGGGTGGGTGGGGGCAATGGAACTAACTTCTGTCACCCATAGACTGGTGAGTGGACGGAACTCACTGCTTGAAAGGCTGGGACAGGTAGAAACCTTCATCAGGGTTAAAAAATACTTGTAAATGTGCTTGAAGTGTTGTATTCTACAAGGCTACAGAGTAGGAACTGCAAAGTGGAATCAGACCAGATAGTTCTATTCTTGGCCGGCACAGACACGCTAGGCCAAACGGCCTCCAACCATGTCAAAGAATGTCAATGTTTGCTACACTCTATGTTTCTATTCTAAACTACCAGTCATTTGTTTCAGACTGAACCCTTTGCAGAGTTTTAGCATGAGGTGGGAAAGCTATCCCACCTGCTTCCCCGGAACAGACATCCAAACAAACAGAAGAGCCAGGAATCTGCTCCTGACCTGATAAAATCCTCTCAAGTTGATAATGGAATTGGCTCTTGTTTCCAAAAGCACCCAAGTCGAACTGAATGAAAGACCATTTCTCTGTGGGTAAGTGTTCACTTCCTCCACTTGCCTTTCCCCTCAAGGCTTCCTCTGGTGCTGAGGGTCTCAGCCACCTGGTCCTCCTTTGGATTTCAGATAGAACCATATTGTCAGCTGGAATTACTTCAGTTTACCCGTGGGGCTTATGCAGTCAGAACCAGAGTCCAGATGTTACTGAAAGATGCAGAGGCCTCATTAACACACCCATCCTTCTTCCCTCATGACAGAAAAATAAAATTGGCTTTGCTAATGGGAATTGGGCAGTGGAGGCAATACAGGCTGAGTGACCTGTGCTGTCCTATTATCTAACTCTTCTAGCAGTGCCTCCATTATCGTGAGGGGAAACAATAGAGGAATTGCTGCAGAACTGTTGTATAATTCCTTCAAGGTACAAAGGGGCCTGGTCTCCATTGATGAACCGGTTTTAAATGGCTTTAGCGAATGTTCAGCTGTTATAAGATGTCCAACTGGATGGATTCATACCTTTCGGAAAAGTTCCTAAGCAACCTCACTTGGCCTTGTCCATGGGGAAGTCACCAGTGGTGCTATCACTGCAAAACTATTCTGAAGTTCAAAAGTACTTTATTTGCTGTGAAGTGCTTGGAAACTGTAACATCAATTTACACCTTGGGAACTGTGAGTAAAGCCTCACAATAATACCTCTCATTATTGCAAGAACCACTCAAATCATAACTGGCTTAAACAACTTCGAGCAAAAAGAAAAAATTACGACCAATGAATAACAACTTTAATTCACACTAAAATTATTTTAGCTCCTATCCACCAGAAAATGGGGTTAAAATGCCTTCAGTTTGATTCCACTCAGGCCTCAGTTCTGAGGTTGCCTCCTAGTGTGTAATTTTTTATTTATTCTTTTATGGGATATAGGCTATGTTAGCATTTACTGTCCATCACTGGTGCTGCTGAGCCACTTTCTTGAACTGCTGCAGTCCATGTGCTTTAGGTAGATCCACAATGGCCTCAGGTTGGGAATTCCAGGATTTTGACCCAGCAACATATTTCCAAATCAGGATATTATGTGACTTGAAAGGGAACATGCACGTGATGGTGTTCTTATGTATCTGCTGCCCTTGTCCTTCTAGATGAAAGTGGTCTTTGGTTTGGAAGGAGCTGTCTAAGGAACCTTGGTGAACTTCTACAATGCATCTTGTGGATGGGTGCACACTGCCACCACTGGGTATTGCTGGTGGAGGGAGTGAATGTTTAATGTAGTGGATGGTAAATCAAATGAGCTGTTTTGACCTGTACTGGATAGTACTGAGCTTCTTGAATGTTGGAGCTGCACCCATCCAGGCAAGTGGATTTATGCCTTTTAGATGGTAAACAGGCTTTGTAGAGTCAGGAGGTAAGTTGCTCATCACTTTTGCATTGTAAGAAAGCTAATAAACTTGATTTGACAGCAGTGAAAAGCTCTGAGAAACAATTTTTATTCACTGCCTTTACCTGGAAATACCAGTGGACAGCAAATACAAACAAAGTCAGAGCCAATGGTATTCAGATTAACTGGAGAGTGTCACAAAGTCATGACTGTGACTTTGTAATTACTGGACCTGCGACTAATGATAAAATTGCAAATGTTCATTCATAAGTAAATAGGGTTGATTCGGCTTAATAAAACTTGACACTTATAATGAACTGCTTCCATTTCACTCGTACAAGGACAAGAGTTCACAGAATTTAGGTAAGAGGTGCAGGAGGAATGCAAGGAAGAATTTGCTTTTTACACAGCAAGTGGTAATAACCTGGAACTTCCTGCCTACGAGGATGGTGGAAGGTGAATCAAATCAAAAGGGAAATGGATGGGCATTTGGGGGAAATACGCTTGCAGGGCTATAGGATAGAGTAGGGGAATGGACCTGGCTGGATTATGGTCCGGGAGCCACCATGAACTCAATGGTCTCCTGTGTCTCAATGACTCTAGGATTTTAATATGAGAGTAATGTTAGGGTTAGAATTGGTCCACTTTACTCATTACAATCAAACTGCCATCCATTTGTGTTTCTCTCATTCATATCAAACTGCACCAATTAAAGAAAAAAATCAAGGTGGCCACCCAGCTGACAGACATTGATTAATGTCACCTGATATCCTCTGTCTCCAAAATATCAGGATGCCCAAAGATACATTCAAGCCCCAAGAATATATGTTTCTGATACTCAGCATGAGGTCATAGAACATAGGACTTGGCAACAGAAGTAGGCCATTCAGCCCATCCAGTCTGCTCCACCATTCAAAGAAATCATGGCTGATCTGGTAATCCTCAACTCGGTTTTCCTGCCTTTTCCCTAGAACCCTTGATTGCCTTACTGATTAAAAGTTAATCTCAGCCTTGACTGTACTTAATGACCCAGCCTCTACAGCCCCCTGTAATAAAGAATTCCACAGATTCATTATCCTCAGAAAAAAATTCCTCCTCATCTCTATCTTAAATCGGCAACCCCTAATTCTGAGATTATGACTTCTGGTCTAGACTCTCCCAAAAGGAGAAATAACCTTTCCACAGCTATCCTGTCAAGTCCCCTAAGAATCTTGTATGTTTCAATAAGGTTGCCTCTCATTCTTCTAAATTCCAATGAGTACATGCCAACCTACTCAATCTCTCCTCATAAAACAATTCCTCCATACATGGCATCAGTCTAGTGAACCTTCTCTGGACTGCCTCCAATGCTAGTATATCTTTCTTTCCTTAGATAAGAGGCCCAAAACTGTTCATAGTATTCCGGCTGTGGTCTGACTACTGCCTTGTCTAGTTTTAGTGAAACCTCCCTACTTTTATACTCCATTCCCAATTAAATAAAGGCCAACATTCCATTTGCTTTGCCTATGACCCGCTGAACTTGGATGCTAGTTTTTTGTGATTTATGGATGGGGACTCCCAAATTCCTCTGTGCTGCATCTTTCTGCAGTCTTTCCTTTTTTAAATAATATTCAGCTCTTCTCTTCTTCCTGCCAAAAGTGCACAACCTCACACTTTTTTCACATTATATTCTATCTATGGAGGATTTTCCCACTTGTTTAACCTATCTATATCCCTCTGCAGACTGTGTCATCTGCAACACTTGCCTTCCCATCTATTTTGGTGTCATCTGCAAACTCAGCTACAGTACATTCACTTCCTTCATTCAAGTCATTTATATATATTTATATTATAGTAAATAATTCTGCACTGATCCCGTGTTATACCACCAGTTACAAGTTGCCATTCTGAAAATGCACCCGTTATCCTAACTCTCTGTCTTCTATTAGTTAGCCAATCCCTTAACCATGCTAATAAACCACCTCCAACATCACGTGTTCTTGCAGCCTAATTTTTGGCACCCTATCAAAACACTTTCTAAAAATCCAAATATATTACATCCACTGCTTCTCCCTTATCTATCCTGCTTGTTACGTCCTCAAAGACCTTTAATGAATTTGTCAGGCATGATTTCCCCTTCACAAAACCATGCGGACTGTGTTTGAACATATTATGTACTTTTAAATGCTTTGTTATTACGTCCTTTTTCATAGACTGTAACATTTTCCCAATAACAGACATTAAACTAATTGGTCTATATTTACTGTATTTTTTTTGTCTCCTTCCCTTTTTAAATAAAGGTTAAGAAGGTTGGCCTGTAATGGTTTCCCTTCAGGCCCAAATTCTGAAGATTAGGGGGAGGGATGGTAGTGTAGGGGTAATGTCACTAGACTTGTATTCCGGAAGCTCAGGCTGGTCACATTGGTTTAAATCTCACTGTGCAGCTGGTGGAACTTAAATTAATAAATCTGGAATTGAAAGCTAGTCTTCCTATAATGGTGACCATGAAAGGAAATCTGCCATCCTTATCTGGTCTGCCTACACGTGAATCCAGACCCACAGCAATGTGGTTGACTCTGAAACAGCCAAGCAAAGTCATGAGCAATTAGGTTTGGGCATCAAATGCTAACCTTAGTAGCAAGGCTTACATCCCATGAAAGAATAAAGGTCTTTTAAAAAAAAATCATGATGAAAGAGATTGATAAATACAGCACAGAAAGAGGCCATTAAACCCATTGTGTCTATCCCAACTCTTTGCCAGAGCAATCCTAAACATGACACATACTGTCCTACTTTCTTTCTGGGGCTGTGAACTTTTGTCTGCTTCAGATTGTTATTTAATCTTCATTGAAAAGAGAGATGACAGGTTTGAGGAAATGAACTCTTCTTGGTCTCTCTGACTTTGCAGTAATCCAGGGAGCTCATATGCCCACTGAATCATTGGGGGAGGCATCTGTATTTTCAACAGTTACTTGTGTAGATGAAGGGGTTAATGAGCTTGATTTTTATTTTAATGAAAGACGTAGACTTCTTCTGAGCTTAAATTTCAATAGCCCTATTACATGATTCTTGGCAGGATATCATCTAGTTATGACTAATGCACTTTATGTACTAAAAAAAATCCGCCCATGCTTTACAAAGGTGCCCTACAGCAACAAATCCAAGGGAATTTCTGAAAAAAAAATCCACTTTATATAATAGAGATCTCATGTCAAGGCTACAGTAACAGTTCCCATCTCATAGTGACAAAATGAAGGCAGTGTGTTTTTTTTTATGGGGCCTCCCATTAGGAGCGATAATCCTGCATCTCTGACCAATCCGTAACAATAATCTCATTCTACTGGAAAAAATCTTCAATAAGGAGACCTCAAGTTCCTACAGCTGAGATATGCGCTGTCAGATCCAAAAATGAACACTGGAGAATGGTCTCTGTCTCTGCTCTCAATCGATACTGATTGCAATGATGTCAATCAAAGGAGAGAAAGGGATGCTGAAGTGTGGTTTTGTTCTTGCCAGAATGGAAAGGATGGGAACCAAAACAAAAATACTTTTTCTCGAGGAATTACACTGGGAATCTCACTGGCATAAGTTGAAATCCGTACGAACCACCAGTCTTCAAGTTTTCCCAATGAGGGCTGCCATGTGAAGTGTGGCTTGTCAGTGCCCCATGGAAACCATACATTCTCATATGGGCATCTTCAGGAAGTGAACTGGCACCAGCACAAATTTCACAACATGACACAACTGGTCTTGTTTTGAAACAGACTTTCAAGATGTGGAGCCACTCCCCCAATAAAAACCCTCTTCCACCCCCTTATCCACACCGGCAATAAAATTTTCACACACGTCTGATTATGTAGCCACGCCATCACTAACAGCACCTATTTACACATCTGAGAAAACACTGGTCTCTGTCTCTGTCCCTCTCACTGCTCAGCTGCCACTGAAATCCTCATCCATGCCTTTGTTACCTCAACTATTCCAACATACTCTTAGCTGCTCTTCCACATTCTACCCTGTAAACTTGAGGTCACCCAAAACAGTACTGCTTATGTCTTTGCTTGTACCAAGTCCTGTTTCTCTCTCACCCCTGGGCGCAATGATGTACATTGGTTTCTGGTTGAAGACAGAACAAAACCTTGCATTTCCATGGTGCCATTCTCATCTACTGAATGTCTCAAAGCACTTTACTCCCAAATGAGTACTGTTGAAATGCAGCCAGTGGTTTTAATATAGAAAGACCTAGATCTTGAAATTCTCATCCTCCTTTTCAAATCTCTCCATAGTCTCTTCCCTCCCTATCTCCGTAATCTTCTCCAAAGTCACAACCATTTGAGATATCTGTCTTCCTCGAATTCTCACCTCTAATTCATCCCCAATTCCAATTGGTTGTCAGGACCCTAATTCCCTTCCTAAATCCCTTGACCTCGAGATTTTCCTCCTTTAAGCCACTCTTTAAAACAAGGTTTTGATCATCTTAGAATCACAGAATTCAAACAGTGTGGAAGCAGGCCATTCAGCCCATTGAGTCCACACTGACCTTCTGAAGAGCATCCCACTCAGACCCAGTCCCCCACCCTATCCCAGTAACCCTGCACTTACCATAGCTACTCCACCCAGCCGAAACATTATAGGCAAATTAATGTGGCCAACTAACCCTCCACATCTTTGGACTGTCCTAATAACTCCTTCTGTGGCTCAGTGCTAAGCTGTGAAGTACTTTGGGAGGGATATTTTATGACCTGAAAGGCACTATATGAATGTGAGTTTTTGTTGCATAATCTCGAACAAGGACACTCGTTCTAGCAGCTCCAGGGTCAGTGTCTTTGCACCAAAGTAAAAATTCACCTGGGAACCAGTGCCTTGTTAGGATCCCGACTGAGAGCCACACATACACACTTCAGTTTAAACTCCTGCTTGTTTGATAAGTCATCTGCCAATAGTATGCGCACACAAAGCCCCCACCTCTCCTGGAGTTTAATCATTCATCACTGGCGGACCTGAGAGCTTTCGCTACCCTTTCATGTCACTGACATCTCCAATTGGGGCACAAGGAGCAAAAAAAATCACTGACAGCTCAAGTGCAGAAAGCCGATCAGAGAAGGGAGCTTCAATTCGGAAATAATACAGCTATTGTTAGCGGGAAGGGTTCGGAAACCTGCTGTCCCGTTAACAGTCAGTGAAAACAAAACCCTCCGATTTCTCTACTCCAAGTCAGCTGCTCTGCAGAACACAAGGCAAAGAAATAACTGTTGTAGCCCTGCAGCCTGGACAGGATACATCTCCCCGCCAGTGCCCATCGCTTCACTAACCAGCTGACCTGTGAAAAGTTCTCCACCGATCTGCAACACGCACTCCCAACTCCAAATCACAGAAGTATGACCATTTCCACTAGCCCCACGCCTGCAGCTTTTATGATTCTGGAGTTTAAAAAAAAACTCCACAAAGAAACGGCACGCAACAGTTACCTGCGACATAACTTTTCTCCCTCTGGCCTTCTCGAGAGTCGACATTTTACGACCAGGGTCGCCGGCTTCGATTTTTTTTTGCTTCCTCCGCCCTCCCAGGAAAAAGAAAAGTGAAAACACTGAGGCTCTTTCTGTGGACCAGCACAGAGTGCGTTTGTGAGACTGCTCTGCTACTGATGCACTGCGCGCTCTCGCTCTCTCTCTCTCTTCCCTTCAGTCCTTAAGCCTTGCCAAAAAAAACCCTCTGTCCACAGAACCATTACTCTAGCTCTCCGTGAAGCCAATGAAAAGCTGCACCTTCCTCATACCCTCAAATCTACTTTTACAACAACAACAGAAAACAGACCGGGATAATCATTGATTCGTGCTCTCAGGCACAATCGTTATTTTGTTTGCAGGGTTCAACTCATAAATACTCAGAGCAGCAGCATCTGGGTTTTGTGTTGTATGCAAACTTTTATATTAATTGTGAGATTAAATCTCCCATATGAGAATGGTATAGTCAAGCTCAGGGGAAGTGGGGTTTTATCTGCGTGATTCCACAATGCCATTCGTGAAGTCCATGCCATGCATTTCGATAGCGTCTTTCCCATCCTCAGTGTCCCAAAATGCTTTACAGTCAATTTTTTGAAGTGTCATCCCCTTTTGTAGGAAATGCAGCCGCCCCAATTTGTGTACAGCAAGCTCCCACGAATAGCAAAGTGGTAATGACCAGATAATCTATTCGTTGTGATGTCAATCGAGGGATAAGAACACCAGAGAGAATTCACAGAATGGTTATGGTGCAGTAAAAGTTCATTGTACAAGGCACAAGTCAGGAGTGTGATGGAACACACCACACTTGCCTAGATGGGTGCAGCTCCAACAACACTCAAGAAGCTTGACACTATCCACAATAAAGCAGCCCACTTGAGTGGATTCACATTCACAAAAAACATCAAAAAATAAAAATTCCATCCATTATGCCTGCAGTGTCTCACCAAGAATTTTAATTTTGTGCTAATCTCCCGTTTTTTATCTATAACCTCTGCACATTGTTTCTATTTAAAACAAAATCCAATGTCCTCTTGAATGTCTCAACTGAACCTGTCTCCACCACATTTCCAGGCAGCGTATTCCTTATCCTCACTACACATGACATGAAAAAAGTTTCTTTTCTCACCTCATATTTGCTTCTTTTGCAAAACATTATAAAACTGAGTTCTCAATCTGAGTGAGGACAGTTTCTCCTTTTCTGCTCTGTCTAGACTTTCATGATTTTGAAATCTGTATCAAATCTCCTTTTAACTTTCTCCTCCCCAAGGAGACCAGTTCCAACTTCTTCAATCGATCCTCATAACTGAAGTGTTACTTCCTTGGAACCAGTCTCATAAACCTCTTCTGTACAGTCTCCAATGCATTCCCATCTTTCCCATAGTGTGAGAGCCTCCAGCTGACGTCTAACCAATGTCTTCTGAACTCTATTTATGAAACCTAGGATACTGTATGACCTGTATTAACAGGTCAATTACTTGTTCTGCCACCTTTAATAGCTTATGTACAAATACAGTACACCCAGGTCTCTCTGCTGCTGCACACCCTTTAGAGCAATATCTTTTATTTTATACTGTCTCTGTGTTCTTTGGAACAAAGTGTATCACCTCATGCTTTCTGCATTGAACTTCATCTGTCACCTGCTCAGCTCACCAATCCTTTGAAGTCCTACACCATCCTCCTCACAGATTACAGTTTATTTCTTCTGGATAATTCCATGAGGTTTTCTATGTCCACTTGAGAGGGTAGACAAGCCTCTCACAGAAAATTTGGCACTCCGATTAGTGCAGCCCACCCTCAGTATTGCACTAGAATGTTAGCCTTGATTTTTGTGTGCAAGTCCTGGATCAGGACTCAATTCTACAACCTTCTGACTCAATGGCAAGTGTGCTGTCCACCCAGGCATGGCTGGTAACTGATATATAACAGACTAGAGTGTTTACAAGAACTACATGGTGGTTCAGTGATTAGCAGTGCTGCTGCATAGCACTAGGGACCTGGATTCGATTCCACCCTTGGGTGACTGTCTGTGTGGAATATGTACATTCTCCCCGTGTCTGTGGGGGTTTCCTCCAGGTGCTCTAGTTTCCTCTCACAGTCCAAAGATGTGCTGGCTAGGTAGATTAGCCATGGACAGTGCAGGGATAGGATAATGGGGTGGGTTTGAATGGGATGCCCTTCAGAAGATCAGTGTGGATCTGAAAGGCCAAATGGCCTGCTTCCACACTGTGGGGATTCTCTGAGTTTTGCCTCATCCCAGAACAGACCTGAGGGATTGAGTCCATGTTGAAAAAGTCCTCTTTGACTTTCAGGAGTATCAACATCACAGAAACTTCTACTACCAAACATCTTGTGGATCAGCACTGACCAGAAGCTCATCTGGATGTGCCATAGCAATATTGTAACTGAAAGGGGAAGGCTGCAATGAGCAACTCACCTTCTGAAGCATCAAAGTCTGTCCACTATCCACATGAAACAACTTAGGAGTGTGATGGAATACTCTCCACTCATTTCAATGGGCACAACTCCAACAATACTTAGATAGCTCCACACCTTCCAGAACAGTGTTGCTTTTTCAATCAGACTGCAAATTACTGAGCTCAATATTCACTCCATCCTACACTGGAGTTCCTACAGGATGAGCTGTTGCAATTTGTCAAAATTCAAAACTTGCCAGCAACGCTAAATAAGTTCAACAGCATCTGGCACAAAAAAAAGTCCTCTTTGTTAGCACCACATCCACCACTTTCAACATTCACTCTGTCCACCAGTGTTGCATTATGGCAGCAGTATGTAACATCAACAAGATACAAGGCAGTAGTTCACCAAGGTTCCTGAGAAAAGACCTTCCAAACCCATGACCTCTACCAGCTAGAAGGACAAGGGCAGCAGATACATGGGAACACCACCACCTTCAAGTTCCCTGCCAAGCCACTCACCATCCTGACTTGGAAATATATCGCTGCTCCTTCACTGTCACTGGGTCAAAGTCCTAGAACCCTTTGCTAACAGCATAGTGGGTAAACCTCCACCTGAGGACTGCAGCAATTCAAGAGGCGACTTCATCAGCTTCTCCAGGGAAGATGGAATGGAAAATAAATGGGGGCCTGGCCAATGACACTCACATCCCATGAATGAATAAACAAAGTCTTCCTCTGCCCACAGAGCTTGGTGTCATCAGCAAAATCAATACAAATTCAGCCAGCTTGTTCTGAACTATTTTAAATATTATAAATAGTAAGTGTATTTTTGGGAAATAATATTTAAGTTTGTTTATATTTTGAACATGAATTACAGCTAAGACAGTTACCAAGGTGCAAAGGTAATGTGTTACAGCAATTCAAATTTCCAGAAACAATTCATTTGCAATCAATGCTAGGGTAGTAGGACAGATACACACAATATAGGATAAATAGGCAAAGTCTTTTTCCTGGGGTGGGGAAGTCCAGAGCTAGAGGGCATAAGTTTAGGGTGAGACGGGAAAGATATAAAAGAGACCTAAGGGGCAACATTTTCACGCAGAGGGTGGTACGTGTATGGAATGAGCTGCCAGAGGAAGTGGTGGAGGCTGGTACAACATTTAAAAGGCATTTGGATGGGTATATGAATAAGAAGGGTTTGGAGGGATATGGGCCGGGTACTGGCAGGTGGGACTAGATTGGGTTGGGATATCTGGTCCGCATGGACAAGTTGAACCAAAGGGTCTGTTTCCGTGCTGTACATCTCTATGACTCTATGACTCTATTTCACAGAATCCCAATAGTGTAGAAAGAGGCCATTCAGCCCACATTGGCCCTCCAAAGAGCATCCCAGCTCCTCACACAATAACCCTGCAGTTACCATTGCTAGTCCACCTAGCCCACACACTATGGGCAATTTAGCACAGCCAATCCACCAAACCTTTGGACTGTGGGAGGAAACCAAGGAGAATATGCAAACTCCACACAGTCACCAGAGGTTGGAATAAAACCCAGGTCCCCAGTGCTGTGAGGCAACAGTGCTAACCACTGTGCCACCTCCTATTGAGTGTTCCAGCAACTAGGAGCACAGTTCTGACCCCAACATTACAAAAAGGGTATAGAGACGTGGGAGAAGGTTAAAAACAAGATTCACAAGAATAATCCCAGAACTGAAAGGTTATACTTATCAGGAAAGACTGAAATGACAGCGGCTCTTTTCCCTAAAGAATAAAGGCTGAGGGGCTTGACCTGATATTAAAAAAAACTCAAAGATTACAAGAGGGTTTTGATAGGATTGACATGCAAATTTTGGGGGGGGGGGGGGAAGATCAGAAAATGAGATAACGAGAGTTCAGAGACAGTATGTTCCTGTTAAGATGAAGGGCAAGGCTGGTAGGTTTGGGAATGCTGGATGACTAGAGAAATTGAGGTTTTGGTCAGGAATAAGAAAGAAGCATATGTCAGGTACAGACAACAGAGATCGAGTGAATCCTGAGAAGAGTATAAGAGCAGCAGGAGTATACTTTAAGAGGGAAATCAGGAGGGCAAAAAGGGGACATGAGATAGCTTTGACAAAAAGGATTAAGGAGAATCCAAAGGAATTCTACAAATACATTAAGGACAAAAGGGTAACTAGGGAGAGAATAGGGCCCCTTAAAGATCAGAAAGGAACTGCAGGAGATTGGGGAAATACTAAATGAGTATTCTGCATCAGTGTTTACTGTGGAGAAGGATATGGAAGATATAGGACATGGGGAAATAAATAGCGACATCTTGAAAAATGTCCATATTACAGAGGGTGGTGGTGCTGGACGGCTTAAAAAGTATAAAGGCAGATAAATCCCTGGGAAATGATCAGGTGCACCTTAGAATTCTGTGGGAAGCTAGGGAAGGGTTTGCTGGGTTCCTTGCTGAGATATTTGTATCATCGATAGCCATAGGTGAGGTGCTGGAAGACTGGAGTTAGCTAATGTGGTGCCACTGTTTAAGAAAGGTGGTAAGTAAAAGCCAAGGAACTATAGACCAGTGATGGGCAAGTTGTTGGAGGGAATCCTCAGGGACAGGATTTACATGTATTTGGAAAGGCAAGGAATGATTAGGGATCCTCAGCATGACTTTGTGCGTGGGAAATCGTGTCTCATGAACGTGATTGAGTTTTTTGAAGAAGTAACAAAGAGGATTGATGAGGGCAGATATGATGTGATGTACTGAATAGCTGCCAGCTACCAACTCTCTTTAGTTGCCACCTCAGTTGCCCTGGAGAAGGTAGTAACAAGCTATTCCTTGAACTGCAGTCATCTGTGTGGTGTAGGTACACCCACAGTGATTTTTTTTTTATTTCAAAAATATACTTTATTCATAAATGATTTGATGGTCTGTACATTGGATCATGCCATACATATGTCCATATTTACAAACACAGATTCGACTTTATTCTTGTCCTTTACAATCCTGTGCATTTTTCCAATCTTGTATATATACATATATTTGGCTGAGGCATCAGCAGAGCCCAAAAAAAAACGTCTGTCTGGGCCCCCTGTTCTTCTTTCGGCAGGCCGATCTTACACGGTGGTCTTTCCCCACCGCGCCTTGGCGGCAGCTGCCCCAAGCTTCAGCGCGTCCCTCAACACGTAGTCTTGGACCTTGGAATGTGCCAGTCTGCAACACTCGGTCGGGGTCAACTCCTTCAGCTGGAAGATCAACAGGTTTCGGACCGCCCAGAGAGCGTCCTTCACCGAGTTGATGATCCTCCAGGCGCAGTTAATGTTCGTCTCGGTGTGAGTCCCGGGGAACAGGCCGTAGAGCACGGAGTCCCGCGTCACGGCGCTGCTCGGGACGAACCTCGACAAGCACCACTGCATTCCTCTCCAGACTTCCTCTGCATAGGCACATTCCAGAAGGAGGTGTGTGACAGTCTCGTCCCCCCCGCAGCCACTTCGAGGGCAGCGTGCGGTGCGGCAGAGAGTCCGGGCGTGCATAAAGGATCTCACGGGCAGAGCCCTTCTCACCACCAGCCAAGCCACGTCTTGGTGCTTGTTGGAAAGTTCTGGCGATGAGGCATTCTGCCAAATGGCTTTGACAGTCTGCTCAGGGAACCGCTCGACAGGATCCGCCCTCTCCTTTTCCCGAAGGGTCTCAAGGACGCTACGTGCTGACCACTTCCTGATGGACTTGTGGTCAAAGGTGTTTTTCCTCATAAATTTCTCCACGAAGGACAGGTGATACGGAACGGTACACCCACAGTGATGTGAGGAAGGGAATTCCTGGATATTGGCTCAGTGACAGTGAAGGAACAGGAATATAGCTCTAAGTCAGATTGGAGGCACAACCAACTGGAGGCAACTTTGGCCACTGATGGACAACTCTTAGCAGTTGTTTTAGCACTCACACTGGCAGGAGCCTGGCACCAGCTCAATCTTTGGGCAGCCATGATGAAGAAAAGCAAAAACCATTCTTGACAAATTGTTTCCCTCATTGAATTTAAATGAACAGTGGGCTAGGCCTATCTCAGCCACTCAAGGCAAAAGAACAATGAGAAAACGTTGGGAGTTCCTGGGTTGCTGAGTTCCTGTAAAGTGATTCAATTCTGACAGGTTCCTGTTGTGTGTCAGGAGTTAATAAATACCACAGTTTACACAAACTCCTGTCAGAGGCAGCAGCTGCCAGTACACCGAGTGAATCCAGGGATGTGTGTTTATAGATCTTGAAATATTTTTAGCAGAACATTACATAACGTCATTCAATCATTCTGCATTTTAGAGAGCCAGGATTCTTTGCAGTTTCCCTCTTGGTCTACCTGGGTTCTCCCTTAAAGCTGTTCACTCTACAAAGCTTGTGTGGCACTTCAAGATGTAGCTCATCGTTATCTTAAAATGCTCGGAGGTGAAATGCAAAGACAGCTGGTTTTGTCAAATCTTTCTAAGCTTGTGTACAAATATAGCAGTCGGCTCACAGAACAGAGTGCTTTTCATTTCATATTTGACCATTATATTCAGACACTGAGGAGGGAAAGCCCAAAACAGACACTGAATCTGAGAAAGGAAAATATGACCCTTCATGATTTGTCACCTGACATTCTCCAGTTTCATTTGATCGGATACTGTTCTTTATTTCAAACGTGAGTAGTCAAAACTGTTTGAATTTTATTAACTCCTCTCTTCTTTTCAATTTATGTATCATCATATTTAACTCAGTCCACTCAGCCCATTGAACCTGCTCTGCCACTCAATAACATTAGGGCTGATCTTGTACCTCAGCTTTACCTTCTTGTATTAGCCTCATCATCTTTGATAACCATCTGTCGACCTCCATTTTAAAAGCATAAGCTGTGTCGTAGAGGAATGTCATCACAGAGTTCTCAATTCAAGTCCTACTCCAAGGCTTGATCACAAAAATCCAGCCTGATGCTGCAGTGCCGGACTGAGGGAATGTTGTAACTGTCGGAGGTAGATGAGACATTAAATCAAGCCCCAGTCTGCCTCTTTTGGTGCACGGAGAAGATTCCACGGTAATATTTTACATACTGGATTAGTGGTGCTGGAAGAGCACAGCAGTTCAGGCAGCATCCAACGAGCAGCGAAATCAATGTTTCAGGCAAAAGCCCTTCATCAGGAATAAAGGCAGTGAGCCTGAAGCATGGAGAGATAAGCTAGAGGAGGGTGGGGGCCACCCTCCTCTAGCGTATCTCTCCATGCTTCAGGCTCACTGCCTTTATTCCTGATGAAGGGCTTTTGCCCGAAACGTTGATTTTGCTGCTCGTTGGATGCTGCCTGAACTGCTGTGCTCTTCCAGCACCACTAATCCAGTATTTGATTTTCAGCATCTGCAGTCATTGTTTTTACCTAATATTTTACAGATGAGTCTGGCAGTTCTTCTTAGTGCCCTGCCAAATATTTATCCCTCATTCGACACCATGAAGAAAAGATTATCTGGTCCATATCACATTGTTTTTTGGGGAGCTTACTGTGTGTAAATTGGCTGCCATGTTTCTCACATTTTAACACTGATGACATTTCAAAAGTACTTCAATGGCTGTGAAGCACCTCAAAAATATCTGGTGGTCATGAAAGGCTCTATAGAAATGCATTTATCTCTTTATGTATTAAATGACTGAACCCTTTGAAGTAGACAGATCCAAAGGTTCACAAACGCCTGCATGAAGAAATATTTCCATATTACAGTTTGAAGTAATCAACCCCTTTTCCTGAGATTGTGACCTCTCACTCCCTCCCCCCTGACCCTTGTTCTATATACCCCAGCCAGGTGAAGCAGCTCCCATTATCTTACATGTGTGGTTCATTTAATTGAGATGCCTAAGTGAAGGCCCATGCAACAAGCTTGAAAAATGCAGAGGAGACAATGAGGTAAATTGAGAAGCAATCATTTGGTGAGAACGAGCTCATAGATTCGAGCGAGAAGAGAAACCAGGGAAGAGGAAGATCAAGGATGGGAAAAGATTCCAAAATCCCAATGAAGCGGAAGATGAGGCAGAGATAACAGTTGATACATGAAAGCTTTGTAACTTCACAGCACTAATGTTTTTTTTAAATTAATGTTAGTTTGTGAAGTGTGGCCAAAGCTCTCTTACATTGTTCTTAGATGTGGGCTTTATTTTATTTATGCCTCATTATCAGCCGCATGAGGAAAGAGAATTGTTTTCCATATTTTCTTCCTTTTAAGGTTCCTCTCTGCATTTTATTCTCTAAATAAACAAACTTGGATGAGGGTCACTGGCCAAGATTAAAAATGATGGGAATGTTGGAAAAGGTTGAGAGCTGTGGGTTAGGTCACTGTCCTTTCACCCCTGAGGCCTGCATTTAAATCAATACCAGGCTGACGGGGTCAAAATGCATCACTTGGCTGTTGGCTACAAGGGTCCTACGATACACAAATGTGGACAGTCTCCATCTAAGAACAGGTGTGAGTTTACAGCACAAATAATCATTCAATAAGGAGGAAGACTGCTGTGGGAGACAGATTGCTTGATAGGGGAGCACACCTTTCAGCATAAGTGGAGTGATAGTGTGTCCTATTGATTCAGGTTAAAAGCAGTGTGAGCCTCAAAGTAATGTATACCTGATTGAGGAGTACATGATGCCAACACTAAGTGTCTACCCACAATGCTGAACACTGCCCCCTCTTTCTCCCGAGAACAAATTTCACCAAAAATAACAATAAAAAAAAATTACTTGTTCTTGGAGAATGGGATTTATTATCCATCTTGAGTTGCCCCAAGGACTTGAATAGTGTGGAACTGGTCTCACATGTGTGCTCAAACTGGTTAGAGGTTGGCTAAAGGACACGAGTGAATGAATTAGGTTTTCATGAGAATCTAGAAACTTCCATAGTCTTTTTTTTTTGCTCATTATGTCAGACCACAAATTAATAGATAATCGATTTCGAAGCCACAGGGAGGGGCCAAGGTAGAACTCTGAACCTTGACCTCTCGGTCACTGTGGCCACAAGATGACTCTACCCAAACTGAAAATGGAGAAGAACATTTAAGGATGTGTTGTTACCGCACTTCACTGTTTCAGATAAGCTAGTTTTGAGGAAACTGGCAAACTGTGCCCAAAAGGCCAACCAAGAAAACATGTGACACCATGTGATAGAGTTGATGCCTCAGACAAAGTCCCAATTAAAAGTCTCACATTGCTACTGATGAGATTAAGCAAACAAGCTGCCCATTCAAACAAATCAACCCCTCCCAAAAAGAAAGTAACAGACATTTAACGACTATTCTGGTTTCTAGTGTTGGCTGTTGTGACTGTTACCTGAACATCACTTTTAAAAACAGAAATCTGCTGAGCACCAGTTTCTGGTTGGCATCAGTCCAAAGGGAGCATTTTCTGCCCGTGGCAATTTGTCTTCTCACTCTGATGTGCATCCTTGGAAGCGCTGACAAATGTGGGAGACAGTGGTTCACTGCTGCCGACATTGCCAAGATTATCTGAGTGCTGCATTTCACGATTGGAGCACTTTCCGGGCTGTTTTAGCTGCCTCAAAGTTCAAATGAACACCGTTCTCCAATCAAAGATGCTCTGCCTCCCATACAACTGAGCAACATAGTGTATGAATTTCAGTGTTAGTCTGATGCCGGTAATGTGGGCTGTACGAATTGGCTGATTGAATCAATCAGCGTGTTGCTGTGGTTGGTAACAATAGGCAGAGAATAGATGGTACTCAAACAGCCCACTGTAGTAGAAGCCAAAACATCTACTGTTTAGATATGATTCTGTCACTGAGGGGCACTTACTGACCAGTACCGAGTACGCTAATAGCTAGACAAATAACCAACTGAAGATAAATCAGTCAAGCTTGTAATGCTGCCCATTTAATTTTGGTAGAAACTATATATATTCATACGCAGGAACCCATTGTCGACAAAATAAGGAATATGTTCAAGCTTTGTGCCATCTTTTAAATACTCAGACATTTGGGGAACCTATAGTTCTCTGTTGCTTTCTCTATGGCAGTGCCTCGTCCAATTAACCAACATCTTACTCTCCTGTGTATAAATTTCTGTTATGGTTTGAAATTTGGCATTCTTGCAGTTGTCCTGATGAGTGCAAAAGAAAAACTTCAGAAATATAGTCTCTTTTCAGCCATAAAAATATTGTACAGTTTTTTGTTAACATTACAATGTATTCTCGACATTTAAAAACAGGGAGCCAGGCTATTCTGATGGTGGCCATTGACTTTTACTGACTTGTGCACCTGCTCCATTTAAGCTGATGTTCAGTAATCTCACTTGCACGAAGCATGGTTTTGCATTTTGTTTTCTCCATTGAACTGCAACTACCCACCCTGTTCATCTACCAACATCCTCCTCTAGACTTTCACAATCTCCGGCATAATCTACCACCACAGCAATTTGGTTCTATCAATAAATTCCAAAATTGTTTCCAATTTTGGTTTCTAATTCTAGCCCTTTGGTGAATCTGATAAATAAGAGGAGTTCCAACAGAGACCCTTGTGGGACACCACTCAACGCATCTTTCCAGTTCAATATACCATTTCTATGCCAACCCTTTCCTTTTTAGCCTCCAACCAGTGTGACCATATACTCTTTAATTCCTGGTAGCTGAGTAAATGGCAAGGACTTGAGAAAATAAACGCATACACTCTTCCAATTCCATAATCTTTGAGTCCTCCATTTTATTTTATTCTTTCCCTTTTCTCCTCTCATTGTATCATTTTGTTTCCCTCTCCCAATTTTCAGTCTTGGCTCTTATTGCCCAAGGGATTATCCAGTTAGAAGTTAGGAGAGAATAAATGGCTTCAAGTTTCTTCAGTAGCACCTTCCAAACCCGAAACTACCATCTGGAAGGATAACAACAACGGGTGCATGAAGTCACTACCATATAAGTCACTCACCCATCCTAACTTAGAAATATATCACTGCTCCTGCAGTGGACTGCACCAAATGCATTGCAGCTCCTGCAGTGGACTGCACCAAATGCATTGCAGCAGTTCAAATGGTAGCTCACCACCACCTTCTCAGGAGCAAGTAGGAATAGGCCACAAATGCTAGTCTAGCCAGCAGCTCTCACATATGATGAAAGGATTTTTTAAAAAAAGCCCGACATAGAAATCACAGCAAAATTGCAACCTCATGATCGATTGAATCTGCATCACTCTCTGACCCCTACACTCCAACAGCTGTGTATGTATTCCAGTTCCTGTAATGCAGCAGTGATGTTTTGCAGGTTTGCAAGTTTAATATCAGTTTGATTTAATTCCGTCCATTGTTTCCCTGTTGAACATGCTTGTTTGTTTTTCTTACAACATGATTGTTACTTGTTTACATGTTGTCAAATTCATTGCAGTGTATATATGGATTTTTCAATGTAAGTCACATTGTAATTCAACCTTGACACTACAACCAGGTTTCTGAAATAAATGCTATCACTAATATGTACTTAAACAGCCCACTTAAGCAATCAGGCCTCACATTATGTGGTGTACTGGTTCCCAGCCCCAGGTTGATTAAAATCTTACAGACTTTTCTTTAGCCATATTTCAGTCACTTTTTGTCTTTTCACAGGTAACTTTGTGGGTCATTTTCTCACACCTCATTTGTATGTTCCAGGCTTGGCAACTCTCCCATTTTGCCCATTCAGACTCATTTTTGCAGAACATGACTGCACTTCTAAAAGTGGACTTGTTGGGCCGAAGGGCCTGTTTCCATACTGTAGGGAATCTAATCTAATCTAAATGTTGATCTGCCTCCCTGACAGTTCAAAAATAGTACCTCAAAGGAGCCAACAGTCCCAATGCAGCATTGAATACTCCAGGAGTTACATTTTGACCAAGCCCATTGAGCATGTACTGCGCATTTCATGGCTTTTGAGAACATGATACAGAACACAAAGGTCAAGAATATAAACCGTAAATTCAAACAAAACCACTGTTCGCATTTGTGCAGCAGGAAGAACACCTTCAGCACAAATTAGCCAAGCTGAGTTAAGGGATCGGAGATGTTGATTTTTTTTTGCCTGAACTGTCTGCCACCCAGTTCTGCTTTAGCTGCATGTTAAAAGGGAGCAATGCAAAGTGAACACAAAACAGTTCAGGACACTGAATGTCTTTGACAGAAACAGCCATTGCTGCCTCCTGACAAACCCCAGCGAACTGGTTATGTTGTTATCGAGAAAAAGCACTGTGGTCATTGTCTAATTCACCCACCTACACAAAAGCAAGATGATACTGAGCAGCTGGCTGCAATTGCTTTGGTATCTTAGGTGATTGTTCTGCTACAATTAAGCCTCAAATTCTTCCTCTTCTGATTGAAACATTTAATCCTGCACATGTGTGAAACTAAAAAGAGCTTTTCCACCGACCGAGACAATCCAAATTGAATGATAGCCGTCGGTTCCTTGGAAACTCAGCTCACTGAGTGTAATTAATGTGAGCTAACGCTCAACATATTTGCCACATGCACAGACTGGGCACGATGCCAGGCTGAACCTAAAACAGGCAACTGTTCAGGGGTACTTTAAGCTGTGTGTACCACAGTAACTCATTCTCCCTCCATCTCACAGCGAGCACCTGTCAGACAGGAAAGCTAACAGCCAAACGTTTACTCTGTAACATTTATTCCTTGTACAGATAATTGCAAGAGTCTAAGCTCAAATGATTTTACGCTCATGAATTAAAAAGATGGGTTGTAATTGAGAAGTTCTTTTAGTTCTTTTAGTCGCAAGCACACTAATTGTAGACATTTTAAAAGCCGTTAAATTGAACATTTTTGTAATTCACTGAGCAATTGACTATTTCTCCCACAGAGATTGGCTCTGTATATATTTTTAAAAGTCACTTTTAAAGATTAAAAAGTGAGTCACAGGTGATGAATTATTAAAAGTTGGCTAACCCATTTTCAGCTGTAATCACTAGGTTACCATTTTTAAATACATCAAAAAATATTCTTGAAAGCCAAACTCGACTTACAGAAAAACGTCCTTCTAAAACATTGAAACATGCGCAAAGAATTCTGGAGGAACTCAGCAGGTTTGGTAGCATCTGTGGAGAGAGAAACACAGTTATTGTTTTGAGTCTGGCAGGACTCTTCTTCAGGTCTTTCTTTGTTCACAGGTGCAGCCAGACCTGCTGAGTTTTTCCAGCATTCTCGGTGTTTGTTTCAGATTTCTAGCATCAACCGGATTGTGCCTTTATTCTAAAAGTTGACTGAGCCAGTTTGAGTTAGATTTTGCTTTGCATTAATTTCCTGAGCCTAGGGGAGAGCCATTATAATGAGCTGCAATGTGTTCCAGCGTGATAGATGACCATAAACAACAAGGAGAATCGAAATGAAATGATGTATTTGTCAAACTTGCACCCGAGTTGACTCCATGTTTTATGCCGCTGGTATCTGTTTTACCGAGCAGCTTTACCCTGCCCCTGCTTTAAGACGGGTCCTCACCACTGCTGCTCCTGTTGTATGAGCTCTCTGGTAGACTTGCTGCCTCTTTCCAGGTAGGGTCTACAGAATCTGTTTGGTCTAGTGTGCTCGAGGAAAACCACTTGGTCGTCTAACAAGGAGAGGCTCTTGTCTTTAACACGTTGTAGTTTATTGTATGATAGCAACTGGAAACAAGTTACACTGATGTGATCAACGTAGTTACACAGACTATGAGGAAGACCCAGACAGCAGATCTCACTTCTCAATCCTGACCTGTTCTCCCACCAACTCAATATGACATCCTCACAGTGGCTGGTGCTTCAGACGCTCCCCAGAGTTAACTTTTTCTGACCCTGACACCATTTCACAATAACTCCAACCAGAGTCCATCTTCCCCACACTGCTTGTTTCCCTTTTTGGGGAGTCCAAAACAATTGGGATGCCATTTACAAAGAAGGGGTCTCCCATTTAAAATATAGAGAGAAGAATTTTTCTTTTCAGTGTCATTAGTCTGTGGAATCCTCTTCTCCAGGGTGCAGTGGAAGCCGGATCCTTGAATATTTTAAGACAAAGGTAAATAGAATCATGACCGTAAAGGCAGTCAAAAGGTATGGCGACTGGCAGGAAAGTGGAGTTGAGGCCACAGTCAGATCAACTATGATTTTATTGAATGGCAGTTCAGGAACAAGGGGCTGAATGGCCTGCTTCTACTGCTTATTCTTGGTTCTTAATACCTTCAGAGGGGAAAAGCTCTGAATGGTGACGAATTAAGAGAAATTTCATGGCTATCACACACCAGGACAGGAAATCTCTGAAACATTAACCATTGCAAGTGCATTTATCAGGATAGAAGATTGAGGAACATTTGGAATGCTATATAGCAGAGACAGTATCTCAAGAAACCAGTCAGTGAAAGGCTGATTGGGTCTGATTTGCAACTGTAGATTTTGCAGCACTTTCCAAACTGCCAACCTCCCTCAGCACACACCACTGAGTGCCCTCAGGCTGTGTTTACTGAAAGCAAATGGGGCTCTGCGTTCTTAAGGGGTCAGACCGCTTAACAAAGCTTACCCCTCCCCAACCTTCAAAGCAGATTGGGCATGACATGGGAGAATGCAAAAAAGTTGAATTTGGTGAAGTTTCATAAATGACTACATAGGGGAGCCACACATAGATATAAAGGTCAGTGGCAGTTGAAAGAAGCAGAATTCAGTGTTATTAAAAAATGAGTTGGGGTGAAGAGGATTCAGCATTACAGATGTCCCTGGAGTACTGTGCTCTTTCCTGACAGTGCCATCAAGCTTCAGCCAATCAATGCGATCATGGCTGATCTTTGATCTCAGTTACCCTTTCCTGCACTACCTCTTGATTCCTGTAGTGTGTAAAAATGTATCACTGTCTGTGTTCAATAGACTCAACCACAGGGCAGCTGCAACTCTCAGAACTGAAACATTTCAAAGACACACAAATTTGAGTGAAGAAAACAAAACCCCACGTACAAAGTATAAACCATACTACTAATGTCCTTCATATGTCCAGCGTTCACCTAGGAGTGCTTCCTGACTCATAAACTGCCAAGGCCAAAACGAATCCACCCACCTAAAGTACATGAACATGTTTCTGCACCCACTGGTTTCACTTTAGGTGCTTCCACTGAATTTGATGGAAAGAGATTCATGTGGGTTAGAAACCCAGCAGCAGGACCCCTGCGGTTCTCCCACTCCCAAACTGAGCGTTGCACCCACACTGCGGGCTACATTCCAGCCCACCTGAGTTTTACTGCGCCACATCTTAAACCCTGGGGCTCCTTCGCTTCTTCCCCTCTCCTTAGAAGAGACAGCTGCCCAGAGCAACCCTGCGACACCCATTCACAGGAGCCGGTAGGAGCACTAACTGCACAACCATCCACTTCCAATCTTTCTTACGCGGAATTTTGTCCAGCCTTTTTACAGTTAGCTGACACCTCCTCAAGTACTATCGCTGGAGGTCCATCTCCAGGACATGTGACAGGGAGGTACAGTTCTACACGTCAGTTTTTTTTATTTTCGTGACTGAATGCTTCACCTTCATTCCAGGAAGGAGAACATAAATATTTTTAAGACTGCAAACTTTGAATCTGGCAGTCAGAACCCAAACAGAGAATACAACCTACTGTAAATATACAAGCTTTCTTTCAAGCGATATATATGGAACATTCAGTCACAGAAAAAACAACAACTATTTTTAGTTGGAGATTAGTTTTCTTGGAAGTATGAGACCTATCAGATACTCAGGTTAATATGGTTCACTAGACAGGTTTTTAGGACAAAGGGATTGTCCTATCAGGACAGACTGAGTAGACCAGGCCTATATTCCCTAAAGTTTAGAAGAAATAGTTTTTTTGTCCCCCAGGGATCTGAGTATCAATGCCTAGGCCAATATTTATTGACCATTTATTGACCAGGGCAGCACAGGTGGCTCAGTGGTTAGCACTGCTACCTCACAGGGATCCAAGTTTGATTCCAGCCTCGGGTGACTGTCTGTGTGGAGTTTACACATTCTCCTCGTGTCTGCGTGGGTTTCCTCCAGGTGCTCCGGTTGCCTCCCACAGTCCAAAGACGTGCAGTTTAGGTGAACTGGCCATGCTAAATTGCCCATAGTGTCCAGGGATATGCAGGCTAGGTGGGTTTGCCATGAGAAATGCAGGGTTACAGGGAAAGGGTAGGGGTGTGAATCCTGGTGGGATGCTCTTCAGAGGGTCAGTGTGGACTTGATAGGCAGAATAGCCTGCTTCCATACTGTAAGGATTCAATGATTCTACCCCCAGTTGCCCTGAAGAGGGTGAAAGTGAGCTGCCTTCATACCTTGTTGCAGCACACTGGTTGAAAACCACTGCACTAGAAGATCCCTTCTGGGGAGATGCACTACAGAGAGGGCCTTGTCTCCGGGAAGGGACACTCTATGGCATGCCCGGTAAAGAGTATAGGGTACAAATGGCTTGAATAGTGTTCACAGAGCAAACTGATGTGGGCTTCATGTAGCCGTATCATGCTGTCAGGAGTCAGTTTTACTTCATTGCTGAAAAGCAGCCTACACCCATGGCACACCTCAGCAGTCACAGCAGTCTGCTGTCAAAGAGCCAATAATGCTGTGAACCAGGCCTTGTTTCACTGAGGTCATTCAATGAATATTGTTTCAATGGCAAAGGGCCAGGCTTCCTGAGAACAGGGCCTACAAGGCCTGTTGCCCATGACAACTATGTTATCTGCCTTCAGAATCAGCTCTAAGTTTGCAAGCGAGAGCCCTGAATCAGAGGTGTCTTCCTTTCATGCGTTTGGAGTCTATATGACTCTCTCATAGTTCTGCCCTGGTTTCTAACCTGTTCAAACAACGCCATTGGTTTCCACACTGATTGTTGGCCTCTTCCCCAGAAGCTCTGGTCAGTTCATGCGCAGGAAGCTGAAATGTTTCAGAATGAAAATATTCAAAAACAGCTTGTGCCTCATCTGCCCCTTTTCTTGGTGAACGAACATGGTGAGGCCTACACAAACAGACAAACAAGTAGCTTTTATAGTTCAGGCCCAGCCTATGCACACACCACCTCCACCCAATCGGCAATAAAGTAGGCCCTGTGTCCGACTGCTCGCTTCTTGCCACGGAAAAATATGGAACCACGCCTGGCCAAGAGAGGAAACAGAAAGAACATTCATCGCCGTCAGGGCAGAAGCAGAAGTGCGCAAAGCCAAAAATAACAGCCTGAGCCATCACTGGCATTCCTTGTATAAAATGGTTCACCTTGAAGTATGCTGGGATGAAAATGGGCAGTGTGAAAGAATGCCATATGAAGCTGGATTGCTCAAAGAGGCCACTGTTTAAAGCACTCGAGCAGGATTTGTTAAGCCCGAACAGTTACGTGTGACAAGGTTATTTCTCCTTTTAAGCTACTTAAGAAAAACTGTAAATAAAAAGAAATGTATTCATGTCCTATCCTGGTCCATCTCTCTCATTAACAGAAACATTGGCATAGTGGTAATGTTACAAGACTAATAATCCAGAGACATGCATTCAGACTGTAGTGAGCCATTTAAATGTACCTCATGAAATAAACTTAGAACGAAAAGATACTGTCTATAACGGTCTTACACCAGGAGTTAAAGCACAAAAATCTGCATTGACGCTCCAGTGCAGGTACTATGGGCATGCTTTTGGATAAGATGTTAAACTGAGACCCCCTGTCTGCCCTCTCAAATGGCTGTAAAAAGATCCCGTGACACTGTTACAAAAAAAACCTAGAGAGTTTTCACCGGTGTCCGGGCCAATATTAATCCCTCAATCACAAAAACAGATGACCTGGCCATTATCACATTGCTGTTTGTGGGAGCTTTTTGTGCATAAATTAGCCACTGTGTTTTCTCCATGAAGTGACTACACTTCAGAAGATACTTAATCGGCTGTATATTGCTTTGGGATGTCTAGTGGAAAGGTGCTATATAAATGCAAGTCCCTCTTTTTAATTCACTGCAGGATAGAACTAGCTCCTGTCCAAGTTTTGTTTTATTCCAATGGAAATCCAGGCTAATGCTCACTTAACACGGTATGGTCCAGTCCTGATATCAGCTTTTTGTCGGGCCTCCCTCATTCTATATTTATAAAGTGGGGTCTCCTGGCAGAAATGTCGTGAAGTTAGGGATATTGCTGTCAGCAGGGATATTGCTGTCAGCAGCAATATCCCAAGGTACGGTGGCTCAGTGGTTAGCACTGCAGCCTCACAGCACTAGGGTCCCAGGTTCGATTCCAGCCTCGGGTGACTGACTGTGTGGAGTTTGCACTTTCTCCCCGTGTCTGCGTGGGTTTCCTCTGGGTGCTCCAGTTTCCTCCCACAGTCCAAAGATGTGCAGGTCAGGTGAATTGGCCATGCTAAGTTGCCCGTAGAGTTAGGTACATTAGTCAGAGGGAAATGGGTCTGGGTGGGTTACTCTTCGGAGGGTCGGTGTGGACTGGTTGGGCCAAAGGGCCTGTTTCCACACTGTAGAGAATCTAATCAAATCCAGGACTTGTGACTGGCAGCATGGTTCGAGCCAAAACTACAGATAGGGTGACTTGGAGCCTCTGACAGTAGATGGAGAAGCCGGAAGTGGAAATGGAGCAGGGAGAGAGCTCCTGAAGACCTAGTCCAACAGTCTGGACAGTATCCCCAAGTTGAGAAGCCCCATGGACATAATGATTCCTTTTGTGCATGAGTACTTATAGAAAACCTTGGTTAGACCTTGCTTGGAGTATTGGGAGCAGAACTAGGCACCAAACTTTAAGAAGGATATATTGGCCTTGGAGGGAGTACAAGGTAGGTTTACAAGTATATTACCTGGACTTCACAGATTAAGTTGAGGAGCGATTGTACAAATTAGGGCTGTTTTGTCTAGAATTTAGAAGGTTAAGGGGTGATCTGATTGAAGTCTTCAAGATATTAACAGGAAATGACAGGGTAGATTAAGATAAACTATTTCCTCTGGTTGGGGATTCTAGAACTAAGGGACATAGTCTGAGAATTAGGGCCAGACCATTCAGGAGAGATGTTAGCAAGCACTTCTACACACAGAGGGTGGTAGAGGTTTGGAACTCTCTTCCACCAACAGCAGTTGATGCTAGATTAGTTGTTAATTTTAAATCTGAGATAGATAAATTTTTGTTAAGCAAAAGTATTAAGGGGCGTGGGCCAAAGACAGGTATGTGGAGTTCGGCCACAGATCAGCCATGATCTCAGTGAATGACAGAACAGACTCAAAGGGCTGAATGGCCTACTCCTGTTCCTCTGTAAACTGATTGATATAGTCATAGAGTCAGAGATGTACAGCATGGAAACAGACTCTTCGGTCCAACCCGTCCATGCCGACCAGATATCTCAACCCAATCTAGTCCCACCTGCCAGCACCCGGCCCATATCCCTCCAAACCCTTCCTATTCATACACCCATCCAAATACCTCTTAAATGTTGTCATTGTACCAGCCTCCGTCACTTCCTCTGGCAGCTCATTCCATACCTGTACCACCCTCTGTGTGAAAAAGTTGCCCCGTAGGTCTCTTTTATATCTTTCCTCTCTCACCCTAAACCTATACCCTCTAGTTCTGGACTCCCCAACCCCAGGGAAAAGACTTTGCCTATATACCCTATCCATGTCCCTCATATGGTCAAGGAAAACTAGCAATAGGAGCTCCATCAACAGAACTTTGTTAACTGGCCATTGTAAACAGTCTGTTCCTCTAAGTTTCTCCATCAATGGTTATAAAATTCTGATACCAGTGGAACAAAGTACCTGATGCTTTCTGGTAATGACAAATCACAAGGTAGCCATCCAGAAAAGCTACAATGACCATTTGTTTCCAAGATAGTTCATCAACAATCATTCTTCCCAAAGACAGTCCCACAATGGAACAAGCTGCCAAAGGAAATAGTCACAGCCCCACTGCTTGAAATCTTCAGAACCCATGTTTAGATTATTTCCAGTTATGCATTTTAATTATCATGAGCATCATCTCAGCAGGTCCTGTCTGGTTTAGCCAGTACTCGCCATATAAATGTTGGCGGAATATGGATATCAGTCTGTGACGTCAACATGGTGAAAGCATCTGACTAGAGATATGATGGAGGATTTTTAAGACTTTCCCAATCTTCCAATGAACACAAAGCTTCTCAGTCCACAGCCAGGCCTATTCCTTGGGCCTGGGAAAAGCTGTCCAGCAACAAATCACCTCAATTGAATACTGGGGCAGTGATATTAGGATTTTCTTTTCACATGGAGAGCTGACAGACATCATCGAGGCGATTAACTTGAATCTTTGTACAAATATCATGAGAATTTAAAGGCATTTCTCCAAAACGAACGGAAGTTTTAGATGTAGGAGAGGTGGGGTGGGGGGTGGGAGAGAGAGAGAGAGAGAGAGAATAGTATCCTATGTCAATTGGGAAAAAGAAAATCAAAAACTTTGAAAAGAAAACCTCAAATTTCCTGTCCCTGATACAAGTCTGCCATTTTGGTTCTCTTTCCCTTCAGAGGGATTTCAGTGATGTCACTTTAGGCTGTTCTGCTGAACAATTGTGTACCACAACTCCATTTTCCTGCCTTTGCTGCATATTCTGTGACACCCTTACTCAACAAATATCTGTCAATAACAGCTTTGAAAGCACCAATTGAAACCTCCCATTCTGACCTCTTGAGCATCCCTCAATTTCCATTGTTCAAGCACTGGTGACTGTGCCTTCAGCTGCTGAGCACCTGAAGTTCTGGAATTCCTTCCATACACCTCTCCAACTCTATCCTTCTTTAAAAGACTCAGCTGTCTTAATGCCTTTTTTCCATGGCTCGGTGCCATCCATTCTTTGATAGAGCTCAATTCAATTCAATTCAATTAGCTTTATTGTCACATGTACTCAAATGAGTACAGTGAAAAGGTTACAGTTGATACATAACAGCGCCATACCTGCGAAATATCATGGGACATTTCACTGTATTAGAGGTGCAACCTAAATGGAAGTTGTTGTTGTGCCCTCTCTCCATCATGTTGTCATGTTGGCAGAGTGCAGTGAGGGAAGGCAGCAGTATCCCAGCATCCGTGGCACAGGGGGAAAACTCAACTGTGGCTCATTTGCAGTCCGAAGCTCAGAGTGTCAGGATTGCCAGCCCATGCAAAACATCCGAGAGAAAAGCCTGCAAACAAGACACTGGCTTACCAACTGACATAGCAATGAGAACACTAGTGTCCACAGGAGGTGAAGGTTAAGCCTGTCAGAGCAGCTCCGAATGGGAAATATGCTTTGAATGGCCACAAATCTGTATGTAACAATCAGTGACTGTGACAGGCCCAACTTATGCTTTCCTATGTGCTAATCTGAGATTTGATGTTGACTCTGGCATCTGTAACCTTCCACTTTGTTAACTATTGAGGGACACAATTTGCAGTAGTGCTGTGGACAGATTTAGATTTACATTGAGATTTTATTGTCATGTGTACTCAAGTACAAGGTACTGGAGTACAGTGAAAAGTGCACAATGTCGCCACACAGTGCCATCTGAGGTACAAAGCACTGAGGTACAAAATCTTAGTTACAGAAGTAGAAAAGTAAAGAAATAAGTTAAAAAGTTCAGCACTACAGTTTTCTTAGTATAAAAATAGAAAAATAAAGAAATAAAGTTAAAAAGTCAAACATTACAGTCCTTTCTTAAGCCATGGGCCTGCATACACACCAAGAAGACTGTGTCAGTTTACTGCCAATGTCTATCTGCATTAGGTAAGTAACTGGTCCAAAAAAGTGCAGGAGAGTGGCTTTGATGTGAGGATGCCACCCAACATCAGCATGGGGTTTTATGGCAAGTCCCACTCATGGCCATTGCATTTATTGAGAGAAGACTTTCTGACTGAAATCAAAAATTGGAAAGTGGCTAAAACCCTAGGTGAGTGTTTCACATACTTTTTTTGAAGGCAAAATCCTAGTACACAACAAATCAGACCGGTGTCAAAGCCAGAATGGTTCACCCATGGTTTGATTGAAGGCTGGAGATTCTACTACTCCAAAGCACTGATCACGGACAAAGAGACTGCCCGATTTGTGCTGCTTCAAGGAATGACAGTAACTGGCACAATTAGTGCCCATGGTGCATCAAAATGGTATCTGCAGTGCATACATTAACACACACACATACACACATACAAACTTGTGGGATGAATTATGCCGAACGCCATATTAGTTCGCAGCAAATGTCTGCTGTAATATAGAGAGCAACAGATTGTGGCACCAATCAGCAAAGCTGGTATGCTGCCTGCATTGCAATGAATGGACAAAGTCTGAAATGGGCACTATGCCCACTTTCAAAAGCTAACCAATTTAGCTCTCAGGCAGTTGTCAGTCCTCAAGGACAAACAGCACCACCTACTGGCCTGACTATATGACAGGCAGCAGAAACTCAAACCTGGGAGAAATGATTTGGAGATGCCTAGAAGGGTTGATGCCTGAAACGTCGATTCTCCTGCTCCTTGGATGCTGCCTGACCTGCTGCGCTTTTCCAGCAACACATTTTCAGCTTGGATTGGGGTGTACAAAGTTAAAAATTGCACAACACCAGGTTATAGTCCAACAGGTTTAATTGGAAGTACTAGCTTTCGGAGTGCTGTCCCTTCACCATCTGATGAAGGAGCAACGCTCTGAAAGCTAGTGCTCCCAGTTAAACCTGTTGGACTATAACCTGGTATTGTGTGATTTTTAACTAGGAGAGAAAGAAAGGCATGACACTCAATTGCTCACTCTCTCAAAGTATTCTTCCTCTGGCATTTGTCTGGCTTCCATAACTGGTGACCATGTCTTCAGTTGTCTGGCCCCTGAAGCTTTAGAATTCCCTCCCTAAAAAACTCCACCTTTCCTCATTTAAAACACTCCATAAGAACTACCTCTTTTGTCCTAAAACCTCTTACTGTGACTTGGTGTTAAATTTTGTTTTAATCATGATCTTGTGAAGTGCCACACATCATCTTGTACATGCCCAGAAGCCAATTTAACTCCCTCAGTGGATTTAACCCCTCCCCCCCACGCCCAGCCAAAGCTGAGCTGAGATATCCACAGTGATATGCACATGTCTTTTGCAGATCATTATAAAAATGTGCCTGTATTTGACTGGATCTATCAAAGCTTCTGAAGTTGCTGCAGCAGGAAATCTGGGGGCAGCCTTGGCAGAAATGTTCTATGTCCCAGCATCTACAGTTTCACTGTAAAGCTGGCCTCATTCCAGAGTGAAACTGGCCCTCAGCATTTCAGGATGGAATGGGAAAAGAGCTAAGAAGGAACAAGGTGCTCAGTGTCACAAGTTTTCACAAACTCAGACACACCCTTCCTCACTTTCACAATTATGCTCACTCACTCACACACTCTCAAAGCTGTAGTCACAATCATGGGGAAACTCTCTCAGCCGTAACAATTCCATCTCTCACATTTAAGCATTACTGGGCCATGTATCCAGCTCAGTCACATGCTGTTGTTGTGGGAATAATGACGGCAGCAAAAGACCTCAGGACTGCAGACAAAATGCTCCCTTCCTGAGCAAGGCGTGACGTTGGTGAAATTATGTCAAAACCAGTCTTTTACTATTTTGGTGCAAACTATAAGCAGACTCAGAGAAACAGAGAGATATTCTTGAATCGAAAACAATTACGAATGTTGCTGAAAACTCCCTTCTTAGGCTAGTCGTCGCCCTTTAATTGTCTGTGTGGCTTTGTGCTACCAGATGGCAGGATGTGCAAAGCAGTCAGGAGCAGAACTTAGATTGTATTTAATGGGCCTATTCCTGCTTCAGCTCAATGTCAAGTCTGATATGACACAACAACCGGTATGTGTGACATTTAAAGTACGAGCTTGGAGCCAGGACCTGGAGTAGTTAAAGTTCAGTGTGGCCAGGGGGACAAGGTAGGTGGGAGCAAATTGGCGTCCCACACCAAGATGGTAAGGAGCATTGGGCAAGGTGTAGGGCAGTGGATTTGCTAGGTTTTTTTTGCGTCCCCTCTATGTTCAGGGGTCGTGCTACTTTAACCCTACTGAATTGAGAAGGTCCTTGGCGCAAACTTACATGGCCATTTTGCTGGTGGTACTCCTCTGTTTAACCCCCCCCCCCCCGCCATGGGCATTTAGAGTCATAGAGATGTATAGCATCGAAACAGACCCTTCGGTCCAACCCATCCATACCGACCAGATATCCCAACCCAATCTAGTCCCACCTGCCAGCACCCGGCCCATATCCATCCAAACCCTTCCTATTCATATACCCATCCAAATGCCTCTTAAATGTTGCAATTGTACCAGCCTCCACTACTTCCTCTGGCAGCTCATTCCATACACGTACCACCCTCTATGTGAAAAAGTTGCCCCGTGGGTCTCTTTATATCTTTCCCCTCTCACCCTAAATCTATGCCCTCTAGTTCTGGACTCCCTACCCCAGGGAAAAGACTTTGCCTATTTACCCTATCCATGCCCCTCATAATTTTGTAAACCTCTATAAGGTCACCCCTCAGCCTCTGACGCTCCAGGGAAAATAGCCCCAGCCTGTTCAGCCTCTCCCTATAGTTCAAATCCTCCAACTCTGGCAACATCCTTATAATTCTTTTCTTAACCCTTTCAAGTTTAACAACATTTGTGAAGGAAATTCAGGCAGGAAGGCTAGGAGTGTCCCTTCCTTCATGCCCCCAGCCCAACATTGGTTCCCTAGCAACGCTGGGCCTGTGTCTACTGCTGGTTCAAGCCAGGGTTCTCAATCAGGAAAGATGCCGTGGACCCTAGGGGAGCTCAGTGGGATTAATGTGGCAGAGTTCCACAAACCATCTCAGTACCTCACAGCCCTTGGCTAACAGCCAGGCATCAACTGTTTCTGGCTGAAGCTCCATTTGGCTCAGTGGGTACCACTCTCCCCTCCAAGGCAACGGGTCATGGGTTCAAATCCCACTTGAAAGACTTGAGCACCGAGATTCAGTCTGGCAGCTCAATGAGGGAGTGTGGTGGTATTTGAGGTGCCTTTTAATTGACAGTATTTAATTGGCTGTAAAGTGCAGGGGAGGTCCTGAGGATGGGCAAGGCGTTATCTGAGGCCAGATGAAGGGCAGTTTAAAAGCAAGAGGTGGTGGGGGTGTTGAAAGGTCTCAACACATGGAGTGTAGTTTGGGCATTGGGGAGTGGGTGTACTGCGTCTCCAACCAGGAGGAAGTTCAGGTGTGTACTCATTATGGTTTCCCAAAGTGAACGCCTGTGTTTTTGCAGCGGAGGCTTTGCACTGGGAACCAGGAAACCAGCCAAAGAACCAGGTATCGAGGAATAGTTGGGCTGTGGTGCCATGAGTTCCCGCAGAGAGTGAAATGCCATATTACAGCCCCAAAGCCAGATCAAAGGAAACCACAAGCAGAGGAGTAAATCTGAGGGAGTCAAATAAAGACTATATTCCAGATATGAGTAAGCTAAGTTTAAGCAGAGGAAATGCGTTGCTTTGAAACCTCAGAACAGTATTCAGTGATTCCCAAGCTTTTTGAGCTAATTTTGGTGTTGCACTCCAATGCCAACCATGGGTGCCAAATATAAACTGGCTGCCAAGTGGCATCATGCTGGCATGGTAAAATGTGAGCACAATTGAGGAACTGTTGCATATAAATGGAGAGGGCACTGGAGCTCAAACGGCACCTAACAAAGCAGGTCTCTTTTGCTAAGGATGCTATCCAAATATTTGTTGTTGATATATGGGAGGGACTCTGATAACCTGAGCACATCACAACACGAGCAGCATTTACTGACCTCGCATACCTTTCAGTGCAGCTCAGGCCACATTAAGGATTTGCAGGATGTGTTAGGCTTCGCAAAGTAAGTTGGCAAAGTCTTACATTAAGGGCTGGTCTGCCCTAACTAAAGTCACAGTCCATATCAATGCAGAACCCTGAAGAAAGCAAGTAAAAGACCAGCTTGCATTTCAACAGCACCTTTCATGACCTTGAGATGTCCCGAAAGGCTTCCCAGCTAAGAAAGGACCTTTTCTCTCCAGGTGTACTTGCTATTATATAGTAGGGAGTTAGTTAGTTCAGTTGGCTGGTTTCCAATGCGGAATGGCACCAACAGCATGGGTTCACTTCCTGCACTGGCTCAGGTTACTATGGTGGACTCAACCTCTACCCTTTCCTGATGTGTGGTGACCATCAGATTAAACCATCACCAGTTGTCTCTCTCTCTCTCTCTCTCGAATGAGAGAGGAGTCTGGTATAACTCCGTTGACTTTACCTTTAATGTTGGAATTGCAGCAGCCAAATAGTACAAGGTCCTGCAGTAATGTGATCGTGACGAGAGATCTGTTTTTGTGAGGTTGGTTGAGGGATCCACATTGACCAGGACATTGAGACTCTTCTCTACAGGATACCCTTCTTCACAGTAGTCCCTCTGCTCATGACTAGAAACAACATGTGATTGGGTGACACTCCAGCACAAGCCCAATCAACAGTGACACCAAATGTCTATCTCTGAGTTGGACAATTGGACAACAGAGCCTCTGAAGCCCCAGTAAGGAGTCAGTGCTTTCAGTGGAAGTGACTACAGAATGGCTACACCAAACAGAAAGAGGCCATTCATGTCCACACTGGCTCAGCGCAAGAGCAACTTTTGCAAGCTCTTTGTCCTTAGTCCTGCAGCTTTATGGGGGACGATCTCAGGAGAATGCAAGGTGATCCAGTTATCCTTTCTGGGTGCAGATTATTGCAGGCCGCATTATAAAGCAGGACATTGAATATAAAGCAGGAGAAGCGTGCCCAGACATTCGGCAATACTTTTCGGCTTCATCCCAAGCTGCAGGATGGGGAAGAGGGAACAAAGGGAGGATGACACCTGGAAAAGCCACCGCGGAGTTTATAAGGACAATTCCAATCCACATCCCTGCTCCTTTGAGAGTGGAGCTCTCTCACTGTGCTGCTCCCCCCCCCCCCCCCCACCCACCCAGCAAGAAAAAAAGTCCCTTTCACCCACCCCCACTCACTGGGACAGGGTGTCGCAATGTGAAGTTCTTTGCAAGTGGACAGCTCCACTTAAAGTAAACATTTTAGCAAATTAATCTTCCAAGCAAAACAGACATTTCCAAACTCCAGCCCATTTCCTGTTGACACCCACACTATTAATGCCAGAGGGTTTGCTGCAAATTCCTGCTAATTTCCAGTTTTCGTTTAAAAGAAGTCACAGGATTTGGGCTTTCCCTCACATTCTGACTAATAGTCACGGTCCGTGCCCAAAGACAAGACACAGAAATGTAAACTACTAACATCTTTTCTCCACCCTGCACCCACCACCCCACCACCACCACCACCCCGAACGATAGCATAAGTGCTGTCCTGCTACACTTCACGTCAGCTCTGATGAAGAGTCATCTAGACTCAAAACATTAGCTTGTTCTCTCCCCATGGATGCTGCCTGACCTGCTGTACTCTCCAGCATTTGTTATTTTCAGTACAGATTCCAGCATCTGCAGTAATTTGTTCCAACAAGACATGAAGGCTGTTTAACATCCAGAATGCACTGGTTTATAGCTTTCAGTTGCTGTTGTTTGGAATACACTAAATATTTAGAGAAGAGAATCTCCCCTCATAAATTATATATCAGTCATCTGAACAGATTCTCAGAGAAAAGGAGCTTGGGAATGAGACGTTTAAGCGTGTGTGGGGGGGGGGGGAGGGATATGTTCAAAGATTAATCATGACAGAAATGAAAAGATTAAAAAGGCGAAGGCTATATCATCATGTTACAATTCAGTCAGTCCTTTCTTGTATTTTTTTACTTTAAGTTCAAGTTGGGGGCATTTTGCAAACAGGTATTTTTGTCCAGAGATCCTTTTAGAAATTGAACACACAGCATGAGTTATTGAGAGCGAATCCAGGGTTTTTGGATCCACTTGTCAATTTCAGTGAAACTGAAGCAGAACAGACTGGTCAGTCAAGATCTCTCCCCCAAGCACTCTGCCCTTTCTGAGAACATACTGACTGGTGTTTAATAGGATACATTCAGATAGTTAATCACAAACTTATTCTTGGCAATCAATTCCATTATTTTGCCAGTTTTTGACGCAAGACCAAAGATTGGACTTGTTCTGTTGTCTTTTTGTTTTAGAAATAGGCCTGTTTCCAATCCAGTGCCATGTCTTAACTCTTTCCTCACAACAGAGACAGGGCCTAGGTTTGCCATCGTTTTTATAAGACCCTGGTGATTTTTTTCTCGAGGACCATTGGTTTTGGACTGAGAGCAGGCAGCCTCTTAATCGCTTGACTGTAGCTAGTGGGTCCCAGCACCCCCTCCTTGAACATCCACTAGCTACAGGGGCGAAAGTGAGTACAGCAGATGCTGGAGATTCGAGCCAGATGCTGGAGATTAGAGTCAAGAGTGTGGTGCTGGAAAAGCACAGCAGGTCAGGCAGCATCCAAGGAGCAGGAAAATCGAAGTTTCGGGCAAAAGCCCTTCATCAGGAATGCTCCTCGGATACTGCCTGACCTGCTGTGCTTTTCCAGCACCACACTCTTGACTCTAATCTCCAGCATCTGGCTCGAATCTCCAGCATCTGCTGTACTCACTTTCACCCCTATAGCTAGTGGATGTTCAAGGAGGGGGTGCTGGGACATTGTCAACAGACACAATCTTAAAATAACGGAAGCATTGAAGAAACCACATTAACATTTTTAAAACCTTCTCTCTAAGGATCTGAGCACTATCAGCAAGGCCAGCACTTATTGCCCATCTCAATTGCCAGAGACGGTTCAGAAGAGATTTACCAGGATGTTGCCGGGTATGGAAGGGTTGAGTTCTACAGAAAAGCTAGATAGGCCGCGACTTTTTTCACTGAAGCACAGGAGGTTGAGAGGCAACCTGATGGAAGTTTATAAAATAATGAGAGACAGAGTTGATGGTAACTGTCTTTTCCATAAGATGGGGAATTTCAAGATGAGGGGGCACATTTTTAAGGTGAGAGGAGAGAGATTTTAAAAAAGACATAAGAGGTAAATCTTTTACACAGAAAGTAGTTTGCGTGTGGAATGAACTTTCTGAGGAAGTGGTGGATGTGGGTACAATTACAATGTTTAAAAGGCATTTAGATAGATATATGAATAGGAAAGATTTGGAGGGATATGGGCCAGGAGCAGGCAGTTGGGTCTAGTTTAATTTGGGGTTATATTTGGCATTGACTGGTTGAAGCAAAGGGTCTGTTTCTGTGCTGTATGACTCTATGACTATGACTCTCACCATATTGGCGTTGGTCTGGAGTAACGTATAGGCCTGACCAGCTATTTCATCCATGACAGTGAAGCAGGTGGGTTTTCAGAACAATGCATTCATTTCACAATCATTATTAATGAGATGAACATGTCATTCTAGATTTAATTCTGTTAAATGAACTAAAATTCTCTCAGCTACCATGGTGGGATTTGAACTCATGTCTCAAGAGAATTAGTCAAAGCCTCTACACTACTAGGTCAGTAATATGAGCAACCCCTTTGAGGGGTTAAGCAGTGAGAAAACAAGCAATTTGGAATGTCTTAGTGGGGTGACTGCATTACAGAAAAAAACATCAACCTAGTCAAAACCAGGCCAGTGCTGGGGTGATGGCAATGAGCAGCAAAATCTAAGGAGAAAGTGAAAATATTAGCCAGACTTCCAACCACTGAGCATCATACAAACTGGTAAAGATCAGAATTCAGAGCAGGGGCAGGCCATTCAGCCCCTGGAGCCTGCTCTGCCATTCAATCAGAATGCAACCAATCTGATTACTCCACATTCCTCTTCTTTAATATTCACTCATGGCATGTGGGCATCTCTGGGTGGGCCAGCGTTTATTGCCCATCCCTAGTTGCCCTCAAGAAAGTGGTGGTATAGTCCACGTGCTGTAGGTAGATAGACTCATTTTGACCCATTCCTCTCGACCTCCATAACCTTTCACCACTGTGCTTAACAAGAATCAATCTCCCTCTGTCTTAAACACAGTCAAAGAATCTACTCCCATGGCCTTTTGAGGAAAAGCGATCCAAAAAATTCACAACTCTCTGTGATCGTCCAATCATCCTTGCTAGGAATGTGAGCATGAAGCTATTGGGTGAAGATTGACTGTGATGCTCTCGTGTTGGGGAGGCCACCAATACCCAAGGCTAATTTCCAATGGGGCCTGGGTCAGACCGTGGAGGGAGATCAATTTCTCAAGAGCTTCACCAAATGCATAGACACAACACAAAGTGCTAACTACCATGATGATGGGAGATTATGCACAATGTACGAGTGACACTTGGGAAAGGGCTGGTTCAGTTCAGTGAGAAGGCCATATGCAAAGAGAATGAGTGTTTTGACAAAGAGAGATTAGAAGATTGTAACTGGAATTTTGGGGTTGTGACCACACTCCCAAGGCACAGAGATTATATTCAATGTATCTGTACTGGTGGATAAAGGAGTCAGCAAAGTTACTTAATGAAGTTTATGAATGAGAAAAGGCTGAGCTACTTCAATTACATTAGAGAGGCAACAATATGGCTTCGTTATCAATAGAATGAATCATACACTTCCCAGGACACATTGGTTCGACTCACATGGATCAGGCCACTGAGGTTTAAAGAGTGGGAGAGGAGATGAGGTGACTCATCGTTGGGTCAGGAGCAGAGCTTGAATTTTCCAAATTGCTCCAAGTTGGAGGAGGCTGGCCTGAAGGTGGGAAAGAAGGTGGGGACTGCAGCGAGAAATCCTGATTATAACACGAGGAACGAGCATGTTGGATGGGATAATGGGGAGAAAAACAGGAAAGGGAATGGCAAGTGAGAAGAAAATCCAATCCCGATCAGAATCTCTGATGTATGCATCACATTTCAATTGTGACACAACTTCTTGGAACAGAATAAAGACATCATTCTCCTTCAATAGGGGAACTTCTCCAACAACAGACATACCATCCACGTGATCCCAGGAAAGGCTCATCAGCAATTGGCTCAGTTACAGCAGTTACTGAGGCCTGGACACCTAAACAGGGACAAGGATGGCACTCGGCTTTCACTACTAGTGGAACATGATGCTGGCGAATACAAGGCCCATGAGGCAATGAGAAAGGGAGGTGTTTCTAGGCTACAGACAGATCATCTATCAGATTGGCAGATGATGAACTTGTCCTCATATCCTGCAGAGGGAGTGCAAGTAAGATGCTGCAAGTGTCTTCTCAGGTTTGGGAGCAGTCTGACAGGGGTTTGACTACATCTGCACGACCATTGCGAAAAGCTCTCTCCTGGCAAACTGATTCCTTAAACAGCTTTTTTTTCCAGTAACAATAAAGGCAGCCAACAAGTCGGTACAAACCTTACTTTCTACTGAGCCAGCACTGGTCGAAACTTGAAAACAGATCTGGAGGAAACCAGGAATCTTGGAAGTTGGAAACTAATTCCTTTAATCGACTGTGGGAAGTGCTTATTTCACAGTTAGATCATCAGACTGAAGCATGGAAAACACAATAACCCCGACATGAAAGTTTCAGATTGTCAGATTTAATAGCCCGTGCACTGAAAATTCTCCAAAGGAGCTCCCAAGAAGGTTGCACCCATAATCCAGATATGTCACTCTAACAGTGCAGGTTTGCATCAATGGTATGTTATTTAAGAAAGCATTTGTAACAAAGTTAGTTGTTCTTTTAGAACTTATTTTCCGACTGGATGATGTGGGGACAATGTGAAAACCAACCAAAGACTATTCGTTCCATCAAAACTAATAGCAGTCTTTCCTGTTTCTCCCAAGATAACTGCACTTAAGGCCTGAGGCAGTGACTTGCCAAATACAGGTGAACAGAGAGCTCGGCAGGTTGAAAATACATCATTGACTGAAAGTGCAGGTAGATACTAAGTTAGGAAAAAGGCGAATGGAATGTTGGGTTTTAGGAATCAGAACATGGAGTAGAAGAAAGGAGGCAATGATTTTTTTTAACTTATTCATGGGATGAGAACATCTTTGACTCGGCCAGCATTTCTTGCCTTTGGGAAGATGACGCTGAGCTGCCTTCTTGAATTGCTAGAGTCCTTTAGGTAGATCCACAATGCTGTGAGGAGGGACATTCCAGGATCTTGACCCAGTGACAACGAAAGAACAGCAATACAATTCCGGGTCTGGATGGTGTGGCTTGGAGGTAATGGGTGTTCCCATGTATCTACTGCCCTAGTCCTAGGTGGTAAACACCGAGGATTTGGAAAGTGCCGTTGAAGGAGCCTTGACCAGTTGAATTTATATAAGACATTGGCTGGGCCATTTTAAAATAAATATCTGCAGTTTTGGGTGCCCTGTTATGGAAAGCACCTTAAAACCATAGAGAACACAAAATCAGGGCCATCCTTTCAGGCCAGAGATGAGGAGGCTTTTTTTTAAGAGAGTTCTAGTCGAGTTTCGGTTATTGATTATTTGTAAGCCAGAGGTGGATAGATTGTTGTTAGGCAGGGGAACCAAGGGATATTGGAGGTAGATGAAATGTGGAATTTAAAACGCAAACAGATCAACAATATTGAATGGCAGAGCAGGATCCAAGTGCTGAATGGTCTACTTCTGCTCCTTTTTCATATGTTTGACTTGATTTGATGTGGCTTGATTTGATTTATTATTGTTTCATGTACTGAGATACAGTGCAAAATGTTGCTTTGTGTCCTGCTCAGGCAGATCATACCATACAAAGTGCATCAGGGTAATAGCATAGAGCATAGAACACAGTGTTCCAGCCACAGAGAAGGTGCAGAGAGAGAGAGATCAATATTAACATTTGACAGGTCAGTTCAAAAGTCGGATAACAGCAGGGTAGAAGCTTGAAAGAACCCGTTGGTACGTGTTTTCAAACTTTTATATCTTCTGCCCAATGGAAGAGGGTATAACCAGGGAGGGAGGGGTCTTTGATTTTGTTGGCTGCTTTCCTAAGGCAGCAGGAAGTATAGATGCGGTCAATGGGCGGAAGGCCAGTTTGTGTGATGGATTGGACTGTATTCACGACTCGCTGTAGTTTCTTGCAGTCTTGGGCAGAGCAGTTGCCATACCACAGTGATGCATGCGGATAAGATGCTTTCTATGGTGCATCCCTAAAAGTTGGTAAGAGTCCTTGTGGACATGCCGAATTTCCTTACCCTCCTGAGGAAGTAGAGGCGATGTTGTGCTTTCTTGACTGTTGTGTCCACATGGATGGACCAGGACAGATTGTTGGTGATCATCACCCCCAGAAACTTGATGCTCTCGACCATCTCCACCTCAGCACCATGGATGTAGACCGGGGCATGCCCTGAAATCAATGACCAGCTCCCTCGTTTTGCTGATGTTGATAGAGAGATTGTGGTCTTTACACCATTGCCATCTAAACATTCAGTCTCTTTCCTGTACTCTGTCTCATCGTCGGTTGAGATCCGACCTACAATGGTGGTGTCATCAGCAAACTTGTAAGTGGCGTTGGAGTGGAATACACTCCTTATATTGTGAGTGTACAAGCAGTATAGTAGGGGCCGGATACGCTGGTATCGCGGATTATCAATATATAAAGTTAAAAATCACACAACACCAGGTTAGAGTCTAACCTGTTGGACTGTAGCCTGGTGTTGTGTGATTTTTAACTTTGTCCACCCCAATCCAACACCAGTTCCTCCACATCATGTTGATTTATCAGGGATGAGAAACTATAGCTCTCAGTAAAGGTGAGAAATACTTGGACTATTTCCACTGAAACTAAGTTGGCCAAGTTTTTATTTGCTTTAATTAAATTGTTTTTGAAGTAAGCGTTTCGCTAGAACTCCTTCTGCTGATTGGGAAGCCAATAATGAGGGGTATAAAAGAGGGTGAGGGGAAAGGTTAAGAGAATTTTCTTTACCCAGAACAAAGAAATCTTTGCTACTGGCAAAGATCATCACAGTTTTGAAGGGAAAGCTGGATAAATGCTTGAAGCAGAGGATATGAGACCATGGGGAGAAAGCAGGCTTGTGGAATTGGCTTGGGACTGCTTTCGCAAAAAGCCAGACAGAGACACACTGGGCTGAATGGCCTCCATCTGTGAACCTGTATTGTTCCACTTGACACAGAAAGCAAAATAGGCACCACCCCGGGGTTGAGACCAGCCGAGAAACAGCAGGACTGGACAAAACAATGTTCCCAATCTTCCTTCGCCCTCAGGATTAAAAGTCAAACTCACACACCTCTCCAGAGCAATGTTCACACAAGTTTCTTTAGACCTCACAGCTTCGAAAGAGTTCTGGAACAACGCCGGCAGAGAGTTGGGAGTGGCTTGTCTGCCCACACTTTCAGTATGGGAATAATGTGTAACATCGGAGAAGGAGAAATGAATAGATAAAACAACCAAAAGTTTTTTGATATTGGAATCCCTTTTGCTACAAATAATCATAATACATCCACAATTAACTAAATAATAAATTCCCTATTCCCCAAGGTGATCTTATTCATCTTGTGACATTCTTCCTCATCTCCCACTCCTTTAATATGTCACAAATTGAGAGTTTATTAACCAGCCCATGAGAAGATTGGTGGATGCAGTGAATGGGAACATTAGGCTCGCAGATCAGGAGAATCTGTCTGAGTCTGTCTACGCTGCATTACAGCAACTACTTATTAAGCCTGCATCCATTGTGTTGCACCTGCCACAGGAATAGCTGGTACTTTCATTTTGCTACATTTAGAAAGTCACGGGTTCAAGTCTTACTGCTGACACTCAAGTGCATTATCGAGGGAGTGCTGCAACGTCAGAAGTGCTGTCTTTCGGGTGAAATGCTAATCTGAGGCCTTGTCTGCCCTTACAGGTGGGCATAAAATATCCCATGGCCTCTCACAGAGTCATAGAATCATACAGCATGGAAATAGGCCCTTCGGCTCAACTTGCCCATGCCGACCAGCTTTCCTGAACTGAACTGATCCCATTTGCCTCTATTTGGTCCATCATCCTCCAAGCCTTTCCTATCTATGTACCCGTGCAAATGTCACACTCCCTCTCTCTCCAAACCTTTGATCACATTGCCTCCCTCTCTTCAAATCTTTGAAGAAAAGCAGGGGAGTTCTCTGGGACAGTCGGGCCAATATTTATCCCTCCATCAACCTTTCAAAAACAAACGGATTATCTGGTTATTCTCATATTGCTGTTTGTCGGAGTTCGCTGCATGCAAATTGGCTGTCCCATTCCTCATCCTCCCTACAACAGTGACTACATTTCAACTGTATTATTACTGGAAAGTGCTTTGGGAATGTCCTGGGCTTTTTGAAAGGTGCCACAAAAATGCAAGACTTTCACTGACATTTCTCACCTCTGTGAGCTGATATATTCACACAAAGTTTAAAAAAACAGCACAACCACAAATTGGTATCTGATCAGACAAGTGACCTGTTTGTGGAGCTGAATTATGAGATATGAAACACATCAAATCTGCATCAAAATAAAACGTACTTACCTGGGTGTGGACTCAGTCCCTGGTTCGGTTCTCTCACAGCAGACTGTGGTCTCATCTTGGACTAATGGCCTGCCAGTGTGTTTAAAGCCTTTTGCGCCAGCAGGACCCTTTGCACATTGTTTATATAAAAAATAAAACCCTCCATTTCCTCTCAGGCTTTTCAACACAAAGTTTGCCAAAAGCGTCTCAGCAAATTCTTTCCCCTCTGAATAAATTTGTGTAGATCAAGTACACTTTCATGTTGTTAGCAACAAAAGACAGTTGTGCTGTTCAGCAAAAGACACCTGCCTCCTCTATGTGCACATTTTATACTGAATGAATAGCTCAATGATACCTTTTAAAGGTCGTGTTGTTCTGAGTGACAATGTACGGCATGTCTATGAACCACCCCCATAGATACCAAGATATCGCTTAGCAGGTAAAACATTTAGACAGCACTCTGAAAAATGCAGGATAAAACAGGTTCACCGCTGCTGTGGTCAGTCATCAAAATATTGTCTTCAGAACTCAATGTACGTCTTGATACCCGAAGACTATTTATTTAGGTCTGAAAGCCAACAGCACATTAGATCAGACCAAATACTCTATTAACCAATTCCCAGCAAGTCAGCTTTTTTGGTTTGCCCTGGGAGTGGAGAAGGCATCAAGCATGTGAATTCCCATGGGTTGCTCTCTACCAGAAGTAAAGTTCTCAAAACTACGATTCTATGGTCTTCAATGCGCCTCAAATTTAGTTTCACTTTTCTGTTTAGCTGCTGCCTGGCCTCAGTTGAAGCACTGTTCTCGGTCACCTGCTATATTCCATTCAAGTTCCTGACTGCTGCCAGAAAGTCAGTGGGCCCCAGTAAGGAGCATCAGCCTGACAGACACTGCCTTCTCAGATCAAATGGCCTGAATAAAATCAGTCACTGGAGCCTCACCTTGGTGGTGGATTTAAACGAATTTGAGTTCAGCACCATCATCCTGATACTTCAAGAGATAGAATGTGTCAGAATGTGAGGAAAAGAGGAGTGCAGTGAGATTAATCGAATGGTTCTTTCAAAGAGCCAGCACAGGCATAATAGTCCAATGGCCTCTTCCTGTGCCATATCATTTGATAATTCCATGGCTGCCCTAGAAATTTGTTTGAACTTATTCTTTTACAGGATGTAGGTGTTACAGGTTGTCCAGCATTTATTGCCCGTCCCTAGTTGCCCTTGAGAAGGTGGTGGTGAGCTGCCTTCTTTAACCACTGCAGTCCATATGTTGTAGGTAGGTCCACAATGCCATTAGAGAGGGAACTCCAGGATTTTCACCCAGTGACAGTGAAGGAATAGTCAGGATGATGAGTGGCTTGGAGGGGAACTTGCAGATTGTGGTGTTCCCATGTATCTGCTGTCCTTGCCCTTCTACTTGGTGGAGGTCGCAAGTTTGGAAGATGCTGTCTGAAGTTAGGCACAAGAAAATGATGGCAAGTATTTGTGTGGTTTAAAAGCAGAAGTGCCCTCCTTGCCTCCCAGTGTGACCCAGTCATCTGAGCTCAAAAGCGACAAAAAAGTCAGCCTCAATTGTTTAGCAGCTTGCCTGAGGTGGAAATGAACTGATGAGGGCTGTGGGGAAGAATCAAACAGCACCAGCAGCTTGTGATTCCTGGAACAGAGCTATCTGCTGTGCTGTCTGAGCAATTATCTGGGTCTGTATCCAGTATCAGCCATTGTAAAGCTGAGGAAATATGGGCAGCCTTCAACTCTGATGAGTTAAGGAAGCGGAGAGATGAAACAAGATTGGGAGGATTTTGTTTTTCTGACAAACATCTTTGGGGATTTCAGGAGGCCAGGATGAAGAGGTGGGGATTGAGGATGGTGATTCATTTTGTTTCAACCCCGCTTCACGAGCAGTCAGTGCACTTTTTGGGGTGGGGGTGGTGTCAGAGATGGTTTTGTCAGCCGTACCTACTCTGACTCAGCTCTACAAGAGAAGCCACACAGAACTGACCCCGTGTACTCTTGGCAGGCTCATTACACGTATGTCACAAGGGCATCCATCAGTTTGCATTATTCAGTGGAGTCAAATTCCATCACCTTATCACTGAATGTGGTATGTCTTCAATTACTTTGAAGTAAATTCCAAATCACTTGCTCTTGATTAACTGCCAGGAATGTCTTCTCGTTGAGAGAGATTTTGTTTGCAACATTTTAGGAAAGGTCGTTAGTTGTTGTCATTTCAAGCTCAGAAGGGGACATTCATTAACCCTTCAACAAAATGGCTTTTCCATCTTGGAATATCCTTCTCCAGGACAATTAAGGATGGGCAACAATTGCTGGCCTTGCCAATGACATGTACGTCCTATGAAAGAATAAAAGCTGAGAAATGCATAACCAAACTCCCAGAGATTGAAAAGGCTGCTATTTTTACCGTTATCAGAGCTGAATTACAAGGAGAATATCTTTTATAATGAGTGCTTTGTAATTGAGGTCATAGCATAGGGATTTTTAATTCATTGAGTTTCATCATCAGATAAAGGTAGGGTGGAATGGATCATGGATTTGAATGTGGGTAGAACAGGCTTTGAGTGGACTACATACTGCAATATCATGGAATGAATCGATGTGGTCCGCTTTCAGTGACCTGACAAACAGCGAGGTTGCTTGATAAATGCTGCAGCATGTGCCCCAAGAACTCTAATCTCAGAATGAAAGCCTCTTGTCATTCTTTCTCCAGTTCCCACACCAGCCATCCTGACCTCTCTCAGGTGACATTTCCAAATCAGTGCCAGTTTGGTGCCAAAGACACAAGCCCTGACTGAGCAAAGCAGTTTGGGGGTCCCCACCCCCTGCCCATGTTACTCAAGACTCTCCTGCTGGGCCAGGCCCATGGCTCCATCTTGAATTTCCAGAGGAAGTTTCAGCAGATTGGAGTGAGTCTGCCGATACCGTAGGCTGGCGGAGGAGGACAACAATGGCATGTTCATTTTGGGGCACAATAGCGCTGTTTCTGGCCGACACAGTGGCACATGTTGAACCAGCTCATGTTCATGTGAAGTGGAGTAAAGATGAGACACCTCCACGTTTCAATCTCCACGCTGTCAATTGGCAAATCTGATCCACTTCATTTTCGATCGACAATGCCAACAGGACAACAGCCGTAACTCGGCGAAACTCAGCTTCTTCATAATCCACTTTTTCCTCAAGCAAGGCCAGGGGAACAGTATCTGAGCACAAGCCCTGCAAGCCGAAACAGTTCTGTTGTCATAGATGCCACCTTCTTTCTCCATCTGCTAATTAGCACCCAGCGAGGGAGTGCTTTAAGCTGGTCCCTATCACAGTGAGGTTGGTGTTATTTTGTGCTCGATGATTGGTTGATCTCTGCTTTGTGTGTAGAAATACATGCACAATCTGCTCTGCAGCTCCCCTTCTCTCCAGCAAACAGAATTCAAATATTGATGGGCCGATATTTCACTGTACATTTGTGTGTGGGGTATTCATGGAGTGGTAAAACTCCAGCAAAGGGTATTGATCACTCGGGAACTCGCTGAAGGTGACAAAAGATGTGTCGCCACAAGTCAGCAGAAGAGGTTCCTCAAGGAGAACTGCTTGCAGTGTGTTCTAAGGCAGCAATGCATCAACGGTTATGGCCCTCAAGAGTGATGCCTTTTCCTAATGAGGCTTGTCTAAAATTTGGTCCCTTTTCCTCAAATGGAGATTAATTGCTGTGACAACCTCACCGATTCCTGAAAACAGAACTGCCCTACCTATGTTTTGTACCATTGATCACCCCGTGGACTACTTGAGTGCTGCCAAAACTTTATCTTAAGAATTACAAGATTTTTTTTGAAGGACTAATTCACTGCGTTTAGACTGTTGTGTGTAGTGGGGTCAGTGTCAATAATTCAGTGTGGCTGAGGCGTAGGGTCCATCCTGAAAGAGTAAAGACTGCAGCTGAATCATGACAAATTGGAAACAAGAACCAACAATTGGTTACCAAGAAATACATATGATGGAAATGGAGTGAGCTCATGACTTCTGTTGGCCATGATAGTTAACTCTGATTTTTCTCCTTTGCTTTTGAAGACATTGACACTGGCAGGGCCAGGCACCACATTTACTGGCAGCACCTCACCTCATTTGCCCAAGTGGCCAATTTTCAATGAGTGTTGGCCGGGAGACCCCCATTTGTCATGGAGCTTGGCAAGACCTGCCCTGTCCTTGTCTGACATCCATGCATTCCCACCAGAGCTGATGGGTTTGGATCAAGAGTGGGAAAAACTGGCTGAGTTTTCCACCAAGAGCAATTACTGTTCTCACGTCAATTCTGTTCTCAAATCCACACAGGCCAGGATTTAACCTTGAGCTAATTGGAATGAGTGAAATGTTTTGTTTTGCATGCAGTACAGGCAGATCTAGGGTACTAGGGTGGGAGGGGTCTTTGATGATGTTGGCTGCTTTCCCGAGGCAGCGAGAAGTATAGTTGGAGTCAACTGCTCTGCCCAGGACTGTATGAAACTACAGAGAGTTGTGAACACAGCCCAGTCCAGCACACAAACCAGCCTTCCACACATTCACTCCACCTACATTTCCCGCTGCCTCATAAAGGTTGCCAACATCATCAAAGACCCCTCTCACCCCACTTATAATCCCTTCCAACATCTTCCTTTGGGCAGAAGATATAAAAGCTTAACATACGTACCAACAGATTCAATAACAGCTTCTTCCCTGCTATTATTTGACTTCTAAATGGACTCCTCAAATTTCAAATTTAATGTTGATTTTGTTCTTTGTACTATGCAGCTTTAACATTGTATTCTTTGCTCTGTTGTATTACCCTGATGCACTTTGATGATCTGCCTGTACTGTAAGCAAAACAAAACTTTTCACTTTACCTGGGTACACGTGACAATAATAAATCAAATCAAATCAAAGATATTTGAGAGTGTATTTACCTAATGAGCTAAAGGGGGCTTCATATATCATATACATTTGTAGAGGTGCATTCTGTTTGGATGGTCCTTACACAGAATTCTAAATATCTTTGGAATCTTTTTTGTTACATTACTGCTGTTTAGGAGCACACTTATTTTGTGTGTGAAGAGTAATTTGAGAGACTCATACATAGAATATTCATTTCCGTGGCCTGTATGCATTCTTGTCTGATGTTCTGTATGTTGGTTTTGATCAGTGGGTAGCTTCATTGTCTTCGAATTGAAAATGTTGTGGGATCATACCTCACCCTCGGGATTTGAGCAGAGGAACTGAGGTGAACACTTCCAGGCGAGTATTAAGGAGGTGCTGGAATTTCAGATGAGACGTTAAACTGAGGTTCTCGCCTTCTCTCTGAGGTAGATGTAAAGATCTGGTACCAAGACTTTGAAGAGGAACAGAAACATTCTTCCTATCCTAGCCAGTGTTTATTCCGAATTTCTGTTCCTGGGAGCTTGCTGTGTGCATATTAGCTGCCACATTTCCCACAATACGCCACTAACTAACCTTTAGATTAGATTAGATTAGATTACTTACAGTGTGGAAACAGGCCCTTCAGCCCAACAAGTCCACACCGCCCCGCCGAAGCGTAACCCACCCATACCCCTACATCTACATCTACCCCTTACCTAACACTACGGGCAATTTAGCATGACCAATTCACCTGACCTGCACATCTTTGGACTGTGGGAGGAAACCGGAGCACCCGGAGGAAACCCACGCAGACACGGGGAGAACGTGCAAACTCCACACAGTCAGTCGCCTGAGACGGGAATTGAACCCGGATCTCTGGCGCTGTGAGGCAGCAGTGCTAACCACTGTGCCACCGTGCCGCCCATAATTGTTGGCTGTAAAGATATTTGAGAAGTCCAATAAAGTGCTATATAAATGCAAGTCTTTCTTCTTCCCATGAAGTACAAATCTTTAAAAGTACTGGTTTGAAGATCTCGTATTCTGTAACATTATATGCAGTTATTTGCTTGATCATACAGAACTTGAGTATTATTGTAAAAGACACTTTTTGTCTTGCACTCATCAGGACAATTTGCAAGAATATCAATTCAAGGGGAAAATCGAAATTAATATTGCCTCAGAAGAGAGTGCTGATTGGTTGGTAGAGGTCACTTGCAGTATAAATGTTCGCTTTCCCCTTGAATCAATGTCGTAGGGGTCAGTTGGCTGGACAGCTGGTTTGCAAAGCAGAGTGGTGCCAACAGCCTGGCTTCAATTCCTGTACCAGCTAAGATTACCATGAAGGACTCTCCTTCTCAACCTCTCCCTTTGCCTGAGGCATGGTGACCTTCAGAATAAACCATTACCAGTCATCTCTCTCTATGATTTGGAGATGCCGATGTTGGACTGGGGTGTACAAAGTTAACAATCACATAACACCGGGTTATAGTCCAACAGGTTTAATTGGAAACACACTAGCTTTCGGAGCAACGCTCCTTCATCAGGTGATAGTGAAAGCTAGTGTGCTTCCAATTGAACCTTTTGGACTATAACCTGATGTTGTGTGATTTTTAACTTTGTACACCCCAGTCCAACACCAGCATCTCCAAATCATGACTACTATCGACACCACTAACCGCCGGCTTAAAGTGGAGAGGATCTCCAAGATGATTGCAAGACTATCACCTGATGAAGGAACGTCGCTCCGAAAGCTAGTGTGCTTCCAATTAAACCTGTTGGACTATAACCTGGTGTTGTGTGATTTTTAACTTTGTACATCTCTCTCTAATATGAGAGCTGCCCTATGGCCCTCTGAGACTCTGGTGGTTTTATCTTTATTCTTGCATATCGTCCTGATGAGTGCAAGACAAAGAACTTCAACAAAATGTATCTTTTTCTAACAGTCATAAAGCATGAGTACCATATTAGAAAATAGAAGGAACCTACAACATAACAATATCAATGTGCAAAGTAGTATTGAGAGTTAAAAACACAAATGAAATATGATCATTGTTTCTATATGATTCTTGCTTTCCATCAAAGCTTCAGAATAGAATTACAAATCCTACATAAACCAGGCAATTCCTGTGGATCTGACTAAATGTCATTTTAAGCAATTGTGGGCCTTTTAAGTGGTATTCTTCTTGACGTATTACATGTCAAAATCTTCAGCGATACAAGTCTAGGGTGTCCTTGGAGAGTTGTGGAGTGGGTTGAAAAATTATTTCAACAGTTCCCTGTCAGCCTTTCAATTTAGTACAAAACTGTGCATTTATAAGGTCATTTGAGGCTGCTTCACACAGCAGCTGGAGGCTATGTGTAGAAATGGGGTTGTAACGTTTTAAAATGATTATTCCCATGCAACTTTCATCCAAGGGTATAACTTCAACTTGGTCAAACAATTTTTCATTTCTAAAAGTGTCCCTGCATGGTCTAAGTGCCAAGGAAAATTATTGTGAAATTATCCTTCAGTGTTACAACTCTACATCTTCAATTATTTCACAATCCGTCAAGGGCTTGTTAGCTCATAGTTCCTGCATGTAAATTAATGAGTGGGTAACATGACTGATGGCTTGGTGGCTAATGGGTGGTGTTGAGCTAAACCATGTCAAACAGGAGTATTAAGGTTAGATCCTCAGTCTGCGCTCAGCTAGTCCATAGCCCTTAGCAGTTAGCCCTGAGGTCGCCAAGGTGTTAACCAGCTCAGGTGCCCTCTCTTATTCAGAGATCATGGTCGAATAACCTGTGTTGGAAAGTGTGGATATGGGGCTAAGGTTTGATCCAGTTGATGACCATTCCTTCCTCCATACTTGCATGTGGAAGATACTCTTATTTTTATAGACAGTGGATTATAGCTATTTATTTATTTTCAGATATAAATTGTCCATTGACTTACAGAGCAACTAGAAAGAATAAAATGGTCTTGCTACTCATCCCCAGAATTTGTGAGGTTCTGGATGGTATATAACAATTTAAAGATTTGTCAGCAAGGAGAGGTTTTATTTTGTTAGCAAGGTGTGTTGAATAATGGGTCAGTAATCTCCTGAAGTGAGGGTAGACTATATCACAAACCAATAAACTATCAGAACAGCTAGGAAACCTTTTAGGGATGGGTACGCATAGCTAGAGCCCCATAAGGATCTTAAGCCTTCCTTCACAGTTCATGCAGAAAGGCAAGAATAAGAGAAATTACACAGTCCGTATGCAGAGGGAAAACAAGTACTTTTGGTGAACTTCTCTGTAGCGACACTGAATGTGACACAACTCGGTCAAACTCAGGAAAAGTTATCTGCAGCCAAGTTGGTGTCACTTTAAACGTGACCTGATAACAATCTCTGTTGCGCAAAGGTGATGCGCACGAGGCTACTCAGAGCTCTGCCAAAGCAAAATGCTGCAGATGCTGGGAACGTGAGACAAAAACAGAAAATGTTGCAACAAGAGAGAGAAAAATAAGGTGAACATTTCAAGTCGATGCCTTTGTTCTGAACTGGGGGTGTATATAACAGGTTTCAAACCAGGAAAGGTCGATAGGGAAAAACTGGGAAAAGGGTGGAGAACAGGGCAGATTAAATTATACACGGCCTTTGACGTCAGCGCCACTGTCGCCTGCACCAACATGCACATGCGCACGAGCTCCTCCTTTGGCTCGTGTGTGTTCATTTTCACTCACACCTCTGTGACATTCTCAGTGTTAAAGGTGGTCGAAACATTGTGCAGCAGATTTCTAATCTCTGTGGTAAAGCTGGGAAAAAAACAGGAAACAAAAAAGCAGGGAAGCCCCCGATCATGTGGGTGGTTATTTGTGAATGAAGTGGAGCCGTTAATGCAAGGACAACATTTTCTTCTTGGCCGAGGCACATCTGTGTGTTTGGCGTATACGATCTGTGAGTGGACAGTTCTTTCTCACTGACAGCAAAGGTTGACTCGTTGGAATTAAAAGCTAACAAGAGGGGAAAATAGGAGCTGGTGTGGGAGCAAGTGGACATGTGCAGATGGATCACGGAGCCATGTTTGTGTTGGGAACATACACTCCACAAATTATAAAAGGATGGTGTTGATGATGATATAAGCCAAAAAGGAGTGGTTATGGAACAAGGAGCAAAATACTGGGTCTCTTCTGGACAGCGTGTAATGCAGTCCCAGGAAGGAATCAGCACCTTCTGGACAAGGGGAGAAGGGACAGGAAAATCATGAGTTTGGGTATCTGGCTGGAAAATAATTGATGGTTAGGAAAGTAGGTGAGAGCGAGACTAAATCCCAAGTAACCAGATTGCGTCTGTATGAATTACATCTGTCTGCTACTCAGAATTAAGCCCAGTTACACACTTCAGCCTGAACTATGGCTGTCTCTAATCAAATAAAGCACTCACATCTACAAAGAAAATAAGGGTGTTGACATATCAGCATCCTAATTGTGGGGAAAAGGTGGTGAGGATATAATGGTCCAATAATTTGTTGTCATCATATATTATTCATATACAGATGGGTTTGTTCACATAATTTCTTTAGGGGTGGAGTTTTTTTTCAGACCTATTGGAAGATTTCAAAAGAAATAAAAATCCCCTGGAAACTTTGAGCTATATAAGTCATTCGATAATGTTGTAATTGCATGTTAGACAAAGTCTCCCTGTCTGGACAAACCCAATTATGCTCAGTGGGACAGAGAAGCAGAGTGTTATTGGAAGCTCTGGCCTGTGGCTCTGCTCTGGCAGTTCAACATCAAAACGACTGTTTACTCAGCTCCATAGTTCAGCTTTGATGGTTTCATGAATCCACAATATCAGCCATCACCAAATTGTGTGGTCTGAATCATTCTGGAGGGCTTTCTAAAAAAAAAATCCAAAGCATGAGGTAAATCATCGTGTTGCAGATTAGCCCAGCGCAGTCTAGATTTGTCTCCAGCCCAAGCACTTGTAACCTGTAAGGATCCAAAGTGTTTGGGGTGACGTCCGCCCAGCACTTAGCAGAAAAGTGCCTACAGGACAGGACAGGACTGTCCCTACATTTGATATTACTAATGCCAAGTATAGCGCATCCACAGCCTCCCCTTGGTGAATAATAGAAACGCCACATTGATGCACAGTCAGACCTGCTCTTGTGATTGTGAACAGAGAAAAGGGAGCTTCCTTTTGCATCCAGATGTCTTATGTTTCAACCCTGGAATCCTACACTAATAGACCTGGAAATGTCTGAAAACAGATTGGAATAAAGTTTAAAAGAAAATCACCTGTAAAGAAATCTATTCAAGAAGAAGCCGACCAATGGCATACAAGGTGGAGATCCAGTCTTGAAGAACTCCTATTGCCGAGGTTATGAAGATATGGTCTTTTTCTTCAAATCTCTTGATGGTCTCCACCACATGTCTGTAACCTCCCCCCATTCACACAAGATCGCTACATGGCTCCAAATCTGGCCTCTTGAGCATCCCCCATTTGCCATCGCCCAGCTTTGGAATTCTCTCCTGAAACCTCTCCATCTCTCTCCTTTAAGCCACCGTTTAATGCCTTCTGGTCACCTCTCCTTATGTGGCCTGATGCCTTATGTTGTCTGATAATCAGTCAAAATATGAGAAGAAAGAAGTGCTTGGTGTTTTAGTAGATTAAAGGTGCTATATAAATGCACGTTGTTGTTGTGTGAATGCTCCAGATTGCTGCTTTCTCATCTTTGGAGTGGCAATGGTGAGTTTGGAGAAGATTTACTGCTAAAGAACCTGGGGAACTGAGGAGATATCAGTGGATTGGCCACAATGTCCTTTCACCACCAGAACCTGGGTTTGAATCAGCCAAGCTGCTAATGTATTAAAAATCTCTAGGCGACTTGGTTTACAGGCACGAGGTAGTCTCCTACGCTTCAATTGGACTTTGTCTGCAAACCCAATGAACAGTGACAGGATATGTGAGTATAGGTGGTGTCTCAGCCCATCTCCCAACTGACATTTCCACACGCACACGCTTACGACTGGATAGGAACTCATCTGTCTCTTTCCTTCTTAAACACTCACATTCGTTACCCAGGAGGAGAAGCAGGCCATTCAGGCCATCAAGCCACCATTCGGACAGATCATGGCTGATTATCCATCTCTACTCCATGCTTTTCCCCACTATCACTATAAAATGTTCTGCTCCTGAATCGGAGACTGTTGCCCCCTAGTTCTCGACGCACCAGCTAGGAGAAACATCTAACCTGGATCTACTTGCAAGGAATTGTAAATTTCAATGAGACCACCTTTCATTCTTCCAAGCTCAGGAGAATGCAGACACAATCTCTCCTCATAAGACAATCCTGCCACCTGAAGGATTAATTTGTACTCCTTCAGTGGCAAGCACAGCCTTTCTTAGGTATGGAAGCAAAACTGTTCACAATACTCCAGGGGTGGTGACTCAAAGGATCTACTGATCCTGATCAGAGAAATGGTCCTGTCCTTTGGCTGAGTTTTTTTTTAATAAGACTTAAGCATGAAGGTGGATCTAAGAGTGGGAGGTAATTTCCATGTGAGGAATGGCAGAACAGGTCTTCTCGTGTGATTACGTTCCTCTCAGCTCACTGCATGGTCACGTGTTGGTAAAGTGCCAGGTTTTATGGAGAGGTGGGCAGTAAGTTGTGCAACCCCCCCCCCCACCCCGGTCTCCTCAGGTTCCAACTTTGAGGTGCCCAGCTGGCACGACACCATCTGCAACCCAGGAGCATCACTCGTTCTCAGCTTGTCACCCCAAAGATATCCGAGACCAGGCAAAAAGGCAGTGCCATGCTTTGGTGACCCCTCCACCAGGTGGAGGTGGCACTGTCTGCTCAATGCTTCATGCCCTTTATGAGCTTGAATGAGCATTGTAAGCTTACCACCTTACAGAGCTCTCACACTGGAGCCTGGGTGCCAGGTATCTCTATCAAATGCTTTTTTGTACAATCAGTGTCTGTCACTTCCTTGCAGCTATCAATGTAGCCCAACTGGCATCACATTGGCACTGCCTCTCACACATCTGCCAGAGACTATATTCCAATCATAAAAGGAGCTCCAACATTCAGTGGTTCATGCTCACTGACCTTTCCTCTCAATGAGAAGAACGTGCACATCTGATAGTGTTTCACCTAGCGCCCCACTTCATCCTCATAACCCCATATTAACCATGGCTAATCCACCTCGCTCTTGTCGTGTGCAAACCTTCACTGAAAAACTGTCAGATGATTCTATAAGGACAAGGATATTACCACAAAACTTGGGGTGAACACATATCTGAGAGACATACATTCTAATGGTGCTTTATTGATTTTCAGCAACTCAAATTCTTTGCTGACCTTTCTATCAGAACCGTTTAACTCCTAACTTTCCACAAATGACATTCTGTTTCTCAGTAATGCATAGAACTCTGGGGATCCTTATCTATTCATTCATGCAAGCAAGGTACTCATGTACCCACGATCTTGGCACATCTCACCGTTTTCAGGAAACATGAGGCTCCATAACCAGCATTAATTGCAAAGACAGAAGCAGGCCACTGCCTGATGTAAGGTTCCTCTGCCACCTCAGGAAGCCAGCTACTGAGCTGGCAGGAAGAGTGAGGGGAATGTGCCTTGGTTGAAGGGGAGTTTGGATACCCCAGCCAAACAGTGAGATAGCCCGCAAACAGATATTCCCAGCTGCACATCCAGCTGTAACATTTGAAATCAGACCTTGAAATCATGACATGAAGGTTTGAATCATATATGCGTACCCCTCATGTAATCCTGTATCACTTCACACTGATACCCTGGGTGGCAAACAGAGCAGGACTTTGTTGGTGCAAAGGGAACAACTTAACTGAAGCTGGTCTTCATTATCCCGCATGACACATTCCTCTAACCCTTTAATACAAAGCTCTTAACTGAGTGCTCGAGCCATAGTATTGCCCAGTTTCTGTTTCCATTCCTTCAACTGGTGTGTCTGCACTGTGCAGGATCATGTGCAGATCTAGGAAGCCCCACCCCCCACGCCCCCATTTGCATTACTCATTTTCTGAGGGGCCTTATTTCTGAGAGAGATGGTAGTTGTAAACTGTTCCTTCGTTGCTCTCCCTCTACATCACTCTTCCCCAGCTACCCCTCTCCAGCACTGTAGAGAGCCATCTCCTTCTTCCCTTTCACTAGCTTCCTCAATATTCCTGTTCCACCCCCTGATGCCATCCCTATCCACTCTTTCCTCAGTTCACCTGCTTGTTTCCCTCTCGCAGCACGCGTAATTGCCCCATTGTCTTCCCCACACATAATATCAACACCTACCCTTCTGGACTGCCCCTTACCCCTGTCACTGTGACCCCTTTGCATCCTAATTTCCCCAGGGTCTCTTCAGGGCCTCTGACGATCACACTTTTTAAGTTCCATTTCCTTTCCAAGCAGCTCACCTTTCCGTGAACCATTTCTGTTGAACCCCTTTTCACTTTAGACCTCTTTTTTAGTTGAGCCCCACTTGCTGGGCCTGATCAGGTTTGCTGGTATCAGCAGGTTTGTCTTTGCTTGGTCAGGCTAGGGAGCCCAGTGAGGTTTCACCCCCTATATTGTAAGGGTTTAAGAACTACAACAAGTAAGATCACATTCCCTGGGGTGGGGGAGTCCAGAACTAGAAGGCATAGATTTAGGGTGAGAGGGGAAAGATATAAAAGAGACCTAAGGGGCAACTTTTTCACGCAGAGGGTGGTACGTGTATGGAATGAGCTGCCAGAGGAAGTGATGGAGGCTGGTACAATTACAACATTTAAAAGGCATTTGGATGGGTATACGAATAGGAAGGGTTTGGAGGGATATGGGCTGGGTGCTGGCAGGTGGGACTAGATTGTGTTGAGATATCTGGTCGACATGGACGGGTTGGACTGAAGAGTCTGTTTCCGTGCTGTACATCTCTATGACTATCTGACTGAGACTCCTCAAAAGCTGGTTAACCAAGTGAGTGTTCATCCCTTACACTATATTTGTTTGTGCAAATAAATGGCTTGTTTGCAAAGGCACCAAGTTACTAATAATGCTTGTACTTACTAGAGCTTGGAGGAAAAAGTCGAACATTTTTAAATCATTCGTGGGGCATCACTGGCTGGGCCAGCATTTATTGCCCATCCCCTAGTTGCCTTTGAGAAGGTGGTGGTGAGCTGCCTTCTTGAACCGCTGCAGTCCACATGCTGTACGTTGACCCACAGTGCCATTAGCAAGGAATTCCAGGATTTTGACCCAGTGACAGTGAAGGATAGTGAATGTATTTCCAAGTCAGGATGGTAAGTGCCTTGGAAGGGAACTTGCAAGTGGTGGTGTTCCCATGTATCGGCTGCCCTCGTCCTTCTAGATGGAAATGGTCATGGGTTTGGAAGGTGCTGTCTAAGGAGCCTTGGTGAATTTCCGCAGTGCATCTTGTAGATGGTACACACTGCTGCTACTGAGCATTGGTGGTGGAGGGAGTGGATGCTTGTGGATGTGGTGCCAATCAAGCGGGCTGCTTTGTCCTGGATGGTGTCAAAGCTTCCTGAGTATTGTAGGAGCTGCACCCATCCAGGCAAGTGGAGAGTATTCCATCACATTCATTCACTGGTAGATACATGCCTCATATATACTCAGGTTATATGTGAGCACATGTGTTTCCCAGTTTTGGTAAGCAAGATTGTACCAAACAACATGTTTCCAGAGGCCTGGGAAGCATTCAGGGCATGATATTGCATTCAAAAGAGGTTCCTCACCAGGACCATCAGGGTGCCTGAAAGGTTCTGAGAACTGGTTAGCAAATCTCTAACCTGTCACCAGGAAACTGCATTTTTGCCTCCCACCCAATGAGGTTCTGGGCCTGCCTTCCCAAAAACTCCAAGCAGGCCTGGAGGCTTCTGCTACTCATACTGAATTCTTCATAATGCTACATCAGGCCAACAGAATCAATGTGTTGTCATTCTAAGGCTTCCAGAGGGGCTACAATTTTAAGAAGATGCTTTGAGAATAATGTGGTCGCCCTCCTATAGGAAGGATGTTGTCAAACTTGAGAGGGTTCAGAAAAGATTTACCAGGAGGTTGCCAGGGTTAGAGCTTTTGAGCTATAGGGAGAGGCTGAACAGGCTGGGGCTGTTTTCCCTGCAGCGTCAGAGGCTGAGAGGTGACCTTACAGAGGTTTATAAGATCATGAGGGGCATGGACAGGGTGAATAGACAAGGTGTTTTTCCCAGGGTAGAGAGTCCAAAACTAGAGGGCATAGGTTTAAGGTGAGAGGGGAATGGCTTAAAAGGGACCTGAGGGGTAACTTTTTCGCGCAGAGAGTGATGCATGTATGGATTGAGCTACCAAAGGAAGTGGTGGAGGCTGGTACAATTACAGTGTTTAATAGGCATCTGGATATGGGCCAGATGCTGGAAAATGGGACTAGGTCAGATTGGGGTGGTCTGGTTGGCCCGGACAAGTTGGACCAAAGGGTCTGTTTCCGAGCTGTATAGTTCTACGACTCTGTAAGAAAAAGGAGCTGGAGTGGACCACTCAGTCCTTCCAGTCTCTGACTAATGTTTAGCTTCAATTTCACTTTCCCCCCTACTCCCCATATTCCGTGATTCTGAAGGACCAAAAATCTCAAATCTATCTCAGCCTTAAATATACTTTGTGATGGAATACCCACAATTCCCCTGGGGTACAACATTCCAAAGATTCACAACCCTCTAATGAAGCAATTTCTCCTTTTCCCAGTCCAAAATGGTCACCCCCTTATCCTATGACTGTGCCCCTCCCCGTGTTCTAGATTCCCCAGCTAAGGGGAAACACCCTCTCACTATCAAACCTGTCAAAACCTTTCAGAGACTTGTCCGGTTCAATTAACTCATATCTCATTCTTCTAAACTCAAGCTTCATTCAGAAACAAACCATTAATTGTTCTCTGTGTTTCAGACAGGATCAACCTGCTGTAGGAAAGTTGGCCAGAAAGAATTTTTAGATTTGGACCCTTTTCAGTAGCTAGCATTTCAGAAATTGTTCCTACATGACACCAGTGACTGGATTTTGAATGGACTTCATTGGCCATACAATGCTTTGGTGTATTGGGAGGTAGTGAAAATCACCATAAATATGCAAGGCTTTTTCTAATGCATTATCCCAGGGAAAATGGACAAGCTTCTAGTGAGGAACCAAATTGGTTCAAGCTCATTTTTACATCCTCCTCTTTGGCTCATGTTGCCAAGAGCTCAGGAGAATGCACCACAGTGACCAGCCAATGATGGAAAGGGCACCCACTCTCTACACGCTATTTTGAGTTGTTCATAGGAAGATCTGACGTGAGGTTTTCCTCTGCGTCCAGAAAGAACTCATTCTATGGGCTGCCCCTTTAATTTTTCAAAATCTTGAGACTCCAACTCTGCAGCAACCTAATTTCCTGCTTTTGAAGGGAAACCACTGGCTGCAGTAACCTCTTCAGTGACTGCATTGTCGGAAGTCTCCATCTGTGAAAGGAAGTCCTAAGGGTACAATACAGACCAGTTCCACCCTTTTCCTCATTACGTGCTCGGTTTAAGTTCTTATCAGAAGTCAGTTTTGCTTGGAAGTTATTTTTTGTGTAGTTTCACTTTATTGTCCTCCCATTCCAGATCGAAGCATTACCTGGGCCGATCATAGAATTCAAGCACATCGAATTGCTTTTCCATTCTCTATCTGCTACTGCACGATATCTGAAAACCCTTTCTCTAATGTAAGTAGATTACAATCCACAATACTTTGAGAACCTGGGGAAAAAAATGAAGAGGTCCTTGAAATAACTGCACAGAGGCCAGTATCCCATCACAGAGTCCCCCTTTATTTACACATGGAGAATCCTTGACGCTGATCCAGCTTCCTCAGACCCAGCTCTCAGAGTGAACAGAACCTCTGACACTTCCGTTTATATCTTGATTTGGAGGTACCAGTGTTGGATTGGGGTGGACAAATTTAAAAATTACACAACACTAGGTTATAGTCTAACAGGTTGATTTGGAAGCGCTAGCTTTCAAAGCACTGCTCCTTCATCAGGTGGCTGTTCATCAGCTAGTGCTTCCAATTAAACCTGATGGACTATAACCTGGTGTGGTGCGATTTTTAACTCTGTTTATATCTGTCAGCCAGGGCTCCCTGATTGGACCAGATTAACAGCCCTAATCAGGGAACTCACATTCTATGAGGTCTACCCGGCTGACCTCATTACTATCTCTGCAGTATTAACCATAATTTTCCAAACTCTTTCAAGATCAGGCCCAGGGTATTCACCACATTTAAGTGCTGGAGCACAGAGAAATGGGTTAAGCTTAGACTAGTTCAATGTACAAATGGGTTCTTTCTGTCGAATCACTTTGTGCTGTCTCCCGTTGAATGTTATGTCAAGTCTCTCCTTTCCATTTCCTCACAACTATATTATATGAAGCCACAAATAATTTATTTCCACTGCAAAAAGCACCAGTCTATTGCCATCAGCTTCCACTGTACCAAACCACCATTACGCTAATTATCTAATACACTTCCTCCTCACTGCCACTGAATGGCTTTCTTGATTCAAGCATGACACTTAGATATATCATCTCAATTCCCGCACAAAGTACTCTAATTATCAAATATTTACATTTCAGCACATCACCCAGTCAGATGCACTGCCAAATTTCTCCTTGAGAAAGAAACACTGTCTCAAATACAAATAACTCTTGAATGATTCACTGGGAGTCAAAGATTGCACTTTCATTTGGATTTCAGATCGACACACAGCCTGATCCAAGGGAAACATTCCTTTGCAATACAACCATGGGATGATCCAGATTCCTCTGTTATCAGCTGTCTGCTCTATCGGTTTGTGCAGTGAGGCGGGGGTGGGTGAGGGGGTTAACTGGGCTCTGGGCACATGAAACCACATTCAGTTTCTTCCTTAACCAACACAGCATTGAGAAATGTGCTGACCCAAAAACCAGCTCTGCCCCGCCACCACCACCACCACCAAGTTGGCCCAACAAAGTTGATTGAGTGGACAGTTTAAAGAATAAGTAAACAGGGAGCAAGAGAAGAACATTTTCCCCATCAAATCTTCTCCACCGTTTGATTCCAATCATGGCTTCACTTTACCACATACTCCTGATATTCCCAGAGGGACCAAAGATCTGTCAATCCCTTCCTTAAATAGATCCAATGATGGCGAGCATCCACTGCCACAGTTTAAGGACTATTTACAAGACCATTTAAAATGCCATAGCATTGAAGGCGACAGGCCAAGTGCTGCGAAATGGAATTGGAATACATGGATATTTGGTGATTAGGACAGATACAATGGGCTGAAGGGCCTCTTACCATGCTGTAAAGACTCTATCTCTATGACAATCCTCTGACAAAGAGAATTTCAAACATTTACATCCCTTTGAGTGAAAGATTTTCACCTCATCTCAGTCAGAATTGCTCAACTGTGTCCTGATGTGAGAGTTCCCAGCTAGGGGAAAGAAGATTTTGGTGTTAGCTTTGTCAGGTCCCTTCAGAATCTGGTACATTTGAATGAGATCACCTCTCAGTACTCAAAGTTCCACAGTAATTGGAAATAAACAGACGTTGCCTTGTTCAGAATGTGTTGTGTTCACCCCCAGTTTGTCATTGTTGTGTGGACAGGTTGCAACACAGGGTCACACTCCCCCAGGTGAGGGAATGTAAAACTGGCCACAGCTCCAGTGACATGTTGGATAAGTTTCACCCTGACACCTCCGTGACTGACAATAACCCGGAGAAAGCCGCCTCAGAAAAGGCTACAGAGCTGACTGACACTAACACTCCCCAGCGAAGGTCAAGCCTGCAGGAAGAGACAGAGAACGGAACCAAACGAAGAAAATCAATCATCAGCCTTTCGGGCTAGCCAGATTGGGAATGCGCCAGGCCCCTCGACATATTTCATTTGGTTTCCATCTGATTTCTGGCAAGCTGCTGACCTCATCATGATAGCAAACCAAAGGCAAAAAATAACTTTACTTTCCTATGTCAGTGAGATAATAAGGCATTTCATATCACAGCACAAACAAACAGGCCTTTCAGCCCATCTGGTCTATACTAATGTTGATACAAACCGCCTCCCACTTCAATGACCTCTTCCCAATCTCTTCTCATATCTTCTATTTTCTTCTTCCTCATATATACATCAAGTCCACATTCCAATTCTAACTACAGTGAATTTTACCAGAAATCAACTCAGTGCCAATTTTAGGGAGATTTGTGGAGGGCTTCTATATGTTTTTGCATACCATCTGCTCACACAAGTACCTCTCTCCTCTGCTTCCCTACCCCCACTGTATTCTCCCACTCGACACAGGCCACTACTGGGACCTCCCTGGATTTCTGCCATCTGCACCACCTTTAAAACCAAGCTGTACACTGGGTCAGGCACTCTGCAGCTTCCCTTCATGGTTCCTGTCAATAGCCCCAGAAGGTAATTGTCACCCCCCTTTGCTGAGGGGACAGAGAGGGGGGTGTGCACACTCACTACCTATATGGAATGTTCAAGAGGCTCAGAATTGGAGGAGCACAGATATCTCAGAGGGTTAATGGCCAAGAGGGTGTTCAGAATGTCAGTGTTAGAAATGCGGTTTCTTTTAAGGGTCAATCAACATACTTTTCTAATCACCCTCTGGTGCAGGTGGGACTTGAACCCAGGCCTTCTGGCACAGAGACAGGGACAATGCCACAGCACCACAAGAGCCAAGTACTACCCAGAACATTTCTGGAGTTGATTGAGAGAAAGGAATGCTCATTGGACTTTGCATCTCAGGGGGCACAGTGACAATGTCTCTACCTCTGAGCTAGGAGGTCTAGGTTCAAGTCCCACCTGCACCGGAGATGTGTCGTAACATTCCTGATCAGGTTGATCAGAAATACCCAGAGCTGGGCACACTACCCATGATGGGCAGTATTTGGTAGCGAGTTTACTTTGAAACAAAACAGCTGGGATCTTTCCCCCACTGACACGATTTTGATTTAGTCCCCTTCCTTTGTCTTGCCGTGGTTTGTTTGGATTTTTCTCATACTGCCCTTGGTGGATAGTGTTTGGAACTAACAGTTGATTGGTTAATTTGGTGGTGGGTTTATGTACTAAACAAAAAACAGCTGGGCTCTTCCTCAGTTGGGAGTGGGCTTCCAGACAGAGATAGGGTCCAGAAGGGAAAGGTGGAAACTGATGTTTGTGTTAAACTACAGATTTGCAATCAACCCCTTGTAAATCTCTGGAAGTCTTTCACTGTCCAATTCAACATATGGATGTCAGTCTGCAAAACAGACAAAGGGAAGGGTGAGGGCTTTGAAGACGAGAATGAGAATTTTCAAAATGAAACGTAGCCCAAAAAAAAATTACTTCCATCACTGTTTGACTCTTCAGAATTCTCACATCCTCCCAGTATTGAACGGACTATCACTTGGCCATACTAGCAGTGTTACAGAGCGCTCACTCATTGGACCTTCATATGAGAAACAGTCAAAAGGTGCTGTTATATTTGGAGACTCTACTTCGGTTTTCAGGAAGCCAACATCCACCCTCTATAGCTTGACAGTGTAGTAAACAGATCCCTTTGGCCCCTGGTAGATTCACAGTGCAATATATTAGTCTGGCATTAAAATAAGAGAGCCATACTGCATTGTGACAGTGGCTGGTGAATAATAGTGGAGGTCACTGGCTCAGAGCGATGGCAGAGAGACGAACAGATAGTGCACAATTCTGCCAGTCGCCGAACTGAACTGCGGTTTTTATTTAAGGAAAGAAAATCAAGCATATCGTCTTCTCTGCAGAAGCTGCGTCAGGAACATTGTGTCGTTTCAGAAAAGGGCCAGGGAAGAGTTTGGATGCCACCTTTTGGAAACTAAGAAAAGTTAAACGGAATCTAGTCTGGACAGTGATGGCTCAAGCCTTTGACTCTTTACTGGACCAATAAGATTTCAAACTTTACACTGGCAGATTCGAAACACTTACCGCACTTTATTTCAGTTAAGCTCAACATTTTTAGATTTAGATTTTATTGTCATGTGTATTCAAGTACAGGGTATAAGAGTACAGTGAAAAGTGTACAATGTTGCCACAAACAGCCCCATCTTCGGTACAAAAACTCAGTTACAGAAATAAGGAAATAAGTTTAAAAGTTCATCACTACAGCCTTCTTCGCATAAAAGTCGAACAATAAAGAAATAATGTTAAAATGTCAAACATTACAGGTCTTTCTTCAGCTCTGGGCCTGCTGATGCTGCTTTGTTACAATGGAAACCCTCTCCATTTTGATTCATACCTCATAATCCAGAAAGAGTTTGAACTAAAAACATGACAAAATGTAGCAAGACCACACAAAAAAAATAAGATTGGGGGTTGGTGAGGCCTGCTGTCCTGACAAGCAAGGCTCACTTCCTCACAGTTTATCTCTGCAAGGACCTAACCTGTAAATCTATGTACTGAAGTCAGAATAAAACACTGAAGATGGGCTAAAACTGGAGAGCACATAAATCAAGTCAACTACTGCATTAAACCAGTTCGAAATAAAAATAAAGCAGATAAAAGGAGGTGGGGGAGGAGGACCTTAAATATATCTTGCCCAGAGAGGAAAAAGCTTGGAAAATAGTCACAGAAATGATTTATGGAAACCCAGAGCTCTCAGCTTCCAGGAAGTTCCAGCTCTGTAGAAATTAATCAAAGTTTAACTTTTAAATCTCCCCACTTCTTGCCAAACCCTGCTATATTTCATAAGATGTGTCACTCTCAGTGTATATAAAACCTATTTTAAAAACCCAATGGACAAGGCAAAGTATTTGGAGGGGAAGGACTTTCTGATTAAATTTGCATTCAATTCAAAATATGGAGTATTCTGTTTTCCAGCCGAGGAATGATTACGAGGAATAAATCTGCTGGTGGCTGGGGAGGCAGTTTTGTGGATGCTTAAGGAAGGGACGTTTTTGAAGATCAGAAGACTCCTCAAGTACCTTCTCCTATGAACTGAGGAATGGATGCTCTGTCTCAGGGCCAGCAAGTTTTCGTTTCAAAGTTTGGGTTGAGTTCATCATCATCCCAAACTGGAAAGCATGAGGTCAAGAGAGTGGTGTTGGAAAAGCACAGCAAGTCAGGCAGCATCCGAGGAGCAGGAGAATCAACGTTTCAGGCAAAAGCCCTTCATCAGGAATGAGGCTGGGAGCCTCCAGGGTGGTGAGATAAATGGGTGGGGGGTGGGCTGGGGGGGGAAGGAAAACATGGGGTATGAACTGGGGTTCACCTGATAGCACTCCCTGAGTCAGAACAGTGGGGGTTCAAATCTCACTCCAGAAACTTATGGAATGAGTATGGCACAGGAGACCATTTGGTCCATTGTATCTATACTGGCTGTTTCACCTGGTGCATTTTGTAGTCCACTAAGTAGTTTGAAATGTACTTATTGTTGTAACAGATGAAACAATCCTCCCACAATCCAAAGATGTGCGGGTTAGGTGAACTGGCCAATAGAAATTGCCCTTAATGTTCAGGGATGTATAGGTTAGGTGCATTAGATTAGATTACTTACAGTGTGGAAACAGGCCCTTCGGCCCAACAAGTCCACACCGACCCGCCACCCACCCATACCCCTACATTTACCCCTTACCTAACACTACGGGCAATTTAGCATGGCCAATTCACCTGACCTGCACATCTTTGGACTGTTGGAGGAAACCGGAGCACCAGGAGGAAACCCACGCAGACACGGGGAGAACATGCAAACTCCACACAGTCAGTCGCCTGAGGTGGGAATTGAACCTGGGTCTCTGGCGCTGTGAGGCAGCAGTGCTAACCACTGTGCCACCGTGCCGCCCGACAGGGGTAAATCTAGAGGAAAGGGTAGGGGATTGGGTCTGGGTGGGTTTCTCTTCGCAGGGTCAGTGAGGGCTTGTTGGGCCAAATGGCCTGTTTCCACACTGTAGGGATTCTATGATTCTATGAAAGTAGCCAATCTGTACACAGCAAGCTCCCACAAACAGGAGTGTGATGATGACCAGACCATGTGTTTCTCCATGTTGATTAAGGGATAAATATTGGTCAGGATTCTAGGGAGAACACTCCTGCACTTCTTCACAGTAGTGCACAGGATCCTTAACATCTTCCTGAGAGTGTAGATGAACAACTACGGAATTGTATCCTGACAAGAGTCAGCAAATGGGCAACATGAGAAAAAAAATACACATTACTGGCAACGGTCACAACAACCATTAGCAGTGGAGATGCAACACAGACAGTGACGTGAGGTTACAGTTTTATAACATTGGTTTGACACTTTTACTTGTGCTGTTTAGAACAAAACAATAACTGACACACTGAATTTAAATTTTAAATAAGTCCCAGTTAGGTTTTGGAGGAAGAAAGTGTGAAAGAGACAATTAGTCTCAGTGCCACTGGGGCAAGATGGCAGCAAGAGAGAGGTAATGCCGTAGAGAATGGATTGAGTCCAATGTTCTGTTTTACAACTGGGTCCCATGCTTGGGCAAAGTAAGTACCACTGGTGTTGCCCCATGTTCTGACACTCAGCAGCACACATGCCCACCCCGCTCCCCACAATGCCCTCAACTAAATGGCATTTGCCAGTGTTTCACTCATCTTGTGCCTTGCTCCCAGCAAATCAGTAATGGCTGTACAGACGCAGGGGGAACCTTTAAACTGTCCCATCATGAATATTTCATTTTCCTTTTACAATCAACTGAAGTCAGCACTGTATATGGGACTGAAAGCGAACAGTCTCAAACTTGTTTCATTCCTTTGCTGTCTCCTCCGAATGCTCTCCCACATCCTTGGAACCACTTCAAATTGACATTAATTAGTGGACAGATTAAATGCTTGAGCTACAATTTAATCCTCTCTGTTTATCACATGTCAAGCTTTGAGACCCTGCCAGTAATTTCAGTTGAGCTGCGTTACTTTTGATGGACAAACAGTTTGATAAATGCTCTTGCCAAGTTTTTCAAAGGAAGGTAGCCATGCAGAAGGGCTCTTATTAAACTGAACATGACATTGCACAGACAACCTTGTGGTAAGCTCCCTTCGTCCTTCTGAGTGCACAAAGTGTTCAGCTTTTACCTCTATTCCTCATTGCATTGATCTATTACTTACTTGCTGTATAACTTCTCAATTGCTGTATAACTTCTCAATTGCTGTGTTGCTCTCCTCCTCATTGTGCTGCCCCTTGACATTCAATGGTGTTACCATCACTGAACTGCCCACTATCAATATCCTGGGAGTTGCCATTGACCAGAAACTGAACTGGACTCACCACATAAACACGATGGCTAGAAGAGAAGGACAGAGGCTAGGAATCCTGAGGTGCGTAACTCACCGCCTGACTCCCCAAGGCACAAGTCAGGAGTGTGATGGAATACTTCCCTCATGCCTGGATGGATGCAGCTCCAACAACACTCAAGAAGCTTGACACCATTCAGGACAAAGCAGCCAGCTTAATTGGCATCACATCCACAAGCATCCACTCCCTCCACCACCAAGGTTTAGTAGCTGCAGTGTGTAATATGTATAAGATGCACTGTGGAGATTCACCAAAGATCCTCAGACAGCACCTTCCAAACCCACGACCACTTGCATCTAGAAGGACAAGGGCAGCAGATACATAGGAACACCACCATCTTCAAGTTTCCTTCTAAGCCACTCACCACCCTGACTTGGAAATAGATCACCAATTCCTTCACTGTCGCTGGATCAGTAACCTGCAATTCCCTCCTTAAGGGCATTGTGGGTCTACCTACAGCATATGGACTGCAGTGGTTCAAGAAGGCAGCTTGTCACCATTTCTCCACCATTAGGGATGGGCATAAATGCTGGCCCAGCCAGCGGCGCCAAGTCCCATGAGTGAATAAAAGAAATTTAAATTTGTGCAGCAAGACCTTTGGGTCTAGAACCTGCTCCTCCAATCTGACTAGTTTGATACCAAAGGCCCTTTCACACTGCAAAGTATTAGAGTGCTTACAGTCCAGTAAGTGGCCATTCTGCTAGACCAGTATTTATACTCCACACAAGCCTACTCCCATCCTCTATTTCACCTCCTGGAAGTGGCATGTACCCAAGATGAATTGGTGCCTTTGCTGGAGGAAGTGGCAGCATTGCTGGTGGGTTGGGGAGCAGGGACAGAAGTGTCGTTTCCTGTTGTCAGGAAGAAGGTGGCAAGTCTGGAAAGAATGACAATATGGGAGACTTGATGGCAGTGAGGAGGAGTGTCAGGCCTCAGGAAGAATGAGGCAACATTAATCAGAGAAACGAGAAGAAGTCTTAACTTTAAAAATGCTTCGGTTAACATCAGGGAGTTTACGAGGTATGGGAAGGGAGAGCTTTCTGATATATTTTGGAACTTTTGAATTTAAATGGCATAGAAAGAATTCTAAATTGTGTGCTGTACTCAAATTCAACTACTATTACTTAATTAAGTTTTTTTTAAAAAAGTCATGATTTAATAAGGACAAAGCAAATTTATATCAGGATATACAATCTGCACTCATCAGAAAATCAACAGCTGAAATTTACGTTTAGAAAGGATTTGCTGCATCAAGATTGACAGCATCGGATTTAGTAAATCCAATTGTAATGAGATTATATTTGTGAGTCAACAACCTGAACCCAGATAAATAGCATCTAATAGTGGTGATGTTCAGTGACTCCCCATCGTGCTAACTGCCTATCACTTAGACTCTTGATTAAGGCCTTGAGCTGAATGCCTTGCTGCCTTTGATAGATGGTAGCAGAATTGCTTTCTCGACTGAATCCTGATTTTCAGGATTACCACATCAAAGCTCTGGACTCCTTTCACCAAGGACACTAGACGTATCTCAACATCGTGAGAATTTGAAAACAGAATAAAATCACAAACAACAAACTCCCTCCATTGCACTAGGCGCAGCAGCATGAAGATCACCGACTGAAATCCGAGACTTAGATGGACTGGCCATGCCTCCCGCCTGGAAATTTACAGAATCCCTGAGCAGATCTTCTCTGGTGAATGATTTCAGGGGGAAAAAAATATCAAAATGATCAGTACAAAGGGTTCAAACACGCCCCACAAATATCTGCCTTGCAGCTGACTAGCCCATGTGCAGGCATTCATGGGAATCAGATGAAACAGGTTTCCAGGACCAACTACACCCAATATACAACATCTAACATGCCCAGGGGTAACACTGCTGCAGACATGCCCCCTCCCCCACAGAAAAACAACAACAAGGACAATCTAAACTGCCAATCGCACATTAGACACTTCAGTCCTGAAGGGACCCACTAAATCCAATGATTCACTCAACAGCTTGATCCACTCAAACAATAAGGACTAGCTCACAAATTCCAATGCAGACAATCAAGTCACCTTTTCTACTGAAGCTATGGCTTTGTCACAGCATTCCATAGAAGGCACCGCAACCCACTGGAAATGACAGCAGGGGCAGCTGAGCTCACCTTCAGGCTATCAGTGGGGTACGATTCATGGGTTCGTGAATAAATGATCACAGAATATGGGCAGCACTGGGAAGCCCTCTTTTGTTACCCTCAGGAGATGCTATTGGATCATGTATTGTTGATTGCGGTTAGCAAGAGTGGTTTGATGCACACTGACAGCCAACACATGTAGGACCAGGGTCACATGTAGGCCAGGCCAGGTCAGGTTGCCAGTTCCCTTCACTGAAGAATATTCAAGAGCCAGTCACATCCATACTATAATTTACAAACATGCAAAATGGGAGCAGAAGGAGGCTATTCAGCCATGAAGCTTGTTCCACCATTCAATAGAATCATGGCTGATCTGTTTGCATTCCACATTCCCATTTATCCGTGATATACTTTGATTCCTTTGCCTAAGAAGAATCTATGTACCTCTAATGTAAAAATATTCAGTTGCCCTCATCTCCACTGCCTTCCGAGGCAGAGAATTCCAAAGTCAAGTGCAATTAGAGATGGGCAATAAATATTGGCCCAGGCCAGTGAGGCCAACATCCACCATGAATGAAAAAAATATACCGACTGAGAGAAAAACACATTTCTCCTTATCTCAGTCCTAAAGGGGCAGCCGCTAATTTTAAAACAGTGTCTCCTAGTTCTGGATTGACCCACAAGAGGAAACATCCTTTCCACAGGCAGCTTGTGTAGACCATTCAAGATGACCTTCAGTATAATCACCATTTGCCCTTCTAAACTTTACTGTAAACAAGCCAATCCTGGGAATTACAGACCAGTCAGTCTCACGTCTGTGGTGGGTAAAGTATTGGAGAGGAGTCTGAGAGACAAGATTTATGATTACTTGGAAAACCATAGTTTGATTAGAGATAGTCAGCATGGCTTTGTGAGGGGCAGGTCATGCCTCACAAACTTTTTTGACTTCTTTGAGGATGTGACAAAACACATCGATGAAGGTAGAGCAGTGGATGTGGTGTGCATGGATTTTAGCAAGGCATTTGATAAAGCTCTCCATGGTAGGTTCATTCAGAAAGTAAGGATGTATGGGATACAGGGAAATCTGGTTGTCTGGATACAGAATTGTCTGGCCCATAGAAGACAGAGGGTGGTAGTAGATGGAAAGTATTCAGCCTGGAGCTTGGTGACCAGTGGTGTTCCACAGGAATTGGTTCTGGGATCTCTGCTCTTTGTGATTTTTATAAATGACTTGGATGAGAAAGTGGAAGGGTGGGTTAGTGAGTTTGCTGATGGCATGAAGGTTGGTGGAATGGTGGATAGTGTGGAGGGCCGTTGAAGGTTGCAACGGGACATTGACAGGATGCAGTACTGGGCTGATAAGTGGCAGATGGAATTCAACCTGGAAAAGTGTGAAGTGATTCACTTTGGAAGGTCAAATTTGAATGCAGAATACAGGGTTAAAGGCAGGATTCTTGTCAGTGTGGAGGAACAGAGGGATCTTGGGGTCCACCTCCATAGATCCCTCAAAGTTGCCATCCAAGTTGATAGGATTGTTAAGAAGGCATATGGTGTGTTGGCTTCCGTTAGCAGGGGGATTGAGTTTAAGAGCCAAAAGGTTAAGCTGCAGCTCTATAAAGCCCTGGTTAGACCACACTTAGAATATTGTGTTCAGTTCTGGTCACCTCATTATAGGAAGAATATGGAAGCTTTAGAGAGGGTGCAGAGGAGATGTACCAGGATGCTGCCTGGACTGGAGGGCACATCTTATGAAGAAAGGTTGAGGGAGCTAAGGCTTTTCTCATTGGAGTGAAGAAGGATGAGAGGCGACTTGATAGAAGTGTATGAGATGACGAGAGGCATAGATAGACTGGATAGTCAGAGACTTTTTCCCAGGGTGGAAATGTCTGTCACGGAGGGGCATAATTTTCAAGTGATTGGAGGAAGGTTTAGGGGAGATGTCAGAGGTAGGTTCTTTACACAGAGTGATGGGTGTGTGGAATGCACTGCCAGCGGTGGTGGTAGACTCAGATAATTTAGGGACATTTGGGTGACTCTTGGATAGGCACATGGATGATAGTACAATGAAGGGTCTGTAGGTTCGTCTGATCTTTGAGTAGGATAAAAGTTTGTGACATCGAGGACCGAAGGGCCTGTACTGTGCTGTACTGTTCTATGTCCTACCGTTCCTCATTAACTCATCATTTCTCCAGTGCCAAGCTGAACAAGCCCAAATAAGTCTCAACTTCAATTCCACGATTGTGAATGCTCAGCATCTGGATTCTTTGCTTGTTACCCTCCTCTGACCACTGAACTAGCCAGCTCATAGCCCACTGAGCCAGTTATATAAGAAAGATGTGAGCTTGAAGATCCCACATTGTTCCTCCAGTGAGGGGGGAAGGGGTCCCTTTAATTGACATTGTCTTGCTGAGGTTGCTGGGATTGAGCTGTAATCCGTCTTTCCCTGAGTAACCTGGATGCATCCACTTCAGCTAACAGTGGAAATCAGGTAATGGTGAGTTGGCAGTTCATTTCACATCACTCAGAATCTTGCTTTCTGTCAGAGTTGTTGGAAACTGTGAAAGATGTAAAAGGAGCTGCTGATTTAGAACATAGCAAGGGATCTTTACCCAGCATTCTAAGTGGTAGGAGAGTCAGAGCTTTTGGTGAACAGGCAGGAAGGTGGAGGAGAGGCCAAGATGGTAAGTCATGATCTGATTGAAGAGCACAGCAGACTCAAAGCACTGAATGGCCTACTCCTGCTCCCACTTTCTTTGTTTGGAGAGGACAGTAAGGGATTTTTGTTTTTAACTGAATTGAAATTTGAAGTCAAGCTTTGGGTTTGTTTAGTTCATTAAAGGAGATGTTGGTGCTGTGGGAATGGAATAATTTCCACTTTGCACAGTTAGCATTAATCGGCAGCCATTTCTCAAAATAGATACAACTGAAGATAAAAATTCCCTCTGTGTGAACATGATAGCCCAGCTCAACCTCAGAAATTTCAGTAGGTCATAAACAGAATGGGGATTCCATATGTTCCTGTTCTCAGAGGTTGGTCACTTGATTCTCATTTGGTGTCTCACGTTTTGCCATGATTGGCGCCATTTTGGAATGACCTTTCCCAACTCCTGACACCCCCTCTCATCGACCCTCCATCTCACCAGCTCTTTACAGCAGGCAGATTACCTGCCCAACCCAAAGCTGCATGACCTACCTCTCATCACATATCTCATGAGAGTTCAGGAGAGGGAAGTGGCAAGCAGGAGTGGGAGGGAGAGGGAAATTTAGGCGAGGGAGGGTCTGGGAATGTTCAAGAGCACAAGAGAGAGTGAGCCAGAAATAAGTTGGAAGAATCAGCATATTTCTCCTATATTTTTACATTTATTTTATGGATGTAGGTTTGCTCACTGGGCTGGAAGGTCCGTCTTCAGACGTTTCATCACCATACTAGGTAACATTTTGTTTGTTACAGTTCTTGCAAGGTATTTTGTAAATTCTGAGCAACAAACCCAAACAAGCAGACAAAACACATCCAGGAACCCTAGCCATTCTCCCTACATCAAAGACATCTCGGAAATAACTGCCAGACTACTCAGACCCCTTGGCATCATGGTAGCCCACAAACCCACCAACACACTAAAACAGCAGCTAATGAACTTGAAAGACCCTATACAGACAACAAACAAAACTAATGTTGTTTATAAAATACCGTGCAAGGACTGTAACAAACACTACATTGGACAAACAGGCAGAAAACTAGCCACCAGGATACATGAACGTCAACTAGCCACAAAAAGACATGACCCACTCTCACTAGTATCCTTCCATACAGATGAGGAAGGACACCACTTTGACTGGGACAACACATCCATCCTAGGACAAGCCAAACAGATACGTGCATGAGAATTCCTAGAAGCATGGCATTTCAACTGGAACACTATCAACAAACACATTGACTTGGATCTCATTTACCAGCCCCTGAGAAAAAGAACAGGAAATGACATCACTGTAGGAAATGACACCACCAACCCAAGGAAACTCAAACATATAAATAGAAAGTGGGTTACACCAACAGTGCTTCATTCGGAGGCTCACTGAAGATGTTACCTAGTATGGTGACGAAATGTCTGAAACGAATCTTACAGCTCGGTGAGCAAACCTACAGCCAGAACCTCAACCTGAGCTACAAATCTTCTCAAAACTCGCTAACATTTATTTTATTTTAAACTTCATTTTATTTACGAATATAGGAATCTGGCTTGAAAGACAATTCAACTAATAGTATTATTTTTCTGATGAGAGAGGTCCTACAGAACCTAACTACTGCTTTTGCATTGATTTTAATGGGAAAATCTGACTCACTTAAAGTAATTTTATTTAAAGTTGCACTTGCCAGGAAATGCAACTACAACGTTAAGTGAGGCATTCTCTATTTGTCTGTAAGAGCTACTTTTCACTGAGTATCTTTTTCTTACTCACAAGTATTTAGACACATTTGCCACATATAAAGTCATAACAGCAGAGGAATGAGGTCATTCAGCTCATCAAATCTGTGCTTGCTCTCTATCGAGCAACCTAGTCAGCTTCATTCTATATCCCTGTATATTAATTATTAGGATACCATGTTTCAAGAAAAATAAAGTGCACACTCTCTGATATTGAATGTATCTATTTCAGTCTGCTCTGAGTGTGCCATTACATATTGTCTTTGAAAGTTTTCCTCCATCAAAACATACTGTAGCTCCTTTCCAAGGCTGTGACTTTTTTCTGTCATCATTGTCTGACCATTAGTTTGGTGCATTGAAGAATGTAGAACATAGAACATAGAACAATACAGTGCAGAACAGGCCCTTCGGCCCTCAATGTTGCGCTGACCTGTGAACTATTCTCAGCTCGTCCCCCTACACTATACCATCATCATCCATGTGCTTATCTAAGGATTGTTTAAATCTCCCTAATGTGGCTGAGTTGACTACATTGGCAGGTAAGGCATTCCACACCCTTACTACTCTCTGAGTAAAGAACCTGCCTCTGACATCTGTCTTAAATCTATCACCCCTCAATTCGTAGTTATGCCCCCTCGTACAAGCTGACGTCATCATCCTAGGAAAAGGACTTTCACTGTCTATCCTATCTAATCCTCTGATCATCTTGTATGTCTCTTTCAAATCCCCTCTTAGCCTTTCTTCTTCCCAAAGAGAACAAACCCAAGTCTCTCAGCCTTTCCTCATAAGACCTTCTCTCCAGACCAGGCAAATCCTGGTAAATCTCCTCTGCATCTTTTCCAATGCTTCCACATCCTTCCCAAAATATGGCAACCAGAACTGTACACAATATTCCAAGTGTGGCCACACTAGCCTTTTGTACAGTTGCAGCATGGTATTGCGGCTACGGAACTCAATCCCTCTACCAATGAAACCTAACACCCGTATGCCTTCTTCACAGCACTATCCACCTGGGTGGCAACTTCCAGGGATCTGTGTACATGGACTCCAAGATCCCTCTGCACATCCACACTACCAAGAATCTTTCCATTGACCCAGTACTCTGCCTTCCTGTTATTCTTCCCAAAGTGCATCACCTCACATTTAGCTGCACTGAACTCCATTTGCCACGTCTCAGCCCAATTTTGCAGTTTATCCAAGTCCCCCTGCAACTGGTAACATTCTTCCAAACTGTCCACTACTCTACCGCCTCCATTTCCATTGCATGTCCTGGGTTTGTCTAAATGCTCCAGAAAGTTCCACATACCCTCGGAAAATGCTGGAGCTCTGAGCTGACAAAATCAAAAAGCTGGCAAGGGGTGAGAGGAGAAAGTGGTGTGGGAACAGTGGGAATGGATTCCAAGGTGCAGCAGACCACACGCGTTCTCATTGGATTCCGTGGTTGGGATTTTCACTCATGCCAGAATGGCTTGAATTACAACCCTTATCTTGAAAATATAGTGCGAACTGGAGATTTGCTTTGCCAAGTCTTCTTACATTCACATAATGAACTGTGGTGAAAGGAACGTAAAACCTCATTTAGAGGCCGCTCCCTTATTTTAATCCACAGATACAAATCACATTGGCCTGAAGATTCGTGCAAATATCTGTTATGATACTGGAGAATCTCACGGTCCACTTTTTCTTTTGGAACCAAGTACCTCAGTTTTCTCACACGTGTCCATTCTCCATGACAAAGTCTGACCCAAATGTCTTTCTAAATGTCAGTTATTAGTGCCAAGGGTTTGGTCAAACCACCAGAATGCAGTTTTGTTTTCATGGACTGAATACTTCTCTTGCATACCAATATTCCAATGGGAGGCCTCAAACTGAAGAGGCCTCATGTGCTGAAGCTGCACAGCAAAGTTATGGGCAGAAAGCAGGAAATGAAGAGAGGAGGAGTACTTGGAAGAGAAAATAGAGACTAATACGTCAGTTCTTCCGATAGTTGCCAGGCCCTGATCGCTCCCAGCTGTTGTGGTTTACTCAACCTCTTGTTATTGTACTCTTTAGCAAATACTATAGTCATTTCTGATCACTGCAAACAGAACACACAGATTTTTCTGTCTGCACCTTAAAATGCTAACCATGTCATCTAAATAGATTTCTGCAATAGTGACAGTCTGTCCCAGAGATAAGCTTCCAACCACATATCCACACCAAGACCATTTGTTTCCACCTCTGTAACCTCACCTAAGTGCTCTTTCTCAGCTCAGCTGCTGCTGAAACTCTCACTCTGCCTTTTGTTACCTCTGGGCACAACTATTCCATTGCACTCTTTGCTGCCCATCCTGTTTTCCTATTCCCCATGTGCTCACCAACCTCCCAGTCAAGCAATTAAAATTCTCATCCATGTTTACAAATCCCTCCATGGCCTTGCTCCTCCAGCCCCATACCCTTCTGAGATATATGTGCTTCTCTAATTCTGGCCTCGTGAGCTTCCCTGGTTTTGCTTGTGGCATCATTCAGCTGTTTAGCACAAAACTCTAGAATGCTCTTCTTATCCCACTCCATTCTTTAAATTGCTTTTCTCCTTTAAGACACTCTCTAAGAACGAAGAGGTTGACCAATTTTGGTTGAGCATCTCCTTATGCATTTTGGCATCATACTTTGTTTTATAATGTTCCTATGAAGCTACTTGGGAAGTTTCATTGTATTACAGTCACTACGGAAATATAGGTTGCTGTTACTACTGCATTCATCCTCAAGAATGGAACTGAAGGCTGATGAATCTCCTTTTGTTCACTTGCCATGGTTTGACTTTGCAACTATTCTTTTGTCTCTTTTATCAACAGCAGAGGCATTTGTTTCTATTTTGACTTCAGTAAGTCCAAGGAAGCAACTAGAAGATGTATTGGAAACTGCAGTTGCCTGAGCTGTCAGTCTATTACACAAGACTGTCCAGGGGAACTGAAAGGCATAGCCCCACATTCAAAGACCATCTTGCCCCAGTCTTAGCCAAGCATAGGAGGGTGCTGATGCCAATTCAGCACCAATTCCTCCTTCAGTCAGTGGCTGGGATCGGGAATGCACTGCATGAGAGTGTGGTGGAGGTAGGTTCAGTTGGGGTTTTCACAAGAGAACTGGAGAATTACTTGGCGAGGAAGCATTGCAGGGCCACAGTGAGAGGAAGGGGAGTGGGAGTAAGACTGGGTTACTCTTCGGGAGAGCAACATTCACTCAGTAGGCTGAACGGCCTCCTCTGTGCTGGAATTAGGAGGCGAGGATTCTCCCTTCTGCCAGGATTCATGGAGATTTCAATCACTCTTTGTTTGCCTTTCAACCTGTCACAAACTAGTAGGAATTCTCTGGAAAGTAAAAGCTCCGTGTGAATGGAATTCGCCGTGACAGTTGTTTCTGTTCTGAGCATCAGCGACAATGAGCTTTGGAAATTAGTATGTCAGGGTCAGACAATGATCACGGTCTGAAAACCAAAAGTGCGATGTCAGTGCCAAATATTGACTGCGACTTGTAATGTTGTTCGCTTTACATTGCTGTTCCTTCTGTGTATTGCAGGGGCCGTATTAGCATGTCAATCATCCCCGTTTTCATTCCAACACTTTAAAAATACAAGTCAACTTGCCTCATACACAAGGGTCAAACTGAGACCTTAGGTTAGCTCATTCAAAATACATCACTCTGAGGCTTCAAGTGATGGCTACTATCATGGCACATCTTTCACTGTGTGGTCTTTCAAAGCACATGGCTGAGAGGATGGAAACGAAAGTCTTCAGAAAAATGTCTTCCTCGGGGTTATTTTAATTGGTTCCTGTTCAAAACCACTTACAAAGACTTGCCAATGTCAGATCTCACAGCCAGGAATGATCTATTTGGTTGATGAACTCAATGGGACCATCTCCAGCCATCTGCCATTGTGTTAACCACAGGCCACCTTTCAGCCCTGGGGTCCTGGTCAGAATTAAAAAGGTTAATCATGGGCACTATTTCAAGCTAAAGTATGATCAGTAACAACAACTAATATTTATATAGCACCTTTGACATAATACAATGGCCCAAAGTGCTTTATTGGAATGGTTTTAGTTACATTGGGAGATATTAAGTCAAATAACCAAATGCTTGGTCAGAGGTAGGTTTTAAGGAGCATCTTAAAGGAGGCAAAAGAATCAGAAGGGTTTAGGAAGGGAATTCTAGAGCTTAAGTCACAGGCAGCTGACGGTATAGTCATTAACAGTGGAACAATTCTAATCGGGACTGCACAAGAGGCCAGAGATTGAGGAGTACAGACATCTTGGGGGAGATGACCAAGATAGGGAGAGGCGAGTCTTAAGAGGGACTTGAAAACAAATTTTAAAAGCAAAGTGTTGCTTGACCAGCAGTCAGTGTGGGTCAGCGAGCGGAGGGGTGAATGATTTTGGTGCGATTTAAGAGGCCCCAGAAAGCAACAGCAGACAATACCAGCTAATTTTAGAGAAATTCTGTTGAGTCAGTTAACTAGGCAAACTGACATTTCAAGGCATTAACTGAGATTGGGCCTACTTTTCCCTCTGCATTCTTTGCTATATCTTTGTTACATTAGCAAATTCAATTCGCAATAGGGGGTGTTCTTTAAATGTAACCAATACAGACAAATGAGAAGGCATCCTGTGGCTCCAATAACAATGAGGGCTAATCTCTCTCTCCAATTTATTGCTATAGGCCTGCCAGACCTCAAACTCTACTGGGAACCATGAGCAATTACTTCACATAAATAAAACCCAATTTCATCGCGAAAATCTACATTGTCTGTTCAGCACATGTTGAAAACTCAAAAGAGATGTGACCTTTCCCCTGTCTGACAGGCGCTGGTGACAAACGGTTTTAATTCTTTCCACACCACTAAACGTTTGAAGACATATTTACACTTCCATTGTTATGGGAATTTAGATTGTTCAGGACAAACTTCATTAGCAAACAAAGCCGCAGGAATCCATTATATTTTGTTGCACAACTAGGAGAAACAAAGGTTGAGAGGATTATACAATTTTATACCTCAGATATAATTTGTTCTTGTTGGCATTTGTCAGAGTACATTTTTTTAATACACTTTTATCCTTCCCCTTCTTTATAGATTAGATCATTGAGGGTTAGACAGAGTTTTGAATTTCTTAAACATGGCTGAAGCAGCCTTCAGGTTAATACCACTTCACTGGGAGCTTTTTCTGAATTTTACGGAATCAGGGCAAATGTGGCAATTGTCATGATCCAAGAACCCATCTGTCAAAAGCAGCTACAGTCGAAGCTCATTCTCACTCAGTGAGATGGTGAGGCATAGAATGATACTTCTTGGCTCACCAAATAGCCAAAAAGAAAAGCCTTATCTTCATGGCCTGCAGTTTTTTTCTGAACCAACAAACAGCAGCTTTACATAAAGGTAGTTTTGTACACCAATCTATGCCAATATGTTGTGTGCTTTAGGTGCCTCTGGTGAGTGTATAATCTAAATATGCAGTGAATTAGCCACCAAATCCCACACTGGGCAAATTTCCCCACATGTTCCAGTGAATGGAGGTACCCTATTATACATACTACACATTACTTGTACTGCTGTTAGCTGGTCTCATTAGGGGGTGTCATGGGCATCACAGAAATGCTGTATTGGCCTCATTAGCGACAGAAGCTTCTTGAACAACTACACATGTATTCGAGCTTTAGGATCATTTGCCACTCATCAAAGAGAGTGACGCTAATGATAGAGAGTGGAACCAGTTCCAAATTCAAGTCCTCATTTTGTCAGATTGGTTACCCACAAAGCTCATAGGATTTACAACACATTAACAAGGCCATTTGGCCCCAGTGGTCCATACTGGTGTTTATGTTCCACTACAGCATCCTCCCATGTCGCACCTTATCAACAAAATCTTTCATCCTCATGAGCTCATCCAGCTTCTCCTTAAGTGTACCTCTACTAATCATCTCAGCCGCTCCCTGTGGTAGGGAGTTCCATATTCTCACCACCTGAACAACAAAAAACAAAGAACTCCCGAATGCTGGAAATCAGAAACAAAAACAGAAATTGCTGGAGAAGCTCAGCGGGTCTGCCAGCATCTATAGACAATAGATGCAGGAGTAGGCCATTCTGCCCTTCGAGCCTGCACCGCCATTCAATATGATCATGGCTGATCATTCCTAATTAGTATCCTGTTCCAGCCTTATCTCCATACCCCTTGACTCCACTATCTTTAAGAGCTCTATCCAATTCTTTCTTAAAAGAATCCAGAGACTGGGCCTCCACTGCCCTCTGGGGCAGAGCATTCCACACAGCCACCACTCTCTGGGTGAAGTAGTTTCTCCTCATCTCTGTCCTAAATCTATGGAGTGAAATCAGAGTTAATGTGTCGAGTCTAATCGTTAACTCTGCAATTTCTGTTTTTGTTACTGGTTATAACCTATTTGTTCTGCTACTATACTGACCAGGACATTAAAAAAACACTGTTCCTCTGAGGAAAAAAATGTGCGATGGAATCTTTTATATCCAACTAAGCCAACAGACAGGGCCTCAACTGAGCTATGTCATTGACAACACTGCAGCACCTCTGGGTCCTATACTGAAGCGTCACCCTTGATTATGCACTTAATCCCTGGATATTTTATCTACTTAAAATGTCAACAAAAAACGAAAACTCACTCTGATGGCAAATATCAGTGAAAGCAAAACTATTAACCTCGAAATTATGTTCTATATAATCTATTGTGATCCTGCTGCCTTTAAAGACCATGCAGGGTTAAAGTAACTTAGTCAACAGACAGCCATCAGTTCAGCTGACAGCTGTTTGACCTGTGGAGTGCTACATCCTGCTTCTAGTGAACTGGGAAACAGCTAAACTTGGAACATGAAGTGTTCTTCCTCAGACAAACAGTCCGAAAAACATTACTCAGATGTGAAATAGTGTTCCTCCCTATTATATAAATGAAAATGTAAATTGTCAGAAGATGGTTCATCCTGTCTATTGCTTTGAGATAGCGAGCAAGAGCTCCTGCAGTTTTGAGCTCTTGTGATGCATTAAATCCTTGAAATCATTTAAATTTTAATTTTGCCTCTGTCCAAAGTCAATTTCACACAGACGTTTAGATCTGCTTTTATTTCAGCAAACCAGCGCACATAATTTTAGCCAACAATTAAAGCTGAGGGACATTCCTTTATAGAAACATTTTTATGAACACCCAAAGCTTAGTTAAATATTGATTTTATTGAACACTTGTGGTGCATATGTGACTGATTAGAAAGGAGAGTGGTGTAGCCCTTTGACAGGATGTAGGGTCACACATGTTTAGACCTATATTACCCTGAACTCCACTCTTCTGAAGACTGGAGCTGATTTTCTGGAGGTTTTTTATAAAGAAAACTAGTCTGGCTCCCACACCAAAGAGTTGGAAACATGCTGTGATGAAAAAAAGGCTTATTTGGAAGTGTTTTATTTTACAACAGGGCAGCTTAAAGGGACATTGTCGTTCTTGAACAAGAATACTTGCTGAACCATTTCTTTTCTTTTGCTGCACTCCCATCAAAGAATGCTGACATGGTTAGGGTTATCACAGCGTGCTTGTAAGCAAGCAAGTTATTGTGATCTGAAACGTGCTACCTGAAGAGCCGGTGGAAAACAAATTAATTGTAACTTTTTAAAAAGGAATTGGATAACCCAGGCTATGGGAACAGGGCATAAGAGTGAGATTAATTAGACAACTTGACCAGACAGGATGGCCACAATGGGCTGAATAGCCTCATTTCTGTGGTTTCATGACATCAAAAATAGTTTGCTAACCATTTGTTTGAAATTCTTATTTTTGTGTGAATTTTCTCTGACAAGGAATGTTAGAGCTGGAATTCTTTCCGCCGTTGTTGCCAGCATCAAGCACTCCCACAGAGGTTCGATGTAGAAATGAAATGTCAAGCTACCCTGCGCTCCAAGACAAACCGTCACTCCCAAGCTCAGATGAATGTCACCTATTGTATGACGTCTCCATTTCCCACAGGTTGTCCTGTGGCCTTTGTGAGCAACTGCCGTGCACAAACCTGGCTGAAATCAAAGCAGACGCCCCCTGCCCTTTCCTGATTCCCATCCTGTATAAGTGCAGATTGGAGTGATGGCTCTACATGCTCACAAACAATCATTAGACTCACATATGAATGGTATTCGACTGACTAATTCCTAAAGAAGCTATTAGCATGGATCTCAGGAACTTGAGCCTACATTCCTCTATAAGTAAGTGTGTAGAATATAAAACTATAGGGACCAAGCTCATAAATCCACAGAACTGGCTGCCTGAAACATTATCAGCCACAGTTAAAATAAAGTGAAACTAATTGCAAGGATTTCAGCCAGACAGACTGTAGGTCCAGGTACTGAAGTTATTTCTTATGCTTGCTTGACCTGTGGCTTGCAATGGTACTTGACGTGCACGTAAAAATCCATACTGACAGTCCAGTGCAGTACTGAGAGAGTGCTGCACTGTCTGAGGAGCTGTCTTTCAAATGAGATGTCAAACCATGGCTCCATCTCCTACATTGCTCGCATATACATAAAATAATCTGTGGTATTATGTTGAAGAAGAGTGGAGTGAGTAATCTGTTTCCCTGTTCACCTGGTTAATCCTTATCCCGCAATCAACATCACAAAGAAAACTGACTCATTGTCTCATTGCTGTCTGTGGGCTCTTGCTGTGTGCAAATGGGCTGCTGTGTTTCTTACATCACAACGGTGAATATACTTTCAAAGTACTTCATTGACCATAAAACACTTTGGCATGATCAGGACGCTATATCAATGCAAGGTTTTCTTTTTGACTAATACAAAGAAAAACACGTCACAAACCAAACACAAGAACATTGGAGCAAAGCTCACAGGACGTGTGTTCAAAAAAGGCAGTATACAAATGTAACTCTTTCTTGCAGTACACAGTGTACTTGTCTAGCACTTGGACACTCTCAGTATACAGGTCAACAGCTAATGCTTTGCATGTGCGTCAATCTACTGCTTTATCGCTGAGTTGACATTTGAACATGAGAGAAAAATCAGAACTTCAAAAATTACTGCATGACAAAGTTCATCATTAAAACTCAGCAAGTTGCTAACGCTCAGTCTGACTCCAGTGGTCAGTTTGTTGAAGTGTATCGGAATCTTAGTGTCTAAGAAGAAAGAAGTAGAATTAATGTTTTTAAAAAATTATTTCGGGGATGTGGGTATCAATGACTGAGCCAACATTTATTGCCTATCCTGAGTTGGAAAGTGAAGACTCCACATGCTTACAATCATTAGACTCACATAAGATAGGTATTTGAGTGATTAATTCCTAAAGAAGCTATTAGCATGGACCTCAGGAACTTGAGCCTACATTCCTCTATAAGTAAGTGTGTAGAATATAAAACCATAGGGACCAAGCTCACAAATCAACAGAGCTGACTGGTCAAAACATTACCAGCCACTATTAAAGTAAAATTATTCTTTAAAAAGTGGTGATGTGTTGCCTTTTTGAATCTCTGCAGTCCATGTTGCACAGGTACACAGAGAGTTCCAGGATTTTGACCCAACACTGAAGGAACAGTGATACATTCCCAAGACAGGATGGGGAATGGCTTGGAGGGACACTGGAGGTGATGGTATTCCTGTGTATCTGCTGCCCTTGTCCTTCTAGATGGTAGAGATTGAGGGTTTGAAAGGTGCTGTAAAAAGAGATTTGGTGATTTGCTGCAGTGCACAGTGTAGATGGTACACACTGATGGTGCTGAGCTGTGGCAGAGGGGGTGGATGTTGAGGGTAGTAGATGGGATGCTCATCAACAGATGGGATGCTCATCAACTGGGTTGCTTTGACCTGCACCGTCTTGAGTGTGGTTGGAGCTGCACTCAAGGGAGTATTCCATCACATTCCTGACTTGTGCCTTGTAGATGGTGGACAGGCTTTGGGGACTTAGGAGGTGAGTCATTTGCTGCAGTATTCCTAGCCTCTGACCTGCTCTTGTAGTATTTATATTGGTGACCCAATTCAGTTTTTAGTCAATGGTGACTCCCAGGATGTTGATAGTGGGGGATTCAGCAATGGTAATGGCAATACCCTTGAATGTCAAGGGATGATGCTGCCTTGTTGGAGATGATCACTGCCTGCACTTGCTGGGGTTAATGTTACTTGCTAGCTTTCAGCTCAAACTTGGATATTGTCCAGGTCCTTTGACACAGACTGCTTCAGTATCTGAGAAGTCGCAAACATTGGAGCATTCATCAGTGAACATCCCCACTCCTGCTTTATGAGGGCAGATTGATGACATTGGACATTTCATAGCTCATCAAATCTGCTTCTCTCTCTGCAGATGCTGCCTGACCTGTTCAGCATTTTCTCTTTGATGTCAGATGTGCAGCACTTTGCTTGTGGCTGGTAATTTACAGGCAATTGCCCATCGACAGGGGAAGAGCGCGAGCAGCCGGCCTGTGCTTGACCCCGGGTGAGAGAGGTCCTCGCAGTGACTCGTGGTGGCCACAGGGAGCAGGCGGGAGGCCTGACAATGCACATACACGGCTCTCATTGAATGGCATTGAAACCTGAGCCTGCTCTGTAATCGGCAAGGAGACCTGTCAATAACAAGGGGGAAAGCCACTGACGTTTAAACCAGGGGACAAGGGGCAACATCTCCAGCCGTGGGGACGCAGTTAAAGGAGGTGCTGTCCATGGGGTCAATCTGTGGCGGGCCCAGCATATTCCAGCCTGGGACTGTGCAGAGGGCAGCAGCGCTGATGTTGTGACAGCAGGAATCCCTGAAGACTGTCACATTGTGCAGCGTCCACCGCCACCTAACACAACAGAGCACTGAATTTATGATGAAATATGTGGCCCTTCCTTTGACATCGTAGGCAGTGCATTCCAGGAAGATTTGAAGAGCCGTGTGACTGCAGCCAGAAAAGCATTCTCTACATAATCAGATCGCAGACTGCAGTGACCTGCACACAAACTGTTACTTTTCGAGTCAATATGCTTGAGAAGTTCCAGAGTCATATGTCGTCAGAAAAAGAAAACCAGCACAAAGGAAAGCGCAACTTTTCCTGATCTTTATATAAAGTTTCCTTGGGTTAGTTTTGCCAGTCACTTGACACAAACTGCAACATGCTGACATTGACATTACTGCATTAAAAAGTCTGTTTTCCCCCTATACACCCCCAAGAAAAAAGGTCAGTTTCAATGAGCGTTGAGCCCCTTTAAAGTTTCCTACCGGCTTCCAAAAAGCAACAAGTTGGCCTCATTTCTTTATTCCTGTCATTTTCATTCCCCGTTCCCCCTTTTTTTGGCTCCCCAAGGTTACAAAGTCTCGTAAATAAAACATCAACAACCCATGCGTTACGAGAAAACAATTACAGTTACTTGACCTTTGCCCCCTTTCGCCTGGCCATATATTAAGCAGAACGTTCTTAGCAGTGTTTTCGATTGAAAACATGTCTGGCACGATATATACAGTATATGTGTGTGTGTGTATGTGGGGGACTTGTCTCACTGTACAAAGTCACAATGTAACACCTTACAACAACTAACGCACTTTTCTACAGACGATCCTCCTCAAACACACGCATACACAGAGCCCCAGGACGGGATGAAATACCTTTGTGAGCCTCATTTTTTCTTCTTTCCTCCTCGTAGCTTCATCTGGGGGCCCACACAGCTCCTTCCCGCAGCAATCGAGACTTAGAGCACAGCCCATGCAGCTCCCTCTCTCTGATGCTGGCTCAGCTCTGACTCTCAGGGAAATGTGTTTTTTTTCCTTACATCCCCCCCCCCCCCCAAAGCCGGAAAACGGAGTGGAGTTTAATTCTGGAACTTAGCACCGCCTCTGTATTCACCGGCAGCCCCGGTCACAGTGGAACAAACTTCCCTGTGCCAGATGTGGATGAAGTGGGGGGGCGGGGAGGGGGTTTGGAAGAGCACTGCTGTTTCTCCCTTTTACACAAACAGGTGTCAACACCAACCCGCCCCCAAACCTTCGTTCACTGGGACACGGAGGCTCAGTCCCTCAGCTGCATTGACTGGGGAATGAATTTCATAACACAGCCATCAATCAAAAGGGGTTTGCAAAGAGCAAAGCATGACGGCATGCTGAGAGCATTTCAATTCACTCGTGAGGATTCCCCCCTCCCTCCAGTTTCTTGTGTCAGAGACTGTACCCTGCAAACAATGATTTAAACCGCTGAATGACAGCCAGACCTAATGGATCCAGACCATTTCTCTCTCTCCAGATCTAGAATGTGTGAAGAAAGTAGCAAAGCCAATCTTGACTGACCCTTTGCCGTTTCCTACTATGCGCTTAACTTGGTACAAATGCGAGAGGGAGCAGCCTCAGAGACGCTAATGATTTTGCTGCCGTTTCAAACACAGCGAGCACTTGGGCCCCACACTTGTAGGAAGGATACCAATGTCCTGGAGGAGATGCAGGGGAGACTTGCAGAAAGGTGCATGAGATAAAAGATTCCGGTTATTTTGGGGGAGACTTGAGAAGCCGGGATTGTTCTACTCAGAGCAGAGATGATTAAGGGGAGATTTAATCGAGGCATTCATAACCATGAAGTGTGTGCTCAGGGATGCATTCCCCGAAAAGGTGGAAGCAGATTCAGTCAAAAAGGGAACGGAATGCCACTGCAGGATTCCTGGTAAAGAGCAGGCGACTGGGACGAATCGGATAGCTTTTTCAGGAATCTGGCATGGGCCTGATGGCTGACTGGCCTCTTTCTGTGCGATGCTATTCTTTGATTCTATTCCTCCCACTCCCTTGCACATAGAGTCATAGCGATGTACAGCAGGGAAACAGACCCTTTGGTCCAACCCGTCCATGCCGACCAGATATCCCAATCCAATCTAGTCCCACCTGCCAGCACCCGGCCCATATCCCTCCAAACCCTTCCTATTCATATACCCATCCAAATGCCTCTTAAATGCTGTAATTGTACCAGCCTCCATCACTTCCTTTGGCAGCCCATTCCATACACGTACCACCCTCTGTGTGAAAAAGTTGCCCCTTAGGTCTCTTTTATATCTTTCCCCTTTCACTCTAAACCTATGCCCTCTAGTTCTGGACTCCCTGACCCCAGGGAACAGATTTTGCCTATTTATCCTATCCATGCCCCTCATAATTTTGTAAGCCTCTATAACGTCAGCCCTCAGCCTCTGACAGTCCAGGGAAAACAGCCCCAGCCTGTTCAACCTCTCCCTATAGCTCAAATTCTCCAACCCTGGCAACATCCTTGTAAATCTTTTCTGAACTCTTTCAAGTTTCACAACATCCTTCCAATAGGAAGGAGACCAGAATTGCACGCAATATTCCAACAGTGGCCTAACCAATGCCTGGAGGAGAAAGTGAGGACTGCAGATGCTGGAAATCAGAGCTGAAAATGTGTTGCTGGAAAAGCGCAGCAGGTCAGGCAGCATCCAAGGAGCAGGAGAATCGACGTTCCTGAAGAAGGGCTCATGCCCGAAACGTCGATTTTCCTGCTCCTTGGATGCTGCCTGACCTGCTGTGCTTTTCCAGCAACACATTTTCAATAACCAATGACCTGTATAGCTGCAACATGACCTCCCAACTCCTGTAACTCAAAACTCTGACCAATAAAGGAAAGCATACCAAATGCCGCCTTCACTACCCTGTCTACCTGTGATTCCACTTTCAAGGAGCGATGAACCTGCATTCCAAGGTCTCTTTGTTCAGCAACACTCCCTAGGACCTTACCATTAAGTGTATAAGTCTTGTTAAGATTTGCTTTCCCAAAATGCAGCACCCCGCACTTATCTGAATTAAACTCCACCTGCCACTTCTCAGCCCATTTGATCAAGATCTTGTTGTAAGCCTCTTCGCTGTCCACTACACCTCCAATTTTGGTGTCATCTGCAAACTTACTAACTGTACCTCTTATGCGTGCATCCAAATCATTTATGTTAATGACAAAAGGTAGAGGACCCAGCACCGATCCTTGTGGCACTCCACTGGTCACAGACGTCCAGTCTGAAAAACAACCCTCCACCACCCCCCTCTGTCTTCTACCTTAAGCTTTAGTTGTGTTTCTCCACAGTTTGCCCCTTACTGAGAGCAACCACTGATCATTTGGGAGAAATTGGATGTAGGTTTGCTCGCTGAGCTGGAAGGTTTATTTCCAGATGTTTTGTCACCCTACTAGGTAATATACTCAGTGGGCCTCAGGTGAAGCACTGCTGATGATTCCTGTTTTCTATTTATATGTTTGGGTTGGTGATATCATTTCCTGTGATGATGTCACTTCCTGTTTTTTCTCAGGGGGAGTGGATGGGGTCTTACTTGATATTTTTGTTGATAGAATTCCAGTTGGAATGCTATGCTTCGAGGAATTCTTGTGAGTGTCTCCCTTTGGCTTGTCCTAGGATGTATGTGCTGTCCCAGTCCAAGTGATGTCCTTCCTCATCCATATGTAAGGAAACTAGTGAGGGGGGGGGGGGGAGGGGTCATGTCTTTTTGTGGCTAGTTGGTGTTCATGTATCCTGGTGGCTAGTTTTCTGCCTGTTTGTCTGATGTCATGTTTGTTACAGTCCTTTCACAGTATTTTGTAAATGACATTAGTTTTGCTTGTTGTCTGTGTAGGGTCTTTCAAGTTCATGAGCTGAAGTTTTAGTGTATTGGTTGGTTTGTGGGCTACCATGATGCTAAGGGGTCTGAGTAGTCTGGCAGCCATTTCAGAGATGTCTTTGATGTAGGGGAAGAGTGGCGTGGGTTTTTGGACGTGTTTTGTCTGCTTGTTTGGGTTTGTTGCTGAGAAATCAGTGGACTATATTCATTAGGTACCCATTTTTTTAAAAAATGCTGTATAGGTGATTTTCCTCTGTGCTGCAGTGTTGGCTCATGAAATGGATACCTGATTTTTGGTTGCTTTTTTGACAACTCGAATTTAACCAGTTTAAATTATGCCCTAGAATATTAAATCTAATAGAGGTTGAATTTATTGTTTTTGAAAACGTGGTGCTGGAAAAGCACAGCATGTCAGGCAGCATCCGAGGAGCAAGAGAATTGATGTTTCGTGCATAAGCCCTTCCTCAGGAATTCCCCAGGAAGGGCTTACGCCCAAAACATCTCCTACTCCTTGGATGCTTTTCCAGCACCATGCTTTTGACTTTGATCTCTAGCATCTGCAGTCCTCACTTTCTACCCTGAATTTGTTGTTTTGCCAACATTGAACAAATGAGACGATCCGATGTTGGGGGCTATAAGAGTGTGCGACATTTTCAAAATTGGTCAGAGAGCAAGTGCCGTAAAGAGAGAACATCCTGGAGAGCTAATTGCCCATCGAACATCTTGCTCTCAAAGAAATCAGAAAATGCTCTCTCTCTCTCTCTCTCTCTCACACACACACACACACACAATGGGCGGCACGGTGGCACAGTGGTTAGCACTGCTGCCTCACAGTGCCAGAGACCTGGGTTCAATTCCCTCCTCAGGCGAGTCTCTGTGTGGAGTTTGCACATTCTCCCAGTGTCTGCGTGGGTTTCCTCCGGGTGCTCTGGTTTCCTCCCACAGTCCAAAGATGTGCAGGTCAGGTGAATTGGCCATGCTAAATTGCCCGTAGTGTTAGGTAAGGGGAAGATGGAGGGGGATGGGTGGGTTGCGCTTCGGCGGGGCGGTGTGGCCTTGTTGGGCTGAAGGGCCTGTTTCCACACTGTAAGTAATCTAATCTAATGGTACCTTTTCACAGTAAAAAGAAAGACCAACGACCCAGAGAGCTCAGCAGATGGAACAGCGAAGGCATAGACTGTGTGGTTTTGAAATTGAGGTGATGTAATTTTCAATAAGTGTCTTATTGGAACAGCACATTGTTATAGAGTCAGAGGCAGATAGTAAGCAGTTAAGAGAAAGGGGGGCTTAGATTTGTGAATAGTTTTTGTTTAATTTCCTTTTTAGAGTTAAAAAATAAATTGATGTTATTTTCTTTAAATAGTTGAATTTAGGAGTTCTCTGTCACTCATGTTTTAAAAGGTTTAGTTTTGGAGATATTGAGACAGGTTTAGACAGATCCAGTCTGAGATTTGAACTGATTTGGGGTACAAACAGTCCCAGCAGATTAAACATTTGGCAATTTGTGTCCTAGATCTTTAAATAAAACTTAAATGTTCTCACCTGTTTAATTTTGGTTACTTGTGGTAGGTTAAATTAAAAGAGTGATGGAGATGGCTCTTTAGCAATATTAAGTGGTTCTGGGGTTTGAAGATGCTTCCCAAATTTGCCAAGAAAGCTTAGAAAGACAGAGGAAGGAAATACTTTTAGAATAAGCAAATAGGTTAAAATTGGGTTTAACCAGGGACAAAAGGAAAGCTGAAATTGTAATGGAGTTGGTCAAGGGTGGATTAGAGAAACAGACAAATGCAGTAGAGTTAGAAAAACGTAATTTGCAAATGAGGCAAATGGAGTTACAAGATAAGGAAAGGGAAAGAAGAGCCATGTTAGAGGATAAAGAGAGGGACAGAAAGTTCCTAGCTGAGCAAAAAGAGAGAGAAGAAAGAAAGGGAGAGAGAATTTGAACTTCAGAAGTCGCAAATTAGTCAACAAAGTCAAGTTAACAGGATGGAGATGAAGGAAGAAGGTAGTGATGTATACAAATATGTTTAAACACTGCCACATTTTATTGAGAAAGATGTCAAAGCCACTTTTATTTCATTTGAAAAATTGGCGAGGTAGATGGAGTGGCCAGAAACCTTGGGTAATGCTAGTTCAGACTAAGCTGGTAGGCAGAGCTAGTGAGGTATTTGCAACATTGTCAGATGAGGGGTCAAGAGATGATGCTGAGGTCAAAAAGACAATTTTGAGTCCCTATGAATTGATACCAGAAGCATATAGACAGCAGTTCAGAAACACAAAGGAGGAATGAGGTCAGACTTATGTTGAGGTCGAAATAATTAAACAGTAATTTTGAGAGATGGGTGCGGTCCTTAAAAGTAGATAACACATGATTCTCAGAGATTATTCTGCTGGAGGAGTTTTAAAAACTCACTTCCAGAGACAAGAATTCATGTGGATGAACAGAAAGGTCAAGAGTGACAGAGGTGGCAGATGAATATGCATTGGTGCATAAAGTGAAATTGAGCTTCTGACAGGAATTTCATCCTGTGAGGGATAGAAATTGGGAGAAGGGGAGATCCTTCACTACAAAACAAAGGCGAGAGCACACTGGTGATAGTTTACTACAGGTGAAAAAAGCAGCCCAGAAGTGAAAGGCCTCAGGTGTTTCTGCCATGGTAAGGTGGGACACGTGAAGTCATAGTGCTGGCCATTAAAGAAAGGTACTGTGGGAAAGGGTTTGGTAAAAGAAGCTATGCCAGTGAGATTGTGAAAGTAGTAAAGGGAACCCCAAGAAGCTCCAAGGAGCTGCAGGAAAGTGCACAGCCAAGACAGGAGCTGGGTATTAAGTAATTGCCCAATCTCTATAAAGACCTCACCCCTGTGGGTAAAGTTTACTCAGGAAGAATAGGGGGAAGATGGGAAAGAAGTTATAAATTTTGAGAGATACAGGAGCTAATCAGTCTCTAATAGTAAGCGATGAACATATTTGCACTCTGACATGCTACCAGAGAGTGGTAATTTGTGGAATAAATGGACAGAAATTTAGCACTCGTCTATGTAAGATCAGGTTGGAGTGCCAACTCAAGACTGGGGAAGTAACAGTGGGAGTGATTGACAGAGTGTCACTTCCAGAAACACAGTTTGTTCTTGGGAATGACCTGGCAAGATCCAAGGTGGGATCGACACCCCTTATGGTGGGGAAGCCAAAACCAGGGAACAGAGTTAAAAGACAAATACCTTGGAATCTTTCCAGGCTGTGTAGTAACAAGAGTCCACTGTCATTAGTTTTTACTTCTTGCTATGACTTGAGAAAGACAAAGGAGTTGAGGCTCAGAATTGGCACCATGGTGTGGAAGCCTTTCTCTAATACATGCTCCTTTTAGGAGTGCCCTGCAAATTTGAGCTGCACGTCCCCTCGAATATCACTTTTAGCATCACTATGGCAGAGGGAAACTCGACACAAACAACGTGCATTCCTAAAGGACCTTTAACATTGCAAAACATCCCGTGTGGATTAGGAAACAAGTTTTCACACTGGACTACATCAGGAGATATCAAAATAGGTGACAAAATAACTTGATCAAAGGAGGTAGGTTTTAAGGAGCATCATAGAGAAGAAAGGCAGAAATGTTTTGAGAAGCAATTCTCAAGTCTAAGGTCTACTTCAGATCACTGCAGCTGAAATTCCTGATCAAGGGCTTATACTCAAAACGCTGATTCTCCTGCTCCTCAGATGCTGCCTGACCTGCTGTGCTTTTCCAGCACCATACTTTTCGACTCTGACTCTCCAGCATCTGCAGTCCTCACTTTCTCCTGGCAAGATTTAAAATTAGAACCTTGCAAGAGATCGGAATTGAGGAGAATAGATAGTTGAAGGCTTGTAAAATGAAGTTAGGGCTTTTAGTTCTGCTTACTTGAACCTTGATGAATAAAAAGATTTAGAGGGATGTTGCCAGGGTTGGAGGGCTTGAGCTATAGGGAGAGGCCGAAAAGGCTGGGGCTGTTTTCCCTGGAGTGGAGGCTGAGGGGTGACCTTATGCAGGGTTATAAAATTGTGAATGGCGTGGATAGGGTAAATAGACAATGTCTTTTCCCCGGGGTGGCAAGAGTCCAAAACTAGAGAGCATAGGTTTAGGGTGAGAGGGGAAGATTTAAAAGGGACCCAAGGGGCAACTTTTTCACAGAGGATGGTGTGTGTATGGAATGAGCTGCCAGAGGAAGTGATACAATTACATTTAAAAAGGCATCTGGATGGGTATATGAAGAGGAAGGGTTTGGAGGGATAGCGACCAAATTTTGGCAAATGGGACTAGAATAATTTAGGATATCTGGTTGGCATGGACAGAGTTAGATTGAAGGGTCTGTTTTCATGCTGTACAACTCTTGACTCCATGAGCAGGCTTTTTAAAAATTTGAAAGTATACATGAACAAAGGCCATCAATGCCAATAATCCCTCTCAAATTTAAATTAAATTTTCTTGAATCTTTGTAGGGGAGCAAGCTTTTCTTTTTGCATCGTGTTACAAAATCTTAAACAACTGAACTTGGAGCTTCACAACACTTGATGCACTAACAAAATGTTGCTCCCCCCCACCCCATCCCAGTCCCATTCATCCTCCTTCAGTTCCTGCTTTCCATTTTAGCAGTAAAGTGGCAGTTTGTGTGGGAACTGCTGCAGTCAAGAGGTAAAAACCACTCTCCTGATGTAGCTAAATCAATAGTCACTGCCAGCAATCAGATATTGGAGGAGATTGCTGAAATTTACAAATATAGATTGTCAGGAAACCAGACTTGCCTTTTGTACAAAAAGCAGTTTATTATTTGGGATAACTTGACAAATAGTTAGCATTCTGCAAAACCCCTACTCTAAATAGACTAAATATTTATCTGATGCTGAGATTAATTTGCTCCTGTATAAACACCCACAGTGAGGAGAATCTATATTGACCACATTGCAGGCAGACAAGGTCGAAACTTGGCAATTCATGGCAGCTTAGTGAGACCCAGGATGTGTGACAGCTGCCACAGTTAGAGGCACAACAACACTGCCATTGTGGAAAGGTTAGAAGTCGATGGAAGTGGAAGGCAGCACCTGCTTCAAGACAGGATGAGGAAAAGGGGAACACCCGGTCTCAGGCTTCCGACACTCATCATCCGATTGTTCATCTCCAGAGATGTCGGAGCACACTGCTTGCCCATGCTCTTTGTAGAATACCACATGACCTGGAAAGAATGAGAACATCTAAAAAAGACAGGAATACTTATTCTAATTTTAGACAAGACATTAATCCCATATAACAGATGAAAAGAGTTAACAAAGATCAAATCCCTCAGCAACTTCCTAAAGGAAAACTTACCAATTCATATTACCAAAACTATCTGCCTCACCAATTTTGTCTCTGCCTGAAGCTGTTGGCTCATATTTAATACTGTTCGTTAACAGTTATAACTTTCTCCCTCCACCACCATTCCCCAATTTTCTCCTTTCCTTTCCAATCTTCCAGGAATATTTTGCTCACCATGATAAATTTTATAAAGCCATTACACAGGATTAACTGGACAATCCAGTAAGTTTAAGCTTCACTAAACGTCTTGAGGACCCTTACAGAATACTTAATTACCGGGTGCTGTTTTGAGAAGAAAGCAGAGTTGGTAATCTAAAAGATGAGAATCAATGGACTGAAGGGCTTTCTTTGTACAAATCTAGCTTGTCATGGTCTCAAGCTGTCAGTGGGAGTAATATTACTCACTCTGCTACATTTACATTTTTCAATCACGCCATCTATACCCCAAACCAGGACATCTAAATTCCAACCCAAAGATCAGAGGCTTTATTCCCAAATTTAAAGACCGTGATCGCGACCACATTCCCAAGAAAAATACAGACTTATCAACTCTCAGGATGACGCACAGGATCAGTTAATGTTGTATGAGATGCGTCAAGTAAAATCACACAGCATCCTACTCTGAGAACAGGATACTTTTTTTTTCCTGGAACGTAGCCACAGTTCTGTGTATTGTGATCATATCAACGACTGAACGTTCCCATTCTGGTTCTTTTTTCTAAGCTCCAAATAAGTCATACCTCTAGTTCGTACAGCTGGTCATTCTTTGGATTGCAGATTCTTGCAGTGCAAAGATTCTGGTGCAAGGTTAGTGAACCTTCAGTCATTCAAGGGAATGCTCACTTGTCACATTCCTGCTTTTTAAAAATTCTTTCCTTTGGGTCTGAAGAGGAGTTTTAGTTCACATTCATATTATTAGAGCCGTATCATATGTGGTGGCTACAAGACTTATTATACAGCATCCAATTCAAACTAGTTATTTCTCAGTGCTATCGGAATGGACAAACAAGTTACAGAGAGAATAAATACAGAGATGATGCAGTCTGGCAGAGAGGTAGAGAGGCCATATATACTTAATGGCTCTGCTCAAAAGTGTACAGGGACAGAGGGAGTTCAAGGTTCACGTGCATCAATCTATGACGGTGTCAGGACATAGTGAGAGAATAGCTTGCACAATGTATGGTACCTCGGGTGCAGAAGTGACCTTACCAAGCGACTCAGTTGTAGATAATTCACTAACTGTTCAAGGACAATTAGGGATTTGTAATAAATGCTGGCCTTACCAGTGACATACACATCCTCAAAACAAAACAAATCTTGAAGTCTCCAATTAGCCTGTTCCAAATCCTTACCTCCAAAGAAGAAATTTCTTAATCTGTTACAATTTTCAAAAAAAAACTTGTATTCTTAGCATCTGGAGGATATTGAAATAAATACTCACTCACACTAACGTCTACTGTTCAGTTGGAATGCTTTAGACTAATTTAACAGGGAAATTCTATTTGGAAAGATCATTTTGTCATAGGCCCACACAATATGCATGAACAAGGCATTTTTTAATGCCATTTCAAAACAAAATTAGATCTCAAAGTCCTTAGCAGAAATTTAGCAGAAATTTTTTTTACGAGTCATTTCCTGTACTCCATCAACTATAGAAAGGAAATAAATGGAACAGTCCTGTTCTACGTTGTAGTCTACTCAGGGGTCAAGCTCAAATTGTTTTGAGAGAGTCGTTTTTCAATCACAATTCCAGACTGTAGTCACCAGCAATCACCATGAAATTCAATCTCCAACTGACTGCAGAAGATATTTATAACTACTTATCGAAACCTTTTCTCCATTGCTCGCCCCTAGAACTTCAGTGATGAATTGTAGGCCCAGTGGAGCAATGTCGAGGACTGATTAATACCTCCCCTTGCTTGAAATGCCCAAAGGTATCCATTGCTAATGCTAACCCATCCAAACCTGTCACATGGGCAACATGGGGACCCTTTGTAAATACTGCCATACTCCCCACGAGTCTGTAAATACTTACACACTTCTCTGAAGTCCTCCTTTTTTTCTCCTTCTTGGGCAAGGATGACTTTCCTCCTCCTCCTCCATCCCCCGTGTGGAGTTGAGAATATGGAGGTGACTGAATGGTCGAGTACTGGATCCACACACCCTGCGCAGTGGGGTTTGCAATGCTTTGATGGGTGGGATGCTTTGATTTCCTCACCGATGTTTAGCTGCCCCCTGGGGCCTGTTGGAGATGCTCAACAGTTGGTACCTTCTTCGCCACTTTGGGCAGGCTGAGATAACAGGTTCCCACAAGTTGGTGGCAATTTTCTTTTTCAGGGAGGCTTTCAGGATACCCTTGAAGCATTTCGTCTAGCCTCTCGATAATTGCTACCATGAAACAGCTCAGAATGGACAGCTTGCTTTGGAAGCGGTGTGTCAGGCATGTAGACGACGTGGCTCATTCAATGCTGTTGACTGACTATAGCCAGTGACTTGTTGCTGGGGATGTTGACCAGACAGCGGACACTGACTTGGAACACCTATCCTGTCACTATTTGGAGATGCCAGTGTTGAACTGGGGTGTACAAAGTTAAAAATCTCACAACACCAGGTTATAGTCCAACAGGTTTATTTGGAAGCACTAGTTTTCAGAGCGCTAACAACCATCTGATGAAGGAGTAGCGTTCCAAAAGCTAGTGCTTCCAAATAAACCTGTTGGACTATAACCTGGTGCTGTGAGATTTTTAAACTTTGTATCCTGTCACTAGTTTTGCAGAGGCAACACTGGTGATAATTCAAGAGATTGAAGGTATCGCCTTTATGCTCTCTCTCTCTCACACACACACACAGGTTTGCAACACTTGCATTTCAGAGAATGAGTTAGTGTTGGTACTCGTTCAAACATTCTGTTCCTCAGACAGTCAAGGGCTGCATTGGCACCCACTAAGTACAGACACACTCCCCAAAGACCTGCTGTAAATGCAGACACAACTCTCCCACCCCAGGGATTCCCTGTAACTACTGACACCTCCTCTTCCTCACCACCCCCCCCCCCACCCCCACCCCCCCAAACACACACACACACACAGGAGATCCCTTGTAACTACAGACACATTCCTCAAAGATCCCTTGTATACTCAAACTTCCCAAAAGATTCCCCTGTCAATCCTGATACACACCAGTGAAACCAGCACTCTTCCCAGGGATCCCCTGTGAGGACTTAGAAACTTACTGGGGACCCACTGTAATTACTGACACAAATCGTAGGGTACCTCTGTAAATTTGACACTGTTCTTAGGGATTCCCTGTTAATACTGACACACTCTCCAGGAGTTCACTGTATATTCTGACACTTTCTGGGAGCCTCTGTAATCAGTAACAAACTCCCTAGTTCTCAGGGGAGTGTGTTAGTCAAGGCTCCTGAGACTGCCAGTATTCAGAGGGGAATGACAGGACACAGAAATGCTTAAAAGTCACTGGATTTAAATCGACGATTGAAGCAAGCAAAGGGGCAATTGGCATACCATCCCACTTAGAGGATGAGTTGCTGATCTACTACCCATAATATTTGCCTCAACACAAAATTTAAATGAGCATGGTTATGAACATTGCTGCCAAATTAGACTCTTAGGAAAAGAGTTTGCCAGACTTCCCATATTTCTGTAGTTTGTAACTGTGGGCTTGGTGCCTAAACATTAAGAATGATGGTATTGCAGCAACGTTCGGAATCTGTCGCCAGTACACTTGGATTTTTTTCCTCCCCTAAACTTATGAAACATTATGATTTATTTGTCCTCCAAGTTATTTCCACTTTAAAGATACCCACTCCCAACAATCGCACTACATGTTCCTCTCTTTAGTGAAGTGCCACCTCCTAACTCTCACCATTGGTTTTCAGGAGCAGTTAAAGCTGTTCCCCCTTTCCCCCAACTTACCTGTGCCAATAAACCAACTTCTTATGTTTCTAAAGGCACAGTTACAGACAAGCCTCACTACAACAGGAGCAGGGCTCACTACAATCTCTCAATCTCACACAGTTCATATGAATTAGGTCGCAGGTCATTGTCCTCTCGGCAAGGCCCATCATTTTTGACTTGGTGATAGTATTTCACTTTCTAGCTTCCATTAATATTTCTTCCACTTTCTAATTTGTGACAGGAAAAGTAATGACCATTTGTTGTAGCATTGCAAACACTTCATTTACACTGGTGCTCAAGGCCCGATCTTGCTTGAGATCCTGAGGTGGTGAGTGAGAGCTCATACCTATTAACTATGACATATTCACCAATGTCCTTCAGCGAAGGAAATCTGCCATTCTCACCTGGTCTGGCCTACATGCAACCCCAGACCCATAGCAATGTGGTTGACTCTCAATTGCCCTCTGAAATGGCTTAGCAATCATTCAGTTGTACCAATCACTATAAAGTCTCAAAGAAATGAAACCAGACAGATCACCTGGCATTGACCGAGGCACCAGAAAAAAAAGTAACAGTCGAAACAGCCCTGTCGACCCTGCAAAGTTCTCCTCACTAACATCTGGCAGCTAGTGCCAAAATTGGGAGTTGTCTCATAAGACTGGTCAAGAAACAACCTGACAGAGGTATACTCAGAATCACACCTTACAGGCAATATCCCAGACATCATCCCTGGATGTGTCCTGTCTCACTGGCAGGACAGTGGGATACAGTCAGGAGGGAGTTGCCCTGGAAATTCCCAACATTGACTCCATACCTCCTGAAGTCTCGTAGCTTCAGATTAAAGATAGGTAAGGGAACCTCCTATTGATTAACATGTACTGTCCTCCCTTGGCTGATGAACTGGTACTCCATGTTGAGCAATACTTAGAGGAAACACTGAGGATAGCAAAGGCACAAAACATATTCTGGGTGGGGGATTTGAATGTCCAGCACCAAGAGTGGCTCAGCAGCAGTCCTACTGATCAAGCTGGTCAGGTCCTTAAGGACATAGGGCCCAGCCTGTGAGGGAATCAAGAGGGAAAAAACGTACATGACCTCATACTTACCAAATGTGCCTGATGTAAACACATCTGTCCATGACCGTATCGGTAAGAGCAACTACCACACAGTCGTTGTCTTCATATCGAGAATAACCTCCATTATGTTGTGTGGCACTATCACTATGCTAAATGGAACAGATTTCAAACAGATCTAGCAACTCAAGACTGGGCATCCATGAGGTGCTGTGGGCCATCAACAGCAGAATTGTGCTGGAGTACAATTTATAACCTCATGGCCTGGCATATCTCTACTCAACCATTACCATCAACCCAGGGGATCAACCCTGGTTCAATGGAGAGTGCAGGAGAGCATGCCAGGAGCAGCACCCGGCAGACCCAAGAATGAGGTGTCAAGTTGGTGAAGCTACCAAACAGGACTACTTGCATGTCAAACAGCATAGGCAGCAAGTGATAGAGCTAAGTGATCCCACTACCAACAGATCAGATCTAAGCTCTGCAGCCCTGTCACATCACGAATGGTGATGGACCATTAAACTCCCTGGAGGCAGCAGCTCCACAGATATCCCCATCCTCAATGATGGAAGAGCCCAGCACATCAGTGCAAAAGATAAGGCTGAAGAATTCTCTGCATTCTTCAGCCAGAAGTGCCGAGCGGATGACCCATCTCAGCCTCCTCCAGTGGTCCCCAGCATCACAAATACCAGTCTTCAGCCAATTTGACTCACTCTACATGATATCAAAAAATGGTTGGAGACACTGGATAAAGGCTCAGGGTCCTGATAACATTCTAGCAATAGTACTGAAGACCTGTGGTCCAGAACTTGTTGCTCCCTTAGCCATGCTCTTCCAGTACAGTTACAACACTGGCATCTGCCTGACAATGTGAAAATTGCCCAGGTATGTCTGGTACATACACAGGACAAATCCACCACAGCCAATTACCACTCCAGTCTACTCTCGATCAGTAAAAAGTGATGGAAAATGTCATCAATAGCGCTATCAAGCAACAGCTGCTCAGTGACGCCCAGTTTGGGTTCCGCCAGGGCCACTCGGCTCCTGACTTCATGACAGCCTTGGTTCAAACATGGACAAAAGAGCTGAATTTTAGAATGACGTGAGAGTGACAGCCCTTGACATCAACGTTGCGTCTGACCAAGTTTGACATAGAGGAGCCTGAGGAAAACTGGAATCAATGGGTTTTGGGGGCAAACGCTTTACTGCTTGGAGCATATCTGGCACTTAAGAACATGGTTGTGGATGTTGGAAGTCAGTTATCTCAGCTCCAGGACATCTCTGTAGGAGTTCCTCAGGGTAGTTTCCTTGATCCATCCATCTTCAGCTGCTTCATCAATGACCTACCCTCTATCACAAGGTCAGAAGTAGGAATGTTCAGTAATGATTGCACAATGTTCAGAATCATTTACAGATCCTTAGATACTGAAGCAGTCCACGTCCAAATGTTAAGACCCAGACAATATCTAGGCTTGGGCTGACAAGTGACAAGTCACATTCACACCATACAAGTGCCAGGCTATGACCATCACCAATAAAAGACTATCTAACCATTGCCCCATGACATTCAATGGTGTTACCACCACCGAATCCCCCACTATCAACATGCTGAGTGTTATCATTAACCAGAAACTCAACTGACTCGGCACATAAACACCATAGCTACAAGACCGGGTCAGAGGCTAGGAATCCTGTACAGAGTAACTTGCCTCCTGACTCCCCAAAGCCTGTTCACCATGTACAAGGCACAAGTCAGGAGTGTGATGGAGTACTCCCCACTTGCCTGGATGGGTGCAGCTCCAAGAAGCTCAATACCATTCAGGACAAAGCAGCCCGCTTGATTGGCACCACATCCACAAGCATCCACTCCCTTCACCACAAATGCTCACTTGCAGCAATGTGTACTATCTACCCTATGCACTGCAGAAATTCACCAATGATCCTCATGACAGCACCTTCGAAACCTAGGACCACTTCCATCTGGAAGGGCAAGAACAGCAGATACATGGGAACACCACCACCTGCAAGATCCCCCTCCAAGTCACTCACCATCCTGACTTGGAAGTATATCACTGTTCCTTCACTGTAGCTGGGTAAATGCTGGCCAGCCAACAACCTGTGCATCTCACAAATGAATAAAAGAACAACTATACATCTGTACAGTGCCTTCATAGCAGCAGGACATTCCAAAGCTAATGGAGGTACTTCTTGAAGTGTAGGCTCTGTTGCAAAGGAGGAAACTGGGCAGCCAATTTGCACACAGCAGGCTCCCACAAAGCCCCGATGACAGACGGACGGACTATTCTGTTGGGAGCCAGATTCAGATTCTGAGCTGCAAATTAACGGGCCGTAAGCAGCTGAAACCATCATTAAAAGGAGCTGGTTGCGTCTCACTCACTCTCAGCCCCCCAAAATATGTTCCGTCACACTACAGGCCTGTGCAAGTGCAACCACCTCTCAGATCCAACATTGCCTCCCACCATGCTCTAATGGTTGGCTGTCTTTGTATGGGGTGGGGGGAGTGGGGGGCAGAGAAAGAGAGAGAGGGGAGACCTGGCCAATCCCCCTCCACACCCAGTTTTAAGCTCTTACAGATAACTTATCTCAAGAATGTGTCTTCAAAGTAGTTCTGGGATTTAGATATTAATGAACTGAAACCTGCAACACATTCTAAAAGATGAAAGCCTTGACAGCAATTTAGGTTTATTCAATATATCATTTCAGTTGCATGATACTGTAATCGTTTGCGATAAATTTTATGTCTTATGGTTCTCTTCCAAAGTTACCTGAAGGAGGAACAGCACTGAAAGCTAGTGCTTCCAAAAAAAACTTGTTGGACCTTAACCTAGTGTGTATGATTTTTAAATCTATTTATTTGACACAGAAGGCACCAATACTCAACTGCTTTGGAAAGAATTGGCATACACAACTCTCATTAAAAGGGAAACATTCAGAGCAAACAACCAAAAAGCTATGGTCCCACAGCAATCTCTCTTTGGAATTTGGTAAAGTGAACACTCAGAGCTAACTAAGATGTATAAAATTTCATAAAAATTGCTCTGTACCAATGTGTAACTGCATCAATCATGCTCACGTATGATTAAGTTAAAATTCCATAACAGTCCAGTAAATTGACCAAACGAACACAATAATATTAACTGCACTATTAATTTTTATTGGTCAATGTAGGCTACAATTCTACAATGCCAGCACTCTGATAAACACTCTTGAGGATAGGAAACAACTCTGACCCCACCCTTTTAAAGATTGGGTCATATACAGATATATCATGCCTCATTTGAAGAGTGGCTTTTCTAGAATTGCCAGACAATCTCATACTGGGGGATGTGAAACTATTCAGACAAAGGTACTTAAGGATTTTTTATTTTACGAAGTCGATACCAGAACTGTAATCTCAGGCTGGGTGTCATTTAAAATAAAAAAGACGGAGGGTTGGCCAGAGGAAGTCTTTAACGTTGTGAAAGATTTCAATAAGAGTGGAAGAATGTTTCCTCTTGTGGGGGACGACCAAATCAAGAGGCGACCAACAGATGATAGTCACCAAGAAATCCAAAAGGAGTGCTGAGAATGTGGAACTTGCTACTGTGTGGCAAATGGTATAGACGATTAAAAGGAAACTGGATAACCACATTAGGGAGAAGGGGATAAAATGTTATGCTGATAAAGGGAAATGAAGAAGGATGGGAGGAGACGTGAATGATGCCCAGCATGGACCAGTTGGGTCAAATGGCCTATTTCTCTACAAACAAAAGTAGGCCACTCAGCCCTTCAAGCTGCTCCACCATTCTCAAGGTCATGGCTGATCGGATTTTAACCTCAACTTTACATTCCTGCAAATCCCCCAACAATCTTTACTTCCCCATCTGCTCGGCCTTAGAAACATTTAAAGATTCTGTATTTACTGCTTTTTGGAGGAAGGGAATTCCAAAGACACTCAATCTTCAGAAAAAAAATGTTTCCTCATTTCAGTTTGAAATGGGCAATCACTTATTTTTAAACAGTGACCCTCAGGTCTAGGCTCTCCCACAAGAATCATAGAATCCTTACAGTGTGGAAGCAGGCCATTTGGCCTATCAAGTCCACACTGTCCCTCCGAACAGCATCCTACCTAGACCCTTACCCTATACCTGTAACCCTGCCAATCCGTGTTTGGACTGTGGAAGGAAACCACAGCACTCGGAGGAAACCCACGCAGACACCGGGAGAAAGGCAACTGTCTGTGTGGAGTTTGCAGAGAGGGTGGACCTGAACCCGGGTCCCTGGCATAGAGGCAAGCAGTGCTAACCACTGCTTTCAACAACCTTTTGACACCCACCCAAGTCAAGTCCCCTCAGGATTATATAGAGTCATATAGCATAGAAACAGACCCTTTGGTCCAAACTGTCCATGCCCAACATAATCCGAAACTAAACTAGTACCACCTCCCTGCTCCTGGCCCATATCGCTCCAAACCTTTCCAAATATCTTTTAAACATTGTAACTGTACCCACATTCACTTCCTCAGGGAAGGTCATTCCACACACAAACCATCCTCTATGCAAAATATTTATCTCTCTCGTCTCACCTTAAAAATATGCCCCCAGTCTTGAAATCCCCCCATCCTAGGGGAAAGAAAATCACCATTAACTCTACGTTTCAATTAAGTCACCTCCGACTCTTCTGAACTCCAGAGGATACAGGCCTGACCTTTCCTCAGAGGGCAATCCATTCATTAGTGTAGTAAACCCTACAGGAACTGCTTCCAACACTAACATCTTTCTGCAAGTACGGTGACCAGTACTGCGCACAGTACTTCAGATGTGGTCACAATGCACTGCTATTCATGCAGTGGGCCATCCAGATTTTTCTGCATCTCAGAGCTCTGCAATTTCTAACCATTTAGATAATACGCTTTTTTTCTGCCAAAAATGAACAATTTCACTTTTTAACATTGTACTCCATTTGCCAGATCTTTGTCCACTCACTTAACCTATCTATATTCCTTTGTAGGCTCCTTATGTCTTCTTCACAACACACTTTCCTACCTATCGTTGTGTCATCAGCAAATTTAGCTGCCAGACCTTCAATCCCTTCATCCAAATCATTTGTGTAAATTAAAAAGAGTTGAGGCCTCAGCACCAACCCCTGTGGTACACCATATGTGACATCCAGCCAGCCTGAACAAGACCCATTTATTCATACTCTGCCTCCTGGTGGCCACCCCACCCCCACCTTCCTCTAGCTTATCTCTCCACACTTCAGGCTCACTGCCTTTATTCCTGATGAAGGGCTTTTGCCCGAAACATCGATTTCGAAGCTACTTGGATGCTGCCTGAACTGCTGTGCTCTTCCAGCACCACTAATCCAGAATCTGGTTTCCAGCATCTGCAGTCATTGTTTTTACCGAATCTTCTGCCCAAGTCAATGTTACCCCAACACCATAACCTTTTATTTTCCACAATAACCTTTGTTATGGCACATTTGATAATGTCTTCTGGAAGTCTAAATACATCTACTTGTTCTCCTTTATCTACAGTACAAGTTACTTCTTCAAAAGAACATCAAGAAATTAGTTAAATCAACGTTTGGGAGAAGATTTGTAGCTCGGGTGCTCGTTGTTGTGGATTTGTTCGCCGAGCTGGGAATTTGTCTTGCAAACGTTTCGTCCCCTGTCTAGGTGACATCCTCAGTGCTTGGGAGCCTCCTGTGAAGCGCTTCTGTGCTGTTTCCTCCGGCATTTATAGTGGCCTGTCTCTGCCGCTTCCGGTTGTCAGTTCGAGCTGTCCGCTGTAGTGGCCGGTATAGTGGCCAATATACCAGCCACTACAGCGGACAGCTCGAACTGACAACCGGACGCGGCAGAGACAGGCCACTATAAATGCCGGAGGAAAGATCACAGAAGCGCTTCACAGGAGGCTCCCAAGCACTGAGGATGTCACCTAGACAGGGGACGAAACGTTTGCAAGACAAATTCCCAGCTCGGCGAACAGAACCACAACAAATTAGTTAAATATGATTTTCCTTTGACACAACCATGTTGGCTCTGCCCGACTACCTTGAACTTATCAAAGTACCCTGCTATAATAACAGAGATTGAGCTGTTTTATAGTTTCCTGCTTTCTGCTTCCCTTGTGATACCAAAGCAAACTATCTGTTCCTCCATTACAAACTTCCCAGCTTCATTATCAACATTTAACTCTTCAAATATCTGAAGACACTTTTCGGTTTTAATATTGTTGGTTCTCATTTTTTCCCCTCCTAGTTAATCTTTTAAGAATTCCTTGCTTTATGAAAATTAAACATGCTGTCCAATCTCCTGAGTTGCCACTTACCTTTGCACAATTCTTTAAGTTTGATAGCATCTTTGACTTTTTTTAAGTTAATGACAGATGGCAGGTCCGTCCCTTAGAATATTTCTTATGTTTGCATGCATCTGTTCTGTGCTTTCCGAAATATCCCCTTAATTGCTTGTACTACACCTCTATAGACCTGTCCCTTATCCTAAAATTGCCAGTGCACTTTTGTTACCTCTGTTTTCACAATTACTCATGTTTAGATTCAAAACAGTAGCCTTGGACACTCACTTCTCTCCCTTAAACTGCATGTAAAATTCAATCATAGTACAGCTACTTTCATGGAAGTCAGCAATTAATTTTCTCACTGGCCAAACCAAGTATGGAACATACATTCTTTCTAGCCCCAGGCAAGTTAATTTGCATGTCTTTTCATTCTGGAGTAAGCACAATAAGCAAGAGGATTCATCTGTCTTAAGCACTTCAGCTCTCCTTTATACCACATTCAGCCTGCTCTAAAACCAAGAGATCACTGTATATAGACATCTCATTATATAATTGTATCCACCTTCTGGTCTGTCTTCACCAGGCTGGGACCTTTTGACTTTAGGCTCTGCCTGGTTAGTCAATGACGTAATGGAGCGGAGTACAGTTTAAGAATCAATTTTATAAAATCTTATCAAAATTCATATGCACCCTAAGATTTTGCTTTTAGATAAAATTGTTAACAGTCACCACAAGCAAAGGGAATGCAAAAGCTCTTTAAACAGTGTACTCTAACTGAAACAGTCTGACCATCAACTGTTGGTTGCAATAGTCCCAAAAAATATCTAACTCCTCCCAACAGAGTTCTTTCTCTGCTTATTATTTTTCATGAAGCAATACACAATTGAATCCAAAATTCTGACACTTAAAAATCATTTTTTCCACAGCTCGTTCCAATCTGGCAAATCCACTGCAGTTCAGCCCAAAGAAATGAATAGGACCAGGAAAAGGCAGCAAGAAATTGCTATCTATATATATATATATATATATGCTTTCATTCTGCCTGCTGGCCACATTTCACCCTTTGAAGTCTATTGTCACCCTCCGCTGTGTTTCCAGTCTACACTTATGTCTTTTAATTAACTCACAGGATGTGGGCATCGATTTCAAGCAACAGTGAAGGAACAGTGGTTTTGCTCCAAGTTATAGTAGCACATGGCTTGAAACATGCATTGTAAGTGGCAAAGATCTGGGGTTTGGAAGGCGCTGTCAGAGGCAACTTGGCAAGATGGTGCAGTGCTAACGTTGAAGGGTATGAAAGCTGAAAGTGGTGGGTAGAATGGAAGACAAGTGAGCAGCTTTGTGCTGGAAGGTGCAACTTCCTGAGAATTGCTGGAACTGCACCTATCCAAACACGTGGAAAATATTCCTGCCACCACCCTGTAGGCTGGGGACAGACTTTGGGGAAGGAAAGTGGCGAGTTACTCTTAGACTCTGACCTGTTCTTGTAGCCATAGTATTTATACAGCAGGTAAAGTTAAGTTTCTGGCTGAAAGGTGATGATTGCAGTCACTAGGATTTGGTGACCCTTTGTGCTATAGCTGACATCGCACTCTATCCACAAACCACTTCAGTTTAGGTTCTCATCACAAACTTGAGAGAGATTATGGAAACAGAAGGATGTACAGATATAGAGATCTAAACATTTATATCATGCCATCTTGATATCGATAGTTATGGGGATAGATGGGAGAGGTTGGAACTGTTCTCAGAGTCATACAGCACAAAATCAGACCTTTCGGCCCACCCAGTCCATGCTGAACATAATCCCAAACTAAACTAGTCCCACCTGCCTGCTCCTGGCCCATATCACTCCAAACCGTTCCTGTTCATGTATCTATCCAAACATCTTTTAAACATATAAATGTACCCACATCCACCACTTCCTCAGGAAATTCATTCCACACACAAACCATCCTCTGTAAATGATTTTGCCCCTCACGTCTTTCACCTTAAAATTATGATCCCCTAGTCTTGAAAGTCCCCATTCTAGGGAAAAGACAAGTACCATTAACTCTGTCTATACTCCTCATTATTTTATAAACTTCTATAGGTCATCTCTCATTGCACAGCAAGTAGTTAACATTGGAATGAGCATGTGGAAAGGCAGATTGAATGACAGCTTTCAACAGGTATTGGATCATTATCTGAAAAGACAAAAAAAACCCAGGGATTACGGAAACAATCGGGAGCAGGGCTAGGAGATGTGCCCTTCCAGACAGTAACATGGACTTGATGTTCAAAGTTCGAGAGAAGATTTGTAGCTCGGATGCTCGTTGTTGTGGTTCTGTTCGCTGAGCTGGGAATTTGTGTTGTAGACGTTTCGTCCCCTGTCTAGGTGACATCCTCAGTGCTTGGGAGCCTCCTGTGAAGCGCTTCTGTGATCACAGAAGCACTTCACATAGGCTCCCAAGCACTGAGGATGTCACCTAGACTGGGGACAAAACGTCTACAACAAATTCCCAGCTCGGCGAACAGAACCACAACAATGGACTTGATGGGTAAATGTATTGTTCTACAATACCTTTTGCGTGCGTACACACACGCACACACACTAGCCACAATTTGTCCCCACCCTTCAGGTGTCATGTTCTCATGGCTAGCCAGAGGGAATATCTTCTAGATTTTAAAAAACTTCACTCATAGGATGTTGGCTCAGCCAGTGATTGCCCATTCCTCATTTCCCTTAAGAAGATACAAGATATGTTTGTTCTAGGCGTTACACGAGCACAAACTCTTTACAACTCAATCTTTCCTCACTGCACAAATAGTATCCTTAAATACAAATTGCAATTGAATGAAAATAACCGATACAAATGATTTTTAAAAAATGCATACACCACAGCATAGCAAACGGCACTGTAGTTCAGTAATGTTGAGGGGTCAGCACTGGAGATTGGCAAGTTCACTGGGCTCTTGATTTAATAGGAGGGTGCCCGGAGTGTTATGGTGCAACAGGGAAGGGGCTTTGACAGTATTAAGCATGGTACTGGGTGTGGTAGAGCTGGAGTAAGCATTCTGAAATTTGGTAGCACAGAGTTGTTGCATAGCAGTGGAGCCCTGAGATTCTCAGCAATGAGGGGGAGGTCCAGGTTGTTACAAAAAGCAATGGTACAACAAAAAATTGCAAAAAATGAAACATATTTCATAGATTCCCACTTATTCTTAATACTAGCATTGCTGGAACTCCGCCTCTCAAACAATGAGATCAGTTGTCAATAATTCTTGACAAACTCTCTACAGCACATCTGCCATCACGCTGCAGAGTTCAGTCTTAACTAAGGTGTATTCTTAGCTCAACTGGGCCCTCTGCTGGAATCAAGATATTGTTGCTTTCTCAAACAAAACTGCAGTGTTTTTTTCCCTTCTGTCTGGTTGCCTCAATTTCCTTTGAGACTTTCACAGCCACTGGTCATCTCATATTGCTGGACAGGCAGTGATGCTTTTTTGAAGTGTGACCTGTGGTACTGTAGGAAATACAACAGACAATTTGCACACAAAGCTCCCAAAAACAGCAACATAGTAATAACTATATTGCTGGGTCATGACTTAACTGGGAAGAGTGTGCCATTACCATGCCTTCAGAAAACAAAAATCACAATTAGAAACCAAGGTCTTTAGAAATCCCAAATACAGTACATCCTCTGATTCCCCTTATCCATTCTGTTTGCTACATCCTCAAACTCCGATAAATTAGTCCAGCATGATTTCTCTTTCACAAAACCATGTTGACTCCTAATGCCCTGCTATTACCTCAGCAATGGAGTCCAGCATTTGTCCAAAAACAGGTGTTAGACTGTTTCTTGCTTCGGTCTCCCTCCCTTCCTCCTTTTTGTGGTGCATAGTTTATGACTCCTTCCTATCGGAAAGATGTTGTGAAACTTGAAAGGGTTCAGAAAACAATTACAAGGGATGTTGCCAAGGTTGGAGGATTTGAGCTATAGGGAGAGGCTGAACAGGCTGGGGCTGTTTTCCCCGGAGCGTCGGAGGCTGAGGGGTGACCTTATAGAGGTTTACAAAATCATGAGGGGCATGGATAGGGTAAATAGGCAAAGTCTTTTCCCTGGGGTTGGGGAGTCTAGAACTAGAGGGCATAGGTTTAGGGTGAGGGAAAAGATATAAAAGAGACTGAAGGAGCAACTTTTTCACGCAGAGGGTGGTATGGGTATGGAATGAGCTACCAGAGGAAGTGGAGGAGGCTGGTACAATTACAACATTTAAGAGGTACTTGGATGGGTATATGAATAGGAAGGGTTTGGAGGGATAAGAGCCATGTGACTCAGAACCAAAGAGACATTGACAAGTTTGTGGAATGTGCAGATAGGTGGCAGATGAAGTTTAATGCAGAAAAGTGAAGTGATACACTTTGAAGGAAGATCACAGGTAGACAATATTAAGTTGGGCCACATAGCCAAGATGATGCAGGAGCAGTGACCTATGAGTATCTATGCGCACAGTTCATTGAAGGCAGGACAGGTGGAGAAATCAGTTAATGAAGTATACAGTAGCCTGACCTTTAAGGGGGACATTTGAGTACAAGAGCAAGGAGATTATACCAACCTTACATAAGCCATTTGTTCGACCTCAACTACAGTATTCTGTACAATTCCAGGCACCACACTATAGGAAGGATGGGAACGCATTGGAATGCATGCGAAACAGATTTACAAATATGGTTCTGAAAAGAAGAAACTTCAGTTATGAGGGTCGACACTGTTCTCCTTGGAGAGATGGCAGCTGAGAGTACTGATAGATAAAACTTGATCACTGCTGCAAGTGTCTTATTGTTAACATGCACCTGACCCTGTTGCTGTAAAGCACCCCGATGAAAAAGTGTAATATAATGCAAAGTTTTGTGGCTGTTGACAGAAACATAGTTGCAGATATAGTGTACAATTTGGGGTGATCCATTTCAGTGATTAAATGCAGCGATTGGGCAACTTCAATTCACTCTGTTCGTCAGCTTACATATACACCTGATCCAGCTGAAACAGCAATTGATATGCAAGGATTGTTTTTATTGATACCAATAATGAGAACCTGAAGTCATCAGTGATTCAAGCATGTCCCTTTATCAATGCTTCTCTATATTTAACAAACATTCAGCAAGTAAAGAAAACTGGTTTCCAGCGGTTGAAGGGTTAAACAAACTGAAGACAATCTGCAAAATCAAAAAGTGGCAATAGCAGTATTTTGGATTATAAATGTGCAGAGTCTGAAGTTCAAGAGAGAATTAAATAAATGCAATATTTGAAGGAGAATAAAATGAGAGGATTGGGCGATACTGGATTGCTGTTCAAACAGCTAGTTTGAACTCTGGGCCAAAACAACCGCCTCCTGTGTTGCACAATTCTATTAGTGGATACGTGGCAGGAGGTGTGATGCATTGGTGGTTTAAGCATTTTCTATAGAGAATGGAAGCTGAGAAGGCGTGCCCAATCTCTGCAGGTGAAAGTGTGAGAAAACACCAAATCCATTTATATCAGATTATAGGTCTTGCCAACTGTGGTATTTCTCAAAACATTTCGGTGGAATCTGCTAATAACCCACTGCCTAGACAATGTACTTTCAACTTTATGCAAAAACAAAAACGTATTCCAATTCTTTTGCTGCTGCAATTTTATAATGGAGTCAGTGTGCCAAACATTCCTCAGATAACGCTTAATTCTAAAAACCAGTAAATGACGGAACATTGTGAACCTGCCACTACTGGGAAGCTCAAGGTTTTAAATCATCCAACACTGTTATGCTACAGTGCAAATAGTTATACTTTATTTACTATAGAAAACTCTTCTGGGTTTTATTTGAAGTATAGACTAAATTTAGATTGCTGTATAGGTTTTCTGCTGAGCTTCAGATTCAAACAGACCCAAAAACAGAATGCTAACAGTCAGCATTTCATAATTCTGGAAAACTGGCTTACCAGGGTGAAGTGATTTAACCAACTGCTGCAATTTATGGAACTCCCAACACAGAACAACGCTGATTATCCAAACGACACCGGCGGGGAGTAGTTTGTTCGAATAATCGAATGTTTGGATGATATTCGATCGTCTGAAATTCGGATAAATGTATACATTTACATATACAAGTTCCCCAACAGCAAAGACATTTGGCCATTGTCTGCTAGAATGGTTTCTGTCATCAGTTATAATTTTGACCAAAATAGTACACAAAACTGGCGCAGAATTCACTAACAAAACGACTTGAGTTCTACACGTGGGCCTGCCCAGGGAGCCCATGCTTCGGTCTCCAGGGCACATTCAGACAGCCAGTGACAATGATCCAGCGGAATCCCTGTGACTCTTCAGGACGCTTGCCACAGAACTCAAAACATTAACTCTGCTTTCCCTCCACTGATGCTACAAGACATGCTGGAGTTTCTCCAGCTATTTGTTTTTGTTTGTCCCAGATCTCCATCAAATGCAGGTTTGTTTTATTATAAACTGGAGCTAGTTAAACACAAATTATGGACAAGTTCATAAAAACCTACAACTTACAAAATACTTTCAAGTTTGATTTTTAAGACAAATCAATGAAAGCCAACCAGTGTAGATTTAAAATAGAAGCTGTACTTGACAACTATGTTGGATAAATTGGACAAATTTTTAAAAATTGATGCGTACAAGAGGACATACTATTAAAACAACAACAGGAGATATACAGGGCAAAATTCACCAAGGATAAGAAATTGCTCAGGAGGAAAGACTGGAGATACTCAACTTATTTCCACAAGGCCATGGGAAGTTTTAAGAGACAATTCAAAATCTTGTGAGATAGAACTAAGTTCCACCAGTTGGAAAGTTAGTGTTGAACTGTCGCAAATTTAAAATTGCTACCAAAAGACAAGAGCTTGAGAGAAATTCCAATCAAAAGTTGCAAAAGACCAACTACCTCCAGTTGCAATGTTTCCATTCAGGACAAAAGGCATCTGAAAAGCATTCCTTCCTAACTATCCACAAATATTGGTTCTCCTTAAAATGAGAAAAAACCCTCATTGCTCACAATTTTTTATTCAATGATTTAAAATGTATTGACTGAATAGCCGAGGTACCCAGCTGCATCACGAATAACACTAATTTGCCACCAACAGCATATCCAGGGTTAACATCAGATCAAAGAGATGTACAAGGAAACATTGCAGTCTATGAAATGCTGTGCAGACCAAGATGATAGTTACTGTATAATTCAATACAAACAAGTTGAAAGCATTACCATGACAATTGCAAAGGACAAATCTTCCAATGCCAAGAACTATATCGCATAACCAAAAACTACCTAAAACCATGGAAAGCTTTAGGGATCAGAAGCCATTGTAGTAATGATGGAGAAGTGACAGTAAAACAGACAAAGTAAGACAAACCAAGTACAGGATTAATATTCAGTTATTTATTTAATCCCCCACAGTGACCCAAAACAAATCATGGTATTACACTGAGCTCCTATCTCACACAAACACACAAAGTCATTGACGGCAAGGGCTAGCACAACAAGAGTCCTTATACCAGCTTTGTATGCATGCTGCATACTTTTTTTTGGTTCTTTTAAATTTAAAAAAAAAGGTAGGGATAGCATTTTCAAATATCAACAGAACGATTGCCATTCTTTTGTAAGACACCAATAAAAAAAATCAGGCAGAACCACAATTCATTGTATTACAACAGCAATCTGATCAATTCAGCCTGCACCCACAAGTGCACTTACAATCCTGCAAATCAGATCAGCATTAGTGAAAGTTCACCTTGCTCCCAAACAAAAAAAAAAGGTCTCGGCACTCTGAACTGAGATTATGGACATGGGCTCTGAACTGGCTTGGTATCAATAGTTACTTGGCCCATTATTCACACAGGGTTAGAATTAAATTTAAATATTCATTTTTTTCTTTAAAAAAACGAACTGCCTAACCTCCTGGCAATCTCTAAATCGATCTGAATAGTCGGAGATATAATCAATAATCATTTTGCAACGTACGTTTCAGTTTATCCTGAGCTGTTTCGAGTCTACTGAAAACTCTACTGGAGAAAAGACCACCCAAATTTGCAGCATTTTTTTTCCTTTATAACCACAATAGATATTTGGGGAAACAAGCAACATTTCATAAAACAGGATACAAAAAAAATGGCATAAACTGACTTCTAATAATCTATACAGTTTAAAATGGTTTAATTCAGAACTCAACACCCCCAACAGTATGCAGGTCTGTTCAATCAGAACCAAATGGCTATAATGCTGTCTCAACGAACATTAACAGCTGACAGTTGGGTGACTGTACCAACACCCACGGGAACCTACTACAATGCAAACAAAAATGAGGCTTGGTTAGGGTTTGAGTCAAGGGGAAAGAATATAAATTTTACAGATATCTTTCAAGCTGCAGTACCAATTACTCTCACCTCAGTTTGCTCATTTGGATAGAAAATATAAAACCATACAAATAGCACAAAGTATTTTTTTTGTTTTTATTTTTTGGAAGTAGTCTGCAGTCATAAATGCGAGTCCTGTGGTCCTCCCTCAGTGTAAGAATATAGGAGCTGGTGAAAAGGTCCCACGAGCTGCACACTAAACAGCGCTGGGGGATGGGGCTCGCTGTCAGGTACAGACAACTATGTCAAAGGTCAGGTCAGTTCTGGGGTTTACAGGTTACAAGAGGTCAATCTCCAGCTTCATTCTCCTCATTGGTGCTGCCAGTAGTGGCACTGAGTGCAGATTGAGAAGCCTGGTGATGAAAAACATACAGGGGTGTTAAAATACTATTTTAACCAACACATTCCATGCATCACCATGAATCAAGCCTTTTCAAGAAGCCAGACTCTAAGCTCACATTCTAGGTCAGGAAACGATAGGTACCAACAATCAGCTCCTTGCTGACCAAAGAAAGAAACTTCTAAATATGATTAAAAATACCTTGCGCACAATGGCATTTCAATTATGAATAGAGTCCGATGGATTCCAAGAAAGTGGTTATGGCTCCTCTGAATGTTTGCTACTGAGCTAATTGGTCTGAAACATTGCAGTAGTGACCAGGATGGGCGAATAGGTCAAGCATTACTGTGTTTCTCCATCGTGGAAAGTGAGAGAGCATGGGGTCAGATTTCAGATACATGAAGGCACCTATTCTGAGATCTGTGCAAGTTGAGCAGTCACAATGAATTTAAAAATGAACTGTTAGACTCCTTGCATAATACAATGTAGCGACAGTTCTTCAGTTCGTTCAGAAATTTTCACCAGGTGGAAACTCCACAACTGGACTTAAAAGATCAATCTGTAGAAACCACAGCAGGATGTGTCATACTGTAATTACTGTAATGTGTCACATTGTATTGGCAGTTTAGTTCATGTTTCAAACAAGTGTACTAATTGTGTTAGCCTTCCTAAACTCTGGTCTGCGTGAAATCCATCTTAAGAACTGACATTGTATGACAAGACGACACGGTCTTTAGTGAGCAGATTATAGTTATCACGCCACTCTGAAGAAAATAAGAATCAGTAAGATTGTAAAACTTTACAAGGCTTAATTAGAAGACACAAGATCAAGGTCTCCTAATAACAACAGAAGGAAAGCCAACAGAAAGATTACAAAGACGATTGGAAATATCTACCAGCTTCCTAGAGGATTCTCTTGAGAGAACATGCTACTTACCACCTTCTTCTTCTTCCTCCTCTTTTGGTTCCTTCGGCTAACAGAACTCTGAAGCAGGGCCTAGAAATGTTAAAAAAACAAAAACAACTTCACATTGGTAGAAAGCCAAAATTAAAAAAAATCAACTATGACTGTTTGTATGTCAAGACTCCTTTCAGCAGAGAGCAGAAATCAAAAGCAAAGTGACCACTAGACATACAGACTTAATCCTACAAATTTTATAGAAAGGCAGCGAACAAACATTTCCTAAAATACCAGAGATTCACAGTTTAGTGTGTACAGAGATACCCATGACTCATCAGGAGCAATAGATATGAGCTGTTTAAGTTTGATATCAAACTGTTTTCCCCTAATTTATAGAGTCATACAGCATGGAAACAGACCCTTTGGTTCAACTTGTCCATGCCGACCAAATTTCCCCAAACTAAACTAGCCCCATTTACCTGTGTTTGGCTTATAGCCCTTAAAACCTTTACCCTTCAGGTACCTGTCCAAATGTCTTTTAAATGTTGTAACCGCACCTCTGTTTCCTCATTCTACATACAAACATTCTACATATTGTGTACAGAAAAGTTATCCCTCAGGTCCCTTTATAAATCTTTCTCCTCTTATATCCCCTAAATCTGAACCCTCCCACCCTATGGAAAAGGCCTCTGCTATTCACCTTACCAATGCCCCTCATGATTTCATTAGCCTCTACAAAGGCCATCAGAGTCAAATCAGCTGCTGGCCTTGGCCCAACACACGGGGGGAAAAAAACTGTTGTACTCCAGAGACAAGATGAGGCAACTCCCCTCGATATTAAGGCAGCATTTAGTGGAGTTTGGCATCAAGAAATTCTAGCAAAGCTGAAATCAACAGGAATCAGGAGAACTCTATTGACTGGAGGATGGTTGTGAAAGTCAACTCGTTTCCAGGATATCATTGTCAGGTTCCATGTGGTACTGTCCTACATTCAACAATCTTCAGTTGCTTCATTAAAAAGTACCAAGTTTGTAAATTAGAATGCAGAAAGACTGCATTAAGTTTACAAGAAGTGTTTTTTGTTAAAACAGAGGAATAGAAACATTGGGGGAAAACACCTCAATTTATTGGGCATTTGGTTATGTTTTTGTTCAATTTTGAATCTAATTGCAGAGGAATTGAAAACAAAGGTCAGTTTTAAAAGAGGCTTCTTTACAGGACTTACCTTCAAGTCAGGGTCCTTCACATCCAATTCAGACTTGTACAGCTCATTTTCAAATGTCCCACTGGTGATTCTCATTGGGCCATTTGGCATGAGCAGCACAGTGAATTTAAACTGAGCCACATACTCTCCTGGAAAAGCAAACAAAATAGGTAATGAAAACACATCAGTTTGGATTCAGATCCTAACTAAAAGATAGGAGGTCAAATTTAATTCTGATTCAGTGATAGCTGATATAGTTACATGAAATATTTGGGTTATTTAGCACTAAGTATAACCTAATCACCGGTGTTGTGAAACTTTTCACAATCTACCACTCGAAAATTAAATGAAAAAAAGATTTTTGTCCACCCCGTAAGCCCTTGGGCTCAGGATGCACAGTTTGGGTATTGATGAGAACTGGCAAAGGGAAAAAGTCAACTGGGGAGGAGTGATTTATAGACCTTCTGATAGAAACCATTTTGAAGATTGGAGTACGCAGGAAGCAATAATGGGCCTTCTGAGAAAGGTGAAGTAATAGTCATGGGTGATTTTTTTTCTGATGAAACAGATTGGCAAGATTAACCTGGAGGATGAGATCATAGTTCTTTTCAGACAGTGTCTTCGAGTAGGAGAGCAGCCAAACTGGTAATGTGCAATGCGACAGGATTCATAGACCTCTACCCCTAATTAGTGATCATAATCAGCTGAGGAAGACAAGAAGATTAGATCAAATAATACAAGTGCTTTAAACTTAATTTAGGGCAATTATAAAGGGGCTTGAAGATAGAGCTGGCTAAAAAGTGATCTGGCATATTTTGGTTGAGATATAATGGCAGATGTCATGTTTCAGAATATCTACATCCCAGTGAGAAAGTGCTTCTAAGGGAAGGGCATTAAAAGGTAGCATATAACTGAAAGGAAAAGTGTACAATTCTACAAAGATGAGTGGCATGTCAGAAGGTTGGATAAAATAAATGGCTACAAATATGAATAGAGGAGGAAGAAAGTAGAATGAGACAAAGGCCAGAAATATAGCAACAAACTGGAAGGGGGGGGGGAGGAGGTGGGAAGAGAAAGAGAGCAAGCGAGAGAGAAATGAAAGGAACGTAAAATAACAACCAGGAAAAAAAAACACTGAGAAATTTAGAAGCAAAACCGAACAATCCCCAGGTACTTCTGGGCTTCATACTAAGGCCTTAAAAATGGCTGTGATTTAGAAGATGTTTTTGCTTTAATTTTCAAAAATTCTTAAAAAAGGGTCCCATCAGATTGGAAAATAATGAATGCGACTCCTGTGAAACGAAGGAAGGAAGGAAACAAAGCAGAAACTCAAGGCCAGGGAGCCTAAAACCCACCTAGAGGAAAATACTGGGACCTATTAAATTGTAGCAGGTTGTAGTAGGGTACTTAGAAAATCCTAATACAAGACACAGAATCAACATGCTTTTCGGAAACAGAAATCACGTTTGACTAATTTGTTGGAGTTTGAGGAAGTAACAAACAGTGCAGATAAAGAACTGCCTGTGGATGCACTGTATTTAGATTTTCAGGAGGTATTTGAAGGTCACCACAAAAAGGTTACTACAGAATAAGAGCCCATGGTGAACAGGCTAACGCATTAGCATGGACAGAGTTGTTTAGCCGGCTGGAAGCAATGGATGGGTAGAAGTGTGACATTTTCAGGTTTGTAGGATATGATGAGTATTAAGTTGGAGAGAACAAAAAAAAAGTGTTGAGATCACCATTATTTATTATATAAAATAACTTGGGATGAAGGGACTGAATGAACGGTAGCTCAATTTAATGATGATACAAAGAGAAGTAAGACAGTACATTGTGAAGAGTACAAAGGAGTAGGTTGAGTGGACAAATGATGCCAAGCATAATGCGGATAAATGTTACAAGAATAGAAAAGCAGCATATTATTTAATTGGAAACTGCAGAACTCTGGATACCAAGGGATCTGGATGTGCTGATACATGAATCACAGGAGGTCAGCTTGCAGGGACAGCAAATTGAATACTGTCGTTCATGTAACAGTAAGTATGCTTTCTACTGTTGTACAGAGCAGTATAGCTTCAGTCTTTTATTTAAGGAAGGACCCATGTCAGAAGCAGTTCAGAGAAGATTCACTGGACAGAGGAATTATCTTACTTAGTAAGTTTTTAAAAAACCACAACATCAAAATATAGTCCAACAGGTTACTTGATGAAGGAGCAGCACTCCGAAAGCTAGCACTTCCAAATAAACCAGTTGAACCATAACCTGGTGTTGTGATTTTTAAACTTTGTCCACCCCCTTACTACCTCCACATCCTTACTAAAAGGTTGAGCAAGTGGGCCTGTGTCCAATGGAATTTAGAACAAAGAGAAAGCTGACCTCATTGGAACACAGAATATCTTGAAAGGCCTTTGACAGGTTGGGTATGGAAAGGACGTTTGCCTTTGTGGGAAAGGTTAGAACTTAGGCCACTGGTTAAAAATTTTAAAGGGATCTCACATTTAAAACAGCAACAAGGAGAAAGGAGGTTGCAATTCTTTAGAATCCCCTTCCCCAGAAGACAGTGGACACAGGCACATTGAATACTTATAAACAGTAGTCACCAGATTCTTGACTAGCAAGAGTGAATGGTCACTGGGAATAAACAGGAATGTGGAGTTAAGGCCCAATCAGATTAATCATGATTTAATCAAATGGCAGATTGTGCTAGAGGGGCTGCATGACCTATTCAGGGTCCCAAGTCTCATGTTTGTACATTGCAAGGGAGCAGAGACAATTGGTGGAGGGGAAAGAAGTCACCTTAGTACATGCTAGTGCTCACTCCACCTGTACAAAAAAAAACCCTTCTGATCCCCAAAACTTTTGTTGATAGTTCACAAAACATCACCAGTATTTATAGTAAAAAAGGAGGATAGCTTGCCTGAAGTGCCAAGGAAATTACCAGTGGATCAGGAATAGGGATAGCGTAAAATTAAGCAAAGCTAGCTATCAGTAATAAGGAAATTAATGGACTTAAAAAGAGTGACATATCCACTGTACTTGACAATTACCATCAGAGGGTGTTAAAAGGAAGTAGAGATTTTGGAGCAGATTTGTAGCTCAGGTTGTAAGTTGTTTTGCTGAGCTGGTAGATTTGTTCTCAGACATTTCGTTACCACGCTAGGTTACATCAGTGAGCCTCCGATGAAGCGTTGGTGTTCTGTCCTGGTGGCTAGCTGTGTCTTGGTCTGTTGTGGTGGGTGATATCATTTCCAGTTCTGTTTGTGACAGGTTGGTAAATGGAGCCAAATCAATTTGTTAATGGGAGTTTTGGTTTGAATGCCAGGCCTCCAGGAATTCCCATGCACGTCTTTGTTTAGCCTGTTCCAGGATGGATGCATTGACTCAGTCCAAGTGGTGTCCCTCTTCCTCTGTATGGATACTAGCGAGTTAGTCACATCTTTTAGTGGCTAATGTATTCTGGTGGCTAATTTCCTGCACATTTGTCCAATGTAATGTTTGTTGCAGTCCTTGCAGGTCATTTTGTATGTGACTTTCATTCTGCTGGTTGTTGGTACAAGGTCCTTTAAATTTGTCAGGAGCTGTTTCAGTGTGGTGGTAGATTTGTGGGTTACCATGATGCCTAGGGGCCACAGTAGCCTGGTCAGCATCGGAGAGATAGACAATAGACAATAGACAATAGATGCAGGAGTAGGCCATTCTGCCCTTCGAGCCTGCACCGCCATTCAATATGATCATGGCTGATCATTCCTAATTAGTATCCTGTTCCAGCCTTATCTCCATAACCCTTGACTCCACTATCTTTAAGAGCTCTATCCAATTCTTTCTTAAAAGAATCCAGAGACTGGGCCTCCACTGCCCTCTGGGGCAGAGCATTCCACACAGCCACCACTCTCTGTGTGAAGTAGTTTCTCCTCATCTCTGTCCTAAATGGTCTACCCCGTATTTTTAAGTTGTGTCCTCTGGTTCGGCACTCCCCCATCAACGGAAATATGTTCCCTCCTGCCAGAGTGTCCAGTCCTTTCATAAGCCTATACGTTTCAATCAGATCCCCTCTCAGTCTTCTAAACTCAAGGGTATACAAGCCCAGTCGCTTCAGTCTTTCCGTGTAAGGCAATCCTGCCATTCCAGGAATTGACCTCGTGAACCTACGCTGCACTCCCTCAATAGCCAGAATGTCTTTCCTCAAATTTGGAGACCAGAACTGTACACAGTACTCCAGGTGTGGTCTCACCAGGGCCCTGTACAGCTGCAGAAGAACCTCTTTGCTTCTATACTCAATCCCTCTTGTTATGAAGGCCAGCATGCTATTAGCCTTCTTCACGACCTGCTGTACCTGCATGCTTGCCTTCATTGACTGGTGGACAAGAACACCCAGATCTCTCTGAACAGCCCCTTTACCTAATTTGATATCTTTGATGTATGGCAGGATGGCTAGTCTCTGGGAGTGTTGTTCGGTTTAGATCAGTTGTGCAGGAATCGGCGGACGAAGCTTATCTGATACCTGTTGTTCCTGAATAAGTCATAAGATTTTTTTCCTCGGCTTCTTGTAGTTCCTGGGTGCTGCAGTTGTGGCTTGTTTAAATAATGTCCTGATGCAGCTCCATTTGTAGGTGCTGGCATGATTGCTCCTGTAGTCGAGTCTCTGGTCTGTGTGTGGCTTTCCTGTAGACTCTGGTCTTCAGCTCTCCACTGACTTTTTGTTCTACTGTGACGTCCAGGAGGGGGAGTCTGTTGCTGTCTCATCCTCTTTGGTGAACGTAATACTGGTAAGGATGTTGTTCATGTGTTGCAGGAGAGCACATCGTAGACAACGTAGCTATAATCAGAGCTCCCTAGATACAGGAGTTGTCCCTCTGGACAGAAAAATTGCAAGTCACTCCACTTCTTGAGGAGGACAAAAAAATAAAACCAGGGAGTTACAGATCAGTTAGCCTAACATCTGTGGTGGGGAAAATGCTGGAGTCTATAATCAAGACAGGTAGGTCATGCTTGACAAATCTCATTGATTTTTTTTGAAGAGGTAACTAAGGTAGCAGACAGGGGAATAGCTATTGGTATTGTTTATATGGACTTCCAGATAAAAGATGGTTGTTAACTAAAAGGCAAAAGCACACTCAACTGAGGGAAAATAACAAACATGGCTAGGAAATTGGCTGAGTGGCAGCCAACACAAAGTGGATAGACACCCAAATTAGCAAGATGCAACTAGTGGTGTCCCACAAGAATCTGCATCAGGGCCTCAAATATTCTTGTTATTTATTAACGATTTATGACATGGAAAATCTATATCCAAATGTGTTGATGACAAAGTTAAGCGTTATTTTACAGGGCAAATGATAGCATAAAATTACAAAAAGAGACTAAGTCATTGTACATCTCGATGACTCAACACAGAAACAGACCCTTCGGTCCAACTCTTCCATGCCGACCAGATATCCCAACCCATATCCCTCTAAACCCTTCCTATTCATATACCCATCCAGATGCCTTTTAAATGTTGCAATTGTACCAGCCTCCACAACTTCCTCTGGCAGCTCATTCCATACACGCACCACCCTCTGTGTGAAAACGTTGCCCCTTAGGACTCTTTTCCATCTTTCCCCTCGCACCCTAAACCTATGCCCTCTAGTTCTGGATTCCCCCACCCCAGGGAAAAAACTTGCCTATTTATCCTATCCATATGTATTAACAAAACTGTGGCTGATTGAATTCAATGTAAGCAAGAGAGATGTTTTCCATTTTGGACTTAAAATGGTAGATCAAGGTACTTTTCTAGGTGATAAGAAAGCAAACACTGTAGATGTACAAAGAGGCTTGGGGGTTCACATGCACAGATCTTTAAAATGTTACAAACAGGTGCAGAAAATAAATCAGAAAGCTAATGGACTGCTGGCCTTTCTATCTAAAGGACTGGAGTATACAGATGCAAATGTTATGCTGCAGTTATACAAAACCCTGGTTACACCCTACTCCTAGTTCTGAGCACCATACCTACGGAAGGATGGATTGGCATTGGAGGGAGTACAACATGGATTAATGAAAATGATGCCTGGATTTCAAGGGGTAAGTTAGAAGAGATTATACAAATTAGGCTTGTTCTTCATTAAAGTTTTGAATGCTAAGGGGTGATCAGATAGAAGTCTTCAAGATATTAACAGGGTGAAACAGGGCAGGCAAACTATTTCCACTGGTTAGGGATTCTAGAGGGCACAGTCTTAGAATTGAGGGACCAGACCATTCGTGGGACAGATGGACATGTGCGCACACGCACACCTGGATCAGATGTTAATTTTAAATCTGATAGATAAATTTTTGTTAAGCAAGAGGCATCAAGAGGGATATGGAACAAAGTCAGAATGTGGAGTTAGCCACAGATCGCCCACTGAATGGTGGAACAGGCTTGACGGGCTGAATGGCCTACTTCTGTTCCTGTGAAATAATGTTAAAAAACATTTCTGCCTGCCTAGAGTTAGATTTTCTTTTGTTAAAGAGATCATTTCTTTTCCACTCCTGAAGCTACAAAATACCACTCAATTGGTTTCAATTATGCTAAAAACCAGGGGTTATTATTACACTCAAGTATCCATGTGAGCAAAATGGCTTCATTCGACAAGAGAGCACCTAAACTAATTGTTCAGGGGATATGAAGTTTTACCTTTAATTTGTTCAATGAATATCGAGAATTCAGAGTATCTCACCTTCCTTTTCATATAGCACATTGAATGGCTGAAGGAGTTCATGCTTGGCGCATTCCATAACCCCCATCTTGGCTTTTTTCTCATCTTCAAATGCCCTTTGAAAAGACAAGTCTTAATTCAACAATGTCTCAAATGGTAAAAGCTCAAAAGTTCAGATTTTTCTTCTTCCTAAATAAGCCTACACATTAAATTGGATTAAACTAAGTTATATTACTTTAACTCCGTTAGATGAATATGCTAGACATTAGACATACCTCAGAGTGAAGGGCATTGCATCAAACCGTCTTTCGACCTCAGAAAAAAAGGCACGAGATGTTTTCATTTTTAAACCATATTGCTGTGTTGGGTCTCTCTTGTATACAGTTGTTCTCTGACCTGCATCCTTTGCCTAAAGACATACCATAGTTATGAGGTTGATTTATACAAAGCAAAGCATTCACATGCATTTAAGAGTAAAGGCAAAAATCAACTAGACATCACTTTTCAGGAGTAGTTGAAACACATTTTCCCATCACACTATCCCAAACTATTTGATTAAATTCAGTTTTCACAAACATTATGCAATTTCCTCCCCCCCCCTCTTTAAACCAAGGCCACCTAGGAGTTTAGTTTTGCACTAGGCCAATACATAAAACTTGGGTTAGTTGTCCAATTAAACAGCCCCTGCAGGAGGGAACCAAGAATTACAGAAGCTAAGGAAAGGTCATAGAGAAACTCAATAGTAAGAGGCTAGGTCTTTGCAACCGTGTTTGCTCCAATTAGGTCAAGCGTTTAATCAAAAAGCAGAAAGGGGCACTAACCAAATATTCATGGTGTAATAGAAAATGTGAACAAGTACCCCAACCCAAGTGTTGCAGCTTTATGCAGTTTAAATATTTAAATAATGTTGTTCTTTTGTTCACCATTCCAAAATGAACAACTTCACATTTGCCCACATTAACCTCCATTTGCCAACTTTTTGCCCAATAACTTAAGGAACCAAGTCTCTCTGTAAGCTCTGTGTATCACTTTCACAACCTGCCTTTTTATTATTCTTTTGTACCATAGCCAAACTTGCAGGTGACATTTGCTTCCTTCCAAGTCACAGTACTGTAATCAGTTACGATCCCAGCACTGATCCCCGTGGAAACCCATTGGTTCATAAACTAATCCTTGATCCACACCAATATACTACATCCAACACCATGGGCTCTTAGGACTTAACATGTTGTGAGGCCTGATCAGATGGCTTTCAGAAGTCTGAATACAACACCTCTATTGGTCCTCCTCTATCCACTCTAGTTGAGACTTCCTCAAGAAAGAAACTCCAATAAATTAGTCAGACAACTTTCCTCTCATGAAGCCATTCTGACTCTGCTTGATTAGATGATTTTCCAAATATTAAATTACTTTAATTGATTTTAATACTTTTCCAACAATAGACATGAGGCTATATGGTCTATATAGTTATCTGGTTTTTGCTTCCCTTCCTTTTTGAATAGGGGTGTCACATTAGCAAAGGATCTCTAATTAATCATTAGATTTACTGAAGCAGTTAGAAGTCTAGCAATTGCATAGCATATTTTTTCATAAATTAGTCTTATGAAATTTGAAAATTATGTCATAGTTTTGCATCACCATAATTCCAACCAGTAGCTAACCTTTCACATCAGTATCGGACAAACAGATTCAAAGATTGTTATAAGCTCATTCCTCACCTTGCCTTCACCGGTACTTATTAGCACATCAACAGCATAAACTTCGTGAACTTCAAACGCCGTCTTTTCATGGTCTTTCCTACATAAGGAAAGGAACAAGCAGTTATTCTATGTTGGACAAGCAATCTGACAATCTAGAAAGTAATGGGAAAGTCAAGAGGGTGGCGAGGTAGAACTGTGTGTTGGTGAGCACACATTTATAACTCAACGTAATGCTTTTCGATGACATTGCCAAGAGGAAGCATGGAAGTCAAAAGAGTGAAGTGTTATTTCTAGTAAAACTATGAGAGTAGAACAAAAGACACATCCAGTTTGACTTTAAAATCTATATTAGCCTGATTAGAATATGGAATTATCTCCCATAAACTATTTTAGATTACATTACAGTGTGGAAACAGGCCCTTCGGCCCAACAAGTCCACACCGAACCGCAACTCACCCATACCCCTACATTTACCCCTTACCTAACACTACGGACAATTTAGCATGGCCAATTCACCTGACCTGCACATCTTTAGACTGTGGGAAGAAACCGGAGCACCCGGAGGAAACCCACGCAGACACGGGGAGAACATGCAAACTCCACACAGACAGTTGCCTGAGGTGGGAATCGAACCCGGGTTTCTGGCGCTGTGAAGCAGCAGTGCTAACCACTGTGCCACCGTGTCGCCCTTGTTGAAAGAGAGTCCATATGTATTTTTCAGGGGCATTTAAAACTTTGAAAATAAGCAGTTATGGAAAGAAAGCAGAAATGCAACGATTAATAAGGGGAAGCAGCAACTTAGACTTGGATGGCTGAGTGAATGCTACAGAATTAGAATAGGCTGGAGAGGATTCAGAAGAGATTTACCAGAATGTTCCCAGGTATGGAAGATTTGAGTTATAAAAGAAAGGCCGGGACTTTTTTTCACTAGAGCGTAGGAAGTGGAGATGTGACCTTATAGGTGTTTAAAATCGAGTATAGATAGGGAAGAGACACCTACCATTAAATCTAGAATGGGGGAATTTCAAAACTACAGGGCACATTTTTGAGGTGAGAAGAGGGAGATTTAAGAAAACTGAGGGGCAATTTTTTTTGAAAAGTAGAGGGTGGCTTACATGCAGAATGAACTTGAAGGAAGTGGTGGATGAGGGTACAATTACAACATTTAAAAGACACTTCAGTAAGTACAAGAATAGAAAAGGTTTGGAGGGATATAGGCTAGGAGCAGGCAGGTGGGACTAGTTTAGTTTGGGATCACGGTAAGCATGGACTGGTTGGACCGAAGGGTCTGATTCTGTGCTGTATGACTCTACAACAGGACCACAATATATTCAGATACTCTGTTTGTAAATGCATCCTCCATTCAACATTCTCTCAGAAAGACAGGCATGCAAACCTATTCCAACACCCCACTGCACTTAATAAAGGGCAAACAAGGCAGCTCTACTCAACCACCTTACAAAGATAATAACTGAAATAAAAGTGTAGGCCATACCCATTCTTAATCCCAAAACATTATATTACAGGATCACGGTTGATCTTTGATCTCAATTCCATTTTCTTAATCTGTTGGCTCACTAAGTATCAAAAAAGTCTCCAGATTAAATATACTGAATGTTGGGGCAGAGAACTCAAAAAAAATCCCTTTGAGGAAATGTCTCCTCATTCTAAATGATCAGCCCTGATCCCAATACTTTGCCCTGTGCAAAATAAAAACAATTCCAAAGCAGTAAGCTGATTATTTAAATGAGCAATGAATTAAAAAATGATCATTCAGAAGTAGCAAGCAGAGCTAACTATTAAAACCATTTTGTTTTGCCTTTTCAGCTAAGCAGATCTCAAGAGACTGATCATGGAACTGGGAGGGGGAAGGGGATCAGAGCAGAGCTCTCTCCCTCCCACACTCTTTTCTTGCATCCTTCACAGCTTGCATATGTGCAGTCCTTCCACCCAGAGGACATCTTGCACTGGGTTCTCATCCACCACTGAGACAAGCAGTCTCACCTGCACTCCCATGTGCACAAATACACACCTTACCCACCCTACTGTGTGTGCATACATCTCTCTCCCTGTATATAAGCTCACTCTTTCCCCCTTCCACAAATCTGCCCTCAGTTAAAACAGACATCTCTCTTCCATCCCCATCTGATGGATCATTCTCTACCCCCATCCTCCCAACTCAACAAAACTGCCCACTCCCCATCACGTCGAGACACGTCCCTGCATTGCCTCCTGACTGACTCGCACATGTAGTGCAGACTTGTGTAGCCCGCAACACCATCTGAACTCTAGCTCATCCAGGATCCAATGCCAGCTTCCTGCAGAGACTCTGGTATTTCCCAGAACCATTTCCACACTCTGGAGTATGTTACCTCCTGAGCTGCTCACCAACTCCCAGCCTTGTCCTGCCCCCTGGCCAGCAGGCATCCTGTCCCTTGAAGCTTACCACCTGCACTTCTTAGCATCTAGGCATCAGGCTGCTCACAAGTCTCCAAATCAGGTGTAATAACTGGTTGTTTGCTGCTGCCATCAACTGGTGAGTCTATCAAAGGTGGAAGAGAAATGGCCTCAGATTGGAGGAGCATTTCCTTACCTTAGAACATGGGTGAAAGGTCATAAGGACCACTCTGTGGGCCATAATCCAGCCTGCCAATTGCCTGAACAAGCGTAGTTTAAATTGATGGACCAACGTTTTTTTTTGCATGCTGGCTGATGTCTAAACTGCCATCAGCATCCCAACACTCAGCAAAATACACAACAATAGTTAAACTAATTCAGTGCAACACCCCCAAAGAAGCTGTCAGTATAGAGCAGCAATGCCACTTCCCAGATTAAATTTTTTTGAACATTTCAATTAAAATATAATTATACAGATAAATAAAACAAGCAACTGAAGCACAAGAAAACCTGCCACAAATATCATCTTGATCACACTTACTTTTGCTGATCCGTAGGGTTCTGAATGATTGTTTTCTCCCCGTCAATAACATGCTGTTTCAGTTGATGTGATAGCATACCTGAAAAAAAGAAAAAACTCAAGTTCTGGTGATGTCAAAAACAAGCCTGCATTCGCATAGTACCTCACTACACCTCCAGAGCTTCAACTAAAGGAAGTGCTTTTTGCATTCAACAATGTTGTTCTGCAAGTAACAAGTACGAGAGTTAAAATCAGGAAGAGAAATGAATGTCCAGTTAAACCATTTTGAATGTACTGGTTTATAATGGAATCTTGGCCAGGATTTTAATCTCTGCATAGGTCATGGAGTTTTAACACCTGGGCAAAAGGGGTAGGGCTTCATCTTAACTGAAATACTCAATTCAGCACTCTTGCTCCTTCCCCACCATGACCACCCACCCCAACCAGATTAGTTAATTGGAAGCATTCCTGACCAAGTTGAAAGTGTATGGGCTCAAGTCACACTTCAAAATTTGAGACGTAATGTGGGTTGACCCCTGCATTGCAATGACATAGGAGAAGGGAATTTCTGGAGATATAATCTTTATGCTAATATAACAAACTAAGCAGATTCAGAAGTTAATCTGTTTGAGTAGCTGAATGATACAGACCAGAAACGTTTCAGGCTCCATCCTGTCTTAACTCATCATGGCTGGAGGAAGGGCTTTGTGCTACAAACAGGGGAACCTTGATTGTCCGAACGAGTTGGGCAGGCACTATTTCTTTCGGATAATTGATTATTTGGTTAATTGACTTAACACCTCTCCTCTGGGGTTCGGAGTTTTCTGAAGTTTCCTTTTTCCTTGCTCCCTCTCTGTCTCAGGTTTATTTTCCCATGAGCAGAGAGACACTTGTGTGTAAGGGACCTGCAGCATTGCTGGAGCCTTCCCTCACCCCCATTAGTTCAACTGGGATTGATGCAGCGAGCAGTTGCTAAGTCCACGCCCCGTTCAGACACACACAGACACCTTTTTACTGCAACTTTTTGTTATAGTTCTGTAGAGGGCAAAGGTGGAACCTATGTTGGAGAGATTATCTTGGGGGGGTTTAAGGGTACACCCCTGTGTAGAACTCCAGGGAAAGGGGGTTGCCATTTGGAGACGGTACCTGGGTTCCTATCAATGTCCAGGACTGTTCTCAGCAGCATTTCAGTAAGCAGAATTCATTTTTAATCATTGTAAACAAAAGACTCAGAGTTGAAACATCTCTTTTATGTAATGTTTCTATCGGTACCTTGAGATCTTCTTCGGATAATCTGAAATTCGAATAACTGATATTCAGATAATCGAGGTTCCTCTGTGCGCCTCAAAATTTAGCGTGGTGGTGTAACAGCCCAAGATCCTGCTTATTCAGTGAACCCTGGAGGAAATCTAACTGAATTTGAATTCAATAAAATATGTGGAATTCAAGAGTCTAATGATGATCATAAATCCATTGTTGATTGTTGGGGAAAAGCCCATCTGGCTCACTAATGCCCTTTAGTGAAGAAAACTGCCATCCTTACCCAGTCTGGCCTACATGTGGTCGACTCTTAACTGCCCCCTGGTCAATAAATGTTGGTCTAGCCAGTGATGCCCTCATCCCATGAATGAATAAAAATAACTTTGGGCTCAGTCATGTCTGTTGATACATACAATCATAGCTCAGATCTGATCGTTTGGGGAGGTATCAGAGAAAACTTCAAAATCCACTGAGCCACACGCAATGATTGATACGGGGGGGGGGGGGAGAGAGCGAGCTGTGGGAAGTAATGCCAAGGCAGAGAACTGTATTTTTCTTCATTTCAAACAAATAAACTGGTTAAATGACTGCAGAAAAATCAATCCAAATCCTTAAAAATAAAACCATGAAATCTTAATATTCCTACTTTGGAGATGAAAATATGATTTATGCATTTACATGTACCCCAATCTCCTATCCATCATTAACTACTATTGAATGGCAAACGTCATTACCTGACATAGGGAGTGTTGATCATCACATTAACTGGGGATGTTTGAAATATATGTAATTGTTTAAATCCTTGCAGGGTTTTGGAAAAAAGTGACAAAATATTTCTTCTAATGGAAGGCAGATTACTGCTTCTTGATCGAAAAGCACTCAACCTTGCAGGTAAATAAACAACTCCTTACTCAAATCTCTTAAAGGATCTTTCATTCACACTTCATGTATACAGACAAAACAAGCAGATGCAGTTGTGCTGAAGCAAAATGAACAGGAGGACCTTCCTGCGTAGTGTCCGTTGCATTAATCGTCAGGATTATATTTGTCTCCATCTATCAGCAACCTTCTCCTTCAGGTCTAGTAGAAGCAGGATACTGGAAAACAGATTCAATGTGAACACCGCGTTCCCCATCAACTAGGAAGGTTGGAGACTTGCCACTAAGACTATTCCAGTCACATTCTGAAATTGGCCCAGTTTTAATTCACCATGCATGTAGTTAACAAAGAGAGCAACTTCCTACCTACTAGCCAATAGTGGATATGTTTCAGATCTTTGCATGTAGCATTCCCTTCACTGAAGGGTTGGTTCCAATTTATAAAACACTTTAAATAGCTGAAGAAAGTGAGATGGTTTTAAGGCTGGAAGAAGCACAAGTTCTCTGACAAATCAGAACTAGTCAACTCACCTTCTATTGGAGTGCAATTAAAGGACTGAGCGATCTTGTTCCATGCTTCTGTCACTTGAGTGTTCTGAAGTTAAAAACAAAAAATTTCCTTTAAAGAGAGTTTATAAATATCAATTTTAAAAAAACACTGATTTCAACAATAGTTTCTCGTTATCCTTGGGTGGATCTCTTACATTTCCCTTGCCCTTTAAGGGACCGGTTATTAATTAGTAGAGAGTAGGCCAACCACTTCAGCTGTATGACAGGCTATCAGATACTTGGGAGGCTGAAATTAGTCTTCCGATTCACCCTTCTCCTGTTTCATAACCACAGCATTTCTGGCATCCCTTTCAGTCTAACCTCACCAAAGTAAAAATCACCTGTGCAGCCAGACAGGGTGACCAAGTCAATAAAAGACCAAGATGTGAGTAAACTTTGACATTGAGCTTTGGGCTACCAAAACTACAGCAAAAACCAACAAGCCACTGTCATATTAGATGACTCCATTAAACAATTTCATCTCACATTTAAAGCTCTGCTTTTCTGGAAGTGGGTGAGGAGACTCTTCAAAAAGCCTATTTGAGCTACTACTGTCAATTACTTTCAATGGGATACACAATACTATATTAAAATTAGCTTCCAAACCCATACCTGATTGCCTGGCTTCACTAGTCGCAGGGCTGCTTCTGCGCAGTAGTGTGCAGCTTTAATGACATCAGCTTTGCGACCAGATACTGGAGCACCCTGGAAAATGAAGCGTTTTGAATAAAGAAAGAAAAGAAAAAAAAACAAAGACATTTAATCGAAATGTAACAGTATTCAACCCTATTCCTACAAACCTGCCATACAGCTCAGTCAGGATTAAAAACAGACAACTTTCTGCTGTTTAGTGATATGCAAAAGCTGGCCTAGTCTATTTTTATTAAAAGGGATAAAACTAGCTCAAGAACATTATTAAAAACATTGATTCATTGCAGAAGCACACAGTCGTGCCAGTTTCTTGTGCTAATTGATATCTAGAAGCAGATTTGTACCCACGATCATAGTCTTGAATAACTTATTTGTGGAGAAGATCCAAGGAAGACAAGTTTCTTCTGATTTCCACTCTCTTTGCAGGGTCAGTCGCTGATACTCATCACTAATGAGTTTCAGATTCTTATTGCAACAGATTACCTGCCCTCCCTGCTTGATGGGAGGCATGGGTGTGCACGTATTTCTCCCCCCACATCCCCTTCCCAAAGTTTAACAAAAAAAAACTTATTTGGGGTACTGTTTTTATATTTAAGGCAGTAAATTATTACTCCAGCAACAGCTTTTAAAATTTGAATGGAACAAGTTACAGATGCGCTGTCACTATGGATTCGTAGTTTATTAATCGAAGTGGTTTCATTAACTACCAGGATTGAATATCAGGTAGCTTATTATTTCTCCAGAAAGTGTATAACCCACTGCTTGTGCTCAGAAAATAAACATACCTTATTAACACCAATAATAAAACTGTGTGCCACGTTAGCAATGAATCCGTCTACATGAACGCCCAAGTCACTGCAAAACAAAATTGGCATAAATCTCATCTGTAGCTCGTAAACACAGAATATTGAACTTGCAAATATGCTCGTCTTTCACAGCTTTGGAAGTCCCTCCATCACGACAAACACATAAGTTTAAGGATGAAGAGCTTCCTCCAGTATCTCAGCTGGAAAAAGCATATAAGCCAAGAACGCCAGAGTTGTTCCAGTCAGTTGATGTAGTGTAGAAGCACTACAAACTGCTTCACTGTGCCTGGATTGAGGATTTTATAGAGAAAACAAAGAGTGAAAAGAGTCAGTTTGTGTTGCTACCTCTAGTTAGTAAGCAGTGACCATTGCTGGAAAGTAAATGTAAAATGGGAATTGGATTAGAACTTCCTGTTCTTCCTACAAGATCATGAAATCTTCCACACCCTGCTAAGCATTCAGACACAATTGAATATCTTGCCAAAAATACAGCATCTCTCATCATACCACATTCTTGGTTCTGTACCAAAAGTCATACTAAAATTGTGCTCAGGTACAATTTGAGCCCAACTGACATTTAAAATATTTTCAATATGTTATCATCTTTCGCTCATTTGCTCAAAGGATAAATACTGATTGCATATTGACAAAGTATAGTAAAAGTCCCTGTTTTAAGCAGCTTTGCTTGAAGTCATTCTACTTTAAAAATTGCAGCTTTTAGCACCAGTATTCACGATTTGCGCCTTTAATTCCGATTTGCCATTGTGTTGCATGTTTTGCAGCAGCAGCTTGCACCTTTTGCAGCGACATTTTGCACCTTGCCACGTGTGCCTTTTGCGGAACAGTTTGCGCCTTTTGCGGCACTTTTGACAGAGTCCCACAATCTAATCAGCACCATTCTGAAGTGAGTGTGACTACTAGTGTTTGCCTGCAATCAAGGGAACCACCTTTGTTAAAAAAAAACTGATGCAAAGTTCTGAACAAAGAATATCCAAACCAATAGGTTTTCTTTTGCAAAGGAAGAAGTAGAACCTGGGTTGATGATTTCTGGACAAAACAGGCATACTTCAGAAATAGATTTTATCTGACCCACATGCACAATAGCAGAGTGTGCACATAGCGCATTGGACTTCACAGCCACCTCAATCTGTCAAATCAGCATGGAGGTTAGGCATCCCCTTAACAGAAGGACTTCTAAATGACGACACTCAGTTGTCCAGCCTTCTATCCAGTTGTTTCAATTTCACGTTTTTTATGAAAGAGACATGCTAAAATCAAACAGAACACAAGCTTGAAAATGTACTTACACTTTAACAAGATCTTCCTCCTTCAAGATGTAGTCAGGGTCACTCTTGAGAGGAGAATAGTGGCAAACACAGTTGTTCACTGATATACAGGTGGGAAAGGCAATTCCTTTAAATAAAAGGGGCAAATGAGCCACGTCCAGAATTAAATTTCACACTGTCTCAGAAACAGACTGCTTTGACACCTTTATAACAGAAGGATTAACTGAATAGACAACCTAAAAGACCAGGTTGAGTTAATTGTACAACACGGTTATTCATTGATCAAAGCACCAAGGTTTTTCCGCCTCATTGGATAGAATGTATGCTCCAAGGACAGCAACAAGATGTAAAGCAAATTTGGTAGATCATAGTAACTTTGTTTACCTGGTTATGAATTATTAAAAAAAAGAAAAGAGGCATTTACCAGTGTTTCACTGATCACTTTCAATCACCTTTATTTTTAAATTACTCTAGGACTGGAACCATGAGCACTTTTACCTCCAATGAGTACTCAATGACAATTAATCATTGGAGCAAACTTAAAAATTATGGCTTGGTATTGTGATAGAAAATGGATAGGATTTCTGTTAACACTATACATCAGTATGATGGTCCAGTCTATTACAATGTCACATATGGTAAATGATACATTCATTACATGGATTGTAAAACCAGAGGCTTAAGCACATAATGCAATGGGTGACATATGCACTGGATTTAAAAAAAAGGTCCAGATCACCCCAATGCAAGCCACAGCAAGAGCTGAGAAAATACTTCATTACCATAAATAAATTTACTCAAAGACAGCATCACTTCAGCTCAAGGCAATATTCATAAATTTAATTCCTACACTGCGATCCTTTACAAACGTTTGCTTCAGAGCAAAACTCCCTGAAAATCTTAATTGTAACATCACAAACTCAAACTGTTTCAAACAGCATACCACTCCGACATTAAAAGATGGACTAACTGTTGAGTTATTTACCTTTTTTCATTTCTTTCTCCTTCTTAAAAATTTTTCCTGTTTCTTCCATGATCATTTCATCACCTTTCTCACACAGGGCTACAACAGACACTCCTGCCATTGCTGCATCCACTACCATCTTCAGAACACCTACAAAAACACAACACATTAGTGTTACAATTATAGATGATACCTAACTTGTTATGAACTCAGTAGAGACCAGCATTTTTGTAAGAATCAGAAATTGCAGGCAATTAAGTAGCACGCCACAAAAGATCAAAGGGGTTAAAAACAAAAGAATTTAACTACACAAAAGCAAAGATTGCCAATAGTAATAAATTCACCCATGTTAAAAGATAACAGAAATATGACAAAACCCAATCACATAATCAAAACTGAATTCTAAATCACACTGCTTTCTTTGTCCATCTGTTAAACATCTACGAACAATAAACTCACATCAGGTAGTTATTAAAACTGCAAGAACAACTTAGCTTCAGCACTGCTTCTAAGATTCATACAAAAATTGAGGTTTTTTTGGATTTTCCACTTGCTTTCAAAGTTTCTCTTCAAACTTTCTCCAACTTTCATATATGGGCAAATTCAATTCAGCTGTCTTTAGCAACTTAAGCAGTCACCTCAAGTCAGAACTCTCCTTGTTCTAGTATTATTTTTCTCAACGTTAGCATCTAAAACACACAATGCACTTGGCTTTACCAAAAGTACATCTCAGTACGAGCCCTTCAGTTAAGATTTTAAACTGTTGCAGCCAACACAATTTCAGCAAACTATTTGAGACATTTTCTACTTTGCAGCCAGCCTGTTCTCAAACCCAAACTGTGAATACAAAAAAATCAGGATAGTGAAAGTAGTGTTTGGTATGCTTTCCTTTATTGGTCAGAGTACAGAGTACAGGAGTTGGGAGGTCATGTTGCAGCTGTACAGGACATTCGTTCGGCCACTGATGGAATATTGCGTACAATTCTGGTCTCCTTCTTATCGGAAAGATGTTGTGAAACTTGAAAGGGTTCAGAAAAGATTTACAAGGATGTTGCCAGGGTTGGAGGATTTGAGTGATAGGAAGAGGCTGAACAGGCTGGGGCTGTTTTCCCTGGAGCGGAGGCTGAGGGGTGACCTTATAGAGGTTTACAAAATTATGAGGGGTATGATTAGGATAAATACACAAAGCCTTTTCCCTGGGGTCGGGGAGTCCAGAACGAGAGAGCATAGGTTTAGAGTGAGAGGGGAAAGATATAAAAGGGACCAAAGGGGGAACTTTTTCACACAGAGGGTGGTACGTGTATGGAATGAGTTGCCAGACGAAGTGGTGGAGGCTGATACAATTGCAATATGTAAGAGGCATTTGGATGGGTATATGAATAGGAAGGGTTGGGAGGGATATGGGCCAGGTGCTGGCAGGTGGAACTAGATTGAGTTGGGATATCTGGTCGGCATGGACGGGTTGGACCGAAGGGTCTGTTTCCATGCTGTACATCTCTACGACTATCTCATAGATTCCACCCCACTCCAATGCTATTGCTAAATCCCTTGGCAACCTGGTCACATGATCACTTACCAGCAGTCAGGTGCTTCACAAGCATGGACTACAAAAGCCAAAACTGGTCTTTGCTAAGTACACATGCCAGGAATGGGAAGCATGGAACACTGACATGAGTAGAAATGCTTTTGGCTTCAACAAATTCTTAATTAACACCACAATAGCACAAACTCTACCAATTGTGTAGAGAAGAAATCGTTTTGCTATGGCTGCAGACAGTAAGAACATTTTTATGCATACTAAAGCCATATCAACTCAGTTACAAACTGAAAACGGTTCTTGCTTTAATCACGACGAGATTAAAAAACGATCTTGAACATCAATGCGCCACGAAAGTAGAACAAAAAGTAAATCTTGACAAAACTATAGGCAATTAGTGCAAAGAATGCTTGTTATATTTTAAAATACCTTGATGGGATGTCACCTGAGTCAGAGTCAGACATGAATTTTAACATCTACACCCAAATTTCACTCTTAAAACTACAGATCCAGCAACTCTCAACCTCAGCTCTGTTCTAAAGATCATACAAAGTTAGAATCATAGAATCCCCAGTGTGGAAGCAGAGTCGAAGAGTTGGTCCTGGAAAAACACAGCCGGTCAGGCAGCAGCCGAGAAGGACAGTTGACATTTCAAACATGAGCTCTTCAGAAAACGCCAGCATCTGCAGTCCTCACTTTCTCCAGCGTGGAAACAGACCATTCAACCCATCCAGTCCACACAGCCCCTCAGAACAGCATCCAATCCAGACCCACTCCCTTACCCTACCCCTGTAACCCTGCATTTCCCATGGCTAATCTACCTAGCCTGCACATCAGAAAAAGAAATCTAGTTCTCAGACAATTGGAAACCACATGGTCACCTGAACACCTGTATGCAATAACTAATTAACACAAGTCGATTCTATCTCTAATTGTTATAACATTAATCCCAAAATAAAATTTCTTCCCAAAGCAACTCCGGCCAGCTCGATAAATAATTGCTATGCAGAACAGAGAAGCAGAGGCAGCATGTCAAATAATTTCAGTTTCAACTGTAAAACTTTATGGAACAAGCTTGGCACTTCCATTAAATCAGCAGAATATAATGTTCAGTTTCTACACTGCAAACAGCTGCTAAATTACCAAGCACATTTCACCAATTAGGCCCCTTCCTGCCAGGTTGTATTTTGCTCAAGTACTGGCAGCTTTCCACAACCTTCAAGAGATCACGTCACATAACCCTAAACAGTGGGCACTGACCAACTGCCAGTAATGGTCAAATCTGACCTTATTTGCCATTCAGGCACCAAGCAAGAAACAATTAAATGACATAAAAAGTAATCAGGCTGCTTTTGTACACACAAGAACACAAACACTTCACTCATCAGTGTCATAGCAAGATCAGTTAACTGAGCACAAGATGAAGAATAAAGTTAAGAACCTTCTGATCTGTACACCCCAGTTACCAATTCAGCAATCATGGGAGCTGCCCTGTGTTAATTTAACATCCAATTCTGTTTATTGTCTTCCCACATCCTGCTCACATGAAAGCTGCTGTTGGATTATAATTCCAAGAATATTCTATGACACTTTAGACAAAGAGTCATGATTCACATACTCCTGATAATGATAAGCTAATTTGACCCAGCTATCCCCCATAAGTTATGATCGTGAAGAGTGATGAGCAAGCAGAGCTCTGTCCAAATGAAACCAATCTGGTCCTTGTTTCAAAATCCATGCATTGATGCTTCCCGCAAGATTTAACATAAAAAGTACTAAGCAACTTTGTATCAAAGAACAAAGACAATTGTGAGCCCCTTCCAAACCAGAGTGCACATTCTGTACTACATAAACCAAGTATCAAACCTGAGACACGAGTCACTTGTACATTGGCACTGCTGAGATCAGACACTGCAACATTAGTGATGAACTTACTGCTTACACATGGCTAAATGTGGCTACTGTTTCACAATTGCAGGATCACAGACCTACAAAGAAATTGAGCCTGTAATCCACAGGAAAGGAATTGAAGGAAATCCATCCCAGAATGCAATTTACAATAACTTGAAGAAATTGCACTGAAAATATCACAAACACCAATAAACTGCTGCACTCAGAAAATGATGTTAGATGTTACTGTTAGTACAGCACCATGACCAAGAAACTCCAACTTTATAGCTAGCCAGGATGAAAGAACCATTTCAAGATATAGGAGAAAGTGAGAACTGCAGATGCTGGAGATCAGAGTCGAGAATGTGGTGCGCGAAAAGCACAGCAGGTCAGGCAGTATCTAAGGAGCAGAATCAACGTTTCAGACATAAGCCCTTCATCAGGAATGGGGCTTGCGGGCCGGGGGGCTGAGAGATAAATGAGAGGGGGCGTGAAGGTAGCTGAGAGTGCAATAGGAAGGTGAAGGTGGGGGGAGAAGGGGATAGGTCAGAGAGGAAGGTGGAGTGGATAGATGGGAAAGATGATGGACAGGTCGAGAGGACTGTGACAAGTTGGGAGGCTTGGGACTGGGATAAGACTGGGGGGGGGGGGGGGGGGGGAATGAGAACTGGTAAAATCCACATTGATCTTGTGTGGTTACAGAGTCCCAAGGCAGAAGATGAGGCATTCTTCCTCCAGGCGCCGGGTGGTTAGGGTTTACTGACGGAGGTGGCCCAGAACCTGCATCCTTGGCGGAGTGGGAGTGGAAGTGTTCAGCCACGGGGTGGTGGGGTTGGTTAGTATGCGTGTCCCAGAGATGTTCTCTGAAACAATCTGCAAGTTGGCATCCAGTCTCCCCAATGTAGAGGAGACCACACTAGGTGCAACGGAGACAGGAGATGACATTAGTGAAGGTACAAGTACATTGCTGTTGGATGTGGAAGAATCCACTGGGGCTGGGGACGCAGGGTTTGCACTTCCTGCAGTGACAGGGTAAGGTGCTGGGAGTGGGGGTGGATCTGAAAAGGGAGTCGCCGAGGGAATGGCCTCGCCAAAACATCTCTGTCCAAAGCCCCAAAAGATCCTTCCACATCAGACAGAAATTTACCTGTACCTCCACTAATGTCATCTACTGTATCCATTGCACCCGATGTGGTCTCCTCTACATTGGGAAGACAGGACGCCAACCTGCGGATCTTTCCAGAAAAGATTTCTGGGACACCCGTACCAACTAACCCCACCGACCCGTGGCTGAACACTTCCACTCCCCCTCCCACTTCACCAAGGACATGCAGGTCCTGAGCCTCCCCCATTGCCAAACCCTAACCACCCGACGCCTGGAGGAAGAACGCCTCATTTTCTGCTTTGAGACCCTGTAACCACACGAGATTAATTTGGATTTCACCAGTTTCGTCATTTCCCCTCACCCCACCTTAGCCAGTCCCAAGCCTCCAACTCAGCACCGCCCTCTTGACCTGCCAATCGCCTTTCCCATCTATCCACTCCACCCTCCTCTCTGACCTATCACCTTCATCGACGTCCTCCCATTTATCTCTCAGCACACACCGCGCGCCCCCCCCCCCCCTCCCTTCGGCCCACAAGCCTCATTTCAAGATATAGAATGCTAAACAGAATTACGATTTGGAAACAAATTTTAAGCCTGGATTCAGTCTAGAACGCAAAAATAAATAACAACAATCTTGGCACATCATCTCAATCATGACAATTTTTAAAAAGAATTCACTGTATCATACAGGATTTATTATTTTAGCATTTAGATTGTTATGAATAAAATTCAAATCTGGGTCATAAAGTTAGCAATTACACAACCAATACAAATCAGGATCAACTGTTAAATTTACTCTGCACTTTCAATCATTGAGTTTACAATTATGCAATTCCATAAAGTCACTTCCCACGTGCCAAGTTGGGACATTTAGGTACACATTACACCGCTAGATGAATTATTTTAGGAGCAGTTTGGTGCAAGTGCTCCATATACAGCCCAAAACCATTTTCCTTTAAACCTTAAATGCAATTTATAGAACCAGCCATACTGAAAGTTAAAATTTCTCCTTAACATATAATACATATTTATAAACAGAAAGTATTCTCCACCACTAAGGTTAGATTAGATATTCATGTTAGTTAATTGATCACAGCAACAAGCATTGTACAGGTTAATTGTAGCTCTTTCAAGACACTTGAGCAAAGGGCACACGTGATGACCATGTGGTCAAACAGCCCAAGACCACTCACGATTTTGGTTCAGAGACAAGTACGGGATTATCAATGCCTTCAGGAAATAAGGGGTACAGGGAGAAAGAGTAAAGGTATTTTACCGCTGCACATCCTCGCTCTGAACTTCAAACTAAAAATCTAAGAAACAAAAGTGTTTCAAAATACGATCCAATCTTGAAATAAACAAAAGATTCCCAAGTAAAACGGAGAAGTAACGTTTGAAATCAATTCATCAGAACTGAGTTAAAGCCTGAAACGTTAACTCAGTTTTTCCCCTCAAGTGCTATCTGACTCGAATTTTTCTCGCATTAAAAAAACAATTAAATCCGAATTGCCAACCATTTCCATCATTTTCTTTGTTTTTAATGCTTGGATTTCTAACATTTGTGGATTCTGATTTTGCATTGATGAATATGTAAAATCAACCAAGTCGAGAAACCAACGTTGCCAAAAAAAAATCTCCTTCAGAAAAAGGCATGTTCACCCTTAAGGAAGAGAACAGAGGACCATGCTGGCTGCTACCATAAGGCGCCAGATTCTGGCCCCATCTCCTCGTGGTCGGGCAGAGTGCGATTGAAGCTTTGGGGAGGGGTGCATGGGGCATGAGGAGCCGTGTTTTTCTCTGCCGCAGTGAACAGATCGGGGTGCCGCCTGGACGAGCCAACTCGAGCCGGACCTCCTGGTGCCGCGGCCTCCCCGTTCTCCATGCGCCCACATGGCAACACCGCGCTCATAAAGCCCGATCCAGTTGTAGGCTCCGCTATCCCGATGTCGCATTCCTCCCATTCTTTCTTAGAGACCCCCACACTCACGGTTGGCGATGTCTCCGCCCATCTTGTACTTGGTGACCACCAAGTCCTCGGCGATGGTCTGTTCCTGGCTCTCATCGTCCGACATCTTTTCCCTCCTGTTACCCACAGGCCTGCGCGTTCACCCTCCCGCCCACCGCCTTTCCCAACACCAATCCGTACCATCGTACCCCCTGGGAAATGTAGTCCCGCGCCGCAGCCGTCTCTGGCTTTTATAATAACAATCGTGACGATGCAAAACTACATCTCCCGGAAGGCATCGCGACAGCAGCGCATGCGGAATGGGGAGGCATTTGCCGCTGTCCGTCGAGTGATTTTTTTTTACTTCACGTTTTGTCAGATTTGAAGTTCGAACTGTTCTCAACCCCACCCCCACGAAACTGTAAACGGCCTGAATAAGAGTGGAAGAACCATCGAACTGTAAGCCCAAGTTAAACATTATCACAATCTTATAGTTCTTTTTTCATTTCAACCTGACTGGCAATAATGTGGAACATTGAAAGGAGAACGACAGGTAGCTCCATCTTAAACAGTTAGAGGAGAACCTTTTTTTGTCATTAGTAAGATTCATTATGGCCTGAATAAAACCAAAGTGATAGTTGATTTACCAATCACCACTTTGTAAGAGTGATATTTAGTATGTATGAAAAAAGTTGTGTGCAGTTTTCAATCGTTTTTTTTCCGGCGGGAGATACTGTCAAAACTCGTGTCCTAAAGTTCAAAAAGATAATGTCAGGTACTGAAAGGTTATTTTTGGAGCACCACAATTAATAGAATACGGCCACGAAACGTCTAACGACTAAGGGCAGGGACTGTCATATTGAGCATCTGTTGTAATATTCAATGCAGTGACTTATATTGCATCAAAATATGTCATTTGTCTAACAACAAACACAATTTTGCTTCATTGTGATGACCATAAGACGTTCCATTAAAAGTGTCATAATCACGTTGTTTACAGAGTGGACATAAATTCAGATCTTGGAACAAACTGTTCAATAAACTCAGTTACTCCAAGTTTGTACAGGGAGAAGTACCAGATCTGCTACAGTAAAACCTTTTGTAAATGTTTTTTGTAAATGCTAAGAATATTGGAAATAGAAGCAACAGTAGGTCATTCAGACCACTGATTTCTGCCGTTTTGAGAGATCATGGCTGAACCTACATCACTTGATGCTTATCCTTTGATTAGATTAGACTTGCTACAATGTGGAAACATGCCCTTCAGCCCAACAAGTCCATACCGACCTTCCGAAGAGTAACCCACCCAGACCCATTTTCCTCTGACTAATGCACCTAACACTATGGGCAATTTAGCATGGCCAATTCACCTGACCTGACTGTGGGAGGAAACCGGAGCACCCGGAGAAAACCCACGCAGACACGGAGAATGTGGAAGCTCCACACTGATAGTCACCCAAGGCTGGAATCGAACCTGGATCTCTGGTGCAGTGAGGCAGCAGTGCTAACTACTGAGCCACCATGCTGCCCACTGCTCTAACAATCCCAATTCCTCACATTAGGAGAAAATGAGGGCTGCAGATGCTGAAGATCAGAGTCAAAGAGTGTAATGCTGCAAAAGCACAGCTGGTCAGGCAACATCCAAGGAACAGGAGAGTCGACGTTTTGAGCATAAGCTCTTCGTCAGGAATGGCGGGGGGTTGGCCCAAGGGGGATGAGAGATAAATGAGAGAGGTGTGGGGCTGGGGGGGAGGTAGCTGGGAGTGCAAGAGGTAGATGAAGGTGGGGGTGAAGGTGATAGGTCGTAGAGGAGGGTGGAGCAGACAGGTGGGAAGGAAGATAGACAGGTAGGACAATTCAAGAAGGCAGTGCCAAATTGGAAGGTTGGATCTGAGATAAGGTGGGGGAGCGGAAATGGGGAAACTGGTGAAATCCACATTGATCCCATGTGGTTGAAGGGTTTCAAGGCGGAAGATGAGGTGTTCTTCCTCCAGGCATCGAGTGGCTATAGCTTGGCAGTGGAGGAGGCCCTGGACTTGCATGTCCTTGGCGGAGTGGGAGTGGGAATAAAAGTGTTCGGCAACAAGACAATAGGGTTGTTTCTTGTGGTGGCAGGGGAAGGTGCTGGGGTGGAGGGTGTGGACCTAGCAAGAGAGTTGTGGAGGGAATGGTCTCTCTGGAATGCAGATAGGGATGGGGAGGGAAATGTATCCCTGGTAGTGGGGGGTCTGTTTGTAGGTGGCAGAAATGGCAGAGGATGATGCAATGTATCCAGAGGTTGGTGGGGTGGAAGGTGAAGACCAGGGAGGTTCTGTCTTTCTGTCCTGTGCTGGAGGGCATTGCCGACCACATGGGAGGAGAAATTGTGGTGATTAGATTAGATTCCCTACAGTGTGGAAACAGGTCCTTCGGACCAACCAGTCTACAATGACCCTCCGAAGAGTAACCCACCCAGACCCATTTCTCTCTGACGAATGCACCTAACACTATGGGCAATTTACCTGACTTGCACATCTTTGGACTGTGGGAGGAAACCAGAGCACCCAGAGGAAACCCACACAGACACAGACAGTCACCCGAGGCTGGAATCAAACCTGGGACCCATGTGCTGTGAGGCAGCAGTGCTAACTGCTGAGCCACCGTGCTCCCCCATTGTCATTGTTTCTTTTGCCAACAGTCTTAAATCAGTGTCCTCCAGTTCCTGATGCTTTCTCCAATGGGAACAATTTCCTCCATCTACTCTTGTCCAGATCCCTCATGATTTTGAATATCTCTATTAAATCTTCTTTCAACCTTCCCTAAAGAGAAGAGTGCCATCTTCTCCAATCAATCCTCTTAAATTAATTTTCTCCTCCTGGGAATAATTATTGGAAATATTTTCTCCGTCTTCTCTAGTGGCTTCACATCACAAAATCACAAAATTGTTCTGGTGCAGAGGAGGCTATTTGGCCCATCATGTCTGCAAACATGTCTGCTTTAACTCTAAATGTATTTTGACTCAGTGCCAATCCCTTGTATTATCCCCATAGCCAACTTGTTGTTTCTATTTATATAATCATAAAATGCCCTCTTGAATCGCTGAAGTGAACCTGCTTCCAACACACTTCCAGACAGTGTATTCCAGGCTCTAATCACTTACTGTGTGCAAAAATATTTCTCATCTTGCACTTACTTCTTTCACAAGCCACTTTAAATCTGTGCCATTTGGTTCTCAATCTTCTTATGAGGGGGAATAGTTTCTCCCTGTTTTCTCTGTCCAAATTCCTCATGATTTTAAAAACTTTCAAAAACCTGTTTTCCTTGGAGAGGAAAACAGTCCCAATTTCTTCATAACTGAAATATCTCATCTCTGGAATCATTCATGTATACTTCTTCTGTATGTTCTCCAGCATGTTCACATCCTTTTTAAAGTTTTCAATCTGGAACTGTGAACAGTACTTCTGCTAAGCTTGAACTAGTATCTTGCATAAGTTCAGCATAACCTCTCTTCTCTTGGATTTTGGATTAGTGGTGCTGGAAGAGCACAGCAGTTCAGGCAGCATCTGAGGAGCAGTAAAATCGACGTTTCGGAAGGGCTTTTGCCGAAACATCGATTTTTACTGCTCCTTGGATGCTGCCTGAACTGCTGTGCTCTTCCAGCACCACTAATCCAAAATTTGGTTTCCAGCATCTGCAGTCATTGTTTTTACCTCTCTTCTCTTGTGCTCTGTGCTCCTATTAATGAAGCCTAGAACACTGTATGCTTGATTAACTCCTCTCCCTCTCTTTAATGGCCTCTGCACAAATACACCAGGTCTCTCTGCCCCTGTACAGTCTTCAGAGAAAAGTCTTTTATTTAATACTGTCTCCACTTCTTTGTAACAAAATGTATTACATCACACTTCTCACATGTTGTCACTGTCCTTTTTATTCCATGCGCATTACTTTTCTTACTAGTTTGTTGTGTGACACTGTATCAAATGCCTTTTGGAAGTCCATGTTTGCATATCAACAGCATGACCCTCACCAACCCTCCTTGTTATCTCTTCAAATAACTCCAGCAAGTTCGTTAGACACAGCATTTCCTTGAGAACTCCATGCTGATGTGGCTGAACAGGCCGCTTAAATTGATGGATTTCTGAGAAATGGAAAATAAATGAGGCATGCTGCAAAATTGAAACAGGCCTTGGCCAAAAGTGACTGTGCTCAAGGATTCTAGAATAAACATGCTGCATCACAAAATTACAAAATTGTTCTGATGCAGAGGAGGCTATTTGGCCCATCATGTCTGCATTAACTCTCAGCAGGCTGCAGCTGCAGACAGACAGTATACAACTGATCGAGCAGCTGCAGACAATACTATACACTTGAATTGGAATTGAATAGAATCGACTTGAATGCCATCCCCAGGACAATTGGAGACATCAAGTTGTTTATCAGACACAAGGCCTACTCTTATTTGGAGAGGCTACCTGACTTATGTGCGCCCAACGCCCCCAAGAATGGATGGCCAAGGCCCGCCATGCCACCGACATGTCAACTCGTGGTTGAGTCCGATTGATCAGGGTGATCAAGCCCTGATCAATCTACTGGTAGACATCAAAGACCCTCCCAAAAGGGCATGAAGACTTCTAAGTTTAAGAATCACTGCAACACTACCCTCAGGGGCAGTAATGCGAGACCAACCACTGTGAAGAGAACACACCCCTGGGACCTTTGGGAGAAGAAGGCCAGATGATCATTGCTATGTAGATCAAGGCCAAGATCTAGTGTGGTGGTATATGATCATCCAGAGTTAAGTTAAAGTACTAGATAGTTGATCAGATTTATAGTGTAAATTGTTAGTTTGTAGTATATTTTATTGTAATATTCATTGTGTTTAATAAATATGATCATTCATTATTATTCAGAGTTGACTCATAGTTTTTTTGCTAGATATAAGAGTTAAAAATACACTATGTGGCACGCACAACACTGACCCCTCCGAATTAACCCATATTTTTCCATGTGAAGATTAATACCATCCTGAATAATTGTTTCTAGAAGTTTCCCACCTACCAAAGGTAAAATGACTAGTCAATATAGGAACAGGAGTAGACTATTTTGCCCCTTGAGCTTGTTCCACCATTCTGTGTGATCATGGCTGATCTGTGGCCTAACTCCATATATCTGCCTTAGGCCCATATCCCTAAATACCTTTGCTTAAGAAAAATGTATCTATCTTAGATTTAAAATTAATAACTGATCCTGCATCCAATGCTGTTTGTGGAAAAGAGTTCCAAATATATACCACCCTCTGTGTGCAGAAGTGCTTTCAAACATCTCAGGTTAACATTCTGGCCCTAATTCTCAGACTATGCCCCTAATTCTAGAATCCTGAACCAATGAAAACAGTTTACCTTTATCTACCTTGTCTTTACCTTGTTAATATCTTGAAGTCTTTGATCAGATCATCCCTTAACCTTCAAAACACATCCATGTCTCAATCCCTTTTTGGTTCTTTATGGCTCTACCAATTGAGGTTGGAAGTGTGTGGTGTGTGAGCAGGTCAGTGGACATGGATCCCAGAGAGAGGGAGAGATATGAAAAGGTTAGGTAAACAAAGACATTATGGTTAGTAGTCTAGGATAGAATCTGAATGTGATAATAAGAGCTAAATTTAAATGAGAATGGGTGAGCTGTGCTGAAAGCAACCCACATACAGAACAACCTTGATTATCCGAGCATCAATTATCTGAATTTCAGATTATCTGAACAAGATCTCAAGGTCCCGTAAAAACTCTATCCATTATCTGAACAATCCGTTATCCGAACTCTCAGATGTCCGAACAAAATACTCTCCGTCAGTCTCACTCAGATAATCGAGGTTGTTATGTAATGTGATGACAGGCCTAAGAGAAGGTGAGAATGGGTGACTGCGCTAAAAGCAACCAAAGTCATAATAGGACTGGGTGTGGGGGTGGGTAAAAAGCATGGAAGGATGGAATCAGGCTCTAAAGTTTTTGAACTCAATGTTGAGTCCTGGAGGCTGCAGGGTGCCCAAGTGGAACATGAGATGTTGTTCTTTGGTCTTGCATTGAGGCTCATTGGAACACTGCAGTTGACGTGCAATAGAAATGTTGGCCTGTGAACACAGTGGTGTGTTGAAGTTGCAGGCAACTAGAAGCAAGGGATCATTTTTGTGAACCAAATGTGGATGTTCTGCAAAGTGGTCACCCAGTCTATGTTTTGTCTCCCCAGTGGAGAGGAGACTACACTGTGACCAGCAAATAAAATCGACGAGGTTAAATGAAGTACAGGTAAATCGCTGCTTCACCTGGAAGGTATGTCTGGCACCTTGGATAGTGAGGCAGGAGGAGGTAAATGGGCAGGTATTACACCTTCTGTAATTGCATGGGAAGGCGCTGTGAGGGTGTGAGGAGATGTTAGAAATGGAGGAGGAGTGGACCAGAATATCCCCGGAAGGAATGGTCCCCACGGAATGCTGACAAGGCAGGGGAGGTGAATATGCATCTGGTCATGGCATCCCGTTAGAGGTGTCAGAAATGGTGGCTTAATCCTTTGGATGCAGAAGCTGGTGGGGTGGTAAATGAGGACCAGATGGATCCTCTCATTATTGTGGCAGGGAAGGGAAGGGGTGAGGGCAGACGTGCAGTAAATGGGTCAAATATGGCCCTGTCAACCACAGCAGGGAATCCTCAGTTGAGGAAAAAGGTGGACATTTCTGAGGTCCCCTGCAAAAAATGACATTGTCAGAACAGATGTGACAGAGACGGAGGAACTGGGAGAAGACTGTGAACATCTATAGTAGAAGTAACTGGAAGTTGGTGGGTTTGTAATGGATATCAATGGCCAACCTATCCCCAGAAGTGGAAACACAGAGATGTTGAGAAAGAGAAGGGAGGAGTCAAAGATGGACAAGCTGAGGGTGGAAATTAGAAGCAAAATTGATAAATATTTCCAGTTCTGAATGAGAGAGGGAAGCAGCACCAATGATGCCATCAATGTACTGGAGAAAGAGTTGTGGGGTGAGGCCTAAGTAGGATCTAATTTCCAAGGAACAGAATCCAAGGGTTTGTGTAATCTCTTACTGTAATTTAACTTTGAGTTTGGGTTGGTAAACCTATTCTGCACTCCAATGCCAATGTATATTTCATAAGATGTGGTACGTAGAACTGTTCAGAGTACTCTCATAATCAGATCTATACTCTTGAAAATTACCAACAGTAGACTTTATTGCGCTTAACTATGAAAGAGAGATGGTAAGAGGGAACATGTGATCTGATGTCACTATGATCTAGCTGCATTTTTCAGTCATTCATCAGATGTGGGCATCGCTGGCTGGGCCAGCATTTATTGTCCATCTATTGTTTCTCTCGGGAAGGTGGTGGTGCTGAGTTGCCATCTTTAACTGCTGCATTCTGTCTCCTTCATTGCTATAGGTAGACAGTGCTGTTGGGGAGGGTGTTCCAGGACTTTGACCCAGGGACACTGAAGAAACGGTGATATATTTGCAAGTCAGGAATGGTGAGTTGCTTGGAGGGGTACTTGCAGATGATGATATGCGCAGGTGTCTGCTGCCCTTGACTTTCTGAATGGGAAAGGTCATGGGTTTGGAAGATGTCTGAAGAGTTCAAAGTATAGCAAGGTCTGAAGTTCCAAATTTGAGTAAATGAGTGACTTATGTGTCGATTTCCTTCTCTGAATCTATATTATGAGAGAGAAATCCACTGTCTAACATGTCCTCTGATGGCTGACCACCACCTTCTTTGACATCTTCTTTTCCTGGCATTTCCAACTTTTGTTTTGAGGGAAATGGAGCGTCTGCCCCACCCTGTTGCAATTTAAAAGTGCGATGTCTTTGATGCTTGATAACCAAAGGATGTTTAAAGCCATATACACACAGAGTCACAGAGATGCACAGCACAGAAACAGACCCTTCGGTCCAACTCATCCATGTCGTCCAGACATCCTAAATTGATCTAGTCCCATTTGCCAGCACTTGCCCCATATCGCTCTAAACCCTACCTATTCATATACACATTCAGATGCCTTTTAAATATTATAATTGTACCAGCCTCCACCACCTCCTCTGGCAGCTCATACCATACACGCTCCACCCTCTGCGTGAAAATGTTGCCCCTTAGGTCACTTTTAAATTTTTCCCCTCTCACCCTAAATCTATGCCCTCTAGTTCTGGACACCCCCACACCAGAGAAAAGACCTTGTCCATTTACCCTATCCAGGCCCCTCATGATTTTATAAACCTCTATAAAGGTCACCCCTCAGCCTCCAACACTCCAGGGAAAACAGCCCCAGCCTATTCAACCTCTCCCTATAGCTCAAATCCTCCAACCTTGGCAACATCCTTGTATATCTTTTCTGAACCCTTTCATGTTTCACAACATCCTTCTGATAGGAAGGAGACCAGAATTGTGCACATTATTCCAAAAGTGGAATAACCAATGTCCTGTACAGCCACAACTCCTATACTCAATACTCTGACCAATAAAGGAAACCATACCAAACGCTTTCTTCACTATCCTAGCTACCTGAGACTCCATTTTCAAGGTACTATGAACCTGCACTCCAAGATCTCTTTGTTCAGCAACACTCCCCAGGAGGTTACCATTAAGTGTATAAGTCCTGCTCTGATTTGCCTTTCCAAAATGCAGCACTTCACATTTATCTAAATTAAACTCCATCTGCCATTCCTCAGCGAATTGGCCCATCTGATCAAGATCCCATCATACTCAGAGGTAATCTTCTTCGCTGTCCACAACACCTCCAGTTCTGATGTCATCTGCAACCTTACTAACTATACCTCTGATGCTCACATCCAAATCATTTATATAAATGACGAAAAGCAGTGGACCCATCACCGATCCTTATAGCACACCACTGGTCACAGGCCTCCAGTCTGAAAGGCAATCCTCCACCACCACCCTCTGTCTTCTACCTTCAAGCCAGTTCTGTATCCAAATGGCTAGTTTTCCCTTAACTCCATGAGATTGAAGTCGAGAGTGTGGTGCTGGAAAAGCACAGCAGGTCAGGCAACTTCTGAGGAGCAGGAGAATTGACGTTTCGGGCATAAGCCCATCATCAGGACTGAGATCTAACCTTGTTAACCTGTCTACCATGAGGAACCTTGTCGAACGCCTTACTGAAGTTCATATAGATCACGTCCATCGCTCTGCCCTCATCAGTCCTCTTTGTTACTTCTTCAAGAAACTCAATCAAGTTAGTGAGACATGATTTACCATGCACAAAGCAATGCTGACTATCCCTAATTAGTCCTTGCCTTTCCATGTAAATCCTGTCCCTCAGGATACCCTCCAATAACTTGCCCACTACCAATGTCAGGCTCACCAGTCGCTAGTTCCCTGGCTTTTCCTTACCACCTTTCTTAAATGGTGGCACACGTTAGCCAGCCTCTCATCTTCCGGCACCTCACCTGTGACTATCGATGATACAAGAATCCTAGCAAGGGGCCCAGCAATCACTTCACTCGCTTCGCACAGAGTTCTAGGGGATTTATCCTTTTATGTGTTTCAAGACATCCAGGACCTCTTCCTCTGTAATGTGGACATTTTTCAAGAGGTTACCATCTATTTCCCCACAGTCTATATCTTTCATGTCTTTCTCCACAGTAAACACTGATGCAAAATACTCATTTAGTATCTTCCCCATCTCCTGCGGTTCCACACATAGGCTGCCTTGCTGATCTTGAGGGGCCCTCTTCTCTCCCTAGTTACCCTTTTGTCCTTCATGTATTTATAAAATCCCTTTGGATTCTACTTAACCCAATTTGCCAAAGCTATCTCATGTCCCCTTTTTGCCTTCCTGATTTCCCTCTTAAGTATACTCCTTCTGCCTTTATGCTCTTCTAAGGATTCACTCAATCTCTGCTGTCTATACCTAACATATGCTTCCTTCTTTTTCTTAACCAAAACCACAATTTCTCTAGTCATCCAGCATTCCCTGCACCTACCAGCCGTGCCTTTCACCCTAACAGGAATATACTGTCTCTGGACTCTCGTTATCTCATTTTTGAAGGCTTCCCATTTTCCAAGGCTTCCCATTTTCCAGCCGTCCCTTTACCTGCGAACATCTGCCCCCAATCAGCTTTTGAAAGTTCTTGCCTAATACCATCAAAATTGGCCTTCCTTCAATTTAGAACCTCAACTTTTAGATCCAGTCTATCCTTTTCCATCACTATTTTAGAATTAGTAGAATTATGGTCGCTGGCCCTAAAGTGCTCCCCTACTGAGACCTCAGTTACCTGCCTTGCCTTATTTCCCAAGAGTAGGTAAAGTTTTGCACCTTCTCTAGTTGGTACATCCACATACTGAATCAGAAAACTTTCTTGTGCACACTTAACAAATTCCTCTCCATCGAAGCCCTTGTCACTATGGCAGTCCCAGTCTATTTGGACTGGGGCTGTTTTCCCTAGAGCATCGGAGGCTGAGAGGTGACCTTATTAGAGGATAGGATAAATAGACAAGGTCTTTTCCCTGGTGTGGGGGAGTCCAGAACTAGAGGGCATAGGTTTAGTGCGAGAGGGGAAAGATATAAAAGGGACCTAAGGGGCAACTTTTTCACACAGAGGGTGGTACATTTATGGAATGAGCTGCCAGAGGATGTGGTGGAGGCTGGTACAATTATAGCATTTATGGCATTTAAAAGGCATCTGGATGGGTATATGAATTGGAAGGGTTTAGAGTGATATGGACCAAGTGCTGGCAAATAGTACTAGGTTAGGTTAGGATATCTGGTCAGCATGGACAAGTTGGACCATGCTGTACATCTCTATGACTCTGTCCTTAGTTCCAGTGTGTACAGTGATCTCCTGCTAGTCCCTGTCTCCTTTGAGAACATTCTGCACCTTCTCTGAGATATTCTTGATTCTGGCACCAGGGAGGCAACCCACCATTCTGATTTCTCGGTGTCGGCTGCAGAAATGTCTGTTTGTGCCTTTGACTGGAGAGTCCCCTATCACAAATGATCGCTTGGAACCTGACATACCTCTCACTACATTAGAGCCATTCTCGGTACCAGAAACTTGGCTGTTCGTGCTACATTCCCCTGAGAGTCCATCGCCCCTACATTTTCCAAAACAGCATACCTGTTTGAGATGGGGATAGCCACAGGAGACTTCTGCACTACCTACCTCCCTCTCCTACCTTTCCTGGAGTTTGCCCATCCACCTGACTATATCTGCGGCTTTTCTCCTTGGACCCACTGTTTCAGATATGACATCAATTGAAGGCCTTGACTGCTTCTTAGGTAGACATAAATGATCCTGTAGCTCTGTTTGAAGAAAGGAATTCTCCTGGTGTTGTGCCCAATAGTTATTCCTCAACTAACATCAACAGAAATAGATGAATTTCTTCAGTTACTGATTGTAGAACATTCCTGCGTACAAACTGGCTGCTGTTTCCTTACAAAACATGTGACTGAAAAAGATAGTCAGCTGATTGTAAAGTGTTCTGGGATGTATTGAGTAGGTGATAAGGCACTATATAAATACACCTCCTTTCTCTTTACTTCCATACTTTGCAATCCCCTCTACCATTGCTTGAACAGGCCAATTGATGTGATCCTTGTACTGCCACATCAGAGGTCCATCAACCTATTACTGTCTCATCTTTTTTCAGCACCTCTCTCACTGCTTCCATGCCATGGCCTCTTTTACTGCTGTCTTGCCATGGTGCCTTCTTTTCTGTGGTCCTAATCACTGCTGCAAACCCATCCTGGATTCTCCCAGACTCCTGGTCAACATTCCCACAACTCTCAACCTAAACAACAGAACTCTGCCCCCACCTTCCAGAACAACTGTCTCAGCTTTCCCCCAGTTCAACACCCATCATTCCACTGATCTATTTGCAACCTGGAAATCTTTGCTACCATTTTATGTTCTGCTTCCATTTTACTCTCTTTTCGAGGTCTTGAACAAATGTGAGAGATAAAACTTAATTTAATCACAGGCAGTTTTAAGTAGTAATCGTAACCATTGATTTGCATGCAAACATGGACTGAATCAAGGCAGACTATGTTGGAACATGTGCTCATGCTCACTATCTCAATTTGCACACAATGAATTACTATACTGGAACCCAAGGACTATGCTCCAGCTAATGTGAGGGCCAGTTCTATGGCTTCTTCTCCCTAGAGACTAAGAATTGGTGACCTCAGTAGATTTGCTGTGTGTACAAAGCATTAAGACCCTTTTCTCCTCACTCTCCCAACTCTTTGTAGAGAATTAGTGGCATGATCCTATGTTTTACTATCCTATAGAACATTTCCATTCTAATTGTTTCTGTTAATTCCTTGTTCTGGTGCAAGACAATGCCTCTTTACAATAGTCTTTGTCATGTACTTTTGTTCTGTGGGTCAAACTCCCCATTCCTCTTAGCATTTGTATGCGAGCACTTAGTGAAATAAGTCTTATTTCCAAAAAATATAGTTTGCATATTAATTTTCCAAATCTTAATGAAGTCGATTCAGCCAGTAGATAGAAATATCACAATTACAGTCGAATAAATGAGGTGCAAAGTGAACTGATGGCTTTAATTAGTTGCTGTGCTTTTTAACTTCTAATTACACATATGTCAATCATGCTCCACAGAAAGATTTACAAGGATGTTGTTAGGGTTGGAGGACTTGAGCTATAAGGAGAGGCAGAATAGGCTGGGGCTGTTTTCCCTCGAGCATCGGAGACTGAGGGGTGACCTTATTAGACGTTTATAAAATCATGAGGGGCATGGATAGAATAAATAGGCAATGTCTTTTCTCTGGTGTGGGGGAGTCCAGGGTTTAGGGTGAGAGGGGAAAGATATAAAAGGGACCGAAGGGGCAACGTTTTCACACCGAGGGTGATGTGTGTATTAGCTGCCAGAGGAAATGGTGAAGGCTGGTACAATTACAACATTTAAAAGGTATCTGACTGGTTATATGAATAGGAAGGGTTTAGAGGGATATGGGCCAAGTACTGGCAAATGGGACTAGATTAGGTTAGGATATCTGGCCGGCATGTACGAGTTGGACCAAAGGGTGTGTTTCCATACTGTACATCTCTATGACTCTATCTAAACAGGGCAGTATCAATACACAAGCACTGAACAACTGTTGGAGGTCTCATTACAAATCTCTCTGACAAGAATAGAGACAAAGCTGCTGCACACAAAATCTGAATTGGATTAGATAGGTGAGTTTTGTATCCTACATTCAGCAATTATCTGACAAGACAATGGAATATCTCATTTTCTTTCCAAGACAGAACATCTTGCAAGAACATCAGTGCAAGATAGCAGATGATGACTCATCCCTCCCAGATCGTCTCAACGTCTTCTATGCTCACTTTGAGCAGAATTTCGGCGGAGAGGTAACACCTATTCCGACAAGTCCTCATGAACCTATCCCAACAGTCACTGCATCAGAGATCAGACCAGTTTTCCTTCATGTGAATCCAAGGAAAGCGATGGGACCAGACGGAGTACCAGGCCGTGCACTCAGAGCATGCGCAGATCAACTGGCAGAGGGGTCTTCTCAGGCATCTTCAACATCTCCCTGCAGCAGGCCACTGTCCCTGCATGTCTCAAGAGAGCCAACATCATCCCTGTACCTAAGAAGGCTCATGCAGCATGCCTCAATGACTACCACCCAGTGGCCCTAACTTCGGTGGTCATAAAGTGCTTTGAAAGGCTGGTCATGGCATTAATCAAGTCCAGCCTCCCCACTACTCTTGACCCATTCCAATTTGCCTACCGGACCAACAAATCTACATCAGATGCCATATCACTTGCCCTTCACTCCTCCCTAGAACATCTTGACACCAAGAACAGCGACATAAGAATCCTACTCATTTACTGCAGTTCAGCCTTCAACACTATTATCCCCTCGAGACTGATTACTAAACTTAGCGATCTCAGACCACGCCCCACTCTCTGTAACTGGATCCTCAGTTTCCTGACCCACAGGCCACAATCAGTGAAGACTGGGCACAATATTTCATCCTCAATAACACTCAACACTGGAGCCCCCCAGGGGTGCGTACTCAGTCCCCTACTGTACTCACTGTTTACCCATGACTGCGTCGCCAAATACCAGACTAATGCCATTTACAAATTCGCTGATGACACCACCACCATAGGCGGTCTCAGATGGCGATGAAACAGACTACAGATGGGAGGTGGAAGACCTGGAAAAATGGTACACTGAGAACAACCTAGCCCTCAATGCCGGCAAAACCAAGGAACTCATTATTGACTTTCGGCGGGATGTTACTCATGCCCCCCTATTCATTAACAGCACAGAGGTGAAACGAGTGGAGAGTGTCAAGCTCCTGGGAGTAGTCATCACAGCAAGCTTTCTTGGACTCTTCATGTGGACGCACTGGTTACAAAGGCCCAACAACGTCTCTTCTTCTGAGGAAATTTGGCATGACGGCGAATACCTTTGCCAACTTTTATAGATGCGCCATCGAGAGCATTCTATCTGGATGTATCACTACCTGGTATGGCAACTGTACCACTCAAGATCGGAGACGGTTACAGAGAGTGGTGAACTCGGCCCGGACAATCACTAAGGCCAACCTCCCATCTATAGAATCCATCTACCAGGCCCACTGTCAAGGAAAGGCCGCCAGCATTCCTAAAGATCCATCCCACCCTGGCAATGCTTTTCTACAACCTCTACCATCGGGGAGAAGGTACAGAGGCCTGGACACACACACCAGCCGGTTTCAAAACAGTTTCTACCCTACTGTTGTTAGAATACTGAATGGACTCACAGACTCTTAACATTCGCCTGTACCTGTTGTTTTATTTTTGCCACTGTTTACCTATTATTTACTTATCTATGCTACTTAACTCTATGGTCTGCCAGTATTGCTCGCAAGACAAAAGCTTTTCACTGTGCCTTGGTACACGTGACAATAAATTCAATTCAATTCATCTTGAGCAGAAAATGCAGTCTCTTTCCTCAGTCTTGAATCAAATTCCTGATTTCATACAGGATGTAGATCAGCAGAAATTCAGTGACAAAGAGAGTGTAGAATTTTTAAAAAGGCCAATGCTTCTAGTTAACTAAAAAGTGGCAGTGGCAGAGGTCTCCTGATCATTAGGAAAGGAGTAGGCACAGGAGAGGAAATGTGAAAAAAAGCTTCAGTCCTGAAATTACACTGAGAGAAAATAGTATGTAAACACGAAATACCTTCATCTGAAATTTCTTGCTGTTATTATATCAAAGCAGTAATCAATTTACTTTGCTCGTTAACACTTCTCGTAAAATAGCAGAGGAAGGAATTCCAGCTGTTTGGATTAAACATTCCGATGATATATTGTTAGCAATCCCTCAATTTGAGGGTGACATTTGCTCAGAGTTGTGAATTTCTCCCATGTGCCTGTGTGACTGAACAGACGTATTTTAGGCCTATGGATATTTGGGAATATGGGAAAAGATGCCCCATGAGGTCATGGGATCAGGGGTAAAGGATTTGCTTCCTTTTCTTTCCTGCTCTGCCACCATCCTGCCTCAGATGCCTCACATTAAGATATGATTCAAAACATGGTGCAGCTAGATGTATATGTTTTCACCATTTTGAATGATTGGTAGCCCGCTCCTCCCAGTCATCAATGTCACAGCTGTTATGCTTCAAGGGGAGCTTTCGAATGTTTTTTTGTCATTTTCTTTCTCCTCTCCTGGAATGCTGCCTATTTGAGAGTGGAGAAAACAGGACCTGGCAGGAAAAATGCATTTTGGCCATCTGGACATTGTGCACACTCAATCATAGTTGATTTTGCAGGATTCTTTGTTGAACACTTGTGGAGCTGTCTTCAAGAAGGACGTGAGCAATTCTTCAATGGTCTGCTTCTTGAACATGGAGGATGCAGCAGAGGCTGGTGGAATTTCTCTTTCGATATTTGTATTGCCTCACTGTACTATACGACTGTGGTGACAACAACTATTAATATACTATCAGACATTTGTGGACTTGTGGAGGTCTCCTTTGCCAAACACTCACTGCTGCAGTTTGTAGAAGGCTGAGCTCACACAGCCAGTCTGGTGTTTGATCTCATCAATGGTAATCTTTTGAGAGAGGTGACTACCAAGATATGGCCTATTCTAAACATCATCTATTTTGAGCGAGATCAATGGAGAATCCGAACTTGGAACTTTCCTGGTCCACACACATTATATGCATAGGATGTATAGCATAGAAATAGGCCTTTCCAGAGTCCATACTGGTGTACATACTCCACTTGAGTCTTCTATTTTTATCTAAAATCTATCATTGTAACCATTATTCCTTCCTCCCTCAGATGTTTGTCTAGTTACCTGTAGGTATAAAAGTGTGCTTAGTAGCAGTTTGTTTTAGGAGTCTCAGGGGAACACATCAACTGAACAAAATAACATTAATTGAGTGCACAGCAATTTTGTGAAAGGAAATCAATTGTAGCCATGTCAGCTGAGCAAGAAGCTTTTGCATGTAAGATAGAGGTAACTGTCTGTATGGATATTGCTGGGATAAAAGATGTGTACCTTTTTTTCTTATGTTTGTGATGAAATTGTTCCAGTAGCTTTTTGCTAATTTAAATAGTTTATGTTTTCTTTTATGTAATAAACTTGTGTTCTTCTGTTAAAAGTACATTGGCAGCCTCTTTTGAATATATTCAGTGATTTACCACCACAGTAAACAAAAAGAAACATAAAACCGAAGGTATATCAGGCCAGATTTCACTCTGGGATCTAACTTGTCCAGTATTACCATCATCCGAGATCACAGCAAGATTTCCAGGTATTGGGGTTAATATCTTTCTTGGATTTGTCTGCCAAAGACCATGGTAGAGGTTCCTCTGGAAGGCCACACTGTTTCTGGAAGGATTTCCTCAGCCCCAAGAAGTAGCCTACTGTAATACTGTTATATTACGGTATAACGTCAACGTTATTGAAATGAAGGGATTAAATAAACTGCAGTTTTGCTTTGAATTTCACTCACTGAATCAGAAATGCCAGGAATTCAGGAAGACTTTCCCAGAATTGTAAAATATCTAGCATAGTCTGTTCTTGGAATTTCACAGTATGCACTGTAGATTTAAGTTTCCAGTAAAACTGTGCTGTTGCAATTATTATTAGAAGCTCCAGTGTAAATGTCTGCATCATTGGCAAAGGCAGCAAAATTCTTCTGATCATTAGTATTGCTACAGTCAACTCAACAGTGGCCAGGAGATTTGGTGGCTACTGTACAATGGCTATAGGCTGTTCTGCCCCTTGTCCAGTTTCTGATCAGGGTTTATTTATTCCTCAATTCCAGTTGCTCACCTTTGATCCATATTACTGGACACCCTTCCTCAACAAAAATAAATCTGTGATCTCGCTTTTGAAAACTTCAATTGTTCCCCAGCATCCACAGTCTTTTGGAGAAAAGCAGTATTTTCTAGGTTTCCACTACCCTATTTGCAAAGAATTGCTTCCCAATTAGCCTTCTGAATTGTTTGGCTCTAATTTTAAGATTGTGCCCCGTTGGCACAGGATTCCCATTTCCTTGTTTGTCTTAGTGTCTCTTGCCCTTAGGTGTTCAAGGTTTGTATAAAGATTTGTAGCTCTGGTGCTGGTTGTCATGGTTGTAGGTATGTTTGCCGAGCTGGGAAGTTGATTTGCAGACGTTTCATTCCGTCTGGGTGACATCTTCAGTGCTCTGGAGCCTCTTGTGAAGCTTCACAGGAAGCTCCAAAGCACTGAAGGTGTCACCTAGATGGGATGAAACGTCTGCAAATCAACTTCCCAGCTTGGCAAATGTACCCACAACCACGATTGTGCCCCTTTGTTGCATCAAAAGAAATATTTTCCCAGCACCGTTATAACCAATCCTGAACCATGACCAATTTGTGGTATTTGATTCAACACTTTACAATCTTCCGGCCTCAACATCAAGTTGAATCATTTCAGATCATAACCACTGCTCTCATGTTGTTTTGGACATTCCACTAAACATGATTTTAACCATTCACAGACCCTCCTTTTTGTTCTTTCCCCCTTCCATACTTGCTTAAAATTTGCTGTATGCCCATCAGATTTCAGGACATTGCACTGAAACATTAATTGTTTCTTTTAACTCCGGTGCTGCCTGGCTTGCTGAATCTTTCCAGCACTTTGTGTTTGCAGTTTAAGCAACCTCTCCTTAAATTTTAACACTTTGAACTTTAGATTTGCGAAAGAGAGAAAGCCTTCTGGCATAGAGTAGAATAGGAAAAGGGCAATGACAAACTGTCCTGCCAAACCTGTGCTGGAATTATGTTTCTGATGCCACGTTAAACCTGTTCAATTCACTTCTGTCCTGCAAAGTCGAACAAGAAGATTAGCAAGAATATACATAATACATGGAAAGAACATATATGCTTGACCAAAATAGCTTTTAAAAGTTGTCACCCCTGAAAACTAATACAGACTTTTTTTTAAAAACAAATATTTATTTGACTTTCACAAAAAGGGCGGAACACTCCAGCGTTTTCAACCAGTCCCTTAAAATTGTATAAAAACAGCATTAAGTACACAGAAATTAAGAAACTATTCTTATGGATATTAACAAGGAAGAGATAATCTACCTGTCTCCCCCATTTCATACTACAAACAGTTTTTTGCATTTAATACTCAGCTACTCATCGGTCACAAACTGATACTCTGAAAAAACAATCACTTCAATGCTGATAGATCTTTAAAAGATAGACTATTAATTAAAAGGTTTATTTGACTGGTGTTCTTCATTACAATTTGCTTAATATATTAAGCATTGTTGTCTCCGAAAATGAAATCAGTCCAATAGGTACTGTATTAGAACAGGTTTATGTACTTCAAGGCACAGTGGATTTTAAGTAATCACAGGGTTAAGTGACATGAAATACCCCTTTCAAACATGTTGCAAACTGTGAGCAGCAAAGCACTCTTCTTTGAAAAAAAAAACTTTTGCTCATCACCATTTTGTCCCTTCCTTTCTTGAAGGCACTGCTTAGTCATGGGGTTTAGCTACCCTTCAGTATTTCACTCAAGCAGCCATTTTTCCTTTTGAGAGTCCAGATAAAACAAGTAATCAAAGCTCAGCTCAATTATGTTCGTATCTGGAATTCACACACGAGCACGCATTTTCCAGTAGGAGGCACTAGAAATAGTGATAAGGAATGGAAAGCCTGGTCAAGTTCTTCTTGGGCCCACTTATTATCCACACACACAAGGAGGGATATTTGAGCAAGGTGCTGAAAGTGGCAAGCTCTTGTTGATGCTGTCCCCTAATCAACAGGCAGTGCTATCAGGACAGAATAGGGAGGAGAAAAGATGAACACAAAATCATTTCGCTCCCTCAACAGTTTCGTGGAAAAAGGCATCTTCTGTTGGTACATTGTCATGCAGTGCACAAGAGGAAAAATACCGAATTAGCTCATCTCTGCAATGGCAGCAGCAACTCTGGGCTAGACAGTAGATAAAAAACATGCAGGTTTCTCACTGTTTATTGCCATCCAGTGACCCCTCCCCACCATTGCCTTGCTGGTACATACACAAATAAGACAATCTAGATGAGGATGGGATTACTATGACCTGTGTAGAATCATCCTTCAATAAATCAGTCATTTTCTCACAAAAGAAAAATGGTCATTTTTGTGTTACTGTACACCATAACCTGAATGAAAGAGAAAATATATTAAAAATTTGATTATGTAAGACACCTTGATAGGTGCTAAATTTGAAAATTGCAACTTATCAGACCAGACCAATGAATTGGTCATAGTCTTTCCCTTTCAAATAACACCCAAAGGAGTCTGAGACAAATTGGCTCGTATACTTGTCACTGCTGCTTCACTTGTGAAAGACAAGTAAAGAACATACAGTATAGAACTTAATTCATGACTATTCATAACACGTTCCTAGATCAATGGCTTCTGATCTTTAGTCCCTATCAGGGTTACTTTTTAAAACACTGATCACACATCATTATCTTCAAGTATCCCAGCTTTTCATTTATGTACACACAAAAATGTAGAATTTCTCTCACTACCGTGTATGATAATCAGATACAATCACAGAGGATGTTTTGTTGGAGAGTAGTTAAAAGCAATGAAATCAGTCCATATTATAGTGACTTCATTAATAGATGCTTAGAAACACACTGCTCAAATAGAGGACACATTTGAGGAACAAATAAGACTTCATACTACTTATTAAACAATTATGGAATTCAACAAGAACTGTAGAATCACATTCATCAAAAACACCTCTTAAAACTTTGAGAACAAAATGAGCTATTAAAGATCCAGGTTTGGACTTCTAACGACAGAATGATATGACATGCAGTGCTATCTAAATGACCCTTTATTCTAGAGTTTTATTTGTAGCCAGACTGAGGCTAATTATTGGCTCAATAGTGAAACCACCAAAATTCTTACAAAATTTGGCAAAGGGACCAGTTTGTTCCACAGAATCAACAATGAGTCTGAGCCCACATCTCCATTCACTTTTACTGCCTTTAAATTTGAAGTGTTAAAAGTGTAATTATTTTAATTGTGAAGTCATTCTGAAACTTCCTGAAAATTTTCTTGTGTCATAACATGCATGGCTAACTGAAAGACCAGGCTGCTCCACGAAGAATATAATCAACCCTTCCCTTCCTGACTGATAATTTGAGCACAGTCATGAGGTAGAGAGTGGAGTTGAGGAGGAAAGGTCTCTTTCCACCTTGCCCTTCAGAATAATTTTCAACGTATTTTATATTCTCTCTCCAAATTACAGAATTAGCCATGATGTCACCCATCTTCCCAAACTGCTTATATGGCCTCTGCTTTGGATGAGTGATAATCAAACAATTTGGAGAAAAAGATCCATTTCAGAGCTAAGCACTTTAAAACACAATAAACATTTGAAAACATAGTTCCAGAAAAATAAAATTGGTACCAAATTACCAAGTATTAACCTCTGATCACAAGCCAGTCAATAGCTTCACTTAATGGGTCTTGCAGAGTCTTTTTTCCCCCAAGATGAGCCTCACAATCTTCATGTATTCCATGAGAGGGCAAATCTTGTGACACAAAAGCATTCCTTCCCCCTACTGCATGTCAAAGGCAAGAGATAGGAAGCTCTACTAACTAAAGGATTGCTTGGTGAGTTTACTCCATGTTTCATGAAGATACGCAACAAGATGCAAGATGCATTGAACATTTGCATGTTTGGCAGGTATCTGGTTTAAACACAGCTCTCTCATCCCATGACTAAAACACAGCAACATTATTCCTGGACATTCACTAGTGCATGTGAGAGAAAGAGAGAGAAAACTGACATAATGGTAGGTGTATGGGTCAGCATCACTGTACATCATGTAAGGATCCAAACTGGATGGCATTACACACAATGAAAATAAGTAAAACAGTCTTTATCTTTAGTTACAATGTAAACACTTCTGATTCGGAGATTTAGGATTTTGTATTTTCTTTCCTCTTCCCACTCCCCCACAACCTACATTTCAAAGTTCAGAAATCAACTTATTTTGCTTGTTGCATGTTAGCTCTCTAAATAGGATCCTTTATGTCCTCTTTATTTCTGACTTTGCTGGGAGACTGCTGTGCCAGTAGTCTGGATTATCAAAGGCATGAATGTCACCCTCAGTAACAAAGACAGAACTGTCATCCAGATATTCAGGGTTCTGCACGACGCTCACACAGCTGTTGAGGTAGGCCCGTTTGTTCATGTACTCATATTCCTGATGATCACTTGGTTTCGAGTCAGATTCTTTTTGACTCTCGAGTGACTGGGTATTATTCACATCGCTGACTTTGTTATTCAAGGAATCGACTTCATTGGCAGACTTCATCAGACTCTCTAGAAACACAACAGAAAAACTCATGAAACATGAAAAAAGTAAACAGATGTTAAGAGATGTTTTACACTGCTTCATTACCGTAAGGCTCTAGCTTGTACCGATAGTCAGTTCCTTGGATTATGGCTATCCTACTGGAGAGGCATCACACACAGCCATTATCCATCATGTTTGCATTGGCTCTCTCAGCATTTTAGTGTCAATCTTTTTACCTTTTCTCATAACCCTGCACATTATTCCTGCACTACCTTCTTGAATACCTCAACTGAACCAGCTTCCATCATACCTCCTGGCAGTGCATTATCGATCCTAATTACTGTGAGAAAAAGATTTTTATTTAATCTTTTATTTTTACATTTAATTTTATTTACAATTAAATGAAAAAAGGATCTTGCACCTTGTCACATCTTCAAGCAATTTACACTTTGGGAATTACTTTTAAATTACAGCCACACCTGTTATTTAGGCAACTATAGCAGCCTGGTTGTGCACACCATGATCTCAAAAATCAGAGAATTAGACAAACAACAAGTTAACCTGCTTGTATTGGTGTTGCTCAATGGCGGAATGTTGGTCAAGACATTAAACAAACTTGCTGCTCTTTGAAATAGTGTTGTAGGATTATTAATTTCCACTGGATTAATTAGGTGAGGTTTTGATTTAATAGTTCATCCTAAAGCTGCACGACTGACTCCCTTAATACTACATTAGATTGTCAGCATAGGTTTTGCACTCATGTCCTGATGTAGCATTAAAACACACAAACGACTGGCTTAGGTGAGAAAATATATTACTGGTTCCAGCTGATAGACAAATTACACCAAATTCAATGGGGCTATTTAGTTCTTCTTTTAATAGAACAAGTCTTAACTGTTTCAGTATTCTTGAAAACAGAACTCTTTTTACTTTTGTGGTTGAATGCAATCATTATTCTCAACGATTATATGTTTGATGCTTACCAGCTGTAGAGTTTCTTTGTTCTGGCATCACATAGCCATTAATGTCCACCTCTGCTTCATCAGAAGGGGAAATTATCATGTTTGTGCCATTGGAGAAACGTGCACTGCTGTCCCTTGAGCGGTGGCCACGGAGCTGGAGTGTTCCGTTCAAAGATATGTCTTCATATAGATCAAGTGAAGATGCTGTACCTCGACCTTCTGAGGACTCTGAGATAGTTCGAGTTGTAGACTCATTCCGTATCCTTAGGGAGCGCTTTGACCCCAGATCTCCATTCCTCATCCCAGTCTAAGAATTGAAACGGTCACTTTGTTATACATCATTGAATCTCAGAAAATATGCACTCTTCCTCTTGCATATAGTATGGGTGAAAGAAGAATTTTATTGTTGGGCTAGTTACTTACTCTTTGTGCCCTATAGGTCATTTTCTCCATTTACTGGATTTCATTGTTGCTCTCTCAAAGCTTCAATTTCAGCTACTAAACAGTGAATTGGATACTGGTCAAGAAGACCCACTCACAGACTATCATAGCCTTTTTTTTTAAAAAAAGAGGTCTGATACAGATTCCTGTTTTTCTTTTCAAGGTAATATTCTCTCTCATACTTTTATTTTTTCTCTCATATATAGTTCTCCTTGAATCATTAATAATCTACTCACACAACTCAACTAAACAGAACTCACTGAGACCCAAGGAAGTTATTTTTGTTTATAACACTTCTGTTAGGACCACTCAGGGCACTTTGTTGGAACATTATGCATACAACTTAGTCTGCATCTAAAGCTGTAGAAGTGCACCCAACTCCTTTCTTCACCTATACTCTAGAACAGCATTGTATACCCAACAACATATGAGCTTTATGATTCTGCTCCCAGGGAAGGGAAAGCAGATTCAGTCAAATAAACAGAGAATTCTCAAGGGACAGTGGACCCGGTCATTGAAAAAGTTTGACATAGGGAAAATGTTAGAGTTTATTGTAAAGGATGTAACAGTACAGCATTTAGAAAAACATAACATAATCAAGCAGCATTAACATGGCTTCATGAAGGGAAAATCATCACCATCAAACTTATTGGAGTTCTTTGAGCAGGATATATAAATGGTAACCAGTAGATGTAACATATTTGAATTTTCAAAAGACATTTGATAAGGTGCTGCATGTAAAGCTATTTAATAAGATAAGAGCCCATGCTGTTGGGGGTAGAATATTAGTATGGATTGGCTAAGTAATAGTGGACAGATAAAGAGGATGGCAACCTGTAATTAGTGGTGTGTCACAGGGGTCAGTGCTGGGGGCACAGTTAGTTACAATATATATTAATGACTTGGATGTCAGAAATGAATGTACTACTGCAAAGTCTGCGGCTGACACTAAAATAGATGGGAAGGCAAGTGGTGACAACAATACAGATTCTAGAAAGGGATATAGACAAGTTAAGTGAGTGAGCGAAAACTTAGCAGATAGAATATGATGTGGGAAAATGAGAAGTTATGCACTGTGACAAGAAGAACAGAAGAGCTAAATGTTATTTAAATTGGGAAAGACTGCAGAAAGCCGCAGCATAGAGGGATTTGGGGAGTCCTCTTGCATGAATCACAAAATTACCATCCAAGTTCATCAGGTAATAAGGAAAACAAATGGACTGTTATAGACGTGAGGAGATTCTTTATCCTTGTGGGAGAGTCTAGAACTGATGGTATCATCTCAGAGTACAAGGTCTTTTAAGACAGTGGAGGAATTCTTTGTTCGCACTGCTGCTTCATAGTGCCAGGGACATGTGTTCAATTCCAGCCTTGGGTGACTGTCTGGAGTTTGCATGTTCTCCCTGTGTTTGTGTGGGTTTCCTCCCACAGTCCAAATATGTACAGGCTAGGTAGAATAGCCATGGCAAATGCAAGGTTTTAGGGCTTGGGCTGGATGCTCTTCAGAGGGTTGGTTCAGACTTGATGGACTGAATGGCTTCTATCTCCGCTGTAGGGATTCTATGAATCTGTAGAATTCTTTACTGTTGTGGTTGGTTCGTTAAGTGTATTCAAGGCTGAGATAGACTGTTGATCAGTAACGGAATTGGGGTTATGGGGATGAGGCAGAAATTAGATTTGAGGATTATCAGATCAACAATGATTTCATTAAATGGCAGAGTAGACTCATGAGCCTATTCGTAATCCCACCTTTTACAGTCTTATAATGATCTGATTTTGTGCCTTCATTCAAGTCAATAATTCTTTCAACAGTACATAGTTTTCATGTTTTGCTAGGATCACCAGGAAGTACAGAAAAATAGAATTTACTTGAAAAAAATAGACAACTGCAAGTAGATGACTGCTTAGTGTTTGCAGTCAAAAAAATTTAGTACACTAGTTAATAAACACAATAATTATACGAAAGATTCAAATAATTCAAGCTCAAATGAGCATCCAGACCTACACATTAAAATACTAAAATGAAGAATATGCTGCAAAATCTTAACTGTTTTTAAGAGCTGTCGTTTTTACTGGTTTTCTTGTGAAAACAAGATATGATATTTTTGGCACTGTTCATCGGAAACTCTGAATAAACATCTTTCTATGCCTACCTGTCGAGAGCCATTTGGACCAATCCCATTCATTGGCATGTACCCTGCTGGCAAACTGTTACTCTGCAAAGAGAAATGGAAAGCAAATTTGAAATGGTACTGTTAACAGGAGCTATGTGCAGTAAGTCGTGAACCAACATTCAGGTCTTGGGATATTAGAATATGAACTTTAAATTTCAATTAATTAGCAAAGAAAAAATTGCAAAGAAAGATATTTCTGATCAATTTGTCAAGGATTTGTACACAATTCACCCAATAGGATCACAACCAGTTCAGTTTTGAAATAGCCAAACAGCTATCAATACTGAAGGCACCAATTCTTGCTATGGTACAGATCCACTGCCATTGGGCAATCCTCTCAAGTGGCCAGTTCTTCATATGCTGGCCAAGATTGTTAATAGTCTTTCGTTAATTGGCCTAGGAAAGGAAAGAAAGGAAAACCCAGCACAGCTAAACATAATGTCACACAATATTCACACAATACATTTAGATACTGACAAGGAGCAGAAACCCTGGCTAATTTTTTTTCTCTCCCAATTCTATGAGTACTAAGCCCCTACTGCTACCCCAGCTGAGACCATCCAATTGGGGTTTCAAATCTAGGATCTTGCAATCTGTATCAGGTAGTTCAGTTACCCATTGAACCATTCAGGAATTTCCTGTTTCTTTCTCATCATGATACTGAAATGTGACAGGAGAGATCGAGATTCCAGTTCCGTAGTTTGTAGTTGGCTGATGGAAAAGACCAAAAAGTGATTTATTCTCAAGTTTACTTTAGCTGGCTTTATATTGCTGCTAATTTAGTTTTGATTCTGGCACTTCTGGCACTTAAGTGTTTCCAAGCTAGCTCCCTGTATTTATGCTGCTATATCTAACTCCTATATCCAGTATCAGCTATATACTGAGGTTTTCAGTGGGCCTTTGACTCTGCTGCTGGCGTAATTGACATAAATGTCAGGAATTAACTGACAGAAGCTGGTTTCCTGAAATCAAAATGATAAAACAAAGTGTGGGAGTGTTCTCCACACTTCCTTTCCAGTGCCACACTTCCTTTGTGTTACAGTCAACTAGCAGGAAATGTATTTTGGTTTTCCACCAACTGGTTTGACTTTGAACCAAGAAAAGTCATCCCAAATGAGATAGTCTGAATGACAGACAGAGATTCAAGCCACAGCAAATGCTCAGTTTAAGCTGTCTTGTGACATCATTGTTTAGCACAGGTGAAAGAAGAGGAACAATTGCCCAAAATAATTGCTCTCATCACAAACTCTTTGCCTTTGTTAGCTAGTTTCATACCCTGTTGGATTCAATTCTTAGTCTAAATCCTGCAGATGTTGGGTTATCCATCATGGTTGCCATCAAATCTTCATCAAGGTCACCATAATCCATCAGGTCTTCCTCGTATTCACGCAGAATCCTCTGATCACCAACATGTGTATTGCTGGCCCGGTCATCACCCTGAGGAAGGATACAGGAAGGTTCAGAAAACAGCTGATGAGTTAGTAATAGAAGGGGTATAGGGTCAAATAACTAAAAACACTGTTAAACCATCAGAATACAAGCAATATAATGGTATAGTTAGTAAGTTTGCAGATGACAGCAAAATTGGAGGTGTAGTGGACAGCGAAGAAGGTTACCTCAGATTACAACAGGATCTTGATCAGATGAGCCAATGAGCTAAGAAGTGGTAGATGGAGTTTAATTTAGATAAATGCGAGGTGCTGCATTTTGGAAAAGCAAATCCTAGCAGGACTTATACACTTAATGGTAAGGTCCGAGGGAGTGTTGCTGAACAAAGAGACTTTGGAGTGCAGGTTCATAGCTCCTTGAAAATGGAGTCGCAGGTAGATAGGTTAGTGAAGGCGGTGTTTGGTATGCTTTCCTTTATTGGTCAGAGTATTGAGTACAGGAGTTGGGAGGTCATATTGCGGCTGTGCAGAACATTGGTTAGGCCACTGTTGGAATATTGCGTGCAATTCTGGTCTCCTTCCTATCGGAAGGATGTTGTGAAACTTGAAAGGGTTCAGAAAAGATTTACAAGGATGTTGCCAGGGTTGGAGGATTTGAGCTAAAGGGAGAGGTTGAATAGGCTGGGGCTGTTTTCTTTGGAGTGTCGGAGGCTGAGGGGTGACCTCATAGAGGTTTACAAAATTATGAGGGGTATAATTAGGATAAATAGACAAAGTCTTTTCCCTGGGGTGGGGGAGTCCAGAACTTAGAGGGCATAGGTTTAGGGTGAGAGGGGAAAGATATAAAAGAGACCTAAGGGGCAACCTTTTCACACAGAAGGTGGTACGTGTATGGAATGAGCTGCCAGAGGAAGTGGTGGAGGCTGGTCCAATTGCAACATTTAAAAGGCATTTGGATGAGTGTATGAAAAGGAAGGGTTTGGAGGGATATGGGCCAGGTGCTGGCAAGTGGAACTAGATTGAATTGGGATATCTGGTCAGCATGGACAGGTTGGACTGAAGGGTCTGTTTCCGTGCTGTACATTTCTATGACTCGATAATAGTATACCAACAGGAGACAATCCAGCAAAAACTGTCTTCAGCCTGCATAAAGGTAGACTTGGAAATCAGAATGAAAATTGGGAAACCTGCTAAAACATTCCATTTTGGTTCCCAAAAATCAAAATATTAAAGGGGCCAAATAAATCTGGAGCATTTTTGATGTGTAATGTTACTCTACACTCACTTAATAAGCTACCTTTAGTTATTCTGTGCTCTGTGTCTGTGCACGGTTACGTATATTTAGAACTTTGACAGTGTATTTTAGAATCTTACAAGTACAGTGATGAATAAATTTAATCGTCTGCAGACCCACTTTTTAAAATGTTTAACTTTGTTAGAATTTAGACAACCAGGACATCAATATTAAATCGTTGCTTTGTGTTTTAACAAACTCTAAACTTGCCATTCTTTTAACTCTAGTCTTTTGTCTTAAGACCATTCCTGTTCATCCCAGCATTAGTGGTTATACCTTTAGCTGTTTAGATCCTTTGCTTTCAAATTCCCTTCACAAACTTTTTGTGACCTCCTTTAAACCACTCCTTATAACCCAGTACTTTGACCAAGCTTTTGAATGCTCATCCTAAGATCTCCTTCCTTGGCTCAGGATTTTTTTTGTTAATATTTTTTATTGTACAACGGGACATTTTTCTACATTAAAAGACATTGTATAAACATTGGGAAAACCAAAGCCATTGTCATTGTCCCTATCACAATTTTCATTCTCTAGTCATGACTCCATCCCTCTTCACAGCAGCTCTCCCTTTGAACTAGAGTGTTCAAAAACTTGGTGCTGTATTTGACCCCTAATTGAGCTTCTGATGCATATCCCACCCCATCACCAAGATCATTTGTTTCGACCTCTAACATTGCCCAACTCCACCATTGCCTCAGCTCATCTCCTGCTGCCTTTGTTACCTCTAGACATGATCATTTCACCACTCTCCAATCTGCCCTCCAATCTCTGACCCTCCATAATCTTGAACTTATCCAAAACTCTTATCCTAACTCAAGTTCCAAGTTCCATTCACCTATTACTCTTGCACTCACTGACCTACTGTGGCTGTGCTCCAGGTCTGGCAACACCCTGATTTTAAAATTCTCATTTTTGATATAAATTCCCTCCATGGCCTCAAACCTCCTCTCTCTGTAACCTTCTCTAGCCTGACAACCTTGCAAGGTCTTTATGCTTCTCCAATTCTGACCTCTTGCACATACCATAAGTTGTGGAATTCCCTTTCTACACCTCCCTACTTCTCTTTCCCATAATAAGATATTCCTTAAAACCCACCTCTTTAACCGAGCTTTTAGTCATCTATTCTACTATCTCTCCACATGACTCTGTCAAATATCTGATTACACTCCTCTGAAGCACCTTGGGATATTTCATTATGTTGTAGGAGCGAGAGGCAAGTTGCTGCCATAATCATCTTATTGAATTGTCCTCTGGAATTCTATTTGCGTTGCTTAAGCTACAATATACTTACTTACACCAGTCACTTCCTCAAAAAGAATTTAACTAAGTTTGATAAATGGAATCTGCCTTTAACAAATCAATGCTGATTATTTATTTGTCTTGATCATCTCTAAATATTGATTTTCTGGTATGGATTCTATCAGTTTGTCCATGACTGGCATCAGAGATGAATTTCTAGCAAGGGTCACCAAAGCAGGATGACAAGTGGTAACCCCAGTTGATAAACCTCTCCTCAATACAGGAGTGCCGAGGTCCCCTAATATCTCATTCGTCAAGATCAGGTAACACAGTTCAAAGTATAAACCTGCTTAGGTATCATGAGAACCAGGACTGGGTATCTTGAACCCAAACATCATTCTAGGATTTACACATTGATTGATCAAAATCAAATGATGTAACAAAAAGAATGGGTTTCTTTTCTGTCTAATAGAAAAGACTGAGGAGCACCTTAATAGAACATCTTTAAAATTATAAAAGTTTTTGACAGAGTAACCACAGGGAGACTGTTTCCATGTATGGGGGAGAGCAAACCGAGAAGCCATCAGAAATTCAGAATTCACTCTCTCTATTAAAAGAGTCGTTAGAATGTGGATTTCACGACCACAAGGAGTGGATGAAGCAAATAGTGTAGATGCATTTAAGGGGAAGCTAGGTACGTGTGAGGGAGAAGGGAATATATGATTATGTTGATAAATGAAGACTGCAGGTGGGAGGCTCGACTGGAACATAAACACAGAGATTGCTGTACATTCTATGGGACTCCATAAAATAATGCTGTTTTCAGAATTCCTCAAGTACAGTACTAATTTAGTTTTCGAATGTTCTGGACTTTGTTCCAACATTCTCAAGAGAGTTAATAGGAACAAACCTCAATAACTAAGTATCGAGCCGGATCGCGAGCCATCCGGGAAAATTCTGCGCCAAGCTCTTTGAACGTTGGGCGACTGTCTTCGTCGATCATCCAGCCTGATTGAGAAATATTATTAAAATCATGTTTAGTCTGCTTGTTTATTGAAATTGAAACAGAGAGAAAAGCAGACCCCAGAAAATCAATTCTTCCTTGTGACTAATTAAGGAACAATTTGAAATGTAAATGTCTGAAACAGTGGGTCCAAGGAGAAAGCAGGATAAACAACACTTAGAAGCAGTGTTTTAATGAGGCAGGGTGAAGTTTGATTTAGGCTTAAAGGCCTCTGTCTAAATCCATGTTAAGTTTTCCATCATGGCTGTTAATGTGAGAATGGATGGGTCACGATTCTCTTTATAATGAGCTAGTCTGTCATTTTTGATTCATTTATTGTCGTGCGTATCTTGTTACAAAATCCACTGAAAAGAGTTGTATAGACTAACTGTCTCAGCTTATAAAGAAGAACTACTTAAACAATATAGTAGAGCGATTTTGCTTCCTTAATAACTGCAAACATATATGACACATTATCATGGTAAACCTTTTCTTCTCTCTCCAATTTCAACCCACATGGAATATAACAGCTTCTGCTGAAGCCAATTTCATAACTTGTTCAGGAAAATTTCATTTTGTTGTTTCAATGTGAATGTCTTTTCAATTGAACAGGTTTAGCCGAATGAATATATTATTTGTTTAAGATTCAACTATGATGTTCTCTTTGCAACCTCAACATATTTCACAATTTAAAACACTCTGATATAGTCTCATATCATAAGCATGACAATGTAACATTGTATTCCATGGCATCCCTTTTAAAAAAAAATCCATTCACTTTATTCCCTCCACTCCATTACAATATCATTTCTGAATAAAAATGAATTGATTTCAATTCTGTTTCTTCCAACGTGGTGTTTGTTGGTTGTGAGACTGGATCATTTAACCTTGCCTTCCTTGCTTTTGGGATGTGAGAAATATTTAATTCCATATCCTTTACTTTTCACTCCCAATTTTGGAGAGATTCTGGATGGAGGATAACAGGAAACCTGACAGAGAGAATTAGAATTTTTTGCCACTTCTGTGATTTTGTAGGAATTAATGGCTGATGTTGAAAAAATCCACCCATATTTGGATGGGTTTGTGAAAATGATTGCTGAGTAGAAGCAAGTCATTTTGACATCGTTCCCATCAGTAATACCTTGGCGAGGCTGGATATCAGGAATAATGCTGGGTTCCTGATATCTAGTCTGACACCTGGAATCTTAAATCTGGAAGCAGATGAGTAATTTGGATTAAAATTACTCAGTTTCAGTTTTTTTTTACTTTCGAACAAATTGTATCATATTCCAAAAGTATCTGAATTCTTCATTGCATTATATCAGCAACAGGGAGTTCAGTGGGAATCGAACTATCTAAGTGCCACTGCACTGTAAAAGGGTTGTCCCTTATTCATATCCAATTGCCTAGCCTTCACTCTCTGACAACTATATACACAGTAATGTTCCATAATCTGTCTTCCCAAGTTGCTTTTGAAACTATTTTTAATCATATACTTACATTTCACCATGACCATGTAGACATCAACGGTACAGATCTGAGGCTGTGGCAGGCGTTCGCCTTTCTCCAAGAGACCAGGGATTTCACGAACGGCAATTCCTTCATATGGTTTATTACCAAATGTCATCAACTCCCAAACGGTGACGCCTGTGAAGAACACATAATATTTTAAAGTGGGGAACTCAGTGCCAAAAATCAGCTAAAAAATGGATTTTTAAAAAAATTAGTAACCTCCTAATTGTTGCAAAGGTGTAGGCAATGGAGCTCAAGGTTGTGTCCAGAGGAATGTGCACAAAGCTGATATTCAAGCTTAGAAATTACTGTTGATTAGGGCCTTTGTAGTGCAGTGGTAGTGTCTCTACCTCTGAGCCAGGAGGCCTGGGTTCAAGTCCCGCCTGCTTTAGAGATGTGTCATAACATCTTTGAACAGGTCGATCAGGAAATATTTTTGACTTGTAATTGAAACATTAGAAGTTGCTGTTGATGCAATTGAAGGGTTAATTTGAGAATTACTTCAGGCTTTTGAGAGTTTCAAAGAAAGTTGCTTTACTGGGAGCTCCCTTTTTTTGGTAGATGCACTAAAACATGTGCCTTAATGCTTGCACAATGGGTCAGCCAATGTTACAGAAGCAGCAATAATCATCATTAACTGACCGTAAACTCCAATTAGAAGCTATTCAAACAGTGGGATAGCCCTAGAGAGGTCAGGACAGCTGTCAGCAGAGCAATGTTGTTGAGACATTGAGGGCCACAAAGAAATGACAGCTTTTCCAATTAGGAAACCCAAATGGAAAGGCAAGGAGAGGAGGAATTGAATAGGACTGATGGTCATTCGCCCCATTTGTCCTCAGTATCACAGACATGATGAAAGGTGGAAGAAAATCTCTGCAGTAATTGAATCCCACATGAACTGGAAAGAGACCAGCAAAAGGATGTCAGAACGCAAGAAATGCACTACAACAAGTCATCAATATATGATCAGGACCAGGCCCAAGCACAAGATGTCGACGCTGCTAACAGTCTTATACTTGAATATTGGAAGATGCTAAGTAACTGGATTTGATTGTTTTAGTACTTTTCCATCATAATAAAACATTTCATTTCAAGGAACACTATGTTTGAATAGGAACACTGAGGGTGTATGTTACATTTACAATTAGGACTTTATAAGGGGACCTATATGCAAGGCAACAATTCTTAATGATATTTCACATATTAGCAATTTGTAGCATGTAGTGTGCCCCTCAACTGCCCTGTATCACTGTTTTGTGTTCTTTTCATAACCACGCACTATTACTATCTTTCGTATTGATCTCCTTGCAGGACAGGAAAACCTTTAACAAGAGAGAGCACACCCATGCCCACTTGGTGGTTTTAAGCAACTTAAGCCTTTGACAGTTTCCGATGAGGCTACCTTGGAATTACTTGTCTGGGGAAGGGGTGGTATCGAGGGAGTGGGGGATGGCAAACGTGGATTTAATTCACCAGTTCATTGCCAACACCATAATACTCATGTCCTGCAACGTTCTATCGAGCAACTGTCACACACTCAACTGCAGTAGCATAATATTTCACTGGAAGATGTCCTTAAAAATTATTATTGCAAGCTGCATTGTGATGTTTTTGTTCACTTGTATATATTCCTGAGACAATGAGATGGCAGCAGCAGCCGGTATAGCCGAGCAAGCCAACACCTCACAATATCATCACCATTTTTTAGCAAGCTGAAGCGGAGCTGCACGGATTCTCGAGGACGGCAACAAGGTCTCAATCCGAGGACAACATCCAGCTAATTAATCATATTGGACAGTACAGGTGTCAGAAAGCAGGCTGGACAAGTCAGTCATAACAGAACTAGGCTTGGTAGAATCAGATACCGAGCCATCTTGGGATATAGCACAAGAAAGTCATAAGACACGTATAGTCAATCAGCAGACTTAAATCTTCTGTAAGGAATCATTAGGAGTATTTGATTCAACCACTTCAGAAACAAAGTGAGAGCACAACGGTCAATCACATTCACACATTACACAGTGATGAAATAAATGCACAACAATGGATTGGAACATTGTGCTTATACATTTATTTGCAATTTCTTTAGAATGATGACAAAAACCCAACAAAAGATGGGAATATATGAGGAACTGTGAAGGACAATGTTAAAGGTGGTGGTTTGGGCATAATTACTTTTCAAACACAGACCTCAGCTTTAAGAAATTACACACACTTGAATCCATCCTAAATTAGAGTCACAGAGTCATAGAAATGTACAGCATGGAAACAGACCCTTCGGTCCAACTCGTCCATGCTGACTAGACATCCCAACCCAATCTAGTCCCACCTGCCAGCACCTGGCCCATATCCCTCCAAACCCTTCCTATTCATATACCCATCCAAATGCCTCTTAAATGTTGCAATTGTACCAGCCTCCACCACATCCTCTAGCAGCTCATTCCATACACGTACCACCCTCTGCATGAAAACGTTGCCCCTTAGGTCTCTTTTATATCTTTCCCCTCTCACCCTAAACCTATGCCCTCTAGTTCTGGACTCCCCCACCCCAGGGAAAAGACTTTGTCTATTTATCCTATCCATGCCCCTCATAATTTTGTAAACCTCTATAAGGTCACCCCTTAGCCTCTGACGCTTTAGGGAAAACAGCCCCAGCCTGTTCAGCTCAGAATTATATTAAACATACGTCACCACCCGCTAGGTTACATTAATCTACTTTGCAAACATGCGTTCAGCTCCCTGTAGCTCAGATCCTCCAACCCTGACAACATCCTTGTAAATCTTTTCTGAACCCTTTCAAGTTTCACAACATCTTTCCAATAGGAAGGAGTCCAGAATTGCATGCAATATTCCAACAGTGGCCTAACCAATATCCTGTACAGCTGCAACATGACCTCCCAACTCCTGTACTCAATACTCTGACCAATAAAGGAAAGCATACCAAATGCCTTCTTCACTGTCCTATCTACCTGCGACTCCACTTTCAAGGAGCTATGAACCTTCACTCCAAGGTCTCTTTGTTCAGCAACACTCCCTAGGACCTTACCATTAAGTGTATAAGTCCAGCTAAGATTTGCTTTCCCAAAATGCAGCACCTCGCATTTATCTGAATTAAACTCCATCTGCCATTTCTCAGCCCATTGGCCCATCTGGTCCAGATCCTGTTGTAATCTGAGGTAACCCTCTTCGCTCTCCACTACACCTCCAATTTTAAATTTTAAATTAATGTCAAAACAACAAACTTTACTTGCTGCATTGATGGGCTAGTGTCAAATTTATTGTCACTTGCATGCTTCCACTTGTGCTGTTCTATGCCTTTACCATATTATTCTTCAATCTGCAGAGCAAGTTCTTTTTGCAGGCTTAAGTAAAGGAACAGATCATCAACCAACACTTGTTCATAAAACCCCAGGTAGGAGAGAACAGTACTGTAAAGTCACATATCAGTCAAAGCCTGTGAAGCCCTGCTTTAAGATCCTTGTGATTGTTCCAAAGATGATTCTGATGGCATCATAGGAATTTTTGTGCCAATTTTTGCTTTTGTATTGAGATGGTATAATGCTGTGATCCAAGACCATCCTTCTTTTGCTCTTTCCCCTTCAAGTAGATTTGTGTGGATGATTGCAATTGAATGAAGGGACAGGACAATATCTCAGGAAAGAAGCATGGATCTGCATGACTAAGTTGCACATTATGAAGTGGTAGGATTTTCTTTTCTTAAAGAGCGCACCATTATGGCCTAGAGAGCTGAATGATGAGACTGGGAGCACTGATGACCCTGCATTCTCTGGGAAAGCCAGCAGTCTGATCGAATAAGAATAGCCCATCTTGTTGTTGCTTTCGGGCTTGTGGTGAATGAAATAAAGTTGTTGGACCGTGCTGCATAATTTATCCATGACCTCCTCTGTCATGTACTTGAGGAAGCTAATGGCAAGTCCTAAACAATACTCACTAAAGTACTAATCAGTAATACTCCAACAACCCAGACATTTTATTTAATGGCAGTTCCCAGCCTTATACCTCTTCATTCACATATCTTGTCCAATATGAGTTGTTGACCTGTTCCTGGCCTCTTGCCTGTACTTGTCTGGTTAAATTCCAGAAAGTGAACAAGTATGCTCCAGATAACTGCAGTTCCAGATTTTCTCAGTACATATGCATGGGAAACATCTGGTTTCTATTCCTGAATACTGATATTAGCAAGAAACCATTTGAGAATCTCAACATCAAGTATAAAAGACACAACAACCAGATATGTAAAAACGAGGACTGCACACCAGAGTCTAGATCAGAGTGGTGCTGGAAAAGCACAGCAGGTCAGGCAGCGTCTGAGGAGCAGGAAAATCAACGTTTCGGGCAAAAGCCCTTCATCAGGAATCTATTTCTGATGAAGGGCTTTTGCCCGAAATGTCGATTTTCCTGCTCCTCGGATGCTGCCTGACCTGCTGTGCTTTTCCAGCACAACAACCAGATATGTCAACCATGTTAGGCTGGCATCTGGCAATTTTCCAAGCTGTACTGGATAGCCAATCACATCACCTGGTACTACACTAAGTAATTAAGTTGGGAATGCTCCCTCTCACTGACAGAGCACAATGGCAACATAAACGCCATTCTTCCTGTTATCCAACCCAATGTGCCATTTGCTTCCTTGACAGTGGTCAGACACCAACTTGATAGCTTGAAGAATTTACCATGGATGACTCCCAGATCCCTTTCTTGATTCAACCTTGTCAGCATTTGCCCATTACTCCTAGCTTCCATGCATTAATTTATATTCATAAGTGCACAATTTCACACTTCCTGATTGCAGCAGTAGGCCAATAACTGGCAAACAGACTGAGTTCTCATGTGAATTGTCTCCTCTTTTCAGATATTAACCATCATTACTATTCTGATGTTCATCCATAAACTGAGGTGAAGCTACCAACACACTTTCTGATATGTATGGAAACCTTGAAACTACCAATCCCAAAACTGGTCCTCTCACGACCTCAGCTGTCACACCATACACAAAACTTGTTATTTATACAAGCCTGTTTGTCTCCCATAGGCCAGCCATGGTTTGATCTCAACTTGTTTTCCATGGAACACTTCATTATCAACTTTACTAAAGTCGAGGTAAACCACATTTCCATTGTAGCTCCTGTCATGAGCTACAAAATGAAGAAATTCTAATGAAATAATTGGGTCTTTACTGCTGTTCCCAGAATCTAACTTCAGCATCTCCAACAACAGACAAATATCTCCCCTGACCCAGATACCAATACAATTCTTGTATTACCACAGTCGTTAAGTTGTATTTTGGATCAGAAGTACAAGCTATTGAAAATATTTGGTTTAAAACTGCAGCACTTCAGCTTTTTTAGTACAAAATAATGCTTCCATAAGTATATGACTCACCGTAACTCCACACATCACTTTGGTGGGTGTATCTTCTAAAGTGAATGCTCTCTAGTGCCATCCATTTAATGGGCATCTACAGCAGGCAACAGACAGACATACTCAACAACAAAGCACAACAGCTTGGGCAATTTTCAAAAAATAGGGCAAAATTTTGCCTTTGTGGCTCCATGTGCAGAGATTCACATGCCTGGAGCACATGTCAGGAATTTGGATGCATGTCTCATTCATCGTGTTTCCTGAGATTTTAATCAAATAAAATTGGCAGAAAATCATGGACGCTGTGAATCGAGCGGAATCCCAAATTCCTGCTGTGCGCTCCCAGCACTTGAAGCTCCTCCATGAAGGAGCTTTTTTTTAAAAAAACTATATATAAAACAAATCTGAGTTTAATCACAAGCAAGTCACCTGGTATTTTGTCTTGTAACAAGATAATGTTGCATTAGTTGGTTTGCTTAAAAGAAAATCCTGATCACAAGTACCAAAAATTTGATACTCGCAATGGATTTCTCTAGGCATAAAAAATATTGGAAGCTTTCAGATCCAGTATCAGCTTGATGGTCATAAATTGACACTGTTGCCTCTGATCTCAGTGATTGTTATGTGAAACAGATCACACTACTTTTTGACTCCTGATATTGCTTAGAACAGTTCAGACCTAAAACAAAGTAGCAACTCAATTTTGGTGATTCAAAACATGTATACATCTGATTCAGTGGTCTGCTGAATATGCATTTTGCGCTTTTGTAGTTCACATCAGCTACCTCTGTGCTAGTAACCTTAACCTGATGACAAAATATGTATCTCTGATTCTGCTTGTGGGATTTCGGAGCCAGTTTTAATGATATAAAGTATCTTTTAGTGAAAAATTAATTTACAATATCAAGTTAGTATACTTAAATAGAATGCAAATTTAATGTTAGCCACCATTATTGGGTTTACTCGAAATGTGTCTCAGCAAAGCTCATTTTGCGCAAAAGCGGACTCAGCAGCTCCAGATTGCGCAAAAAATTGTTCTTCAATTTACAAATTGTTTGCAGTGAAATTCTCTTCTAAATTAATGAAATGGGTTTGTTTGGAAATATCACTCTTTACAGACAGCATTTAGACATGTAATGTAGATCAAACCCCAGAACCCATTAGGAAATGGGCACTGGAGAACTGCAGCACGTTCAGAACTAAAAGAAAGCCTTGCATTTAAATAGCGCATGAGCACGTCTCTCAGATCTGCAAAGAAGTAATTTGAAATGCAGTCACTGTTGCTCTGTAGATAAATGGAGCAGCTAATTTGCGCACAGCAAGGTCTGACAAGAACAATGGCATAAATGACCTGTTAAATCAATTTTTGGTGGTGTTCGATGAAAGAAGCATGTTGGCCAGGATATCTGGGGTATTCACTGGTCTTCACTGAATAATGGCAAGGGATCTTCAACATCCACGTGATCCAATGGAACAGGCTGACAGGACCTTGATTTAAAGCTCAGTTGAAAGGTAGTGAACAATCTGCTCTTCACTCAATACTATTTGCGCAACATCAGTTACAAAATGGCACACACCATCCAGAACAAGGTGCCATATCTCATGCAGATGCTTTTTTAAAAAAATCCATTTTTCTATATGTCTGCTGAGGTTAGAGTAGTGAGATCAATCTTTGATGGTGAGAGGATAAACAATTCAAGCTTCCTGTTTGTAAATGACAGGACACAGAATACAGTCAAGACTGAGATCAGTAGTGTTTTTAGTACTCTGAAGCAATCACTGGAAATGGAGATAGTTGCACCTTTCCTATACTGAGGTAAGTCAGCTGTGATCTTGTTGAATGGGAGAACAGGCTTACAAGGCCCTCCTGATACTGTTCTTTATTTAGATAGCTCTTCCTGAAGAACAAACTCCACATCTACTTATTATCTCATCTTATTTTTCCAATTTTCTCCCATCTCCTGAAGGATTGGGTCATTTTGGTGTAAAATTCCTTGGTCACCAAGTGCCCATTATTTACATGAACTTTCCTTCTGGGTAGATTTGAACTTTCATGGATGGATGTATTAAGATGGGCTGAATAGCCTTCCTGAACTATAATTATGTTGTGAAATTTAGTGTCACTTGATTGTGGGTGACAGAACACAGTCCAGTCCTACCTACAACCAACTTCGCAGAAACTGGGACCAAAACCTGGGACTTTCCCAACCTAAGTTACTCATTCAGTACACTCAGCAAGCTATTAGAGAGTGTTCACAATTATAAGAAGGACATAAGAAGAATTTTGTTTTTAGATATCAATAATAAGTCAAGGAAAACGTTTTCCCTGCATCACAACACTGGCGTAGCAAAAATAACATTTGAACAAAAAGAAGTGATGAAGGAATAACTTAATATTTTCTACCAGAAATTAAACACTTAACCGACAGATGACTAACCTTCACTTCATCGAAGAAATACTTCTTCTCATCTAATGCCAAGAGGTTGGTGATGCCAAAGTCTGTGATTTGAACATGGCTGGGAGATTTTACCAGTACGTTTCTGGCGGCCAGGTTCCGATGTACCATTTTCTTCTCCTCCAGATATCTCATACCCTGTGGTAAAAGTTCAATTGGTTTAATAGAGACATAAGCAGCTGGTGTTTAATCATTAGCCCATGAGTCCGTCATTATCAAAGTTCACCACCACGCAATTGATGTTCACCAAGGATATACAGATTCTATTATGCTCCTCCTTTGCTAATCATGGGATTTTTGTGTAAACCATTAATTTGAAGTCTCGCTTACCTTGGCAATCTGAACACACCAGTTGAGAAGCAGCTGAGATTGGATGTTACCCTTGTTTTTGTGGAGATATTCAAGCAGAGAGCCAAGTGGCAGGAGCTGAGTGACTATCTGGAGTGGTTCCCCAGGGCAGATTCCGAGGAGCCGTAAAACATGGTGGTGATCTAGACTGCCCACCATCAGCATGTCCTGTAAATAAAACACCAGTGCACACTATGAAACACCAACAGAGCACACACTAATAGTAGATCCCCTCCCTCTAAATTGACAGATGTTACTAATTAAGTTAGAAGTACAAAGATCTATTTTCTCCACCAATGGTCAATTCCATGCTCCCTTTCTAAACTTGTAGGGCAGAGAATAAAAGACAGACCCTCATAACCATCAACTTCAGTACAAGTAACTTGACCCTTAAGCTTACAGAACATACCCACGACAGGGAAAGGCAACTCCTTATTGTTTTCTGGTCCAAACTCTCTTTTATCTCAAGGGGAGACATTTCACATAAGAGGCACCATCTTTGCCACATCTCCCCACCTCTTACTTCTGCTCTTCTGATTCACTCCTGTTGTTATGCTCAGATCCCGAGCAAGGTTCTCCAATTTATTATGATTCTAGATGGAGTACCCCAGATTGTTAAGTTCCTGGGAAAGGAGGGCTGAACTGGCTCGCTTTCTTTATTCATCTGTTCCATCATTTGGTTACAATAAGGTTAATTTAAATGCATAGATTCCTTCTCTTGTGCATACCTTAAATTAACTTACATTTTAAAAGCAGCCAATTTAACCAGATTTTCTTGAGTAAACCAATTAATTAATTACTAAACAGAAGAAGAATTAGTAACACAACACACATGCAAATAGATTAGAAATAACAGGCAAGCCCAAAAAGATACAAGTTTAGAGAACAATATACAAATTGTTTGTGAAGAGCGGACAGTTGAACATTACGGCCATTACAGCAGAGGTCACTAGTATCTTGGTAACTGAATAGTCAATTTCAAGATTCTTAGTTTTTCAGATTGGTTGAGATTCTGTTATTTTGATTACTTTCAACTATAACTGAACTCCAGCTTTCAGAGCAAGAGAGAATCCTTTAGTTGTCTGGTTTCCATTTGTCTGGCTTACTAATTAGCTGGCTGCTAGCACTCAGAGTGAGAGGGTTCATTTACCTGCCACATAGGGGAGACTAAGGGATAGTTTTTCAATTCCGAGAACATTCACTAGCATCATCCAATTATTAATCCCTGTCTCTGTGTATTCTTCAAAGGGTAAACCACAAAACGTGTCTACAGTTTGGGACATAATCCGCATAGGGTTATCAATCCCTTGTTACCTTTGTAGTTACAAGAGATCACAGTCCAGTCTGTTTTAATTTGCCTCTTTCACCTTTTGAGGGTCATTGTTTTAAGTTACTTTCGTATCTTTAGTTTTGATGCTCTGTGGGTCTCTCTTTCTCCACACAACCACTCAATTTAATTCTACAACCATTTTTGCCTGTATTAACACTCTTAAAAAATACATTTTGGATTTACAAACTCAATATGCTTAGAATACGTTGGGGTTCTGGACCTATGGCCATGACAGTACTAACATTGTCATCATTTTACAAATTCTCTGCACTGTTATTTGTCCTTGAAAGGTTGACAGTACAGACTGAGGCTGTGTCAAAACTGTAATATTAATAGCCCACTCTTTAAAAAATATTCATGTGACTGGATATTATTTCCGAAGTCAGAAAACGACAGGCTGGTTATTGAAAGAGCTTCCTAGCTAAGAGATAGAAAATTCTGGTCCTATTTTAAGATGGTTACCTACTGTCCAATACGAGATACAGAATAAAGCCATGGAGGAACCAGAGAAATTACAATGCCCAGTTAGCTCTGGATTGGACAATATCAGTATCCCTGGCTTCCCATTTGCCATTCCATAAATGTGAACTCATTTAAGCTGCTTGGATCCTAACTCTCATCAAGTCCAGTTCACCCTTCATCTCTGTATTTACTGATCTGTTTTGACACCTAGACCACAGATACCTCAATTTTAAAATCTTCATCTTCAAATCACTTGGTAGCCTCATCCCCCAATGCCTCTGTAACCTCCTCTAGTCCTACAACCTTCCAAAATCTCTGTACTCCCCCAATGTTGGCTTCTCACACATCCCCAATTTTGATTATTTCACCATTCACAATTATGCCTTCAGCGGCCTGGGACCTAAGCCCTGAAATTCAGTCTCTAAACTACTCCATTTTCTTTCTCTCTTTTACAGCACTTTTTAGAACCTACTTCTTCAACCAAGCTTTTGACCACCTGCCCTAATATATCTTTATGTAGCTTCATATTAAGGAAGTGTTCTCTGATAGCACATTATCACAACATTTCACAATTAAACATGTTATATAGATGAGAGTTGTTGTTCAATACTTCAGCTGTACGTTCCAACTGGGCTCACAATTTTGTTTTTAAGTTGGTTTTGCTCATTTCTTCTCCACCAATATTCTTCCATCCTCTCCTTTCTTCAGAAACAGTTCCACAAGTATTGAACATGTGCTCAAGGTCTGCGCTGTTTGCATCACCGATGGAGCTTGACACTGGATCCTGAAGGCCGGAGGTCAGATCATGCCCTTTGAACAGTTAGTCCTGGCCTCTCCCAAGGGTCAGGGGACAGTGCTGTTCTCTGGTGAGTAAGTACTTCCTCTACTATTTTAGATTGAAAGTACAGCTCCCCCTATGCTGTCCCCATCAAATACTCCCAGGACAGGGACAGCACAGGTTAGGTACAGAGTAAAGCTGTCTCTACGCTGTTCCTCATCAAACACTCCCAGGACAGGAGTACTAATCGGAGGCATGATTTGGCGGTGCCGGTGTCAGACTGGGGTGTACCAAGTTAAAAATCACACAACACTAGGTTATAGTCCGACAGGTTTATTTGGAAGCACGAGCTTTTGGAGCGCTGCTCCTTCATCAGGTGGTTGTGAAGTATAAGATGGTAAAACAGAATTTATAGCAAAAGTTTACAGTGTGCTGCAACTGAAATGATACTTTGAAAAAGACTTGGTTTGTTTGTTAAGTCTCTCACCTTTTAGAATGACCATGTTGCTTTCAGTTCTTTCATATGTAAATTCCTGAACTTTTTTTAAAGTTACATTCTCAAGTGAACATTAACAATAGTTGCCATTTCAGCAGAGATAATGGAATTTTTTTTAAGGTGATGAGAGGAGAAAGATATAAAAAAGACCTGAGGGGCAACTTTTTTTTTTACACAGAGTGGTTCATGTGTGGAATGAACTTCCAGAGGAAGTGGTGGATGTGGGTACAGTTACAATGTTTAAAAGACATTTGGATAAGTACATGAATAGGAAGGGTTTCGAGGCATATGGGCCAAATGCGGGCAAGTGGGAGTAGTTTAGTTTGGGAACATGATCGGCATGGACTGGTTGGATCAAAGGGTCTGTTTTTGTGCTGTATTACTCAATGTGCAGGACAACAAAATTAAAGCCAACTTCTCTAACATTTTGTGAGGACATGCTCTTCTAGTGGCTCAGCATGACAATAAGCCAATCATATTCAGCTGGCCAGTGATGAATTCACTGATATCAGCCGAGTCTGCACAAGGAATCTTAGTGACATGGGTTAGAGAAGGGAAATCTGTCTAGGCTCTTTTCCATGCTCACTTATCCAGTAATATTTACTTGGGCCCAGGTGTGATGCCCCCGTGGTTCAAAATCCTCTTATTACTAATTAGAGTTTACACATGCTAAATAATAACTTACACAATAAACCAGAAGGCTGCTAGTTAGGATTAAATTCGTATTCCTGCATGAATTTTCACATAGACCTGAAGGAAAGCAGACTTACTTCACTCACGCCTCTTGAAGTCTCACAGTCACGCCCTTCCTGCAGGACTTTGATGGCCACTGGAATCTTCACAGTCTCTCCCTCAGGAATCCAGAGCCCCTAGAAACAGGAACATTATCAGATCATCAACAGTAAAGAAAAGGTGTATTTCCAATAGCATTAGATCTGGCTCAATACCATATGACCAGCCAAACATCACTTCATCCCTGAACTGTTTACACAAAGGTCTTTATCAGCAATTTCACATCCTGTCACTGAAACTCTTTCCAAGGTATCACAATGTCTCACCAAGAAATGTTAACAAGTTTAGGTTGGTAAATGAGCAACCTGATTCCACTCTTGCATCAGTTCTATATTGACATAAGTACATTATCTTACCTTAAATTCCTGTACTGTATTGAGAAGCTAAAAGTCACTTAGAATAGAATCTGTTCTTGTGTAAGAAGTGAAAACAGTTCATCACTTGGAGATGCCAGTGTTGGACTGGAGTGTACAAAGTTAAAAATCACACAACACCAGGTTATAGTCCAACAGGTTTAATTGGAAGCACACTAGCTTTCGGAATGCCGCTCCTTCATCAGGTAGTTGTCAGCGGCATTCCGAAAGCTAGTGCTTCCAATTAAACCTGTTGGACTATAACCTGGTGTTGTGTGATTTTTAACTTTGTACAGCCCATCACTGTTAACAAGCTGCACACATTTATAACAATACCTCCCTCATTCTGGCATCATGCAAATCAAGCAGTATCAATGTCAGATCTAGAGGGACTGGTCATTTGTTTTGGTTTGGTCAATAATAAGTTGCCTAAACAAAATAGGCAGGAATGCATAATTTGCGAAGAATGGTCTTTAAACAAAAAGTAAGCAGTCTTAGTAGAGACCAGAGGTATATTCGTCTACTTGTTAATACTCATAAAAAAAGAGAGTATGAGGATCATGTGGGGAAAGTACCATATAGTTGCATAGGATCTTTTGGGGTGGGGCAAGGCAAAGGTCATGAAATTAGTCTGCAGTCTCTACTTGAAGTACTGGATCATGTAACCATGCACATAGGTTACAGGGATTTTATCCTGGAGGCTTGGGTGGGGCTCTCTTCCATCTTCTTTTTAACCAATAATAATTTTCTCACTGTATACTAATAGCTATTCATTTCTTTGGTTTTGTTCTGAATGTAAAGCCATATATAATTGATAATTGAAGTGACCATCAACTTCAACTGCAAGAGAAAGGAATGCCCCCTTCTCAGCCATGAGTTACAATTCAGCTGTCTTGAGCATCACAGGAACACCTCAACAGCACTTTTTCAGAAAATTAACATTTAAAGAAAGGGAGCATTGACTTTGTAATTTCACACATACGATCCTTTCCCAAATTACCTTGTACACTGTTCCAAATACTCCAGATCCCAGAACCTTGACTTTCCGCAATTCTGTCTCCTTCAGAATTCGTGTGTTTACTTGATTGGGCGAGTCAGCATTGGGATCAAGGGGCTCAAGTATCTAATGAAAAGAAACAAAAATCATCAAGTCGAAATGTCATCCTTCTATCAGTAATGGAGATGACTCCATCTAAATCCATGAAGTGAACTTTTCCCAACTGCTCATGAAGTTTAATATTTAACTCATTAATTTTACTCAGCCCATGCAACCTTGAGAAAACAAGTTCGACTCAAATATAGTGGCTTCACTCACACTTCGAAAAACTCCCCCCTAAAGCAGTCAATCTGTGGACCTCTTACCTCAGTCTCCAAGTATCGGCGCATTGCTCTCTTCTTCCGAATGATCTGCCTTCTCCAGTAAATGAGGCCCAGTAGCACCACAAGCATCACAGCCATCTGCCCTCCAACCACTGCTGCCACAATCTGAGGGATTTGTCTGTGTTCAAAACAATGCATATCAAAGCAGGATGTGTCACACACAATGAAGCATGAAATTTCTGTTGTTCATGTTTCCTTGAATATTGAGTAACCACATGCAAGCAAGAGGTTAGAACAAGGGAAGCCACCCGGACCTTTAAAATGTATCAAATTCACTGTCAGAAAAAAGTGTCTTGTTGTTAAAAGTTGCAGAAATGAATAAGGGCATTTGGAAAATGGCTAGAACTCATGGAGACATTTGTGAAACTGTTAAGGTAGAATGTATCCTGGTAGCCTGTTAGTTTACACTGCTTGTCTCACACCAGCATTTGCAGGGTCAAGCTCCCTATGGAATAAGGAACAGCTCCTCATGCTTGGAACCAATTTTCTTTGCTCGTTTTCTGATGCAACTGATTCTTGCAAGGAAAGCGTATTGCAGGTATCTGCGTCCCTGCAGTGTCTCCACAAAATGGCCATTTTTTATGTGACTGTACCCAGCAGATGTCAGCTATTTACTTATAGGGAATAAGAAGGTGTAGGTGCACTGTAGGAACGGGCAGCCAGCGATGCAAACATCCCATGAATGAATAACAAAACATCAAATGAGACTGTCTTCCAATAACCTGAATTTCCCAACGAATGCTAATTGGGAGCAGAAACTATGTTTTACCCCTCCCTAACCCAGAGGATGCAATATATTGGCCATGGTATGAACCAGAATCAAGATTAGATTGGTGCTGGAAAAGCGCAGCTGCTCTGGCAGCATCTGAGGAGTAGGAAAATCAATGTTTCGGGCAAAAGCCCTTCATCAGGAATGGCTGAAACGTCGATTTTCCTGCTCCTCGGATGCTGCCTGACCTGCTGTGCTTTTCTAGCACCACTCTAATCTAAACTCTGGTTTCCAGCATCTGCAGTCCTCACTTTTGCCATGGTATGAACCAGCTCTGTGCTGCTACTCACAAAACTCAGTAATCCAAGCCATAAGTAGCAAAAAGCAAAGTGCATCACAGTAATTAAGTTGATTAAATGTGTTCTTTTAAGCTCTGGGGAAGGAGGAGAATGAGGTATGAAACAAAAATCACAGGGGATTTTCAGGTGTATACCAAACAAGAAGTTCATTATCCAATGAGCCGGAATTCCCCTGCTGACAGGACAGAAAACTTTGAAGATATGTTGCTTTATGTGGAAAAATGGTTAGGTTTGTCACTTCTCAACAAACAAATTCAGTGACCCTTCTTCAGAAAATTCTGCTGAGATTTTCCAGCAATTTCTACTTTTGTTTCTGAGTTTATCATATTTGGACTTTCTCCAGATTGCATTCATCATCAGGTGTTTATATCACCTGAAACACTTTATTTTACTTTTGAATCTTAGCCCAAAAAATGTAATCATTCTGCTTCTTTCCTTAATAGTTAGCATATGTTACACCTATCTTACTGGGTGACTTGTATATTGCAATATTTTTACACACTTATAGGAATCCCTTTGGAAATGGCACAAAACTATAGCAAAATATTTCTGATGAGACTTGATTTGTCAGAGATTTATTCAGAATCAGGCAGCTTTATTTTGCTTATTACACTAAGCATTTGTCTTTAGAATCTGGCAAAACAGGCTAAAAATAGCTACAAAATGATAAGGATTGCCATGCATCCTACTCTTCTCAGTCTGAAAAATATCCAGGCCATTAGATAAAACCAAACACTCAGCAAAACTCCCAATGAAAATGTTGAATGATTCCAGTGAAACATGAAATCAAATTAACATTGCTTTAAAAAATACACAATAGCTAGCATAATCAAATGAGCAAATTATCTCTTATGGAAGGTTTTAGATTTTTATATTTGCTTGTTTTTTTATTCATTTGTCACTGACAAAACCAGCATTTACTGCCCATCCCTAAATGCCCTGAAGGTGGTGGTGAGCCACCGCCTTCAACTGCTGCAATCCTAAGGGACACTCACAGTGCTGCGAGGAAGGGACTTCCAGGATTTTGAACCTGTGACAGTGAAGGAATTATATATTTTCAAGTTAGGATGATGTGTGACTTAGCAGAGAACCTGCACATGCTGGTATTCCCATGTATCTGCTTTCCCTGTCCTTCTAGGTGGCAGAGGTCTGGAAAATGCTGTTGAAGAAACCTTGGTGCTTTGCATCTTGTAGAAGTCACACACTACTACCTTAATGCAGTGGTGATGGAGGAAGCGAATATTTAAAGTCATATGAATGACCTTATGAGTAAACATTTGATCAATGATTTGTTTATAACAATAAATGTTTTTTTTAAACAAATCATTGATCAAATGTTCATTCATAAGGTCATTCATATGACCTTGAATTCCTTTCTTTACAGAACTAAGGATTGGTAGTAATAAATTCAGTCTTCCTATTTATCCCTCCCTGAACAATGTTGCACAAGCTTCTAAGCTGCCCTAACAAGAAGCTAAGCATTCTTTTGTGAATTAACTTTCACAAACATATTTTAGAATGGGAGCAAGAGTCACTGAGTAGCAGTAAAAACAGGACATTTTTACTACTTTGAACTAGACTTCTTCTCCTGTTTGTTCAGTTTTCTTTTCCGATAAACTTTACTGACTAAGCTTCCAAGAAACCATTCAGTGCATTTTCAGTGGCAGAGCACAGTGGTAGGGGAAGGAAGTACAGCAAGGACCACAGAGGGGTTGGAGAATGAAATATTATTTCCAATACTGTACATGCTTCTCTAGACAAACAAAACTTGGTTGGTGAGTAGGAGATTTCGCCACAGGTAATGAAAATGTTTGAACAATGACGTTGTAACACAGACAAACATGAATGGTGTTTGCTGCAAAGTGAGCTTACCTTACTCAGTGAATGCAAGATTAAGAGGAGACATACATTTTGTCACTCTGCTTTCTCCACTTTGGACACTCCATTATCTTTGTCTTTAAATTCGCACAATAGAGAAAGGAAATAATTCATGTCTCTCAGCCAGACCTTTATACTATTTTTCCAAATGAGGAGGCAGGCAGTACTGTTCTCTGTTAAGGTAGTGTGAGAGAGGGGATTGGCTTGACTTGTTCTCATTTCCTAGGCAAAAGTGAGGACTGCAGATGCTGGAGATTAGAGTCGAGAGTGTGGTGCTGGAGAAGCACAGCAGGTCAGGCAGCATCCGAGGAGCAGGAAAATCGACATTTCAGGCAAAAGTACTTCACCAGGAGTGAGGCTGGGAGCCTCGGGGTGGAGAGATAAATGAGAAGGGGGTGGGGCTTGGGGGGGTGGGGGGAGTAGCTGAGAGTGCAGTAGATGGATGGAGGTGGGGGTAAAGGTGATAGGTCAGAGGGGAGGGTGGAGTGGATAGGTAGGAAGGGAGATTGACAGGTGGGACAGGTCATGAGGGCGGTGCTGAGCTGGAAGGTTGGAACTGGGATAAGGTGAGGGGAGAGGAAATGAGGAAACTGGTAAAGTCCACATTGATGCCATGGGGTTGGAAGGTACCTGATGAGGAAGTCACAGAGAGAATGTTCTTTTGTAGGTGGCGAAAATGGCAGAACTCCCCTGGTCCATTTGTAGGTGGCGAAAATGGCAGAACTCCCCTGGTCCTCACCTTCCACCCCACCAACCTCTGCATACATCATATCATCCTCCGCCATTTCCGCCACCTACAAACGGACCCCACCACCAGAGATACATTTCCCTCCCCACCCCTATCCACTTTCTGTAAAGACCATTCCCTCCACGACTGCCTCGTCAGGTACCCTCCAACCCCAGGATATCAATGTGGATTTCAACAGTTTCTACATTTCCCCTTCCCCCCACCTTACCCCAATTCCAACCTTCCAGCTCAGCACCGCCCTCATGACCTGTCCCACCTGTCAATCTCCCTTCCTACCTATCCGCTCCACCCTCCCCTCTGACCTATCACCTTTACCCCCACCTCCATCCATCTACTGCACTCTCAGCTACCTTCCCCCCAGCCCCAACCCCCTCCCATTTATCTCTCCGCCTCTGAGGCTCCCAGCCTCATTCCTGATGAAGGGCATTTGCCCGAAATGTCGACTTTCCCACTCCTCAAATGCTGCCTGACCTGCTGTGCTTTTCCAGAACCACACTCTTGAGTCTTGCTCTCACTTCTTCCTCTCCCTGGGAAAGTGGCTCACCTCAACTAATCACTGTTCCTTGATAACTTGATAGCCCATTATATGGTCAATTGTGGGCACATACCCACATCTCTCACCCTGCGATTCAGGAAGGTGTTAGATTATTTTGTGGTGTCATCAGCTGCCTATTTCACATTTGCAAGTTTCCAAACTAAAAGATGGAACTTTCCACACAAAACACACGGTGCGATCTGGCAACACAGGGTAATGTTACTATGCTGAATTAATTCTAAACACTGTACAACTTGAATGACAAGAGTCAAATTGACAATGTTTGCTTGAGTATACAGCCAGAAATACCTCATCTGTAAGAACTCTCTATAACTAAGCTCAGTTGAAAATTTTGATTTAGCAAAGAATACAGTAGAATCTATCCACGTCTTTTCGTCCAAATTTCTCCCTTCAGCTTGAGATCAGTTAACACAACTCAGAGGTGGGTCAGCTGTGAGCCCTGTGTGGCCCAACAGGTTTGGCAGTGCACTCTGCAATGGAACCACCAGGGCAGCTCAATATAATGTTAACCAAAACTAGGGAGCCAGCAGCTGAATGATTTCCAGCCAATTCTTGTTAAGAAGTCCTTACAGATGAGGTTTGATTGAAAGAGGAAAGACCAGCAACCAAAGCAGGACAAAGAAATGCAATGTGAAGACATGTTGCTGTGCAGTGATCAAAGCCCTGGTTAATGAAAGCACTGTCAAAGACACAAAAGGAAGCATCCCATTTCTGGGACATGAGGTTGATGGCAACAAATTATGCAATTGAATGGCTGTTACATGCTACACAGATTATTGTTGCAAATAAATGGTTATTTTCTGTTGTACTCTGATCAACAGAGATAACTTATAGTGAGTGCTGTGACAGGAAGTGAAACATCCAGATTTGATTGACAAATTATTTATCTCTTCATATCCCAAAATAGAACATAGCATAAGATCCTTTCTTGATGTGGGAAATCTAAAAGTATAATAACAACTGGAAGAGGCGGCTTTTCATTTTCTATCCAGTAGCAGCATCAGATATTGGACAGGTAACCTCCAACACGGGACTCTCTGACTTAATGTAAAAATCCCAACCTCTAAAACAGGGCCTCTCTTAATGCAGAACCCTCTTTCTCTGATACTGGGTGCTGTTACGCTGATTCAGGGTGCTGTTACGCTGCAGATTTAATGTTGGTGCACTGTATCACAAATGTTACCTTTGTTTTCTTGTGTGAAATATAGCAAAACCTTTGTATCCAATCCACCCTGTTTCTACTAAATCTTTCCCATTTGTTTTTCAATTTCAATATGATACTTATTACCAGCAAGTTTTCAAGTTCCACCTTTCCATTCTGTCAGTATTTCTCCGCAGTGCTCTGTCTCCCTGCTGGAGTTTAGTTTTATAGACATGTGCTATGCCACATCACTTGAGGGGCAGTTACTCCTGTGTAATGTTGCAGATAGTGAGTGCCACTAGGCCGGGTGACCATGGATCATGTTTATGGCTGAGTGAGCAGACAAGGCACTGGAGGAGGAGTGGGAATCCCGGTTGATTTACCCCGACTCACTTCTAGCCTAGACATGCTGAATCCAAACATCAAATATATCATCCCAGTTTCCAAGTCCATTATGAGCAACTTGTTGAACACGCAGATCAGGCATTCAAACACCTTACTTGTGAAGTAATAATACAGAGTCATAGAGATGTACAGCATGGAAACAGACCCTTTGGTCCAACCCGTCCATGCCGACCAGATATCCCAACCCAATCTAGTCCCACCAGCCAGCACCTGGCCGATATCCTTCTAAACCCTTCCTATTCATATACCCATCCAGATGTCTTTTAAATGTTGTAATTGTACCAGCCTCCACCACTTCCTCTGGCAGCTCATTCCATACACGTACCACCCTCTGCATGAAAAAGTTGCACTTTGGGTCTCTTTTATATCTTTCCCCTCTCACCCTAAACCTATGCCGTCTAGTTCTGGACTCCCCCACCCCAGGGAAGAGACTTTGTCTATTTACCCTATCCATACCCCTCATGATTTTATAAACCTCTATGAGGTTACCCCTCAGCCTCCAACGCTCCAGGGAAAACAGCCCCAGCCTATTCAGCCTCTCCCTAAAACTCAAACCCACCAACCCTGGCAACATCCTTGTAAATCTTTTCTGAACCCTTTCAAGTTTCACATCATCCTTCCAATAATATGTATAGGCTTTTTAAATGTGAGCCACCAGGAGATACTCCTAAGTACTGTTCAGTAGAATAGAAAATGGTGACATTTTCTTCTCAAATCTTTTCTTTTTGCCATTCAAGTGTAATGTTCCACCCTCATGTCACAGCTTGGATCCAAAGTGGGGCAAGTGGGGAGGATGTTACCTATTGTGTAATGCTTTGATGGGAGCCATCCAAGGATAGCGAGAACAGTCCAGCACAGTAGAACCCTTACACCTGGATTTAATCAGAATAAAAGATGAAAATCACAAGGCAGCATGCACACACACAGTCAACTGTACCTATGGACAACCTCGCCACAGTCTGCAGCCGTTGAACCTCGGCACCTGGTGTCATGGCAACAAAAGAAAACAAGTAAAAACCACAAAGCATTTCTCAAACCAACATTCAAAAACGAAGCAACAACTTGATTTAAATGTAAAGTGATGCGGAGAAAATCTCAGGGATTCAAAACATAGTAATAAATCAACAGGCAGGTTGTATTTTGCCCTGTTGTTCATGTAAAAACGAAATCTGAAATGTCAGACTGAGAGATTGTCAGGTGAGCACATCAGCCATCAACAGCTAGGAAGAGGGAAAACTCACCCAGGGTTCTTGAGTGTTATCATGATATAACAACTCCCAGCTGGGACATCACAGAATCAAGACAAGATTAATCATGATCTTGATGCCTCTTTTAATGAACAGCACTCCTCCCAAAGGCTGGTCAAAATTGGGAATTTGCAGATAAATGCTTATGCTTGTTCCAACTCTGCTGTGGCACAGCAGTGATAGTACACAAATGCAAATGAATATCCTGGAAGGAGCCAGTTTTTAGAATTTGAGTGTGTGACTTCAGGATTTTAAAAGAATAGCCTAATTTTCTCTCCTGAGTCCTCATTGGAATACAAGCGAAGTAGCTACTATTAATGCATGAGCCTTAACTGTGAATATTGCCTGCTGTTCACGTCATGAGGCATCAAGATTATGACTGGTCTTGTCTTGATCCTGATGTCCCATCTGGGGGGGGGGGGGGGGGGGTTGTCATCGTAATAAGACGCAAGAATCCTGAATGAGTTTTCCTTCCCTAAGCCAACAGTCCAGAGAGTAATTACTGCTCCAGTTGAGGGGACAGTCAGCCTATTCAGTGTAGAGATAATCCTCACATCCAGTCAGTTTGTGGGCTCCTCTCCTGCTCATTATTTGGGCTGTAGGAGCCCATAACAAACCTTTTCACAACTTTTGGACATGCAAATCCTTCCACTGCTTCACATTTCTCTCCAAGGGAGGAAAGAAAAGATATAAAAACATAATGTTTGAAGAGGTGAAATGTGGGAATTCAGAGGTAGTTACTGTATACCCACCCCTGGGTACAGTTCTCATGGCAAGGTTTGCATTCTTTGTTCTCATCTGGGTATTTGAAGATGAGACCCCTCTCTCCCTGGATTCCCTCTGGACACTTTGCCACACAGTTGGGTCCATCTTTGTAATGAGCACATTGAAAGCAGTGAGCAGGTCCCTGAAGAGAACAAAAAAATTGAAGAAGTTAGATCAGACAAAATTGATTTCTTTTTGGATAAATGGCACCCTTCCTCTTCTCTGCATTCTCAGTAAGTTGAAATTAAGACTCAACACTCCAGCTTCTATTGTGACCCCTTTCCTGAAAATTACAGATCTCCTCATTCCCTCAGTTTCTTCACCTCAACCGCTCCCAGTCCACAACAAACAATCAATCTGGTCTTCATCTCAATGAATTGCTACTCACTGATTCATCCCATTTTTCCTCCAAATCTTTTTCAATCCAGGCATGTCCTGCATTGTGGACCTTGGGCCATGGACTTGGTTCTCTCCATTTTTATGGTCAAATTGGAATACATGCTTTTGCAATTGCACTGAACACACCTTATTTCGAGAAACAGGTAAGTGCATAACTTTGAGTTGTGACCAAAATAGTCCAGTCACTTGATAACAGCTGGTTACTTGTGAGTTACAACACATTATGCCATGGGTTGGCAGGACAGGTTTAATGCTTGCCATTGCCCAGACAGTGTCACTGTGGGAAGCTAACACAGAAGGTAGACACATTATTACAGGCAAGATCCTTCTTGTGCAACTCATGATGAACAGCAATCAAATAAGAACAGCAAAGGCCTGGGAGGAAATCACCCATCACTTGTTTGGCCATGTCACAAAACAAAGAAGAACATAAATTATGGCTGTGAAGAAAAGAGAAAAACAAATTTGCTTTCTAATGTAACATCAGTTCAAAGTATCACCACTTTTAATTCTGTCCCTGCACCTTCCTGAAATTATCCTTTGAAATTTTATAAAAAGGCAACAGATTCATACCATCCCAGGCTCAGATACCTGCAGAAGTGGGTGCTGCGTGATAAAAACTCATTTCAAACATTGCAGCCTGATGATGTTAAACTGGGAACAGCTGATATCTTCTCATTAGTCATGTGGAAACCTAAAATATAGTGATCCACACTATAGCACCCTCCCCTCCCACTGACTCCACCTAAAATACAGAAACATTCTTTAAAATTAACTTTAAGTATGAAAACCAAAGCAAGTTAAACCGCACGTAACCAGTTCTGACCCATAGGCAGTGTCACTTATCCTCATACCGTCCCATTGCAGGTTGGGCCTCCCTCGATCTTCTTACACTCTGGGTGACACTGCATACACATGGAGCCATCAGCATACTCTCTCTCGTCGCTGTAGAAACAACAGTAGAATGGGTACTGATTCTGCATCCTTCCCTGCACATATGTAAGATCCCCCCACGATATGACTGATATTTAGCTCACATCAATCTGGAGTTGCTTCTGTTCATGACTTACTTGTTCACCTTATAAGATTGGAAGGTGAAACCTATTTGATTTGCTCCAAGATCTTTAGAAGCAGCACTGACATATTTCTTAAGATGGTTCTGGTCTCAGCCACTCTTCCTGACAACTCTCTCAAGCTGCTTAGATCCATGTTAAATAAATGGAGCATGTGGAAGATCGGTTAGCTCAGTCAATAACACTCTCACATCTGAGTCAGAAGGTTGTAGGTTTGACACCCTCCCTCCACCCATTCTAGGACTTGAGAAAATAACCTAGGTTGACATTCCAGTAGGGTATTGGTGGAATGCTGCAGTTGATGCTATTAAACTGAGGTGTTATTAAACTGAGACCTTATGACCTGTTTTAGTGGTTCCAGTGGACATGATGATCCTTTGGCACTATTTGGAAAAAACAAGGAGATGGCAGTGTCATTGCCGATATTCTTCCATTATCTAACAACCAGTATCAAATAACAGATTTACCATTCAGTTACTATTTGTGATTCCTGCCCAGTGCAAAACAATGCCACACTTCCCAACATAGAAACAAACATAGAATAGCAGGAGGACTAGGCCATTCAGCCCTTTGAGCCTGCTGCATCATTCAATGTAATCATGGGTGATCATCCAACTCAGTATCCTGTTCCCGCTTTCTCCTCATGTCCTTAGATCACTTTAGATCTAAGAACTATATCTAACTCCTTCTTGAAAACATTCAATGTTTTGGTGTCAACCGCTTTCTGTGGCAGAGAATTCCACAAGCTCACCACTCTGTGGGTGAAGATATTTCTCTTCATCTCTGTCCTAAAAGGCTAACCCCTTGTCCTTAGACTGTGATCCCTGGTTCTGGACTCCCCAGGCAGCGAGAACATCTTCCTTGCATCTACCCGACTAATCCTGTTAGAATTTTATATGTTTCTATGAGGTTCCTCCCCCCTCACCTCATTCTTCTGAACTCTAGTGATGCAGCTCTGGCAGCATCTGTGGAGAAAAAGAAGGGTCACTGGACATTATACCTGTTTTCTCCAGAATTTTCTCTGATGCTGCCAGATCTGATGAGTTTCTCCAGCAATTTCTGTTTTTGTTTGTTTCAGATCTCTAACGTGGTGATGGATCGGGAAAGGGGGAGGTGCAATGACACTTGGATGTCTGCGTACACCAGTCACTGAAACTTGGCAAACAATAGCAGCAATTACTGGAGAAACTGGAGAAGCTCTGGCAGCATCGTGGAGAAAAAGAAGGGTCACTGGACATTATACCTGTTTTCTCCAGAATTTTCTCTGATGCTGTCAGACCTGATGAGTTTCTCCAGCATTTGCTGCTATTGTTTGCCAAGTTTCACTGACTGGTGTACGCAGACACCCAAGTGTCATCACACCTCCCCCTTTCCCGATCCATCACCATTCAAATAATCTGCCTTCTTATTTTTTGCTACAAAAGTAAATGATCTTACATTTATCTCCATTGTACTGCATCTGCAATGCATTTGCCCACTTACTTGCCCAAATCAAACTGAAGTTTCTCTGCATCTTTCTCACAGATCATCTTCCCAACAAGCTTTGTGTCGTCCGCAAACTTGGAGATATTACATTTTCGCTCCCTCATCTAAATCATTAATATATAGTGTGAATAGCTGGGGTCCAAACACTGACCCCTTTGGTATCCCACTAGTCACTGCATGCCACTCGGGGGGAAAAAAACCCATTTATTCCTACTCTTTGTATCTTGTCTGCCCATCAGTTCTCAAACCATTTCAGTATGCAATCTCCAATCACCCTTATTTTTCCTCTCTTAATCAATCCCGATATCTCCCTTTGCTGGAATCTAAACTGTTCTTAATCCTCAGGTATGCTGCTTTTTATTGGCCAATTTGTCTGTCTCTTCTTTGGATTTAATACTATCCCTAATCTCCATTGACAGCCACGTTTTCAGTTTTATTTTTATGCCAGACTTGATTAAATTAGATTCCCTACAGTGTGTAAACAGGCCCTTCAGCCCAACAAGTCCACACTGACCCTCCGAAGAGCAACCCACCCAGTCCCATTCCCCTACATTTACCCCTGACTAATGCACCTAGTACTATGGGCAATTTAGCATGGCTGATTCACCTAACCTGCACATCTTTGTGATTGCGGGAGGAAACCGGAGCACCCAGAGGAAACCCATGCAGACACGGGGAGAATGTGCAAACTCCACACAGACAGTTGCTCGAGGCGGGAATTGAACCCGGGTCTCAGGCACTGAGCCACCGTGCTGCCCCCTTGAATGAACTTTTGCAGCTCATCCACATACTTTTTAAATGTTTGCCATTCCCTATCTACCATCATTCCCTTAAATAACGATCCCCAATTTATCATAGCTAGTTCGCACCTAATACCACCGTAATTTCCTTTATTTAAATTCAGGACCCTAGTCTCAGAAACAACTTCGTCACTCTCATCTTAATGAAGAATTTTATCCTATTATGGTCACTTTTCCCTAAGGGCTCATGCAAAACTAGATTGGGCATTATGTAATAAAGAAAAAATAACTGACAATCAAGGAGGCCTTTGAATTGAATTGAAGTACTTTAGGATGTTTGAGAAAAATGATCTGGTGCTTTTTGAATACAAAACTTTCTACCTTTCACAAAGCACAGACCAAATCAAGGGGAGATCTGATGATATCATAAGATTTAGAAATTTAATATCTTACAAGACATTTTTTAACATTTATGTATTATTTTAGAGACAATGATAATTGTTCTCCGAGCGGGCAATCAGAATCGGACTCTCTTTCAGGGTGGTGTAAGTGCAGAATATCTAACAACTAAGAGTATGTTACAAAGCAAGGTTTAGAGAACAAAGCTTTAGTAGTTGATCAACAGGATGAACAGCCTTTGAAATGCCTTCTTACTTGTCATATCCCCTACACTGTGTGGTTTTAAATCAGCTCTTGGTGTGACAAAGTCAAAGTGAACATGTGATTGAAAGACACAATTTGAACTGGAGTGCTGTTGCATCAGAGGGTTTGAAAAGCTGTGATAAAAGAATCACTCCTGAGTTAAATAAACAATAATATGGTAATTTCACAGGACAAGCAGCTTGTAGTAGAAAGCTCTCACATAAGGACCAAAAGGTAGTTTTCTCTACTCAATTATTGCGGGTTGCAGGTACTCCATATGACTGAGATCATGAATGCAGGGGGAAAAGGCTACTGGAAATCTTTTTAATCCCGAGTCCATACAGGAAGATGAAATTGGATATAGCAGCATTGGGAGAAGACATCGATGCAAATAGGACATTTCAGGAAGTGACTAGGGATAATGCAGTAAGTGTCACAGCCACTCACCCTTCCTGGAAATTACAATTCTTCACACAGGTGCCACCACGACTATGGAAGGCACAGGACAGACACTGACTTGGGCCTGGCCCCCAACATCCATCACTGGAACACAAAGGATCACACACCTTTTTCTCAGCCTCTGGAAAAAGAAAGAAGAAAGAGATACATGCACAAATCAGTATGGACATACAGCAAGTTTGACCCAATATTTCGATATATCCCAGCTCCACCCACCAACTTCAGTCAGGAGGTGGCTACTCTTTCCTGACCTCAAATATCCATCGACAATTTGCTGTTTGCAAAGGATTCAGAGCAGAATGCCTCCTGCCCCTTAATGTTAACACCTAGCTTCCTGATGGCATAGTGAATGTTCTGTGTGCTATCGTATCTTATTAAAGTCCAGGTGTGGTTAAGATTTTAGTATCAGATGATGCAATAATAGCATTACAATTGATCTGTATTTAGGGACATGAGGAGGGATATTAACATCAGCCAGGATTCCTATCACTGATTGTTAAACATTGACTTCCCCACTTCCTAGGTATGCATGCATATGGATTTAAGATAGGGACAAATTGCCCACAAGGTCAAAGAGTCATCAGTGACTCAAATGAGATATCAGAGAGCTACACAAAAGCAACCTTACTCCAGTGAGGTGTTATGTCTCTACAACAGAGACGATGCTTCAGGCATTCTCTACTGGCCTCCAGAGATCAAATGCAGAATATGTGATGAAAGCAGGAACAGTAAGTGATAGAACGAGCAGCACTGGCAAAACATGCTGCAGCCCACTTTTATTTTGTGATCAGAAGGATATTCTTCATCAGCAATTGGTGAACAAGTTGAATTTTTCATTCTTCACCATGGAAGCAATGACAACAATCTTCTATAGTCCAGGCACTTTCTCATGTATAAATGTAGTGTGCTTCAGGGCTGAGGGACAGAAGTTTGCTAAATTTTCTTGTCACTGATGTAGCTAGGTGATCATTACCAGAGAAGAATTGTGTGCTTAAGATATTAGTGTTGTTTTAGTACCAACTAAACTCAACAGAAAAAAATGCACTCTGCAGTTTGGGGTTGCCATTAAACTCCAGCCTGTGATTGTTGCCCACGGAACTGGAATTAAGCTGCATGTTTTAAGGCAAGTCATCAATCACAGTACCTGTTAAATGTGCTTTTTCTATTTCAGCCATTTTCTCATGACACATTTAGGACTCATTAGGGGTTTGATATGTAAGCCGCAGCTAATTTACTTTCTTCTTCCAAACATTCTGACTCTTACTTGGGTACAGTGCCACAGCACTGACAACTCCCCAGTGCATTGCGCAAGGGGACCATGTCATTCAATTCGGCAAACATGGTTAGGCTGTCCATCAGCTTGAGGCATCACAGCCAAGTTGATCACAAACTCACACCCAACAGGGGCTGCTGGACCATGATCAGGTGGAGGGGTTGACAATTACCCTTCTATAAACCAGGGTCACTGCCTAACAGTCTGGCTGCACTTGGCTAACTCAGTTCAAGACCAGAGTCAAAACTGGGTGCTCTTACATCATACAGGCAGTGAACATAGCTGCTCAATCAGTCCTCAGTCTGGAGTGTCTCTTTCAATATCACACTATGACAAGCCAAAACAGTATTACAAGAGCAGTATCAGTTCTTACACCTGCTAACTTTCTGTGTGAGAAGGAAACCTTATACAAGCTCAAGGTCTCTTTCCCTCCCTCCTTTTCTATTCAGATTAGAAGCTTTGACAAAATCTTTTTTTTTTCAACAATAATCATTTTCAAGATAAATATTCATTCAGATAATTGCATTATAAATTATTATTTTATGTAACACATATCCATTCATTCTGTGTGCAAGAGTTTGACCTGATTATTACCTTTAATTTAATACACTTACTCAAGGGGTATATTTAAGAGATGGATACTCAGTTAGCATAGTACTACAATAAATGTACCTTTGCCTCAAAAGATACCCTTGAATAACATAATAAAATTGAAGTAGTAACTATTCAACTCCACAATCTCGCTGTTCCCAAACTGCTTAACTGGCATTCAATCCTGAGACACCAATAATTTCCTCTTTTTAACATTAGGAAGATTGAAGCCATTGTCTTCAGACTCAGGCACAAATTTCATTCCCTCACTGATTCTATACCTTGACCTGTCTCACGTTGAACCAGACTGACCATAAGCTCTCTGTCTGATTTGACCCTGAGCTAAGCCTCTCACTCATGAACATCTCCATCACAAAGACCATATACTCCTAACTCTATAACATCTTCCGTTAGTGCTCCTGCATCAATTCATCTGCTGCTGAAACTCTCATTTCCACCTTGCTTTCCTCCAAGCCAAACCATTACAATAGTACATTGGTACCCGTCCAACCAATACCTTGATTTTTAATTTATCATTCCTTGTGCTCAAATCCCTCTATTGTCTCAACTCTCCCTATAATTTTTAACCTTCTCCAGGTCTACAGCCCTCCAAGAATTCTGCATTCCTCTAATTCTGGCCTCTTCTGCACCTCTCACTTCTGTTACCCACCACTGTCAGCTGTGTCTTGAATTGCCTAGACCCTAACCTCTGGAATTCCTCTTTAAACCTCTATTCCTTTAAGTTGTTCCTTAAAGTTCTCTCTTTAGTTGGCTGTTCCAATGTCCTGTTATATTGCTCAGTGTTAATTTTAAAAAATCTTGCTATAGTGAATCACCTTGTGTTAAAGAGGCTTTGTTATTACAGATTGCTATTGAGTTTCAGAGAGAAAAGAAACGTGTTCCTCTCACTTACTGCAGGTTGCTTCTGGTTTGTTTCTCTTGATGATGGGTTCAGGGATCATTGTCCTCCGACTGTATAGTGCTGTCCAGTTCAATGTGTGATAGTAGCAGAGTAATTTATTGAATGCCACGTACACCTGTCCAGCACCAATCTCTTTTAACGACTGAAACCCAAGAGATGTCACTTGCTTCAACTTCATGATCATCAGAGACAAACCACGGCTACAAAAAAGGCAGTGAGGATCACAGTGAGGGGTCTTGGAACTAATTATAGTGGTACAGTACTTGATTTTTCTCATCCACTTCTATTCCCTACCGTCACCCTCCCATGCAACATAAGATGACACCTCCAATCAAGAGCTCACTGTGCAGGGAATCTGGAAGCAAAAACTCTTATGTTCCGGTAGATTAATGCAGACTAGTTGATTTGTATATTTGTAGGTATATTCCCATGTGTTACTGTATGACAGCAAGGAACTGACCACAGATCGCTCAATTATGGGTAGGGTAACAGTGAATCATAGAATCCCTACAGCGTGGAAACAGACCCTTCGGCCCCACAAGTCCACGCCAACCCACTAAAGAGTATCCCACCAAAACCCATTCCCCAACCCTATTCCTCTACATTTACTCCTGACTAATGCATCTAACCTACACATCCCTGAAGACTACGGGTAATTTAGCATGGCCAGTTCACCTAACCTGCACACCTTTGAACTGTGGCAGGAAACCAGAGCACCCAGAGGAAACCTGCGCAGACACAGGGAGAATGTGCAAACTCCACACAGACAGTTGTCCAAGGCTGGAATTGAACTCAGGTACCTGGCACTGTGAGGCAGCAGTGCTAACCACTAAGCCACCATGCCACCGTGGTTATGTTATTGATAATCCAGAGGTTTGCCTAATGACCCAGAGACATTACGAATCTCAATAGCAGGCATCTGGGCAATTGATTCAAGAGGTCTGCAATAAAAAGCTATTATCAGTAATAGTGACCATGAAACCAATGGATTGTCTCAAAACAAAACATCTGGTTCACTAATATCCTTTTGAGAAGGAAACCAACTATTCATATCCAGTCTGGCTGACAGGAGATTGTACGTAATTAGACCCAACCCATACTAATGTGGTTTGCTTCTAACTACCCTGTGAAATAGCCTAACAAACCATTCAGTTGTATTCAAGAAGGTAACAACTCACCACCATCTTTGGACAATCAGGGATGGAAAATAAATGCCTGCCTTGTCAGTGACATCTGCATTCCATTCTAAAAGATCACTCCAAGGCTCTTTTATCATTCCCTCTTCTGAAGGCACTGACTCTCACAGGGGTATATTCCATATGCAACAATGTCTCACCTATAAATGTCCACTCTTCATGTTTAATTCCAGACAGTGTATGTGGGCAGCTGCAGTGGAGGGGGGTTGGAATGTCCTCATCACACTTGAGCCCAATCCTATTCTCATCCACGATCCAATGAGGAAGTTACAACAGGAGCCACTTGATTCTGATTAGAAATTTTGAGCTGACATTTCACCAGCCTCTCTCCCTTATCAGGTTAGAATACTGAAGCTACCTGGGCAACCCCTCAATTGTCTGACTGAGATTTGATACCTTCACATCACTAAGCCTCTTTTTTTTGGAAATTCTTACTTGTAAAGTGTCCTGCCTCCAATAGTAGTTAGATTGGAAAAGACACTAAAATCCGTCATGTTTTGTGGCCAGGACTGAATATTCAAGTAACCTAGAAAGAGAACGAATTCAGGCACGATGTTAGACTACTTCAAATTGACAGACCTTACACTCAAAATATCAGCCTTGCATCATCATTGTGTTTGATTTTTTGAGTACACTTCTGTCCCAGATCATTAAAAATAGGACCACAGGAGCAGGAATATATAATTCAGCCCACCCAGATACTCCAGAATAGTTTTATTTTTGTAAATCCTCTCTTGCTGTTTGCATCCTTGGCTGAGGATTCAGCCAGCCTGTACTTCGTTTTCTGCGAATCACCCAATAACTGGAAACAGAAGTGTGCAAGAGAGGCCCAGGGCCAATTAATTATCCTCCCCTCCACATTTCCCTTAATATCTAGTTTTAGAAGCAGGATGGTGTTTGGCAGCCCTTTGGATCCATGCCCAGAATGAAGTTTGATATGATCAACACCCTGGCTCAGCCTCTCAGATTGTACCTAATGTTATGCTGTACTGGTATAACCTTGTCCCAAAATCAGGCTGTATCTGGAAGGCACACAATGTACTGGCATGAATTTTATATCCATCAGATAATTGAATAAAATCATTAAGCACTGTTTAGAGCACTGGAGTTAAAAAACTTATGAACTAGCCCTTAAATCTGTGAACTCAAAAATACATAACGAACCAAACTACTCGACTCCACTTCAGGATTTTTGCCATCTTGTTGAAGTACCCACCTGTTATCTCTTGAACAGTTTGAAATACCTTCAGTTTTTCTGGATCAAGAGGTGCAATTTTGTGATACAGATCCCTAAAACCAGCATAAAAGCAGGAATTAAATTCATTCTGAAACTAAGACAAGTTCCATCACCTGCAAACCATATGACCCTTGAACCATATAATCCATTAGCAAAACTATTTACAAAATTCTCAAACACTTTGTACATATTAGAGAACTCGCAACTCAACCGGCACTTTTCTTCAGATTCACAAAGCCAAAAAAAATTCAGAACATTAACATGCAAACAAGATAAAAAGAGGAAAACAGTTTTGTAATCAAATTTAGTCCTTGCTGTGTGTGAATAGGAGTGAAGCCCTGAAATTGAATGTGTTATTATCTCAGTGAGGTTAGAAATAGTTTTCCAAGATGAAAGGTGACTTAAAACATGACAGAATTCCCCTCATGGCTCAGCTGAAAATGACCAAACTATTCAGACTATAGGGCCCTGATTTAATCTGAACCAGGGAGAAAGTTGGAATGTTACAGTTAGTTTCTGCACTGTGATGGGACTGCTGCTGAAAAGTCCAATTTCTGAAGAGGGAGAAATGAAACATGGGGGTGTTACTGAAAGAGGATTTGATTTGGCGACAAAAGAATATCTATTATCTGTGCCATTCAGCACCTCCCTTCCCCTAGCTAAAAGTGTCACATTACTCCCAGGTCCCTGCAAAAGACAAACTTCAACCAAGTGGTACAAATCCCCACACTGATGTCCATTCATTATTTTCCTAGTGGGTGAAATGAATGAGCAAGAGTGAGTTAATATTCCACAAAAATAAAACAATGAATTGCCAATGCTGGAGATTTGAAACAAAGACAGAAGATGCTAGAGAAGCTCAGCAAATCTGGCAAAACCTATGGAGAGAGAAACAGAGTTAATGTTTCGAGTCCAGTGACCCTTCTTCAGACTGAAAGCAGCTGGGAAGTGGTGGTATTTATGCTGATAACAGGATGGGCTTGGAGTGGAAGGAGTTCGTGAAATAGAGAGAGTCGGTACTCAGAGAGAGTGAAAGCTAAATAGGAGAAGTAGGCAAAGGGATTGCTGATAGTTGGGAGACAGGTAAATGCAGAATGGGTACTAACAGGAAGTGTGAATTGTTGAAAATGAGTTGACTGTGCTGGGAGCAGGACAGGACTTGGGGGGGATGTGGGGGATGGATAACGAACATCGGCATCTCACAATTTCTTTTCATAGCCAATAGGGTTGTACAGTATTTGCATAATGACAGTTCCTTTTCACCCGTCAGTCTGATTCAGTTTTCTTCCTTACCCACTGATACCAGTGATGAGAAAGTCAAGATTTCCTGTGATCTTCGTGCAGTTGATAAACTGATCGATGTTGTTTGAATCCACTGTCTGATATCGACTCCCAGCTCCAGTCCCGGCACAAGCTGGTTATATAAAGAAAGCAGAGAACACATCTGAATAAGTTCTTTCTCTTTCAAAACATTCAGGTCAGAAGAACCTAGGTAAAACTCCTGGTCTGTTCGGAATTATTTCATCTCAGCCAAACAGAAACCCGGCAATTTCCTGTCATTAAATACACCAAGATTTACTGTTTGGCTTCACACGATGTATTGAAGGGCTGCAAACGTTTGTAGTATCCAAGAGAGAATCATCAAGGGGGGAGATTGCCAAAACAAGAGGGGGAGGGAGTGAAAACATAAGAACTCTCACTGGTAACAGAAATATTGTTGAATTTGCAATTTATACAATTATTGTCTTGTGTGAAGTGCAACACATAAAATGGATTCTATGAAATTCGTGCAGCGGAGCCTCCATGTGCCTGATGGTGGTGCTGTTGGAGAGCAGGAACTGGAAGCTCCACGTCACCACAAAACTGATATACACAAGACGGCAACGTTGGAAAGTTCCTGCAAGGAAAAAAAATCATTTGGTGCAATTCAAATAAACAGAACTAAATTTCCTCAATGCATCATATACACCAATCAAGAGAATTTAGAAATGCCGAGTAACTGCTGGCGTGGTGGTGGGTAGAGGCACAGGCTGGCGAACAGTGCATGTGAGGGGACTTTCGAATCCCCAGGCCATTATTTGAGGCCAAGGGAGTTCCTTTCAACCAGCGTTAGTAATATCAACCTTATCAGGCGATTTGTTCAATTGCTGTTTGTGATCCTTAGTGCCCACAATCAAGTGTTACATTTACCTATATAACAGCAATAACTGCTCCTGAAATGTAATATTTGGGTGGGACTTCCTGAGGCCATGTACTGTTTTAAATAGATTTTCTTTCTGGAGTATGTCAGAAGTAGTGAAAGGATTCTGTTCTGTTATTGATGGCTCAGTATCAGTATAAAATTCCTGAGAGGGATTCTTGTGATGCAGTGGTAGTGTCCCTATCTCTGAACCAGGATGCCCCAGTTCAAATCCCACCTACTCTAGAGGTGTTTAATGACACAGAATCATAGAATCCCTACAGTGTAGCAACTGGCCCTTTGGCCCAACAAGTCCACACCGATCTTCCGAAGAGTAACCCACCCAGACCCATTCCCCCTCCCCTATATTTACCCCTGACTAATGCACCTAACCTACACATCTCCGAAAACAATGGCCAATTTAGCACAGCCAATTCACCTAACCTGCACATGACATCTCTGAATAGGTTGCTTAGAAATATATAAAATTCTCAGATTGACATGTTCATATATTTGGGGAGAAGACTCTGTTCCAATGAAGGCTCCACACTGAAAGCCTAAACTACATTCTCAGCCATTTCCAGCATTTTCTACTTTTCTTTCAGATTTCCAGCATTTGCAGATTTTTACTATTTTTCAGTAAACCACAGACTGTTTCTATTCATAAGTGCACATTGTTTAAAATGCAACCCAATACTGCTTCTATCAAGAACCACAAATTTGACACAATGAAAAAACGTTCACTGTCTTGCCACCAATCTCTGGGTAAAGGCCACACGAATGCTAGACCCCTGAGGGCTAATTGGTACCAGGATACTTCGGCCTCTATTTCTGTGGCTAGTGGCTTGATGGGACACAGAACTACTGACATGGGGTTGGGGGCAGAATCTGGAATTGGGAAATTCAAGGAAGTGAAATTTCTTGCAAATTCACTGTCAATTTTATCAAGTTGCTACTAGGCTAAGCTGCTGATTGTGTGCTGGCAGCAGACACATTTACAGAGTAAAGAACGTATACCAAGTGTTAATTATGTGAACAATATAAAATGCATAAGTAAATTAGACAGCTTTATCTAAAAAACATCAAATTGGAGGTTTAAAAAAACTACACTTCTCTCACTTTTTAAAATAGGCCTCTCAATATGAGATCACACCGTAGATACTTAGAACAAGCCAACAAAGATGATCTCACTTACTGGTTTTCCAGGTTAATTTCAGCCCCAAGTTCCAATGTGTTTTCAGGCACTGTGGTTTGACAGGCTGGATACAGTTCAAGCAACAGAACTCAAATTCCAATCAGCCACTAACTGGTACAAACATTTCTATTTACCCCACTAATATTGTAGCTTAAGGGTGTACCTGTTGCCGGGTCACCCTAATGAGGAAGAAAGTCTGGCCAATACTGTTCACAATTTGCTGCTCACCTTTCGGACACAGGCCATCACACGGCTCGCACATTTTCACGCCATTTTTCTCAACCTCCATCTTGTCACTTGGACAAGCTCGGACACAAGAACTTTGATCAACAATAAAATTTGCTGCAGGATAAAAGACAGAGGAAACCAGTTACATTGCATGAGTACTTGCCTGAAAGTGCCAGCAATGATTTCCAGTGGTTAAAAAAATTTCACCACAAAGTAGATTGTCCATTGGCATCATTTTTAACTTTGGAGGAGATGGATGACACCAAAATGGCTAGCCATGATACACAATGCCTGATTTTTCCTCCCAGTGCCTTTGGCGAAAAGAGAAATCTAATGCTACATATAATGAGCTAATTCAACATTGACAACAAATAAAATTACTCTGCGGGTACATAGAATGCTGCAGAGTGTCTCCTGACTGGTGAGGATCAATAGCTGAAGGACAAAGATTTAAGATAAATTGCAGAAGATTAAAGGGAAAGTGAGGAGAATCATTTATTAAACATAATGCAGCTTGTTGTTATGAACTGGAATGCACTGGTGGCAAAGTCACCAAAGACCAAATTACCTCCTTCTGCATTGAATAATTCTCTAAAATTTCTGCATGGCTCTCCATGTGTTGAATGTCAGCACAACAGAAAGGCAACCCTATTCCATGTGTTTTTTTAAATGTGCACAGGCTCGTTTACAGGTAGTGAAGGTGGGATCCAAAGTCAGCATCCTGAGCCATACAGAACATGAAATTTCCAGATTCTCCCCACCAGCCTATTGAGTTAACCAAACCCAGCCTGGAAACAAATTGAGTGCGGAGAGGGACAGGATGTTTTGTTGGGAAGGCAGATCATTACTATACATAGTCTAGTGTTACAGACACTGTTGAGCATTGCGTGAGTTCTCCTGATAAACCCATCATTCAAAGAGTGTGAAATGAGAGGGAAACAATTTTCCATCAATAATATAGACATTAGATGCACTTACCAGGGCAGCTCTTCACACAGAAAGCTCCATACATATACTTGGTATCTGGGTTGCGCTCTAGCTGATAGGATTGCTTGTTGTAAATTAATGGTTGTGGACAGACTGGGACACAGGCATTACTGTCATTAAACCGCCTGCATGCCTGTGGGAACATAATCGTTATGTAAAAATCAAACTGGCTTGAGGAATAACCATTTCATACTCTGATACTTATGCACACCATTGTTCCTCATTGCTTACACACTTTTGAGCAGTCTCAATCTGTCAGGCTCAAACACATTGTCTTTCAAATCCAATCACTCACTCCCCATCACTAATACTTACACTGCCTCTCAGACCTTGTTTCATTTCCTTTCTGTTATGTTCAGTCTGGCTGTCAGTCCATCACAGCCTGATGAAGGGCTTTTGCCCGAAACGTCGATTTTACTGCTCCTTGGATGGTGCCTGAACTGCTGTGCTCTTCCAGCACCACTAATCCAGAATCTGGCTTCCAGCATCTGCAGTCATTGTTTTTACCTAGTCCCATCACAGTAACTCACTGTCAGCCTCAGTCACCAGGGGTGGAATCAGACCTGCGTTCCTGGCACTGTGGGGCAGCAGTGTTAACCACTGAGCCACCATGCCACCAGCAAATTATACTAGAGTTCACATTTTGTCACCGATTGACTGTAAGAAGATACTTACGAAACAGTCTGTATCTTTTGGCCCTGAACATCCACCGGCACATTCACTGTGGCAGCACTCACTGGGGTTGTGTTGTCCAAAGCATCGGCCATTGCACTGAGGAGCACACACTGATTTGGTCACTGTGAGGAAGAAAAGAAAGTAGTAAACAGAAAAGAGTATGTTTTGTGGTCTTGACAGTTGGAAGTGTCAAATTTAAGCAAAGGTTAGAATCATTACAGCTTTTTCTACTTGCTCATAATTGTTTTCACCTATTTACCTCAAGAATTAGAATTCCTGCAGTGTGGAAACAGGCCTTTGGCCCAACAAGTCCACACTGACCCTCCGAAGAGTAACCCACCTAGACCCATTCCACTACCCTATATTTACCCCTGACTAATACACCTAGCCTAGGCATCCCTGAACACTATGGGCAATTTAGCTTCCCAATGAACCTAACCTGCACATCTTTGGATTGTGGGAGGAAACTGGAGCACCTGTAGGAAATCCATGCAGACATGGGGAGAATGTGCCAAGTCCACACAGACAGTTGCCCAAGGCTGGAATCAAACCCAGGTCCCTAGCACTGTGAGGCAGCAAGGCATTGATTCCTGCCAGAGTTCTAGAGGTCAGGAACCCTTGAGCACCTCACAAAACTGAACATCGTCAGAAGGAATAACAAACATAAGGGATGGAAGTCGGTCATATAGTCCTCCAGCCTGCTCCACCATTCAATGAAATCACAACTGATCTTCTGCCTCAAATTTCTCCATTTTCTCACCTTTTTCACATTTTCTGTGATTTACTTGGTGGCCAAAAACCTATCAGATTCAGACTTAAATAATTCATCAAATGAAACTCCAGAGCTTTCTGGGGTAGAGAATTCCAAACATCAGCAGCTCTTTGATGAATTTTCAGTCCTAAATAGTCAACATAATATTCTAATGGTCTTATTATTTCAACTTCAGGCCATACTGTGGAGGAGGAGACAAAAGAACACACCAGTTCCTCAGTTCCTTTATCTGATAAAGAACTTGCATTTATGAGATCCCCATAACATCTCAAAGTTCTAGTGCCATTGAGATCTATTTGAATTGGCAGACAGAGCTTCAGTTTAACAATTAATCCAAAAATACTACCTCGGACAGTGCAGGTCTTCAACTGCACTACATTTAAGAATAACCTAGATAAAGTATGCACTTTAATCTTTGGGCCAGGCTTAAAACCACAATCTTCAGACTCAGAGTGGAGGCAAGGCAACACTAATTTGTAATTATCTGTAACTAATTTGGTTAACCTTTCAAAATTCTTACATTTTGAATAAGCTATATGTATGAGCAAGCACCCGAAAACAAGGGGAGCTAGCATCCTTCGACTGTGTGCGATTTTGTTTTTTTTTAAATCTGTAAATGTTTTCCTCACCTCTTCATATTTGTATTCTAATCATCCGTTAAGTCTAGCATTGACATGTTTCAGAAATATGTGGTACATTTGGATCAAGTTCTGTAGTGCATCCATACGCAAATGCCTGTGACACACGGCAATCTTAAGCCAGTTTATGCACTGTAACTCAATAGACTGACCCTTTACTTTTTAATTTCAGTTGTACCTAGCAGTAGTAGGAATATGAGAGGCCATTTAACCCCTTGAACCTGTTCTGCTATTCAGTGTGATGATCATGGCTGATCTGTGATCTAACTTCACATATACTATAACAACAGATTCAATAGGAAAGTGGGCATACTCACAGGTCTGACAGTCATCCTCACCAGGGCCCCAGCAATGTCCATTACAAGATGCATGACACTTGGCACCTGAAAAAAAAGGAGACATGTCCTCACTATGAGACAACACAGATACACTTAACAAACTAACTGATAGCATGCAAACATAATTGCCTTCAATTTTGGGGCTGCTGATATTGATCTGCTTAGAATATGGGAGGAAGTAAAATCATAGCACTTTTCAGCACAGGAGAATTTTAGAGTGTTTTGTGACTTTGGCATTCTTTGCCTCAGAAGATGGTGGAGGCATGTAGTTTTAAGGCAAGCAACCCCAGGGTTATCCATGATAGTTGGGAATGTGAAATGAGCATTGATCTTATTGGAGGGCGGAGCAGGCTCCGAGGGGCTGTGGTGGGTGAATGGTCTACTTCTGTTCCTGTTCCCAATGTTCGTAGGAGACCATTTGATTCATCTAGCCCATGTTGCTGTGTTGTTACTACAGTGGTACCCAGGCTTTGTGATTAGCTGTGGGATCTGTCAATACTAGGTTAGCTGGATCAGGCCTGGGTGGACAATTCAACTCAAAAGCTCAACTCTTGGGAAAACTAAAATCTTAAAAATTGAGAAAACTAGGACAAGGGGATACAGGTTCAAACTAGTAAAAGGTTGCTTTTCTAAGATCAGAAAATTCTTATGCACATTTTGCATTTATTACTGTCCTTGGACTAAGTACAGTATAAAGGAAGAAAAGCAGCAGGGACACTCTGGAATAATTTAAGGAACAATTGAAGGCTGAAATAGTAAGGGGGTGGCGGGGTTATATGTATTCTGAATGCATAAACAATACTTTCTCATCCATAATTGCCTTATGATCTGCAATAATCCGAGATACATTAAGTTACAGGGCTGTACCCACAAAACTCCCACAGCCAGGGATTTATCCCTTCCACTTAGGCGACTCAAGAATGTTTTGATAGAGGCTGAACAGAATACCAACTGAGTGTTTTCCAAGTCTAGGAAAGGCTTATCCTCCGAGGAAATGTCGGGGAGGTAAGGGCTAATGAGGAAGAGGAAAATTAATAAAAATAAATAAGAGTTCCACTTTCAAAAACATTCAGTCTGCTTTCTTCAGGTGAAACACGCATTCACCTGCTCATTTTATTTCGGTGGTTGGTTCGCTGATTTAGATGGACGGCTGCTTTGTGATGGACAGTAGCTCCAACATCGTGTGTTCAATTCCTGTACCAGCTGAGGTACTGTGAAAGACTCTCCTTCTCAACTTCTGAGGTGTGGTGACCTCAGGTTAAACTCTTCACCAGTTATCTCTCTCTCTCTCTCTTTCTCTCTAATGAGAGAACAGCTCTATGGTCTGATAAGATTATTGCAATTTTTATCTGACACAACAAAATTCCAACATTTTTCACTTAACTGAGAATTAATAGCAAGATTTTTAAAAAAAGATCCCAATCCTAATTAGTTTAAAATTAATTAGATGTATGGATTTTCCCTTTTCTTTGGGACATTCTTTTTCACATCATTGCTTTGAACTTTGAAATAGATGGGTTTTAGATGGGTTCATAGTGACAGAGCCTGGTACAAACTGCACCATACGTTTATGTCAGCTTAGCACAGTTGTTCCAAATTCCATGACAGAGACTTGAACACATAATCTAGACTAGGGAATCTGAGGGGGTGCATTGTAAGAGGTGCCATCTTTCATTGAGATGTTTGACTGAGATCCCATCCACCTCCTTAGGAGAAGATCAAAGACTCCAGCCACTATTTGAAGGTGTGTGGAAGACTCCTGATGTCTTGGCCAATATTTAACCCAACCAAGCCCCCACCAAACCATCGACTAGTAATTGATCGCATTGCAATTAATGGAACTTTTCTGTGCACAAGTTCACTTCTGCATTTGGCTCTATAATAACAGTAATGATCAGTTTCAAGAATACTTTGAAATATCTGGGAATGTGAATGGTGCTCTATAAATGCTAATTTATACATCAACCTTATTATTATAAAGCATAGTGCGGGGGGGGGGAGCTGGAAAAAAACTATCATCCAAACCCACACTCTGATCAGACCACAGAAGCCAGCTGGAGGGAAACACCCAGAAATAGCTAAACCAAACCAGAAAATCTTTTCTGTGGCCCCTCCAGCCCAACTGCCAGTCAAATAGTCCAGAAGAAAGCCTCAGATTAACAATGTACCTGAACCTACCCACATTTCAAAGTTAAATTGACCAAACTGCCTTTGTGTTTTTTGTTAGCTGGAGGCTGGGGAGAGGAGGCCAAATCTGTGCTTGAGGAGGACTGGATCAGACACTTCTGTAATGTCCCGAGAATTGAACAGCCAACTATTCACAAATGAAAAATGGCTATTTAGGTAGAGTATTGGAAGCCATAATGCATACAAAAGCCAAAGTGCACATGTAGGCATTCACCAGTCAGTATCAGTATCAGTATCAGGAAAGGGAAAGTTAATAGAAGGAGAAATTGTGCACAAGAAGTCAAAACATTTGAGACAGAGGTTGACATTTGGAACACTAAGGCCTTCACCTTTAAGAAAAAGGACCAACTTATTATGAAAATTATAAAACCATAGATTCCAAATTTGGAGGACTCCAATTGATTGACTGCTATACTTACATCCTTTTATGGAATCCTTTGTCTCATTGAAGTCCAGCCTCTCCTTTGGGTTGTGAAGAATGTCAGCCCAGTTGATGGCCTGTGTGTGACACAGGAAATTGTTGCTTTCCAAATACACACCTCCCAGCAGAATCTCTACACCACAAAAAAAGGACAGAGAAGGAGATAATGTTTATCCACCTGAAATATTTAATAAAATCTATGGATGCTTTCTTTAAAAAAACAAAATATCAACATTATATAATACTTTAGTCATCTGTCTTTTGGGTCAAACAATTATTTTCAAATACTATAAAATACTACATAGAACCCATTCTTCCTAGAGGATTGCTTATTTGGATTAAAGAAAACTAAAATCTCCATCAGGTGGCTCAGTAGGTAAATGCACCACATATACTGGTGAAAAAGGAAGTCATGCATATATGTAGTTCTGCGTCACTCCTCTCCAGAAATATCTCAAAGCATTTTGCATTCAAAAATTTTGTTGAAATGCAGTAATTGCAAATACATGGTCAAATGCTCTTCTGAACTCAGCAAGGGTCCCCATTCAGCCCTGTAGACCAGGAAAGCTCCAAGCTCAATTACTAGCTTCATGTTGAATTACTAGATCTCAACAATGGATTTCAATATTATTGAGCGAAGGAAAGCAAACAAAGAAAAAAAAAATCACACTGGGTTTCTGACCCTGGTTGTGATCTTCTAATCTCTGCCAGCTGTGTAGTCAGATGTGATATCTGCACTCCTCCAATTCTGACCTCTTCAACATCCCAGTTTCAACTGTGCGCCATTGGCACCTATGCCTTTAGCTGCCAGGTCCCCAAGTTCTGGAATTCCTTCCCCCCCATCTCATTCTTTCAGTCATACAGTTGGTTCTGCTATAACACATCTTTCTTCAACGTGCATTGTCTATAACGCGATTGAAGAATTTAGACCATTATTTGTAGAACACAACCTTTCCTTATCTGTTTTGGCTATAACACAATTCCAGTCTCATTTGTTTAAATGGTGCTGCTATTACACAATTTTCTTATAAAGCAGGATTGCACAGGAACAGAACTATCCCATTATATCAGAACAGATTGTACCATATAATAACCTCTCTCTTTGACCAAGGTTTTTGTTAAATCAATCCCCTATATGGCTATATCTCCTTATATGGCTCAGTTCCTACCAAACACCTTTGCGACATTTTACTGTGTTAAATATGCTATATAAATGCAAGCCGCTATTGTTGAATGGAGTAATTTTATATAAGATGATGGTTCTGAGAGAGAGTTAATGTTGAAGTTATAATGCCTCCACTCAGTCTGATGATGTCACACTGTCTTTGAGTGGTAAAACAGTTGGTCTTGCACAAGGTCCTGTTGTAGACAGACATGGCATATTAAATTCAAAGAGATGTACAGCACGGAAACAGACCCTTCAGTCCAACTCGTCCATGCTGACCAGATATCCTAACCTATTTAGTCTCATTTGCCAGCACTTGTCCCATATCTCTCTAAACCCTTCCTATTCATATGCCCATCCAAATGCCTTTTAAATGTTGCAATTGTACCAGCCTCCACCACTTCCCCAGGCAGCTCATTCCATACACGTACCACCCTCTGCATGAAAAAGTTGCCCCACAAGTCTCTTTTATATCTTTCCCCTCTCACCTTAAACCTATGCCCTCTAGTTCTGGACTCCCCGACCCCAGGGAAAAGACTCTCTCTATTTATCCTATCCATGCCCCTCATAATTTTGTAAACTTCTATAAGGTCACCCCTCAGCATCCGACGCTCCAGGGAAAATAGCCCCAGCCTGTTCAGCCTCTCCCTGAGCTCAAATCCTCCAACCCTGGCAACATCCTTGGAATTGTTTTCTGAACCTTTCAAGTTTCCAAACATCTTTCCGATAGGAAGGAGACCAGAATTGCACACAATATTCCAACAGTGGCCAAACCAATGTCCTGTACAGCCACAACATGACCTCCAAACTCCTGTACTCAATACTCTGACCAATAAAGGAAAGCATACCAAATGCCTTCTTCACTATCCTATCTACCTGCAACTCCACTTTCAAGGAGCTATAAACCTGCACTCCAAGGTCTCTTTGTTCAGCAACACTCCCTAGGACCTTACCATTAAGTGTATAAGTCCTGCTAAGATTTGCTTTCCCAAAATGCAGCACCTTGCATTTTTCTGAATTAAACTCCATCTGCCACTTCTCAGCCCATTGGCCCATCTGATCAAGATCCTGTTGTAATCTGAGGTAACCCTCTTCGCTGTCCACTACACCTCCAATTTTGGTGTCATCTGCAAACTTACTAACAGTACCTCTTATGCTCGCATCCAAATCATTTATGTAAATGACAAAAAGTAGAGGGCCCAGCACCAATCGTTGTGGCACTTCACTGGTCACAGGCCTCCAGTCTGAAAAACAACCCTCCACCATCACCCTCTGCCTTCTAGCTTTGAGCCAGTTCTGTATCCAAATGGCTATTTCTCCCTTTATTCCGTAAGATCTAACCTTCCGCATCAGTCTCCCATGGGGAACCTTGTCGAACGCCTTACTGAAGTCCATATAGCTGGTAGAATTACAATGTTTAAAAGGCTTCTGGATGGATAAATGCATAGGAAGGGTTCTGATGGATATGGGCCAAATGCTGGCAAATGGGATAGGTTCAAATTTGGATGTCTGGTTAGCGTGGACAAAATGGACTGAAGCGTCTGTTTCCGTGCTGCATGATTCTATGTTGCGTGTTCCTGAAGCATGCCCCCCACAGACTAAGTGTTGGACTAATCACTTTAACCTCAACAAATGAAGGGGTTTTGCTTTTGTTAAATAAAATAAATATATTTATTCACTGGAGAAACATATTGCAACAGGAGATTTTTTGTGAAGTGCAAAAACAGAGCAGTATATTTGAGCGGTCAGAATAATGCTGTTGTTATGAAGATGTGGGTGTAGTGTACCTTTAAGAGAGTTAAAAGCAACTGAACTACCTGACAGCACCAGGTGTTCTTAAAAAAGACATAATGTAACCTTTTGGTCCAGCAGTAAGGGTAGCTGGTTGCTTGGAGACACAAACAGATTCGAATTAGGCCAATCAGTTTAAATTATATCCCCCCAAAAAAACCAAATTCCAATCCAGTTTGAATTTAGTATATTGACAATCTTAAAAGCCAATGACACAATTCAATGTTTTGGGAGTATAAGACTGGGGAAAATTGAACAGTTGAGAGGAGAACTGCCAAGCTACCAGCTTGTAAAAACTGCCCGAAATAGCTCTCTTAAAAGGTACCTTTATCGATCAGTAATCTGTGAAGCAGAATCCCGAACAAGAAGAAAAGAAGACAGGAATACAGAGAAGAACTGAAAGCTGCCTGGTTTTGAGATAAGTAGTTTTGTTTTGTAAATCTTAATCGAGATTTTTATTGGATCAAGATTGCAGAGGGGAAAGTAAAAGATAGGTTAGAGGAAGAAGTTGTAAATAGTTGTTAGTTAATGATTCTCTGTTATACTTTAAGAAATAAAGTTGTTCATTTTTACTTTAAATAGTTCTTGGCCTCTTCAATTTTCACAGATTACTGCACGGAATAAATCTTTTCTGAGTTGCTGGTTTAAATTAAGCAGGAGAGTTTACCCTGTGTCGTAACACTGGATGCAAAGAATGTATATTTTCTCAGCATTCCTCACTGGTCTGTTGAATCTTATAGACTAGCTGAAGCACTATCATTTTCTGTATTTGTACAGTGGTGTACATTGTGTTGAAGAGATCAATTCATATTCTCTGGTACCGTACAATGTATTTGCCAAATTTGTGTTTATTAAAATGGCTGCTCTTTTCCTTCTGCAATGGAACTCTCAACTGTTGATAATTCAAAATGTAACTACTGAAAAGTATCATGTTGACTCTAGTTGTAAATGCCCCCTTCCCACTTCCATTAAAAATAGAAGGTGAAAAAACAAATTCTTCAGCATAACTTCTACGTACCTTGATGTACATACAGCCTATACTGAGGGTGGGAGGAAACCAAGTCAAAATAATTAAATATACACTTTCTTCACGGAGGAAAATCATTTTAAAATAGGAATGAGGAGCATGGATGGGGTGAATAGCCATGGTCTTTTTCCTAGGGTGGGGGAATCCAAAACTAAAGGACATAGGTGTAAGTTAGAGGGGAAAGATTTAGAAAGGACCTGAGGGGCAATGTTTTAATGCAGAGTGTGGTGCGTGTTTGGAATGAGCTGCCAGAAGTAGTGGTGGAGGTGGGTACAGTTACAACATTTAAAAGGCATCTGGATGGGTACATGCACAGGAAGGGTTGAGAGGGATGTAGGCCAAGTGCTGGCAAAAAGGGGAAGGTCAGATCGGGATGTCTGGTTGGCGCGAATGAGTTGGATCGAAGGGTCTGTTTCCTTGCTGTATAATTCTAAGCATGACAACTTTGAATCAGTACTGATCTCCAGCACAGGTCACAATTAACAACAAGAGCCTTCAGCTACATGAGGTCTTTTATGTAGAAAAATGGCTTCGCAGAGATGAAAGGGAAAGATAGCTAGTGCATTAAAGGCTGAGAGATGAGATGGATGACTGAAAGCTGAGTGGAAGTTGGAAGGGTTTAAGGATGGATTCTAAAGAGTGGATTTCGGAGAGGATAGGGATAACGGGGAAATTTGTTCCTCTTGTTCAAGAACCAAATTTATTCCAATACGTCCAGAAGCAACAGGATAACTAACAATTTGTGACATTACAAGCCAAAGGAAGCTACACTCTGTAAAGCGAATTGATGAGATGAATATTTGACAATGTCTGTTGCTACATAAGTTCACACATTTAAGTACTCATTGCTTGCATTAACATGGCACTTTTTTGCTTATATTTTTGAAGTAGTCATGATTTGGAAATGCCGATGTTGGACTGGGGTGTACAAAGTTAAAAATCACACAACACCAGGTGATAGTCCAACAGGTTTGATTGGAAGCACACCAGCTAGTGTGCTTCCAATCAAACCTGTTGGACTATAACCTGGTGTTGTGTGATTTTTATCTTTGAAGTAAAAATCTTTGTAATTCCACAATGTGCCACCAGGTGAATGCACAGGATCCAGTCTACACTACAGAAGGCTGGTGGCAGCAATCTCAGGAGAAAGGCATTTTCCGAGGAGCTGGTTAAGGAATACAAATGTGAGCTCTCTTTATACAATAACAAGAGGTCTATTGGAGGCCACCCTGAAGTGTAAATGAAACACACTGATGACATTGAAGGCATCAAATGTTTGTTGAAGGAGAAACTTTCACTTAATATCTCTGACCAAATGTGCCAGTGACAGTAAAGTCAACCAACTGCTACCACACTGCTTCAAGCTCATAATTCCAATTCAAAGCAAAGATGGGCTAATCACTGAGCTCACCCATGCAGACCAACAACTTACTTTCACCCTACAACCTTCCAAAATATCTGCCCTCCTCCAGGAGCTCAATTTTAATCACTCCACCTTTGGCAACAAAATCTTCAAGTTGATTTTCAGAAGGTTGGTGTAGACTTGATGGACCGAATGGCACCTTTCTGCACTGTAGGGATTCTATGATTCTTAAAACTATTTCCTTAACCAAACATTTGATCATCTGACTTAATATCTCTTTAAATGGCTGAGGTGTCGTTTTGTCTGATGATACAGCTCTGAAGTGCCTTAGGATATTTTGGTACACTAAAAGCACTACATAAATGCAAATTGTTGTTATCTTCAGTTGCTTTGAAGTCTCATTAATGCACACGCAGACTCCCAATTGCTATATTTGCCCTGCAGTGTAACCAGGGTGATGGAGGGGCTATAGGATCTACCTCGATTACTGACCGACATTCACTGAAAGGGTACTTGTAAAGAGAACATCAATACTCAACTTGATCATGGCAGGTACTGGATTAGTGGTGCTAGAAGAGCACAGCAGTTCAGGCAGCATCCAATGAGCAGCGAAATCGACGTTTTGGGCAAAAGCCCTTCATCAGGAATAAAGGCAGTGAGCCTGAAGCGTGGAGAGATAAACTAGAGGAGGGTGGGGGTGGGGAGAGAGTAGCATAGAGTACAATGGGTGCGTGGGGGAGGAGATGAAGGTGATAGGTCAAGGAGGAGAGGGTGGAGTGGATAGGTGGAAAAGGAGAGATAGGCAGGTCGGACAAGTCTGGACAAGTCAAGGAGACAGTTTGAAACTAGGATGAGGTGGGGGAAGGGGAAATGAGGAAGCTGTTGAAGTCCACATTGATGCCCTGGGGTTGAAGTGTTCCGAGGCGGAAGATGAGGCGTTCTTCCTCCAGGTGTCTGGTGGTGAGGGAGCGGCGGTGAAGGAGGCCCAGGACCTCCATGTCCTCGGCAGAGTGGGAGGGGGAGTTGAAATGTTGGGCCATGGGGCGGTTTGGTTGATTGGTGCGGGTGTCTCGGAGATGTTCCCTAAAGCGCTCTGCTAGGAGGCGCCCAGTCTCCCCAGTGCAGAGGAGACCACATCGGGAGCAACGGATACAATAAATGATATTAGTGGACGTGCAGGTAAAACTTTGATGGATGTGAATTGATCATGGCAGGGCAATTCAAGTCTTTCGCTTTGCAACAAGCTTTATCATGAGCTCCCTTATGACCCAATATGAGGAATTAAGTCATATAGATCAGGACATCTCCAATTCAATTTCTGGTATGAATTTGAATTTGAATTGAATATATTGTCACGTGTACCAAAGCACAAATAGAAAGCTTTGTCTTGCGAGCAATACAAGCAGATCACATAGTTAAATATCTTAGATAAGTAAATAATAGGTTACCAGCGGTAAAAACAAAAACACAGGGACAGGCGAAGGGTTTGCGAGTCCATTCAGTATTCTAACAACAGTAGGGTAGAAACTGTTGCGAAACCGGCTGGTGTGTGTGTTCAGGCTTCTGTAACTTCTGCCCGATGGTAGAGGTTGTAGAAAAGCATTGAGAATGCTGGCGGCCTTTCCTTGACAGTGGGCCTGGTAGGTGGATTCTAAAGATGGGAGGTTGGCCTTTGTGATTGTCCGGGCCGAGTTCACCACTCTCTGTAACCGTCTCCGATCTTGAGTGGTACAGTTGCCATACCAGATAGTGATACATTCAGACAGAATGCTCTCGATAGTGCACCTATAAAAGTTGGCAAGGGTATTCGCCGTCATGCCAAATTTCCTCAGCTGCCTGAGGAAGAAGAGATTTTGTTGGGCCTTTGTAACCAGTGCGTCCACATGAAGAGTCCAAGAAAGTTTGTTGTGGATGACCACTCCTAGGAGCTTGACATTCTCCACTCGTTTTACCTCTGTGCTGTTAATGAATAGGGGGGCATGATTAACATCCCACTGAAAATCAATAATGAGTTCCTTGGTTTTGCTGACATTGAGAGCTAGGTTGTTCTCAGAATGCAAAATGTAATTCTGAGTCCTAACTGGGGCAGAGCAATTAGCCTCTAGCTAAGAAGAGGAAAACCAGTCAGGGTTCTTGTAGTTCAGCACATTTCTACTGTAAAATGCGTTTTATGTAGTATCAGATGGGAATAGAATCAGACTCAACTTTGATGTGTCCTAGTCAAACAGTCCACTCACACTGACTGTCTGAGTTCCATCTTGAGAAAGCTGGATGACACACTAGAGGGGTTCCTGGCACCTGTATAGGCAGTGTGAAACAAACTCTTCAAGAGAAGAAGCAGGATGGATGAGTATGATGCATAGCAGAAAAGCTGCAGGGTGGCTTTCTGCTGGCTAAATTTCACCATGCGAATCCTTTTTGCTGCTTTGCTTTCTGAAATTTGGCTCCAATCCTGTTCCCCGGCTGAAAATCTGGTTTGACAGAAACTGTGCTTTTCTCACTGACTCATTGCAAAAGTCACAACAAATAAATCTTTTAATTACACCCGTCAAGTATCATCCAAACCCATGGATTTAACAGAGAATTCGAATGAGCTGGAGGGAAACACCAAGAGATTGTTGGTACAAAACAGACAGACAGTCTTCTTTTCCACCTGCTTAACTTGCAAGCCTTCAGATCTGAAACAATGCCTCCTCGTTAATTTAATCAACTTCCTTCGTTCCAAACAGGGCTGCAGGAGTGCATTGTTGCTCGAGCTCCATTATTTCACCAGTCACAAAGTATAAATAAAAATACTTTTCTCCAATTACCAAGATGACCAATTAAATGCCTTACCTATATTGTTTTTAAAGTGACAAGATCAGTCAACCTGATTTTTTAAAATCAAATCAATCATTGGTTTATTATTAAAGCAAGACTGATTCAAAAAGATGCAATAACTAGTTAACGTACAGTCAGTCAGATAAAAATAGAAATTCTTCTTCCTCTAAATATCCTCAAAACACACGTGCAAACATGCAGACCCTCAAGGAGAAGAGAAAAATAAAAGGTTGCTCTGCAGAGATTAGCTTTCTGGAAAAAAAACACTTTATTCAATAGATAATGTTTAAAGGCAGAAGAACAAAAGGCAGAATGTTGGAGTGTCTATTGCTCAAATGTTCTCGCACATGTGGTCAGTCACTAATCATGTATGGTTGTTTTTGAAGTCTTAGAACATAGAACATTCCAGCGTAGTACGGGCCCTTTGGCCCTCGATGTTGCACCGACTTGTGAAACCAATCTGAAACCCTTCTAGCTACACTATTCCACTTTCATCCATATGTTTGTCCAATGCCCATTTAAATGCCCTTAAAGTTGGCGAGTCTACTACTGTTGCAGGCAGTGCATTCCATCCCCCTACTACTCCGAATAAAGAAACTACCTTTGACATCGGTCCTATATCTATCATCCCTCAATTTAAAGCTATGCCCCCTTGTGTTAGCCATCACCATATAAGGAAAAAGGCTCTCACTGTCCACCCTATCTAACCCTCTGATTTCTTATATGTCTCAATTAAGTCACCTCTCAACCTTCTCTCCAATGAAAACAGCCTCAAGTCCCTCAGCCTTTCCTCATAAGACCTTCCCTCTTTACCAGGCAACACCCTAGTAAATCTCCTCTGAATCCTTTCCAAAGCTTCCACATGCTTCCTGTAATGCGGTGACCAGAACTGTACGCAATACTCCAAGTGCGGCCATACCAGAGTTTTGTACAGCTGCAGCATGACCTCATGGTTCTGAAACTCAATCCCTCTACTAATAAAAACTAACACACCATATGCCTTCTTAACAACCCTATCAACCTGAGTAGCAACTTTCAGGGATCTATGTACATGGACACTAAGATCTCTCTGCTCATCTACACTACCAAGAATCTTATCATTAGCCAAGTACTCTGCATTTTTGTTCCTCCTTCCAAAGTGAATCACTTCATACTTTTCCACATTAAAATCCATTTGCCACCTCTCAGCCCAGCTCTGCAGCTTATCTATGTCCCTCTGTAACCTGCAACATCCTTCTGCACTATCCACAATTCCACTGATCTGAGTGTCATCCGCAAATTTACTAACCCATCCTTCTACACCCTCATCCAGGTCGTTTATAAAAATGATAAACAGCAGTGAACCCAAAACAGATCCTTGCAGTACACCACTAGTAACTGAGCTCCAGGATGAACATTTTCCATTAACCACCACCCTCTGTCTTCTTTCAGCTTAGCTAATTTATGATCCAAACCGCTACATCACCCTCAATCCCATGCCTCCGTAGTTTGTGCAATAGCCTACTGTGGGGAATCTTATCAAATGCCTTACTGAAATCCATACACACCACATCAACCACTTTACTCTCATCCACCTGGTTGGTCACCTTCTCAAAGAACTCAATAAGGTTTGTGAGGCACGACCTACCCTTCACAAAACCGTGTTGACTATTCCTAATCAGCTTATTCCATTCTAGATGATTATAAATCCTATCTCTTATCATCTTTTCCAACACTTTACCCACAAGCGAAGTAGGGCTTACTGGTCTATTCTCCTTCTTGAACAAAGGAACAACATTTGCTCTCAAGTCTTCTGGGACTATTCCTATAGACAATGACAACATAAAGATCAAAGCCAAAGGCTCGGCAATCTCCTCCCTGGCTTCCCAGAGAATCCTAGGATAAATCCCATCCAGCCCTTATCTCTTTTTACACTTTCCAGAATTGCTAACACCTCCTCCTTGTGAACCTCAATTCCATCTAGTCTAGTAACCTGAATCTCAGTATTCTCCTCAACCAACATAGTCTTTTTCTAGTGTGACTATTGGCAAAAAATATTCATTTAGCACTTCCCCTATGTCCTCTGACTCCATGCATAAGTCTTACAGATAAGCTTGCTCAGGAAACACAAACTGGAGATGTTCCTTCAATCACTTTTTCAAAAGAACAAATAGATTTCACTTGAACTTAATAGAAGGTTTTCTTTTCAGAAATAAGAGAGTGCAACTGAGCAGCTTGTTCTTAGTAGGCTTTCTTCCAACTAAACGATAGTGAGAACTGCAGATGCTGGAAAGTCAGAGTCATTAAAGTGTGGAACTTGAAAAAGCATAGCAGGTCAAGTAGCATCATAGGAGGAGTTGATGTCTCAGGTCGGAACCTTTCACCTTGATGGTTAAACAGCTTGTCAACACTCAATATATATGTTCTCATTGGTTGGGTACAGTTGTCTATGGGACTTGACCTGAGCACTCCTTTCAGAATAGGAGAAAAAGTCACAATGTCTGCAAAGATGCCACAGTCATTGGAAATCCATGGTTAGGAGCTTTGTCAAGTGCTGAATCGACATTGGTAAAAGGGAATCTATGTTTTGCCCTCTTTGTATTGCACTGATCCTCCCAACAGTTCCTCGATTCACCCAGCATTTCAACAATCCTACCTGTTAGCTGTTTAAATCCAAGCTGTTTCAACCCATGAACTCCATCCTTCCGATAATTGAGAATGACCGAGAGTGCATACTTGTCATCATACAGCTTTGTGCCACGTATAATTCGTAGGTTTTCTAAAGGAAGATACTCAAACTGATTGAGGGCCACTAGAACGTATCCAGTCACCTCTCGGATCGACTGTGAGTGAGGGAAGGGTGGGTGGAATAGAAAGCAAAATTAAGTCAGCATAAGGGGTGTAATCATTAGACAATAACATAACTTCATGAGAAAGAAATCAGTGCCCCAATGGCTGAATTTGCAATACACTCCCCAGAGTGAAGCTGGGATAAGAGGAACTTTTCCTTCAGTCCTGGCCTGTGCTGACTTATCTGATCTCACAGAGGTCAACAGGGGAATGACAGAACTGGCCTCAGTTCAGAATTTGGAGGCGAGAATTGGGGCTGAGAAATCAGACAGGGTGCCATTTCTGACCACTGTCCACTGACGAAAGAATCAAGAGACTAAAAAGGTATTGAATTAAGGTGAATGACATGAGGAAGAATGCCTTTACATTGCAAGTGGTTTGGACCACCTTGAGTGCACGACAGAGGCTGTTTCAATCATAACTTTCAACAGCGTTTTGGATAATTATCTGAAGAGAAAACATTTACATGATTACAGGGAAAAGGCAGGAGAATGGGGCTAGAAGAGCTGCTCTCCCTAACTTCGACTTCTCTTTTCTTCTAAGATGCTTCTTAAAACCTACCTCCTTAATCAATCTTTTGCTGACTTATCCTAATATCTCCTTATATAGCTCGATGTTGCAAAGTTTTAATGATGATACTCTTATGAAGCTGTGTTAAAGGCATTATGTAAATCCAATTTGTTCACAATTCAAGAAATAGTAACCTCAATTCAATCTCAGCAAACAATATTGGTCTGAAATGAATTTTGGTTTATGTTCACAAGTGTTCACTGTCCCAAAAATAATAACAATCATGTTTCTGGTTGATTTCATGATTCAGTCTCTTTCACAAATACAAAATGTAAGAGCTATTACTTGTGATGAACACTTGTTATTTGTGTCAAACAGCTGCTGAATATGATGGTCACATCATCTGGGCATTTTTTTCCTTCTGTGCTCTAACCAATCTATAATTCTATGATACCTGCTGAAGAATGCCTGTGTGGGGATTTTGGTTGATGAATGTGGTGTTCAGCAATGACTTCCTCACAGGTATTCTGCTCAGTATAACAAATATTTCTGATCAGCATTAAAATAATAAGAATCAGAAATCTAGGTCTGTTGGTCTTAGATTCACAGAATCGAAAAGGTAGTAGAGCATAACCAGAAGCAATTAGTGTCTCCAGAAGAGAGGTATAAACTGGAGGTATAAAAATACATTTTATTTCATTTTCAATATTCAGACCTTCCCTCAATTTGTTTATACTGTGTTGCCTAACCACATAAATGACTGAACTCTGCACTGTTGCATCAAACATATGGGGATGATGATCATAACTCTAAGTCATTATGGGAAGCAATAAGCAAAGGGCAGAAGTGTGAATACTTAAATGAACTACAGGGCATCAATGTCAACTTCACCAGTTTCCTCATCTCCCCTTCCCCCACCTCATCCCATATCCAACTCTCCAACTTGGCACCATTCCCCTTGAACTGTCCTACCTGTCCATCTTACTTTCCACCTATGCACTCCACCCTCCCCTCTGACCTATCACCATCACCCCTATCTGCATCTCCTGTACCTATCGCCTTCACAGCAAACTTCCCCCAACCCCCACCCTCATATTTATCACTCAGCCCCTTTTCCCCCTTCCCACATTCCTGCAGTACTTTTCCAGCGCCACACTTTTCAACACTAGTGCAGCAGTGTCTAAACTGGGGGAAGGCCAATTTCAATATCATTAGACAGGATCTGGCAAAAATAGACTTGCAGATAGGTCTAACATTTGGAAAGTGGGAATCTTTTAAAAATAGTATAGTAAGAATTCAGGGCTAGTGTATTCTTTTAAGAATGAATGGCAAGAGCAGCAAGTCCAGGGAGCCCTGGATGTTTAGGGGACACAGAGTTTGAGAAAGGAAAAAGAAAGCTTACGTTAGGTATAATGCATTAAAAACAGGGGAGGCCCTTCAAAGGTATAGGGTGTAGGGGGTTGCTTAAAAAATAAAATTAGTAAGGCAAAGAGGGGCAATAAAATACCTTTGGCAGATAGGATCAAGAAAAACCCCAAGGTGTTTTAGAATGTGCCTGTTAAAGACCAAACAGGCAACCTGTGTGTGGAGCCAGAGAATGTGGGTGAGATCTTAATTGAATATTTCTCATCTATATTCATAAAGGAGAAAGACATTGTGGCTGGGGATTTCAGTTGGGATGGTGAGGCTCTAGAACCAAGATTAGAGTAGTGTTGGAAAAGCACAGCAAGTCAGGCAGCGTCCGAGGAGCAGGAAAATCGATGTTTCGGGCAAAAGCACTTCTTCATTCCTGCTCCTCGGATGCTGCCTGACCTGCTGTACTTTTCCAGCACTATAATCTTGACTCTAGCCTCCAGCATTTTCAGCCTTCTCGTGGTGAGGCTCTAGTTTTAATGGGAAAACAGGTATAAATCCCCAGGACCTGATGAGATGGGAAGCAATGGAGAAGATTGCTGAGGCCTTGACAGAGTTATTTAGTACTTCACTAGCCACAGATGATTGGAGAATAGTTAATGTGATTCCTTTGTTCAAGAAGGGCATCAGGGATAGGCCAGTTAATTACACACCAGTTAGCCTGATGTCAGTGGTAGAGAAATTATTGGAAAAGATTTTGAGGGACAGGATTAATCAACACTTGGAAAGGCAAGGATACTCAACGTGAATCTATTACAGGGAGATCCTGTCAGACTAATTTAATTGAAAAGGTGATGAAATATACTGATGAGGTAATACAACTGATGTGGTTTACATGGATTCAGTAAGGCCTTTGACAAGGTCCCAAATGGAAGGCTGGCCCAAAAGGTAAGAGCCCATAGGATCCAACATAAGTTTGCAAACTGGACCCAAAATTGGTTTGCAAATAGGAGGGTTGTTTTTGTGATTGAAAGTCTGTGACCAATGGTGTACCACAGGGATCAGTGCTGGGACCCTTGCTATTTGTCATGTACATTAACAACTTGGATGTGAGTGCAGAAGGTGTGATTAGTAGGTTTGCAGATGACATGAAAATTGGTGGTGTTATTGATAGTAAAGAGGATAGTCTCAGGCTACAATCTGATAATCATCAGCTGGTAAATTCGGCAGAGCAATGGCAGATGGAATTTAGCTCTAACAAGCACAAGGTAATGCATTTTGGGAGCACTAATAAGGGAAGAATATACACAATGAATATCCCTATGGAGCACTGAGGAACAAAGAGACCTTGGTGCAGAAGTCCATAGATCGGTGTCAGCACAGGTAGACACAGTGGTGAAGGTCGTGTATGGGATGCTTGCCTTCATTAGCCAGGGTATGGAATATAGGAGCAAATAAGTCTCGTTACAACTTTATAAAGCATTGGTTAGCCTACAGATGGAATACCATATGCAGTTCTGGTCGCCACATCCGAAGGACATCATTGCACTGGAGAGGATATAGAGGTGATTCACCAGGATGTTACCTGGGATGGAAAGTCTCAGTTTTGAGGAGAGACTGGATAGACTGGGCTTGTTTTACCTGGAAAACAGAGGAGGCTGAGGAGGTGATTGAGGAAAACAAAATTGAGAGGCATGGACAGGGTGAATCGCGTGAATCTTTTCCCCTGGCAGATATCATAGAATCCCTACACTGTGGAAATAGGCCATTAGGCCCAACAAGTCCACACCAACCCTCCAAAGAGTAACCCACATAGACCCATTCCCCTACACTACATTTACCCCTGATTAATGCACCTGACCTACACATCCCTGAAACACTATGGGCAACTTAGTATGGCCAATTCACCTAACCTGCACATCTTTGGATTGTGGGAGCAAACCCAAGCAAACATGGGGAGAATGTGCAAATTCTGCACAGATAGTCACCTGAGGCTGGAATCGAACCTGGGTCCCTGGTGCTGTAAGGCAGCATTGCTGACCACTGAGCCACCATGCTACCCCTATGTCTAAGACCAAAGGACATACATTTAAGCTGAGGAGTAAATGTTTAGAGGGGATCGGAGGAAAATGGTTTCACCTAGAGAGTGGTAGAAATATGGAACGTGCTGCTTGAGAGGGTGCTGGAGGCAGGTACTCTCTCAATATTTAAGCAGCAGCTGGACAAGCACTTAAAATGCCAGGGCATAGTAAATTGTGAACTAAGTGCAGACAAATGGGATTAGTGTATTTTGCTGTTTGTTGGTTAGCATATGCATAGTGAGCTGAAGGGCCTTTTTCTATGCTGTATGACTCTTTGACTTCCAGGACAGGTATAGCATGGGTTACAGAGTAAAACTCTCTACTGTTTTAAGACTGAAAGTAAAGCTTCCTCAACACTGTCCCCATGAAACATTCCAAATTCAGGGACAATACAGGGTCAAATACAGAGTAAAACTCATTCTACTCTGTCGAACTAAAAGTAAATTGAAAATAAAGTGCTCTTGACATCATCCCTATCAAACACTTCCAGGACAAGGACAGCATGGAGTTGGATCCAGATTAAACTTCTCTCTACTCTTTTAAACTGAAAGTAATCTCCCTCAACATTGTGCTACCCCTGTCCTGGGAGTGTTTTGTGGGGACAATTTCAAGGAAGATTTACTTTCAGATTACTTTCAGTTTAAAAGAGCAGAGAGAGGTTTAATCTGTATCTAACCCTGTGCTGTCCCTGTCCTGAGAGTGTTTGATGGGGACAATGTAAGATACAGAATAAAACTCCCTCTACACTGTCCTAATCGCACACTCCCAAGACAGGGTTAGATACAGAGTAAAGCTCTCTCTGCACTGTCCCCATCAAACATTCCCAAGACAGGGACAGCACAGGGTCAGATACAGAGTAAAGCTCCCACTACAATGTCCCCATCAAACACTCTCAGGACATGGACAGCACAGGGTTAGATACAGAGTAATACTTCCTCTACAATGTCCCCATTAAAACTATCTGAGGCAGCTACAACACAGGGTTAAATAAAGAGTAAAGCATTATAAACAATTGTAATATTTACCATAACCTTATATGTTCACTCCTTACTGCATTAGTATGAACTTTGTTTTCTCTCCATCAGCCAATTTAGTGCTTGGAATTCCATAAAGCTCCCCATCTTTCCATTTTCTCCCCTTTTTTTCCTCATTGAGATAGCAGCAGAATTAAAGTGAGAGTATGTCTTTACTGACAAGATCCTAATGAAGGGAGATTTTCATCATTGTAAATTCACAAGAACTGGAACTACAATTACAGAGAAAACAACCTTTTGCCAATTCAGTGTGGACTGCATTAGAACCCAGCTTCCAGAGGCTACTGGAGAACATGCTAACACTCAATGCCACCCAGTCTCCTGAATTTGAATCTCTCTGACTTGTGCTGCAACAGTAACAAGAGTGTCTTATTTCAGTACAACATAGCTGTCTAACAGTTCATTGTGCTGCCTTTCTAGTAAATAACGGAGTATAAATATTAAACTGCCTCCTGACACGCGACTCATCAGCAGTGACAGTACCAGCAGGCAAAGCAAGGAAACCGGACAAGCTGAACTCAGGGTACCCACGTCAGGGTGATTTGTAACAAATGATCTGCCCTTTGACCTCCTGTTACTGAAAGAATTTACAAGGAAATGCATTCATTTAAGCTCAAATTCATTTCAGCATCACGTAGGAGCTCATTAACTTGAAGTTGGTCCACAATGCAAACTCAAGTTCAGAGAAGGAGAGAAGCTTATGAGGCTTCATCCATTGGGAATAAGGAGGTGCACATATTCCACTCAATCAGCCTTGGTGCTCAGTAAAGGAGAGAAGATGCAAGTATAGTGTGTTGTCAAAATGTTTGTGATATTTGTCTTTAGAAGAGCTCAGGCCACCTCCAGACACAATGCAGAAATTAAGGGATACTTTAATATACTTGCCCTAGTTAGGTGATCACAGCTGACACAGCATTTGGAATGCTACATTTGCTATCTGAATTGTGGGCCAAGGAGGGGAAATATCAACAAAACTTCCCGCTGCTGTTTCCATCCAATGATCTCTGTTGGAAAGTGCACATGGATGTGAAGGTCAACACGAAATAGTAATCAGGCTTGAGTGCAAGGTTTCTCCCAGTTGAGTCATGTTGCTGACCCCTCACAGTTCACAGATGAAGACTGGGTATTTGGACAAGGCACTATATAAGTGCTTGGCACCCAGCAAGGAGTTACTGCCTTCAAGAGAAGAAGGGAAAGAAATGGAGAGAAGATTGAAAGGAAATAAATAAAACTTTCTGTCAGCTTCCAATGATCCCATATCCAGGAATTATTAAAACTTTGGAAAGTTGAAAAATAAAAATAGGCCCTCAGGGCCTAAAGCAGTTGTTTGCCTTTTTGAGGAGCATCTTCAACATTTATAAACCAACAGAAAAATTTCTGCATTTCTTGTCTCAGTAATTTTTAAATGACCCCTGGCCCTGTCGAGGTCCAGACAGGCAGTACCTTACTTGTGGTTTGAAGGAATGATTGTGTGTTATTTAGTACTCTGTATAATGATGAATGTGGCAACATACCTGCATTTCAATTGAGAAAACTACTTTCATTTCTCCCCCACAATATGGTAAATGATCAAACAGACTTCATAAACCTCAATTAATTTGCATGGCCCCTTCTTCCATTGTTGAAATATTTCAAGAGCTTTTCAACCAATAATGGCTTTCTGTTTGCCAAGCAAAATATGCAACAGACAGACTCATATACAAGAAAATCTGATTTAGATCATGTTGGTTAATGGAATATTGGTCATTTTTCAAAAAGATGTTAATGGAATCTTTTAAGTTCACCTGAAAATCTTACTTGAAGACCAGGACCTTCAGCATTGCAGCTCTCATTTGCCTAAGCTAGGACTTCCAGTCGTAATAGAAACTTGGTAGAGTTCTAACCAAAGGTCACTAACCTGAAATGCTATGCAACTGTTTCTCTTCCCACAGATGCTGCCTGACCTGGATTCCCATTGTTTTCAGTATTGTCTGCTTATATTTCAGATTTTCAGTTTCAGTAGTATTTTTACTCTTGTATTAGTAAAGAAATAACCTGTATTGTAATAGTTCACATTGTAATTAATGTGGTCCAAATGGAAACACAGGCAGCTTTTCAGAACAGGATAGTCTGGAGAAGTCAACCCATGCTCCCTTTTTCTGCATCAGCATGTTCATTTCTGAGCTTTAAATGTCCAGCAACATAGCCAGACCCTTTGACCACTGCTGTGAAAGGGTAAGGGTAGAAAGTAAGTGTGGGGTTAGGGTGGTGGTTGGCTAAAAGATTAAGGTGTCAAGTAGGTAATGTGCCAAATAAGTGATAACATACTTAGGGTGGGTCAGGAGGGGCATGGTTGTTGGAGCCATTGGGGAGAGGTGTGGCTGGAGTTGGCAGGGGTGGTGTTGGGATGGTGAGCAAGGTTGGGGGGGGAAGATGTCAAGGCCAGCAGACCAAAGGGTTTGGATCCCAGGCCGATGGTGAGGTGGTTGGTGTTGAGAGAGTTGGTGGGTTTTCAGACCAGGACCTGGAGGCTAGTTGGGCTGGTTTTGGAAGGGGGAGGGTAGAATTGAATTGTGTTGTGGAGGGGGTGGGGGAAGAAGTGTCAAGTGTGTTTGTGTGTGTGTGTGTGAGAGAAGTTGTGGTGGGGGATCTGGTTAATATTTGCACAGGCGTTTGACTAGCGTTTTAAAATGTCTAATTTTTCATGGGTAATATTAGCAGAAGCTGAATGCTCCAAATTTTCCAACATTAAGGGTTTTTCTCCCCAAAGATTCATGAGAATTACCCATCAGAACCTTAAATTTCAAGGCAATTCCCAAGATGCCTGCTGTGTCTGGATTCTGTAGGGTCCTGATGCGCAACTCCAGTCTGCACTGCTCAGTGATTATCTGGCCATTAGAATATCCAGCAGGAGGCTGGAAGAACACAGCAAGCCAGTCCTAAAGAACGGTTTATACACAAAATGTCAACTCGTCCACCTCCTGATGCCACCTAAGTTGCTGTGTTCTTCCAGCTTCCTGCCTGTCTACTTTGGATTCCAGCATCTTTAGTTTTTTTTCATCTCTATTGGAATACAGAACAACCTCAGTTATCCAAACATCAATTATCCAAATCTCGGACAATGCGAACAAGATCTCAAGGTCCTGTAAAAAACGTTATCCGAACTCGCAGATATCCGAACAAAATACTCCCTGCCCGTCTCGTTTGAATAATCGAGGTTGATCTGTATCCAGGACGGGGAAAATAGTCCCAAAAAATTCTTTCACAGAATAGAAGGAATTTTGTCATTTATTTTACAGAACAGTGGATGTAAAGTACATGGAATAAAGATCATGCAGACAAAAATCACGTAATTAATAAAAAGAAAAGAATTCTCACCTGAGAGTTTAACAATTTGGGATATTCTGTCTGCAAGTGGAACAAATTAGGGAACCTCGCCCAGGATCTGGTTGTAACAAGAGGTATTTTGGATTTCTAGGAGCAGCAGTGACATTGCAATAATGTATGTGCTTCAAAATTATTTCATTGGCTATAAAGTGCTTTGGAAATTTTCAATAAAAACATCTATTAAATAAATAAAGTGCTTTGGAACATGCTGAGGTCATGAAATGCACAATATAAATGTAAGCCTTTCTCTAGACGGTATAAGGCTTTCAGATTTTAAACAAAGGTCTCACCTACTTGCTTTGGTGGACATGAACGATCCCAGGGTACGATTATTAAAAAGAGCAAAAGAGTTTTCCTTTGTGTCCAGGTTAAGATTTGTCCCTCAACCAACATCACTAAAATAGATGATGATCTGATCAATATCATATTGCTGTTTGTGGGAGTTTGCTGTGCACAGCTTGGCTTCTGCATTTTCTACATTGCAGCCTTAAGTGTACTTCTCAAGTACTTTATTGGATGTAAAGTGCTTTAAGACATCCAGTGGCTCTGAATACTTTCTCTCTGTCCTTTTGCTGGCTTTGTAAATGCTCCTCCTAGCAAAGCACTGAGTCACACAGATCAAGAGTGTGGAGTGAGCTGATCTCAGCATGGGCAATTGTTAGAAGCTATAAATTACCTCTTGAGCCCTCATGGAAAGAAATAATTATTGAGCAACAGCTCTTTCTCTCGTAATCCCCACTGGAAAACGAACGTGTGTGGATGCTGGGTGAAGAAAGGATAGGGCAGGTGTGATCCTATCCATAACCAAATAGTCTGCTGCCATACAGTGTCTGGGCTAACCCATTAGGAACAGCCATAAAGATCTGCAGAGTCAGGAAGCATTCACAAGTCAGCAGCAGCCGCTGATTCTGGATTAACCGAGATCATGCTCACTGCGAATTCTGAGTGAAGATTGACAGCTGCAGAGAAGCCTGTTGTGGCTGGATAGCCTCTATACTGTGCATATTGACTTCACACATGCTGACCTTGAAGTCCTCTCAGTCCAGCTGGTGTGATGTAAAGTTTAAAAATAGGGAACGTTTGCCTTGACTAAATAAATGCATGTTTTAAAAAAAAAGTGTAATTGGATATCGCTCCTCTGCAGCATCCCCGTTCCCACTCCAAAACCCACCCCCAAATTTTCCACTCTTCTCTCAAGGACCTGCCTGGGGTTTTCCAATTCTGTGCTTGTCAGCATTTATTTTAAGAGATGGACTATCATGGGCTGGCGAACACAGACGGGAGCAGATTACCCTGGGCACTGACTAATCCAGCAGCCCTGAGGTGCCCACTCTAACTACTCGACCACAATGGCCACTTGTGAAAATTGTGTTACTCAACCCACAGAACAGTACAGCAGCAGGAGGAATCACTGTCCTCAGAATGAAGACATCATAACCCACTCAACAATTAAGCACAAAATGACTGACTGAAAGCAGGCTCACAATGTAATGAGAAATGCTGCTCTCATTTGACTCAATCTAATAATGTTTATTTGACAAAATGGTTTCATCCTTTTTGCATAAGGTGCAAGAGCCACAAAATCCTCAGAAAGAACTTATTTATAGTCGATCAGTAGACAGAAAAAAAAACATCCAGTCAAGACTGGATAGAAATCAATGTACTGTTGCCAAGAAATATAGAAGCCTCATCAGTTAAGATTAAAGAAATGAATTGAATTTATTGTCATGTGTACCAAGGCACAGTGAAAAGCTTTGTTTTGCAAGCAATACAGGCAGATCACAAAGTTAAGTAGCATAGATAGTAAATAACAGGTAAACAGCAACAAAAACAAAAACACAGGTACAGGCGAATGTTAAGAGTCTGTGAGTCCATTCAGTATTCTAACAACAGTAGGGTAGAAACTGTTTTGAAACCGGCTGGTGTGTGTGTTCAGGCCTCTGTACCTTCTCCCCGATGGTAGAGGTTGTAGGAAAACATTACCAGGGTGGGATGGATCTTTAGGAATGCTGGCGGCCTTTCCTTGACAGTGGGCCTGGTAGATGGATTCTATAGATGGGAGGTTGGCCTTAGTGATTGTCCGGGCCGAGTTCACCACTCTCTGTAACCGTCTCCGATCTTGAGTGGTACAGTTGCTATACCAGGTAGTGAAACATCCAGACAGAATGCTCTTGATGGCGCACCTATAAAAGTTGGCAAAGGTATTCACTGCTATGCCAAATTTCTTCAGCTGTTTGAGGAAGAAGAGACGTTGTTGGGCCTTTGTAACCAGTGTGTCCACGTGAAGAGTCCAAGAAAGCTTGTTGTGGATGACCACTCCCAGATGCTTGACACTCTCCACTTGCACCACCTCTGTGCTGTTAATGAATAGGGGGCATGAGTAACATCCCGCCGAAAGTCAATAATGAGTTCCTTGATTCTTCTGGCATTGAGAGCTAGGTTGTTCTCAGTGTACCATTTTTCCAGGTCTTCCACCTCCCATCTGTAGTCTGTTTCATCGCCATCTGAGACCGACTATGGTGGTGGTGTCATCAGCGAATTTGTAAATGGCATTAGTCTGGTATTTGGCGACGCAGTCATGGGTAAACAGTGAGTACAGTAGGGGACTGAGTACGCACCCCTGGGGGGCTCCAGTGTTGAGTGTTAATGAGGATGAAATATTGTGCCCAGTCTTCACTGATTGTGGCCTGTGGGTCAGGAAACTGAGGATCCAGTTACAGAGAGTGGGGCGTGGTCCGAGACCGCTAAGTTTAGTAATCAGTCTCGAGGGGATAATAGTGTTGAAGGCTGAACTGCAGTCAATGAGTAGGATTCTTATGTCGCTGTTCTTGGTGTCAAGATGTTCTAGAGAGGAGTGAAGGGCAAGTGATATGGCATCTGATGTAGATTTGTTGGTCCGATAGGCAAATTGGGGTGGGTCAAGAGTAGTGGGGAGGCTGGACTTGATTAATGCCACGACCAGCCTTTCAAAGCACTTTATGACCACTGAAGTTAGGGCCACTGGGTGGTAGTCATTGAGACATGCTGCATGAGCCTTCTTAGGTACAGGGATGATCTTGGCCCTCTTGAAACAGGCAGGGACAGTAGTCTGCTGCAGGGAGAGGTTGTAGATGTCCGAGAAGACCTCTGCCAGTTGATCTACACATGCTCTGAGTGCACAGCCTGGTACTCCGTCTGGTCCCATCGCTTTCCTTGGATTCACATGAAGGAAAACTGATGGGAAGTGAAGTAAACACCTTGGCCTATAAATTCAGCTGTACAAAGCAGAGTTGCAGGAACCATGCTGAATACAACCATGTTGCAGCCAGCATTACCCATTGGGATGGGTTGATAGTGGTGCAGGAAGTTAGCTTCACTGAGACCTCTTAAAGACAGCCATTACCCCTCGCAGTAAGGAGCACACTGTAAAATGCGTAGAGTCATAGAGTCACAGAAATGTACAGCATGGCAACAGACTCTTTGGCCCAACTCTTACATGCCAACCAGATATCCTACATTAATCAAATCCCATTTGCCAGCGCTTGGCCCATATCCCTCGAAACCCTTCCCATTCAGATACCCATCCAGGTGTATCTTAAATGTTGTCATTGTACCAACCTACACCACTTCCTCTGTGGACAGACAGGAGGCTGGAAGAACACAGTAAGCCAGGCAGCATCAGGAGGTGGAGAAGTCGACATTTCGAGTGTAACACCTCCACCACTTCCTCTGGCAGCTCATTCCAGACACACATCGCCCTCTGTGTGAAAACGTTGCCCCTCAGGTCCCTTTTAAATCTTTCCCCTCTGACCCTAAACCTTTGCCCTCTAGTTCCGGACTCCTCCACCTCAGGGAAAAGACTTTGTCTGTTTACCCTATCCATGCCCTTTATGATTTTATATACTGCCATAAGGTCACCCCTCAGCCTCTAAAGCTCCAGGCTTCAGGGAAAACAGCCCCGGCCTATTCAGCCGCTTCCTATACCTCAGATCCTCCAACCCTGGCAACATCCTTGTAAATCTTTTCTGAACCCTTTCAAATTACACAACATCCTTCCAATAGGAAGGAGACCAGAATTGCACCAATATTCCAACAGTGGCCTAACCAATGTCCTGTGCAGCCGCAACATGACCTTCCAACTTCTGTACTCAATACTTTGACCAATAAAGGAAAGCATACCAAATGCCTTCTTCACTATCCTGTCTACCTGTGACTCCACTTTCAAGGAGCTATGAACCTGCACTCCAAGGTCTTTTTGTTCAGCAACACTCCCCAGGACCTTACCATTAAGTGTATAAGTCCTGCTAAGATTTGCCTTTCTAAAATGCAGCACCTCGCATTTATCTAAATTAAACTCCATCTGCCACTCCTCGGCCCATTGTCCCATATGACCGAGATCCCATTGTACTCTGAAGTAATCTTCTTCATTGTCCACTACACCTCAAATTTTGGTGTCATCTACAAACTTACCAGCCATACCTCCTATGTTCACATCCAAATCATTTATATAAATGACAAAAAGTAGTGGACCCATCACTGATCCTTGTGGCACACCATTGGTCACAGGCCTCCAGTCTGAAAGGCAACCCTCCACCACCACCCTCTAGCTTCTACCTTCGAGCCAGTTCTGTATTGAAATGGCTAGTTCTCTCTATTCCATGTGATCTAACCTTGCTAACCAGTCTACCATGAGGAATCTTGTCAAACACCTGACTGAAGTCCATTCAGATCATGTCCACTGCTCTGCCCTCATCAGTCCTCTTTGTTACTTCTTCAAAAAACTCAATCAAGTTTGGAGACATGATTTCCCACGCACAAAGCCATGTCGACTATCCCTAATCAGTCTTTGCCTATTCAAATACATGTAAATCCTATCCCTCAGGATTGTCTCCAACAACCTGCCCACCATCGATGTCAGGCTCACTGGCCTATAAGTCCCTGGCTTTTCCTTACCACCTTTCTTAAATAGTGTCATGAAGTGAATTGTCCAAACTACAAGGGACTAGTCAAAATTGTTGAAGGAGCAGTGCTTGTGATGTCCTTAGAAACGTTTATTGACTGGAGACATTTGACTGTAGCTATTGTACATGTAAATATAGGGAAAGTGCAAAGAGAGCAGGAGTTTCAGATATCTTGGGGTTTTATTCAACCTTTATTTTTCCTCAGTGACTTGCTGGGGTTAGGTTTCATATATGCTGGTAAACCTCTGGTACCTAACCTCTTTCGAAGGCAATCATTGCTTTATCTGATCTTGGATGGAGTTTCAGGGAACTGTTTGACTATGGAGGTTATGTTTTGGAGGTTGGAACAAGTGGAGAGCATGGAGAATGGAGTCATTGTTCAATAACCTGTGTGTTTTCCTCAACCTTATTCAAGGGTAGAAAACTAATTTCAGTGACCATTGTACAGCAAAATGTTTCATATCCTAGTTGAACCATTTTTATGGCCTTGCCGACACTATGATTGTCCTGCCTCTGACGGTCAGACTGGAGCCTAAATCATCTGAATTCAAATTCTGATCAGCTTGACCGATTTACTTTCAGAATAGTGTTACTTAACCAAGAGACTTCTCAAGCTTGGGTTACTCCAGTGGCATGTTGGTAGGACTTGCTGGTATACTTAGAACAGAATCTTCCCATTCACAGAATTTACCACATCTTTCCATTCAGCTTTTCAGGATTTCAGGATCAAAGCCATTGAGCTGAGAATCCTCGACACAAGTGGGAATTGAGAAAGGTAAGAGACCAACATTCAACAGATCTTTGATACAAACAATGAGTGTTAATCACAACTATTAAGCCCGAATATACACAACAATTTTGTGTTGGTGAAATGACCTGAATTGTGAAATCAAGAAAAAGATCATCAACAATCATCATATTTTCTGAGACAATGAACACTTGTGAATATGAACTAAAATTAATAAAGGCCAATAAACGTTAAATAAAGATTACCATTTCTTAGATTGTGAACAAATTGCATTTATATAATATAGCATCTTTAACATAGAAAACATCCCAAGCATTTCAGAACATCATCAATAAAACTTTGACATCAAGCCACATTCGGATATATTTGGATGCATGATCTAAATCTCGATCCAAGAGGTAGGTTTTAAGGGACACCTTAAAAGGAAGAGAGGGGCATCATGGATTTTTCAAAGCTTGGGTCCTGGGCAGCTGAATGTAAGACCACCAATGGTGGACCAATTAAAGTCAGGAATGCTAAAACAAAGCTGGAATTAGTCAAGTACAGATATACCAGAGGGTTGTAAGAGGTTCTAGAGATAGGAAAGAAGTGAATCTAAGGAGGTACTTGAAAGTAAGAATGAGGATTTTAAATGATAAATGCACACAGAACATGTTACAAGTCAACTATGCAAAATGCCTGTGTTATTCTGCTGTTTACAGAGAATGGCTTTTTGTCCCTACCCTCAGGAATGAGAGGTTGCGGTTAGCGTCGATGTTTGTGATCTCCAAGTTGCCCATCACAATCTCACAGTTCGTGTACATCTTCTGGAGTTGCTGGTACTGCTGCTCGAGGCCAGATAGTGAACTCAACTTATTTTCTGTGCCAGCACACACTGAAAAAACACAAACAGAGACACTTTCGGTAAACAAGAGTTTACATTCACCAGTTAATTCAGTTTCTTGTTGTCTTTTTATTAAATCCTAGAGGCAGAGTACACCTATTGGGTAAAGCTTGTGTATTAAGAAAGCACAAGTATCAGTTCCTTCATCACCAATTTCGTTCCATTCATAGTTTTGCTCCCTTATTGAGGTGGTTTCTCATTTCAGTTCACAGTGCAGAGTGTGAAGCTATAGTGTACTAGATTTGCGTAAACAGAATATTTTTACAGATACTGAACAGTAACTTCTTATTGTCTGACCCAGTGCATCAGTAACAACAATTTAAAACTATTCAATGCTTTTAACAGAGTAGATGTTTTGGGTCCAGTGAAGTGACCTTTCAGTGGACCCAAAACATTAACTCTGCTTTCTCTCCACAGATACTGCCAGAGCTGCTGGGTTTCTCCAGCAATTTCTGCTTTCATTAGAGCATATGACCTTGGTCAAAGAGGTACTTTCTCAAGGAGCATCTTAAAAGGAGGAAAACATGTGGTGGAGCGTTTTAGGGAGGGAATTTCAGAGCTGGGTGCCCAGGCAGCTAAAGACATTGCCACTAAAAATGAAGAGATGTACATCAGAGACGTGCAACAGGCCTAAATTGGAGGTATCAGAGATCTCGGAGGGTTATGATGTAGAGGAACAGAGTTAAGGGGGACTAAGAACAGGGAAGGATTTGAAAATAAAGATGAGGATTTTTAAATCAAGGCAAAGGTTGATAGGTGAACAGGATTTTGTTGTGAATTAGAATATGGGCGGCAGAGGTTTGGTACCTGGAACAAACAATCAACTGCTAATGAGACACTGGGCTTCATCACAAAAGGTGCATACAGAATATAAAAAGCAAGCCAGTACTGCTGCACTTAAACAGAGTGCTCTTCAGACCTCATTGGGAATACTGTGTTCTGTTCTGGGTGTCCCACCTTAGAAAGAATGTGCAGGTCTTGGACAAAGTCCAGCGATGACTCAGCATTTTATATTGGAGCTGTAGGCAGCCCTTGAGCTTGTATCGCCATTCAATCAACCTGATCATGGCTGATCTGCAACCCAATTCCATCAGTTTGCTGTGACTCCATATCCCTTATTGCCTTTAGCTACCAAACATTTATCAATCTCACAGACTTAAAAATAATAATTGATCCAATTTGGACAACCATTTGTAAAAGAGATTCCATACGTCTACCATACTGTATATGTAACAATAATTCCAAACTGGACTTCTGATTTGCTTGGCTCTAATTTTTAGGGTATGGCATCTAGTCACAGACTCCCAACCAGTAGAAATTGTTCCTATCTAGCCTCACATACCCCTCAATATCTTGACCATGTTAAGTTAACCAATTTTTGGATTAGTGATGCTGGAAGAGCACAACAGTTCAGGTAGCATTCGAGGAGCAGCAAAATCGACGTTTCGGGCAAAAGCCCTTCATCAGGAAGGGCTTTTGCCCGAAACGTCGATTTTGCTGGTCCTCGAATGCTGCCTGAACTGCTGTGCTCTTCCAGCATCACTAATCCAAAATCTGGTTTCTAGCATCTGCAGTCATTGTTTTTACCTAAGTTAACCAATTGTTTATCTTCCAAATTCTTCACTATCTAACCTTAGTTTGGATGATCTCTCCAGGTAATCTAACCCCTGGAGTGTCTGTTCCATTCCCCCCAAAACTAATGCAACTTTTCAAAGATGTATTGTTCAGACAGTTTGCAAAAAAAAATCACAATGACAAATTGGATACATTTGGGTTCTATTCCTTGGAAATGAAGAGACTAAGGAATAACTGAGGTATTTACATTAATAAAGGGAACTAACAAGCATTGGTAGAGGAAATGATTGTTCCCTCAAATAAGGGAATCCAAAATAAAGGATAACAATCTTCAAATTTAAGCTGAACTGGTTAAAAGTGAATGCATAAGAAACCAATTCACAGAAAGAGCTTGAGAATGTGGAATGCACTGGCCTTAAAAACCTTAAACATCAAGTCAGTGGAGGTAATCCAAATTAAGATGTTTCCTTGGGATAGAAAGATACAAGATATGGAGAAAGGACATGAAATTGTGATTAAAAGAATAACGATGGCTAACAAAATAGCAGAACAGGTTCGATAGGGTGAATGGCATCCAGTTCAAAATAAACTAACCTTAATTAGTAGTCATGACCATAAAAGATGAACAGGTACATTGGTGGTTAATGCCACAATCTTTGAAACATGACATAGCATGAAAGCCTTCCAATCAAGTGTGGCATTGTGATTTCAAAACTTGGATCATCATTCACCTGCTCAACTCAAATGTGAAACTATGTATGGTAAACACTGTTGGCTTGATTTACTGGTAGAACTGATAAGGTAGATTTGCATGCAGTGATAACATTGTTCTGTGTAATCTGAAAGTGGAATCAAAACATGAAGGATAAATAGTGCCAGTTCCCAGATGTGGCCATCTTGCAGCTCCACCACACTAACAACTCTTGCATCAAATAATATAGAATGAAGTCCCTGGGAGATCCTTTATTTTTTTCTCTTGAAGAAATTTAACAACTCCTCTCCTTTCCTCAAAGCTTCAATACCACACGAGACTGATGTGGCGGTTTATCACTGGAGCTTCAGCAATGACTGTCAATCTCCAATGGGAGGCATCAGTACCAGCCCTAATTCCATCTTTGTCCAAAAGCTACACATGCCCAATATTCAACAGAGGCACTGTGCCATCAAACGTCAAATCTAGCCCAGAGTATTATAGTCAACAGTGAGGCATGAACCAAATGCATTTCCCTCCACAGTCCTTATTGTCTATTTCTTCCTCCCATGTTGCGTGGAATGTGGACTGAGGACTGAACATACTTGATCATGTTTCCAAAATGGCCACTCTTCATCAAAGTAAGCACAGACAATGCATTAACATTGCATCTTTCATGATCTCAGGGCATCCCCAAACACATGACAACCAATGAAGTGCTTTTGAAATGTAGGCACCATAACAGTTAATTGTACACAGTATGATCCCACAGCAACAATGTGAGAATGGCCAGACATTTTAAGACATTGGTTGAAGGAAAAATTGACCAGGAGACTGAAGAGATCATCCCTGCCCTTCTGTGGGATAGATGTTGTGGGTCTTTTACGTTGACCTGAAGGACAGGTGAGGCCTCAATTTAACATCGCATCCGAAAATCAGCATTTCCAGCAGTGTAAAACACCCTTAGTACTGCACAGGTGAGTCAACCTATGTTTACATCCTCAGGTCTCTGGTCTGTGAGGTGAACCCACAATCTTCTAACTCAGAAAAGAGTGCTACTAACCAAGACATTGCTGAGCCCAGATATTCAATCACAGAGAGGATCACTGCCAAAGCTGGGACTGAGCTCCTGCATTCACTTTCCAACTGTGGTGTCAAGAGAAAACCCATTGGGTAGCAGAGCCGTCTTGACTATTCCCCTCACACCACTGCTGTCCTACATGAGCTCAGCTCTGGGATGGGGTTGTGGGGAAGGGATAATGTTATTTGATGTATTTGCCGCCTTTGCCCACTGAGCTATGAAGGCAGCAAGCTAGTTATTTTAAAATGGAAGTTGCATCACAAAAGCATTATTGGGGAGGTTGGGGGGAGGAGCAGGAAATAGCACAATTAAAAAGCTGTCAGATAAATACCCACTGAACCACAATGCAAATCTACGTTAAAAAAATCACAGACTAGCACAGACCTGCCTCTTGGCAGCATTCACTGCTGCGAAAAGAAAACCCATAAAACTTGATGTTCATCCCAAGTGTGCTCGTTCCTCGTAAGGGTGCGACCTACTTTTGTTTTCTTGTTTGCCGACTGATTACGTCAGGTACTAGTATATTAGTAAAATTATAAATCACTGCAGCATTTTTGAGTGTTTCATCCAAACAACATAATTGTCTGTCTGCTTCATGTATCTTGAGATTTGGGGATAATTTTCTTGGGGAACATTGGCAGAAATAAGATGAGTCTGTGACACCTGGATTGGAAGGGACACACCCTAGAATCCTCCAGGAAATCACAGAGGAAATAGGTGAGGCTTTGGTTAAGATTTATCAGACCTTTATAAAGCCTGGAGCTGCTTCGGGTGACTGGAAACTAGCAGAAATTAAGTTAATCGTCAAAGTCATTTAAAACAACATTGGTGGGTTGAGCAGCTGTTATACAAGGAGAGGACTGTGTCGATTAACATGTTTTTATTGGGGAGAGGGATAATATTTGGGGGAGTAAAGATTGGCTGCAGTACTTTCACTGGCTTTTTGTAATAGAACACAGCAACCAATCTTTACTCAGGCTTACATTTATTTACAGAGTGGAACATTACAAGTATACTCCTAATTCAACCAGACTAGAATTTTCAGTAAATGTTTCTTTATACATGTTTGAAGTCAAAATCAAAATAATTCCATCAATTGAAATTAACCAAATCAAAAAAAGTGTGACACTCCCTTAAAAGGGAAATATTTATTTATACATATACATTTTTTAAAATCAACCTTGTTGGACATGTTATTGCACACCTCCATGGTCATTGCATACTGAAGCAACTTCTAGCCCATAGATAGGGACACTACCACTGCCACAAAACCATGTTGGTTTATAATTATTTTCAATCAACTTGTTTGGACATGTTACGATACACTTGAGGCAGGTGGAAGTTGAACCTAAACCACGTGGCGCACAGATAGAGACACTATCGGAGCTGTAATGTTTCTTTATATGTGCTTGGGTGAAACTCTAATTAATGTCCATCATCTGCATATAATTAAAGACAATTGATATACAATTAACTGTAGGAAGGACATGATCCAAACCTTCCAAAAGGTGCTGAGTGACACTAATAATACAGATGTATGGGGTTTATTTGATTTGGACAGAGAGTCCAGAATTGCATGCATAAATCAAAATCAATTTTCATTATCATTTGGACTTGGATCAGTGATTGGTACGGCTCAAAGTTCAGATGACAAATAGATATAGAAGGGGAAAAAAAAGCACAAACAATGACAGTGTGCTCCTGATTTTGGTTCAGCATTTGTTTTTAAAAGTGTTTTGGGAGAATGTTATTGCTCCTCTGCCAGCAGGCGATGATTGTTCATAACAAATTTCCCAACTGTTGAGTAGTGTGCGATTAGGGAAATATTGATAAATGTCCTGTGGGTTGACATTTGTGAAGATGGTCTGTACCAAGGGATGTAAATATGTGGAAGGGGGTTAAATGGGGAGAAAGGTGTAGCTTGTGAGCATGTTCTGCAACCTTAGGCTAGATTTCCAAATAGAGATCCTAAATTTGAAATCCCTGAGCCAGGTCAGGATTTAGACTCCAAGAGATTTTCATACTCTGTTGACCAAAGCATTAGATAGGGTCAATGAAACATACTTCTGTTCTACGTGCTCAAGGGGAGGCAGTGCAGAGTGGTAATACAATGTATGAGTAAATCAGAACTCAAGGTTGATATTCCCTGGACACAGGTTTGAATCTCACCGTGGCAAACAGTGAAACGTGAATTCAATAAAGTCTGGAATAAAGAGCTAAAGGTCCTAACAGCGACTATATCAATTGTTGTAAAAACCATTTGGTTCACAAGTGTTCGTTCAGGAAAGAAATCTGTCATCCTTACCTGGGCTGGCCGACATATGATCCCAGCAATGGGTGATAATCCTCATCTCCACTTTCCTGCCTTATTCCCATAACCCTTGATCACCTTACTGATTAAAAACCTTTAACCTCTTGATTATTACATGTTTTTGGAATGCCGTCAGTGTCCTCTATCATGAAGATTGATGCAAAGTTCTTGCTTAACTCCTCTGCTATTTCTTTCTCCCAGCCTTGTTCTCTAAGTGGCCTATGTTCCCTTTGGTCTCTCTGTTCCTTTTTACATATTTAAAGAAGCTTTGTCTTTATGGTAGTTGCTAGTTTACCCTCAAAGTTTCAATGCTTCCTCTTTATTATTTTTGGTCATCTTTTGTTGGCTTTAAAACTTTCCCAGTCCTCTGGTATACCACTAATCTTTGCTGTATTATATGTTTTTTTCTTTTAATTTGATGCTATCTTTAACTTCCCTGGGTAGCAGTGGTCAGTTTATCCTCTTCCCAGAATTCCTCTACCTCAGTAAGTTATATCTTGGCTATGAGTCATGCATTATTTTCTTAAATATCTCGAATATCTTAAATATTTCTTTAATACCCTTATTTGCGTTTAGCACAGTTGATTCCAACCCAAGTTTCTCCTCTCCAACCAAATGCTAAATTCTACTATGTTATTGTCACTGTTCCCTCGATGATCCTTTACTCACATAATTTATTAAACTTACCTCATTACATATTACTACATCCAAAATAGCCTGATCCCTCATTGGATCCACAACATATTTTTCCAGGAAACTCCCAAATACACTATGAATTCTTCCTCTTGGCGACTTCTACAATGCTTACAGCAAACAGTATCACAAAATGACCAGGGTTTTCACCAGCTTTTAATCACAAACATGCCTTTTCCCCAAAATGCTCTCTCTTCTTCCTTCATGTGCACAGCCTGAGAAAATTCACAGGCAATTACAGTTCGGTTTGCAGTGCATCTCTCCCTTTGAAGTTCTTGCTTTAAACTTTATTTGATACCCATCAAGTGTGATTTTCCATTATCTCCCTCTACGCAGGGGATAATCCACACAGGCCTTTCAGTCACAAATTGTATTGCTCAGAATTTACAACTTTTTAAAACATTTGACTGCATGTCCACTTTAAAAAAATTAATTAAAACATGTATCTTTTAATAGTTCAATATACTGCTAGCTGATTCATGTTTATGATCCATAATCACAAAAAAAGAGAAAGGTAACAGTCATGTTTTGCTCATTTTGAGGTTGTACAGGACATTGGTGTGGCCTTTTCTGGAGTACTGTGCACAATTCTGGTTGCCCTGCTATGGGAAGGCTATCACTAAATTGAAGGTGGTTCAGAAAAGATTAACTAGGATGTTGCCAGGAATGGAGGATTTGGGCTATAAAAAGACTGGATAGGCTAGGATCTTTTTCACTGGAGCATAGGAGGTTGAGGGGTGACCTCATAGAGGTTTATAAAATTATGAGGGGCATAGATAGGGTGAATAGCAAGGATATTTTCCCCATGGTGGGTGTGTTCAAAACTAGGGGTCATATTTTTAGAGAAAGTTTTAAAAAGGACATGAGGGGTAACCTTTTAACATAGAGAGTGGTTTATGTGTGGAATGAACTGTCAGAGGAAGTGATACAGTAACAACATTTAAAAGACATTTGGACAGGTACCTGAATAGGAAAAGTTTGGAGGGATATGGGCCAAATGCAGGCAGGTTTAGGAATATGGTCAGCGTGGGCTAGTTGGACCGAAGGATCTGTTTCTATGCTGTTCGACTCTGTGTTCTATGTTTTACATTTGCTAATTTGATGTTCCCAATTGACACAAAGGTTGTACTGCTTTTTTTTAAAAAGTGCCCTCATTATCTCCTGATTTATCCTCTGTCCTACAGAACAGTTACAGTTAGGAGCCGATAGACTTCTCTCACCAGTATCTTCTTCCCCTTGATCTTTCCTACATCATCCCATCATAGATTATTTCTTGCTATTGTATTCATTCCATCTCGTACTAACAAAGCTAACCCACCCCCTTTTCCTTTTTACCTGTCATTTTGAAAAGCCACATATCCCTGAATGTTTAGTTTCTAGTATTTGATCTCCTTGTAGCCATGTCTCTGTGATGGCTACAACATCATACCCATTAATCTCTATTTGTGCCACTAATACTTTTAATTTATTCTGAATACTATGCACATTTAATTAAAAAGCCATTAATTTGATTTGTTTACTCTTTTCTCCCCCTTTTACCCTATTTGCTGCTGCTTTTTAATATTTGCACACACTGGCTTTTCCTGTCCCACTCTGCCTATTATTATTAAAATAGTTGCCCTCCAGTGTGGCAATATCCTCTTACTTTGTAAATCGATGTATTCTCCTCAAGCCTCCTCCCTCTAATTCATTTAAAGCCCTCCTATAACTGTAGTTATTTGATTCACCAGGACATTGGTCTCAGCATGGTTCAAGTCAAGCCCAACTGACTGAAACGGCTCCTTTCTACTCCAGTACTGGTGCCTGTACCCCACGAAGTGAAACCCATTCCTGCCACATCGCTCTTTATGGCATGCACTTAACTCCTTTACCTTGTTTACTCTGTGCCAGTTCGCTTGTGGCTCTGATAGTAGTCCTGAGATTATTGTTTTGGAGGTTCTGCTCTTCAGTTTAACTCCTAACTAATTATGGCTGATCATCTAACCCATTCCTGCTTTTTCCCCACACCTTTTGATCTCTTTGGCCCTAAGAACTGTATTGAACTCCTTCTTGAAAATGTTAAATATTTTGGCCTCAACTACTTTCTCTGGCAGAGAATTCCACAGACCACCACTTTCTGGGTGAAGAAATTTCTCCTCATAGAGTCCCCACAGTGTTACAACAGCTTTATTCTGCCCTGGTCTATCTGGACTCCTGGAGATTGTGACATAGTTTTCTTATCCAGCAGCAGAATAATTCACAACTTTGCCAAAAAGATTAGAGATAAATTTAGCAATGTGAATGTCAGCAGCCAGCTCACAGTGCAGTGGTCTCCCAGAATCCAAGCTAAACAATCACTGGTGTGCAAATGGCTGACAAGAATTTAACCGTAACGACTATACCTCCCTTCAAATAGCAAAGAAAGAGAAAGTCTGTGGCAATGCAAATCGTACATGTGCCACTGAATGGACTCTTTGACAAATATATCATCTCCACCTTTTGATGCCCCTGTCCTGAGCAAACTCTTTACTTAGCGTCATAGAGTCATAGAGATGTATAGCACAGAAACAGACCCTTTGGTCCAACCCGTCCATGCTGACCAGACATCCCAACCCAATTTAGTCCCACCAGCCAGCACCAAGCCCATATCCCTCCAAACCCTTCCTATTCATATACCCATCCAAATGCCTCTTAAATGTTGCAATTGTACCAGCCTCCACCATATCCTCTGGCATCTCATTCCATACACGTACCACCCTCTGTGTGAAAAGGTTGCCCCTTAGGTCTCTTTTATATCTTTCCCCTCTCACCCTAAACCTATGCCCTCTAGTTCTGGACTCCCCGACCCCAGGGAAAGACTTTGTCTATTTATCCTATCCATGCCCCTCATAATTTTATAAACCTCTATAAGGTCACCCCTCAGCCTCTGACACTCCAGGGAAAACAGCCCCAGCCTGTTCAGCCTCTCCCTGTAGCTCAAATCCTCCAACCCTGGCAACATCCTTGTAAATCTTTTCTGAACCCTTTCAAGTTTCACAACATCTTTCCGATAGGAAGGAGACCAGAATTGCACGCAATATTCCAACAGTGGCCTAACCAATGTCCTGTACAGCCACAACATGGCTTCCCAACTCCTGTACTCAATACTCTGACCAATAAAGGAAAACATACCAAACGCCTTCTTCACTATCCTATCTACCTGCGACTCCACTTTCAAGGAGCTATGAACCTGCACTCCAAGGTCTCTGTTCAGCAACACTCCCCATGACCTTACCATTAAGTGTATAAGTTCTGTTAAGATTTGCTTTCCCAAAATGCAGCACCTCGCATTTATCTGAATTTAACTCCATCTGCCACTTCTCCACCCATTGGCCCATCTGGTCCAGATCCTGTTGTAATCTGAGCTAACCCTCTTCACTGTCCACTACACTTCCAATTGTGGTGTCATCTGCAAACTTGCTAACTGTACCTATTATGCTCGCATCCAAATCATTTATGTAAATGACAAAAAGTAGAGGGCCCAGCACCGATCCTTGTGGCACTCCACTGGTCACAGGCCTCCAGTCTGAAAAACAACCCTCCACCACCACCCTCTGTCTTCTACCTTTGAGCCAGTTCTGTATCCAAATGGCTAGTTCTCCCTTTATTCCATGAGATCTAACCTTGCTAATCAGTCTCCTATGGGGAACCTTGTTGAACTTCTTATTGAAGTCCATATAGATCACATCTACTACTCTGCCCTCATCAGTCTTCTTTGTTACTTCTTCAAAAAACTCAATGAGACATGATTTCCCACACATAAAGCCATGTTGACTATCCCTAATCAGTCCTTGCCTTTCCAAATACATGTACATCCTGTCCCTAAGGATTCCCTCCAACAACTTGCCCACCACCGAGGTGAGGCTCACCGGTCTATAGTTCCCTGGCATGTCTTTACCGCCCTTCTTAAACAGTGGCACCACATTTGCCAACCTCCAGTCTTCCGGCACCTCACCTGTGACTATCGATGATACAAATATCTCAGCAAGAGGCCCAGCAATCACTTCTCTAGCTTCCCACAGAGTTCTCGGGTACACCTGATGGGGTCCTGGGGATTTATCCACTTTTAACCGTTTCAAGACATCCAGCACTTCCTCCTCTGTAATCTGGACATTTTGCAAGATGTCACTATCTATTTCCCTACAGTCTTTATCTTCCATATCCTTTTCCACAGTAAATACTGATGCAAAATATTCATTTAGTATCTCCCCCATTTTCTGTGGCTCGACACAAAGGCCGCCTTGCTGATCTTTGAGGGGCCCTATTCTCTCCCTAGTTACCCTTTTGTCCTTAGTATATTTGTAAAAACCCTTTGGATTCTCCTTAATTCTATTTGCGAAAGCTATCTCATGTCCCTGTTTTGCCCTCCTGATTTCCCTCTTAAGTCGACTCCTACTTTCTTTATACTCTTCCTAGGATTCACTCGATCTATCCTGTCTATACCTGACATATGCTTCCTTCTTTTTCTTAACCAAACCCTCAATTTCTTTAGTCATCCAGCATTCCCTATACCTACCAGCCTTCCCTTTCACCCTGACAGGAATATATTTTCTCTGGATTCTTGTTATCTCATTTCTGAAGACTTCCCATTTTCCAGCCGTCCCTTTACCTGCGAACATCTGCCCCCAATCAGCTTTCGAAAGTTCTTGCCTAATACTGTCAAAATTGGCCTTTCTCCAATTTAGAACTTCAACTTTTAGATCTGGTCTATCCTTTTCCATCACTATTTTAAAACGAATAGAATTATGGTCGCTGGCCCCAAAGTGCTCCCCCACTGACACCTCAGTCACCTGCCCTGCCTTATTTCCCAAGAGTAGGTCAAGTTTTGCACCTTCTCTAGTAGGTACATCCACATACTGAATCAGAAAATTGTCTTGTACACACTTAAGAAATTCCTCTCCATCTAAACCTTTAACACTATGGCAGTCCCAGCCAAATTTTGGAAAGTTAAAATCCCCTGCCATAACTACCCTATTATTCTTACAGATAGCTGAGATCTCCTTACAAGTTTGTTTCTCAATTTTCCTCTGACTATTGGGGGGTCTATAATACAATCCCAAGAAAGTGATCATCCCTTTCATATTTCTCAGTTCCACCCAAATAATTCCCTGGATGTATTTCCAGGAATACCCTCCCTCAGTACAGCTGTAATGCTACCCCTTATCAAAAACGCTACTCCACCCTCCTCTCTTGCCTCCCTTTCTATCCTTCCTGTAGCATTTGTATCCTGGAACATTAAGCTGCCATCCCTGAGCCATGTTTCCGTAATTGCTATGATATCTCATCTTGCTGTCCATGCTCTATCTCACTCTTTCTAGTCAATGATCTGAACCTACCTGGTGTTTAACTTTAGCCATTCATCATTAACAGATCTGGCTGGACCACATGCTGTGATACTCTCTGGTGTCTACCCCAGGGTCACTCGGTAGAATGGAAATAACGCTCCAGCTTTTTTTTTGTTCATCACTAAACTCCCCTGAAACCGCTTTAACCATACCTCCATAGGAGCAGTAGGAGGCCATTCAGCTTATTATGGCCTCAAACCTCCCCGTATCTCTGTAACTCCTCCAGCCAACTCAAACTTGACATTTCTTCCGCTCTGGAGTCTTGTGTATTCTGCGTACCAGCCTTTTACCGTTGATTACAATGGTAATTGTTCAACCATTTTATCGAAAAGCGTGGCGCTGGAAAAGGTAGAGCAGGTCAGGCAGCATCCGAGGAGCAGGAGAGTCATCAAGAATATGGAAGATGAAAGGGGGCTGAGAGATAAATAGGGGCTGGAGGTGGGGCTGGGGGCAAGGTAGGTGGGATACCGGAAACATCAAATCTCCTGCTGCTTGGATGCTGCCTGACCTGATGTGCTTTTCCAGTGCCATGCTCTTTGACCCTGACTCTCCAGCATCTGCAGCCCTCACTTAGAGTCATAGAGTCATAGAGATGTACAGCATGGAAACAGACCCTTCGGTCCAGCCCATCCATGTTGACCAGATATCCCAACCCAATCTAGCCCCACCTGCCAGCACCCGGCCCATATCCCTCCAAACCTTTCCTATTCATATACCCATCCAAATGCCTTTTAAATGTTGCAATTGTACCAGCCTCCACCACTTCCTCTGGCAGCTCATTCCACACACGTACCACCTTCTGTGTGAAAAAGTTGTCACTTAGGTCCCTTTTAATATCTTTCCCCTCTCACCCTAAACCTATACTGTCTAGTTCTGGACTCCCTGACCCCCAGGGAAAAGACTTTGTCTATTTATCCTATCCATGCCCCTCATAATTTTGTAAATCTCTATAAGGTCACCCCTCAGCCTCCGATGCTCCAGGGAAAACAGCCCCAGCCTGTTCAGCCTCTCCCTATAGCTCAGATCCTCCAACCCTGGCAACATCCTTGCAAATCTTTTCTGAACCCTTTCAAGTTTCACAACATCTTTCCGATAGGAAGGAGACCAGAATCGCACGCAATATTCCAACAGTGGCCTAACCAATGTCCTGTACAGCCGCAACATGACCTCCCAACTCCTATACTCCATACTCTGACCAATAAAAGTAAGTATACCAAATGCCTTCTTCACTATCCTATCTACCTGCAACTCCACTTTCAAGGAGCTATGAACCTGCACTCCATGGTCTCTAGTTCAGCCATTTTTGTCCCTCCCCTCAGAAATTCCCTCCCGAAACCTTTTCACTTTTTCTTGAAAACTCTCAGTGAAAGTCACCTCTGACAAAGCATCTGCTCTCTTCACCTAGTGCCTCCTTCTTTGGCTGCCCATTAAAGGCTCCCTGTACATCTAAGCTAGTGTTCTTACTCCAGATTTGTTTCATATCACCTTCTTTCCTGGAAGCAGTGACCCATGTCAGAGTACATTTCTGAAAGCTCCAGCTCATTGCCAAGTTAGTTCTTTTCTTTCTGGAGTCTCCATTGTGAACCTCATTATGTTATTCAGTTGGGAGAGCATCACAACTGAACATGATCCTATTCTCACTCACTCATCCTCAGGCATATTCAGTTTTCCAGTGGGGTCCACTACACAAATCAGCAACAAGAATCTAGCATACTTTTCTTTTACTTTCCCAATCCAGGTGGCTTGAGGTCATTGTAGCAGCCCCACACCAACGGAGATCAGCTAGACAAGGAATAAACGATGGAAACTTTCTCAGCCATATTTGATCCATCACCGAAGATGGTAGTAATGGTGCTGGGCTAGTAATCCGGAGATCAAGGTTAATTCTCTGGGAATTTAGGTTCAAATCCCACCATGGCAGATGGGGGAATTCAAATTCAATTAATAACAATGTGGAATTGAAAGCTTGTCTCAGTGATGGTGAGCATTAAACCATGTTGATCATTGTAAAAGCCCATCTGTTTCACTAATGTTCTTTTAGGTAAGGAAACCTATCTCCACATGACTCTGAATCCACAGTAATATAGTTGGCTCTTAACTGTTCTCTGAAACGGGCTGGCAAACCACTGACTTCAAAGGCAATTAGGAATGAGCAATAAAATGTTAGCCTTGCCAGCAATGCCCACATCCCATGAAAAAAATGAAGAAAGAGAAACATATTTCCCAATGTCATTAATCTGCAATGCCCTAGTCTTAAAAACAGTGTGATCTTCTGCCTTCAGCACATAACTGCTGAAGACAATATTTTCCTACTTCAGAATCTACATTGTAACTTTGGAGCCAAGAAGCAAGCAATTATTTTTACAGGTTCGTGAGATCGAAGAAACCAGCAGGAACTGCTTAAAACATTTTCAAGCACCTGCCTGAAAATCATAGCTGCCCAGAGCAGGTGGAGTCCAGCAATTTGATATTCTTGGCAAACACAATCTCACATGGTATCAATAAGTGCATAATCTGCAGGAGTGATACTCCATATCTCACACTCATAGAACGATCATCGCTTGTGTAACATAAAGATTACTGTGGCTTTCCACTTCCAATTGTCTCATTTATTTAGTTTAGCTTGTCCATCTTGATCTTACAGGACATCTGTAAGTTTCCATAGTTGATGAGACTATTGGTTGACGGCTTCAAGTGTTCACTTTACAGGGGAGGGGTGTGGATAGGGAAGTGATTAGTGTTTACATGGTCTGGTTTGACAAGCCTTGAATATTTTCTTTGTTTGCATTCTGTTTGCAGGTCCTCCTGGCTGTTTTTCCTATTTATTTACAATAATATCTGATGTCATTGGCACCAGCCCTGGACTGGATGAACAAGTCCTGTGACTGCAGAACCTGCCTGCACCAATACAAACTCTTTTCTGTTGAAAACAGCCAGACCACATCACTGCGAATAACAGCAACTCTGTGGGTTGGAGTCTAGCAAGGATCAGCACTCAGACCTGGCGGCTGCATATGTAAACAGCTTGTTTATGTCTTGCTTGAGCAAGTACAGTGATTGCAGTGTTGGGGTTTTTCCTTCTTTCCTCACCCAGCCCCTGAGATTTCCCCCTTTCATCCTGAAAGGTGCTGATTCAAATTGATGCACAGATCCCAACATGCTTGCAGCCCCTCAAGTGATCATGGAAACCAGGTCTTAGTGGATCACTTGACAAAGGCAAACAGATCTAAAATGTCCTCACTGGATGCTCACGTGTGCATTTTCTTGAAGGAGTTCATAAGACAGAGCAGCTGAGGTGGATCATTCTACCAAGTCCTCTAAGAATCTTGTATGTCTCAATAAGGTAGGTCTCATTCTTCGAAATGCCATTGAGTACAGGCCCAATCTATTCAACCACTCCTCATAAGACAGTCCTTCCATATCTGGTATCAGCATAGTTAACCTTCTCTGGGCTGCATTCAATGACAATATGTCTTTGTCTAAATAAGGGGCCCAAAACTGGTCACAGTATTCCAGCTGTGGTCTGATTAGTGCCTTGTACAGTTTTAGCGAAACCACCCTACTTTTCCACTCCATTCCCTTTGAAATAAAGGCCAATATTCCATTTGCCTTCCTACTACCCACTGAACTTGGATGCTGGTTTTTGTTTTGAGACTCATGGACAAGGACTCCCAAATCCCCTCTCTGTAGCCTTCTTCAGTCTTTCTCCATTTAAATAGTATTCAGCTTCTCTATTCTTCCTGCCAAATTGCATAACCTCACATGTTTTCACATTATATTCTATCTGCTAAGTTTTCTTTTTCAAAACGCACTCACTTAACATGTCTACATCCTGCTAAAGGGGGTCAGATGGCTGGATGGCTGTTTTGCAATGTCGAGTGCATTGCCAACAGTTTGGGTTCAATTCCTGTACTGGCTGAGGTTACCATGGAGGACTCTCCTTCTCAACCTCTCTTCTGAGGCATGGTGACCGTTGGGCTAAACCACTACCTGTTGTCTCTCTTTCTAATGAGACAGCAGTTATTTGGTCTTGTAAAACTATGGTGACTTTTGATATCCCTCTTTATTAACTGATGATCACATCCAGAGACCCTGGTTGATCTTTCTTCTCCCAAATCCAGGGACATTGAAGCCAACTCCAATGCAGTAATAACTGAGATTGGTTAACCCAAGAGAGGCCGGGGACAAGCCTGTGACTTAATTGACTAAACAACACATACTCTATCCATTTACTGAATTGCCTATCAATTCTAAATTGTAATGGAGCATATTTTCAGGTATTAATTTCCTTTCTAGCATATTTCTCATGATCTCTGGTTTACATTTCCCAAAGTCAGTGAAACATCAATGACTCAAGTCACTCCACGATTCCTGGAAAGCAGGAGAATACAAGAGCATCAGGAGATGCTCTCACTACTCCAGCTGGAGACCTACCAGATGCCAGTTTATAAAGAGAGACCAGGTGGGCTCTTGTGGTGGAATGGTAGTGCCCTTACCTCTGAGCCAGAAGGCCTAATTTCATGTCCACCTGCTCTAGTAGTATGTAATTTCATCTCTGTACAGGTCAATTCAAAATAAAAATGATGTGCAAGAGAATGAAGAGCTGAGTTCACCTTGAATGGATGATTTGGTGGAAATGTATTAATGAAAACATAGCTGAATTCATTGAGGCGCTCTTGTGACACAGCGGTAGTGTCCCAGGGCGTGCAGATTCTAGTGCCACCTGCTCCAAAGATGGGACTTGACTGGTGGGAGGTGCTTGTACCTTGATGTTTTTGTTTAATTAAGTGGGTGAATTTTTTAATATAAAAAGAGCTGAATTCTTGCCCTCTGGGCAATTAGGAATGGGCAATAAATGCTAGCCTAGCCAGCTCTGACCTCATCCTGTGAATGAAAGAAAAAGCTGAGCTCTTAACTTGGTGGCAAGTTTCTTTAATATAATAGCTGAATTCCCCACTCCCCTCCCCTTCTGGGGTATTGGTTTGTGGACAGGGAAAAGGTCCAGAAGAGCAAAGGAAATAAATACACCGGTTTTGTGCTAAGCTATAGATTTGCAATAAATCTTGCAAATCTCTGAATGCTTTTTGCTGCCTAATTCAACAAATGAAAATCAGTGTACTAAACACCTAGTGCCAATAGCACTCGAGTGTAAAAGTGCCTTCAAGCTCCACTGAAATCAAGCACTGAGGCAGCATTGTATACACCGATTGCTATCTTTCCAGGTTTCTCAAAATATGATCAGAAGTTCAGAAAGCAACCAGAATCACATTACTACACAGCCATGCCCCATTGCTTTGAATTTAAAATTGCAAGGTGACCTTGGGTCCATGTTTACATAACGTCATTGCCAAAGCATTAGGCAAATCACTGCATATAGGCTCTATGAAGAAAGACATTTGGTAACTATGTGCTTCCCATAATGTTTTGCATTGACTGCCACTAAATGTGTGATTTGTCATCCCTACCCAACTTGAATTCTGACTCCACTGTAGTCCTACATTTAGCAATGAATAGGCTAAATTGGCCTATTCTATATTCATGTACCAAACTACCTTCTGGAATTGAAAATGTGTTGCTGGAAAAGCGCAGCAGGTCAGGCAGCATCCAAGGAGCAGGAGAATCGACATTTCGGGCATAAGCCCTTGGAAGGGCTCTTGTCCGAAACGTCGATTCTCCTGCTCCTTGGATGCTGCCTGACCTGCTGCACTTTTCCAGCAACACATTTTCAGCTCTGATCTCCAGCATCTGCTGTCCTCACTTTCTCCTACCTTCTGGAATTCACTAGAATACTGACTTTTAGTTTACTGCTTCAACACTATCTGCTTGTACATGATGCGCATAATTAATTCTAACTCCAAATGATGGAATCATTTGAATTTTCTTTACGCGCCTGTCACTAAGTTGTGCTTATGCAAAAGTACCACATTCCATCTGCAGAAAGCTTCATTTTGTCATCTTTATATTATGTTTTTGTTAGAGTAAATAGAAAAAGACTGAAAAGACAAAATAGACGATGACCTGATAGAAGCCTTTAAAATCATGGAAGGATTGATATAGTAGATATAGGGAAGGCATTACTGTTTGTTGGAGGAGACCAGAACTTGGGCCCACAGATAAAATATTTGTTACGAATAAGTGAAACAGGGAATTCAGAAGAAAAAGTGTATTTACCAAGAGAGTGAAGAAAATGTGGTCTTAGTTACTAAATGGAATACTTTAGGAAATGTAAACCAGAGACCATGAGAAATATGCTAGAAAGGAAATTAATACCTGAAAATATGCTCCATTACAATTAGGAATTGATAGGCAATTCATTAAATGGATAGAGTATGTGTTGTTTAGTCAATTAAGTCACAGGCTTGTCCCCGGTCTCTCTTGGGTTCACCAATCTCAGTTATAGATAAATTTAAGGTGAAGCATGATATCTCAAAGAGTCAGAGATGCACAGCATGGAAACAGACCCTTCAGTCCAATTTATCAATGCCAACCAGATATCCTAAATTAATCTAGTTCCATATACCAACATTTGACCCATATCCCCCTAAACCTTCCTGTTCATATACCCATCCAGATGACTTTTAAATGTTGCAATTGTATCAGTCTCCACCATCTTCTCTGGCACTCATTCCATACACGTACGTACCACCCTCTGTGAAAAAGTTGCCCCTTAGCTCCCTTTTAAATCTTTCCCCCCTCACCTTAAACCTATGCCCACTAATTTTGGACTCCCCTACCCTGGGAAAACAACCTTGTTTATTTGTCCTATCCATGCCTCTCATAATTTTGTAAACCTCTATATAGTCACCGGCGCTCCAGGGAAAATAGCCCCAGTCTATTCAGTCTCTCCTTATAGCTCAAACAATCCAGTCCCGGCAATATCTTTTCTGCACCCTTTCAAGTTTAAACAATATCCTTTCTATAGAAGGTTCTCTGTCTCACTCTAGAAGGATTTGTGCTGAGACTCCATGAGGAGGCTAGGTTTGCAGGGGCCCTTACTTATCCTGAACCTGTTTTGTAAGGACCACTATCACAGTGGCAGTTCAAATCCTGCCATTGGGCCGATGGGGTTTGTCATGGGGTTCTAGTTTATGACTTCCAGTGTTTCCTATTCCTTGATGCAAACGATGTCTGGCTGGTGGATATTGTTCAGCAGCACTACTCCATATTGGGTGCCAAAATAGAAGGCAGGTAGTAGGTAGGTTCAATGAGTTATCATGTTTAATAAAGTGCAGCATGAATGGTTTCCACCAGCTCATAAGATTTTGACAGTTGGGAGACACGTGAGGTGGTGTGACAAATAGCCAGGGGAGCAGGGGAACAGCATGGTCAATATTATCACACTGAGTGTCAAGATGATGTGTGCATGTGACCTATGCCCAATGACTGCACAGTGCTCGGCTGTGGAGTAGGATAGGACAACTGCTGAGGACTGGACTGTTGTGGTAGCAGTGCCCTGATAGATCCAGGATGTTTTGTTCGTAGGTTGTTCTCTGGTTTTGGCTTTTGGTGCTGTGCACTTCTATGAACATCTTAAGAAGACTAATTCCTATCTAGAGATACTGTCAAGTATCATGAGTTGGGATCATGCTTTACTCTCTGGCCATCCATGTAATTATATAACCTACACACTGGATATGGTTTCAGACAGATTCATTGCGAGATGCTATGTCCTTATTGTAACGTTCGTGAACATTGTAATGTCTTTGCTCAGGACCTTGTCTATCATACAGGATGGCACTTGATTGGCACAGAAGATGCTTGAAGATGTAGTTGTTTGCAGATTAGTTGTATATCTGTTAAAAAGGATTGAGGTTAGCATTAAACCCAGTGATAATAAATTAAGGTATCTCTGGATCAACAGTGACATTTCTGATTAATGTCTCTCCTGCCTAATTGAAGGACATCGAGTTCCCTGTATTGCCACTGCAGAGATCAACAAGCTTATCACAGACCAGGAACCTCTCACTTTTCTGGTCCATAAGACTCAGTATTGGACTATTTGCCCAATAAGTATTCAAGCACACTTCTTGGATAAGTAATGGTCTACATTAGGAATAAGTCATAGAGTCATAGAGATGTACAGCATGGAAACAGACCCTTCGGTCCAACCTGTCCATGCCGACCAGATATCCCAACCCAATCTAGTCCCACCTGCCACCAGCCGGCCCATATCCCTCCAAACCCTTCCTGTTCATATACCCATCCAAATGCCTCTTAAATGTTGCGATTGTACCAGCCTCCACCACTTCCTCTGGCAGCTCATTCCATACATGTACCAACCTCTGCGTGAAAAGGTTGCCCCTTTGATCCCTTTTATATCTTTCCCCTCTCACCCTAAAGCTATGCCCTCTAGTTCTGGACTCCCCGACCCCAGGGAAAAGACTTTGCCTATTTACCCTATCCATGCCCCTCATAATTTTGTAAACCTCTATAAGGTCACCCCTCAGCCTCCGACGCTCCAGGGAAAACAGCCCCAGCCTGTTCAGCCTCTCCCTGTAGCTCAAATCCTCCAACCCTGGCAACATCCTTGTAAATCTTTTCTGAACCCTTTCAAGTTTCACAACATCTTTCCGATAGGAAGGAGACCAGAATTGCACGCAATATTCCAACAGTGGCCTAACCAATGTCCTGTACAGCTGCAACATGACCTCCCAACTCCTGTACTCAATACTCTGACCAATAAAGGAAAGCATACCAAAAGCCTTCTTCATTATCCTATCTACCTGCGACTTCACTTTCAAGGAGCTATGAACCTACACTCCAAGGTCTCTTTGTTCAGCAACACTCCCTAGGACCTTACCATTAAGTGTATAAGTCCTGCTAAGATTTGCTTTCCCAAAATGCAGCACCTTGCATTTATCTGAATTAAACTCCATCTGCCACTTCTCGTCCAATTGGCCCATCTGGTCCAGATCCTGTTGTAATCGGAGGTAACCCTCTTCACTGTCCACGACACTTCCAATTGTAGTGTCATCTGCACACTTACTAACTGTACCTCTTATGCTTGCATCCAAATCATTTATGTAAATGACAAAAAGTAGAGGACCCAGCACTGATCATTGTGGCACCCCACTGGTCACAGGCCTCCAGTCTGAAAAACAACCCTCCACCACCATCCTCTGTCTTCTACCTTTGAGCCAGTTCTGTATCCAAATGGCTAGTTCTCCCTTTGTTCCATGAGATCTAACCTTGCCAATCAGTCTCCCGTGGGGAAAGTGCAATTTAAGGTTTCAGCATACAAATCACAATCACCACTGTTCTTTGACCATTAAACTTTCTCATATCCAAATTTCAAGCTCTATTATTTTAACATGGGCAATTAATCCAGGTAAAAACTTGCTAGAACATGTTGGGCATTCTTAAATGATCAGAATTTCAATTGTTCCTTTCTTTCTCTCTGCCATTTCACCGATGGCTGGATCTCAGTACGGCTCAAACTGATTAACTAGAAATCTTTCAGCTGTAAGGGTGCCCCATGAAATAGCTCCAGGATTTTCTCAATCAATGCAATAATAGTTAGGGAACAAAGCATGTGTAAATCAGTGGTACAGTAATTGGTGACCTTCCTCAGAGAATCCTAACTATGTGTAAATAGATTCACCCCCAGGTACTCTGCTGGGGTGGGGGCGGTTGGTGAAGCCTATTATTGCAGCAAGCAAAAGAAAGCTACCTACGAATAGTGTTTACACTATCTTGATGCTGGCATTGGATAGAAAAAACTGTTTCAAATCTTCAACCTACCTTCCTGTCCCTGCCCTGCCCCACAGATACAAAGCTGATTTTCAGTCACTATTCAGATGCAAAAGTTCCATTGTTGACTTATTTACAGAAAAGCAAAAATTTTTTTGTTTTTTTTCCACTGGCAAATCACCCTTTGAAAAGGTTTTTGTAAAGGTTTAACCATAAGTAGCATTGGAATGTGTGTTGGTGTAGTCCTAACAGCAAGGTGAATTGTTTTACCAAGCCACCGTCACGAGTTGTTTATCAAGTTTCAAACCACATTGGTTAGTGAATCAATAAATAGTTCATCAGTGGCTTGTGGTACAAATAAACTGTTGGGGGGGGAAAGAAAATATACATCAACTGTTGGAGCCAGCATACCACATGGCGCAGAGCAAGTTTACATTTTCTTTCCTTCAGTCAACTGATATCCAAATTCTATCTATTTCCTGTTCTCCCCAAGTTTTCCCTCTTTTTCTTGGCCTTCATTGCAATGTGGGGTTGGTGGGGGGGGGTGAGGGTTGGGGGGTGGGGGGGGGAGGGTAGGATTATGAAAGTAGGGAAGTCGTCTTGCTACTGCTGTACAGAATATTGGAGAGACTGCACTTGGGAACATTGTGTATGGTGTTGGGCGCCTTACTTAAAGGGACGCCCTCACATCGGAAACGGTTCAGAGAGGATTTTATATATGGATGTCTGAGATGAGAGGGTTGTCTTATGAGGGAAGGTTGAGCACATTGGGCTGACTGAAAGCATAAGAGGTGGCCTTATTGAAATATTGAGGGGGATTGACAGCATAGATACTGGGAGGATGATGTTCCGTCTCTGGAGAAATTTAGAATTGGGGGTACTTTTCAAATTAAGGTGCCTCCCATTTAAGACAGAAATGAAGAAGAATTTCTTCTCTCAGAGTTAGACAAATACTTGATGTACAAGGCACTTTAGCATTATGGGAGTGCTGACAGGAAAGTGGGAGTGAGAGAGAGAGAGAGAGACTTTTATTTGGCCCAAGGGGATCTCCTATGGCTTTGATACAAATCCCTTACAAATCTAGCTCAATAGGCTATTCTTCATGCATGAAAACAAAAGACATATATACTGTTTTGCATAACCACAGGATGTCTCAATGTCTTAGAAACATAAAAACTAGGAAGAGGAGGCCATTTAGCCCTTTGAGTTTGCTCCACCACTCAATAATGCAAGAGGTAGTGGGATCATTGCCCACATTCTTCACTTTGGTTTTAGGGTGGCACAGTGGCTCAGTGGTTAGCACTGCTGCCTCATGGTGCCAAGGACCCAGGTTCAATTCAACCCTCAGGTGACTGTGTGGAGTTTGCACATTCTCCCTGCATCTGCAGGTGCTCCATTTTCCTTCCACAGTCCAAAGATGTGCAGGTTAGGTGGATTAGCCATGGGAAATGCGGGATTATAGTGTGGAGGTGGGTCTGGGTGGGATGCCCTTAAAAGGGTTGGTGTTGACTGGATGGGTCAAATGGCCTGCTCTCACACTGTAGGGATTCTATAAGATCATGGCTCATCATCTAGCTCAGTCTCTTGTTCCCACTTTCTTCCCATACCCTTTGATCTTTAGCCCAAGAACGATATTTAACTTGAAAATGTTCAATGTTTTGGCCTCAACCACTTTCTGTGGCAGAAAATTCCACAAGCTCCCCACAATGGGTGAAGACATTGCTCGTCGTCTCAGTCCTTTTCATAGTCAAAAAAGTATAATTGCAGTCACTGTTGTAATAGTGTAGGAAACAGGGCAGCATTTTATGCATGGCAAGATCCCACAAACAGCAATGTGATAATGACCAAGTCATCAGTTTTGTGTGACATTGATTGCAAGATAAATTTGGCAGTTCACTAGGAAGAACTCCCCTGTTCTCCTTTACTCAGGCTCTGGAATGGGATATAAAATGAGAACCTTGTGACTCACAGGCAAGAGTGCTCAGTTATGGCTGATCATTGAATCTAGCCAGTGTGAGAGCAGGCCACTCAACAAAGAAGACATCAACACTGAGCCCTCTGATTTGATCTTGTCAGCATCGACACCCAAACAGGATCTACATTATCCACTCTTGGAATTCTACCAAGCCTTCTGGCAAATCATTTTGACTGGTACAATTGATAAAGAGGAACCACACAGACCAACAAAGTTCCAAGTTCAATCCTTGGTTTGCAGTGTGTTTATCTCAGCTATGATTATAGTGGTACTCTAAATATGTTTAGTGTCTCGGTACTTTCAAGGCAGGCTACTGTTTTTTTTATTGTTTGCCTGTAATTCCTGCTGAAAATCAGGGAGGAATAGGAGTTCATTAGTGATAACACTCTCAGCTGAATAGCTGCTCTTGCTCTACATCTAGCCTCATATATGTAATGAATGGCCATTGGAGGAGGTAGTGAAGACCAACAATATTTGCAGTCAGCACATCTAGGAGAGGAAAGGAAGAAAATTGGAAAAGTACAATGTACACAGAATGATGAAAGGTCTCAAATGGAAAGCTATCTGTGCTGTCTACTCATCATGATTCCAATTTTATTCCTTCACTGATACCATCCTGGTCTGGTATTGTTATTCTGTAGAGTCATAGAGTCATTCCATTTGCTTTTAAGTTCAAATTAAACAGTACATAACATTACACAACAGGTTAATGAGTCAATACACTGTCACCTTGGATTCTTTGCGTAATTGTCTCAAACTAATCTCCAGCTAATTGTCTGTAAGTAAAGTTAGAATTTGGCTGTTGTTTCCTGATAAACATGTTTCTTACCCAATGTTTGTGTCTCTGGTGTGGAAAGAAACCAAGCATATCTGAATGCTGCCATACTTGCCCAGAGAACAACAATGTGAAGAAAAATAGGTATATAATTTTTAAAATCACATGATCGAAAAGGCACATTGAAGATAACCCTGTGAAAATATTGCAACATCTACATGTAAACAGGTAAGATCACATACCCTACCCAATGCCAATGATTAATAGTTCTATTTTTGATTAAGCCTTATGTTCTGTTATGGTAATGCTAATGAATGGAATGGTTTTCTATTTATAGTTGCATCCAAAGATCTCCAGGTCAGATTTAGGAGGAACAATTGCACTAACACCAATTTGCATTGGTGATCTCAAAGCGCTTCACAGGGACAAGTGGAGTGTGGAGAGAGTGAGAGTGAGAGAGAAAGAGTGAGAGAGAGTGAGAGAGAGAGGAAGATGTGTGTGTGAGAAACAGACAATGTGTGTGTGAGAGAGCGCGATTGAGAGTGAGACAGAAAATTAGTGTGAGTGAGAGCGTGTGGTGCTTGGGTTAGGGTGGCAGGGAGAAACAATTTTGGAGGAACTTGGGGAGTTTTCCTTTTGATGGGATTATGACTGAAGTGTCTGACACGCTGACTGGGAGGAGTGACAGGGAAGGGTTGAAAGAACACAAGATCAAGGGCTAGTTCATAGCCCTGGATGAGGCTTCAGGGCAGGATGTGATGAGGCCATGGAGGACTTTGAAGAAAGGGATAAGGGCCTTGAATTTAATCTATTAGCCAGTCAGTGGGCTAATGGTGGTTACCAAGAACGTAGATGATGTAGGACGGGTCAGGAGGCAGACAGCAGAGTTTTAGACAAGCTGGTGTTTTGTGGAATGTGCAGTCCTGAAGGCCAATTCGAAGACTGTTAGAAAAACCATAATGACGCTTTCCTTCATCTTTCTGCCTATGCCTCAAGTCCCAATCCTCTGCAGCAATATTTTTCTACTTCACAAAACAGTCATCCTTGTGCTTTTTCTAAATTAAACTATTGATTTTGACTGAGCTTTAAGCTCCATAGTGTTTGATTCCTTCTTGTACCAAGCAACAACGTATTGCTCTCAGTTCAAAATCTTCAATTGTCCTAGCAGCCACACTTTTCTTGTATGAAGAAATGCTTCCTGATTTCACTCCTAAATGACCATAAAGACCTTGGAGCAGAAGTGGGCCATTCAGCCATTCGATGCGATCATGGCTGACCTGATAATCCTCAACTTCAGTTTTATATCTTTTCCGAGCTTTAATTCACTCAGTTCTTCCCTTCCCCTTGTCCTGATGTTGAAGAAGCCCATCATCCTTTGAGAAAGTTCATCCAACTCCAGACTAATTCAGTGTATGATTCCTTCTCCGCCCCAGCAAAATGATAATGATCCTTTACTCCAGTAACAAATTACATTCAACAGGGTTTTGTTCACAATTCCCTCAAAGCAACTGCATCATCTCCCAGTGTGTGCAATATGGATGCATAACAAAATTGACCATAACAAAAAGCCATAGACTTCATGCAGTATAAGATCTAATGCCAAGTCAATTCAGTCTTTCTTCCTGCCTTCCCTGCAGTAAAACATTTAACCTCTTGCGCTACATCTCTTCTTGGCAGATACAGACATATAGAAATGCAATTTTTGACTAGGCATTCCCAATTTGAGCAGTTGGTTTCAAAATCATTATATCACGAATTTGGCACTGAAAGCCTAATTTATAGAGTAGATTTCATAAAATAAAGCACCATCGTTCTATTCATTTTAAAATAGTCATGGAGAGGGACAAAACTGGTTCACAGGTTCAAGTTCTAAATTGGGGCAAGGCGAATGTTGATGGAATTAGACAGGAGCTTGCAGGGGTTGATTGGAGGTTGTTTGCAGGTGAAGGGACCTCTGGCAAATGGGAGGTCTTTAAAAGTGTGATAGCTAGAGTTCAAGATCTATATTTTCTTGTGAGGGTGAAATGCAAGGTTGGCAGAAATAGGGAACCCTGGATGACAAAAGATAGTGAGGCTTTGACCAGAAAAAAATAAGAGGGAGATATGATTTAGGTATAGGCAGCTGGGATCGAGGGAATCCCTGGAGCTATTACAGGGAATACAGGAGTTTACTGAAGAAGGAAATCAGGAGGGTGAAAAGAGAGCACGAGATAGCCTTGGCTGAGAAGATTTGGATGACTTCAAAGAGGTTCTTTAGGTATATTAAAGGAAAAAGAATAGCTAGAGAGAGAATAGGGCCCCTCAAGGATTAAAGTGGACATGTATATGGACAACCACAGGAGATGGGTGAGGATTTCCATGAATATTTTTTCTGTGCTTGCCATGGAGAAAGACATGAAGACTTGGGAACTTGGGAAAATTAGTAGTCATATCTTGGGGACAGTACATATCACAGTAGGGGAGGTATTGGATGTATTAGAATGCATAAAGGTGGATAAATTTCCTGGTCCTGACCAGATATATCCAAGAACTGCAAGAGACTAGAGAAGAAATTGCAAGGGCCCTGGTTGATATTTTTGCATCATCGTTAGCCTTATTCAAGAAGGGCTACAAAGAAAGCCCTGGGAATTATAGACCAGTAAGCTTAACATCTGTGGTAGGTACATTACTTGAGAAGATTCTGGGAGATAAGATATACGCATATTTGGAAAGACGGGGTTTGATTAGGAGTAGTCAGTATGGCTTTGTGTGTGGGCAATCATGTGTCACAAATTTGTTCAAGTTCTTTGATGAAGTGACCAGAAAGGTTGATGCGGGCAGGGTGGTAGATGTAGTCAGTATGGATTTCAATAAGGCCTTTGATAAGGTTCCACATGGTTGGCTGCTCTGGAAGGTCAGATTGCATGGAATAGAGAGTGAGCTGGCAAATTGGATACACAATTGTCTTGATGGTAGGAAGCAGAGGGTAACAGTGGAAAGAGACTTATCGGACTGGAGACCTGTGACTAGTGGAGTGCCTCAGGGGTTGGTGCTGGGCCCATTACTGTTTATTATCGATATCAATGATTTGGATGAGAATGTACAAGGAAGGTATGATTAGTAAGTTTGTTGATGACACTAAAATAGGCGGTTTTGTGGACAGTGAGGAAGGTTATCAGAAATTGCAGCAGGACCTTGACCAGCTGGGGAAGTGGGCTGAGAAATGGCAAATGGAGTTTAATATATCTAAGTGTGAGATCTTGCTTTTTGGAAAGTCAAATCAAGGTAGGGGTATCATGGTGAATGGTAGGGCCTTAAGGAGTATAGTGGAACACAGGGACCTTGGAGTTCAGGTGCACAGTTCTCCAAAAGTAGAGTCACAGGTAGACAGGGCAGTGGAGGCGGCTTTTGGCACATTGTTCTTCTTCAGTCAGGGCATTGAGTATAGAAGTTGGGAAATTATGTTGCAGTTGTACAGGATGTTGGTGAGGCTGCACTTGGAGTATTGTGTTCAGTTTTGGTCACCTTGCTACAGGAAGGATGTTATTAAAGTGGAAAAGAGTGCAGAAGAAATTTACAAGAATGTTGCTAGGACTCAATGATCTGAGCTATAGGGAGAGGTTGGACAAGCTAGGACTTCTGGAGACTGAGGGGAGATCTTATAGAAGTGTATAAGATCATGAGAGGCATGGATAGGGTGAATGCACTCTGTCTTTTTCCCAGGGTTGGGGAATCAAGGACTAGAGGGCATCAGTTTAAGGTTAGAGGGGAAAGAGTAAAAGGGAACCCGAGGGGCAACGTTTTTACACAGAGTGTGGTATGGATATGGAATGAGCTGTCAGCAGAATACATGGACAAATACATGGATAGGAAAGGATTGGAAGGATTTGGGCCAAGTTCAGGGAAATGGGGTGAGTGTGGATGGACATTTTGGTCAGCATGGACCAGTTTGGGCCAAAGGGCTTGCCTTTGTGCTGAAAAAAAGTGTACTTAATCTACTTAAGTCTGCATCTTAGTATTAAACTTTTCCGTGAATTTCCCAATACAACAATTTTGTATGTTTAAGCTGCCAATCATCTCCCCACCATCTTATTTTGGATCTGGTTCATGTGAGATGCTACTTGTGGGGAATCACAGGCATGGTAAAGTGCTATCGTAACCTCACCAGAAAAAAAGGGGACTGCTCTCAATTACTGCCATTAATGATTTAAAAGGGGCAGCTTCTTGTCCACCATCCAACAGCCAGTTTCAAAGGAGGTTTGGTAAAGACTCAAAACAACCACTTCCAGCCTAATTTGGTGCATTAGCTCACAAACAGCAGTCAGATGTGTTTTACAGAGAAATTGAGTCAATCCTTCCAGTCATAAAACACTTAACTTTGCCTAGTCACCAGCCAATTGCTTTATTGCACTTTATAAAATATTAATGACTCTAGTCATTTCTACAGCCAAATGAAAGATCAAAAGTACATTTTTTTTTCCAGATCAGAAACAGTATAGAATGCATCTTCTCTGAAGAGAGTCTTAGAATCAGTGCCAAGTATCGGAAATTGGTTTGGTTTTCATTCAACTTCTCCATCTCACGGAAGTTACTGGCTAATACCACAGGAGGCAGAAAGCTCTCCAACACTTCACTCAGCTAACCATTCTTCACAAGGGCCGACATTTAGCGACAGTAAACCAAACAACCCAGGAAACATTCATCCAAGCCTCATCCCTGAATCTCCTTGTAAGTGGGAACACTGGATAAAGTTCAAAATGTGAATAAGGCCTTAATTTCTCCCTCTTTCCTAACCCAAGAAGCAATGAGGCCTATTAATTGAGGCCAGACCAGAAAAGCTTTCTACTCCATTGCACCCACTGAGCAATCAGGAGACAGTCCATTATATTCCAATCATGTTCACTATTACTGAGACCCTTTGCTTCTGTTTTCACATGAAAGTATATACTGTTCCTTTCCGTGCCAGGGAGTGCAATGTTTGGCCATTGGCGAGGGGTAGGGTGAGGGAATCACGTGGAGAGAGAATCAAATCCATCAGAGTACATGTGCAAAAATTTTAGACAGCCAGAAATATAGCCTGTGTTGCAGTAAAAAGTATCTGAGTGGGGACCTATTTTGCAGTCTTTGAGTGTAGATACCGAGGCAAACTGTTGCAGAATTAGGTTGTCTCAGAATCTCCACAACATGGAGACACCGGCCCTTTGGAAATACTATTCCTATCCTCTGTTAATCATTAACATGGTGAACTCAGTAAAACACTCACAGAAAACAACTGCCTTATAAAACCATTCTAGTCTTCAGTTCAGGACTAGCAAGAATTCTCAACTCTTTCAAAAAGACTCAAGGGCACATTTTTGATGCCCAAGAGTTCATTGTTCAAACAAACAGGAAGATGGTCATGAAATCAAATACCATTAAATATTGCACAGTATTGCACATAGGAAATCAAAAGCCATTGTAATTTTCAATTGAAGCGGAGTTCAAGGATAATTGACAGTACCATTGTTAGCTATTTCAGTCACGATTTTAAAATCATAATTTGTCCTTTTACATTATAAAGCAGCGTACTAATTTTGAAGGGCAGGCACGGGTAAACCTCAGGCTAATGTTCTGGAGCATGGGATCAAATCCTGCCATGGCAGATGGTGGAATTTGAATTCAATAAAAATCTGGAATAAAAAGCTGGCCTAATGGCAACTGTGTAACCATTGTCAGTTCTCATAAACAAACATCTGGTTCACTAATAGCCTTTAGGGAGGGAAACTGCCGTCCTGACCTGGTCTGGCCGATATCTGACTCCAGATCCACAGCAATATGGTTCACTCTGGGCCAGTTAGGGATAGGCAATAAATGCTAACCTAACCCGAGACACCCACATCTTATGAGCAATTTTTTAAAAAATCATTTCTATAAATGGAATAAACTCTCCATGTAAACATGTCACAAAGTAAATTACCCCCAGTGGTGATGCAGCACTTTCAGTCGGGGTATAAATCAAGCTTGAGAAGTTTTACATTAGGCAGTTTCCATTTCATTGTGAATATAACAATTTACAGTAACAAAAGTTGACAAAGCACAGGAAGGTGCGAGTTTTAAAATAGACATTCTAAAATCATATTTGAATTAGAAAGTCTAAAAGCCTTCTCCCTATCCCCACCCTGCCTCAAAGAACCAACTGGTTGCTAAACCATGATTTTGTGGTCACCATCTAGTGATCAAGTGACCATTTTGTTGAGAGCGCCAAGACAGTGGGTGCGAGGAGGCGATTTCACTAAAGGGGAAAGGCACCACAGCCATAATCAATACAACCCCTTACTTCATTGTAACCAATGAAGATGGAATGCAATCAAGAGCAGGACCCCCAATTTTCCTTCCCTTGCCCTTTTGGCACTGAAGCTTATTGTAGAAACAAATAACTCAGCATAGTTCAGACCAATTTCATAGTGTTTCCAACCCCCGCCTAGTCTAAACTTCTAATACTAGATTAACACTGTGAATCCAGAATCTTCACCCAAGTGTTAAATATTTCCAAATCTGTTTAGCAACTCTCTGGGTACTGAATGTACTCAAATGAGTGCCAATATACAGGCCAATTGAATTCAGATACATTGCTTTGGTGAGAGAACAGCCTTTCATTTAAGTAAAATGACAGGAGCAATACAGTAGGCCCATTCTACACAACATGGCAGAGCGGGGTCCACTTAAACACCTCAACCAAAGTACACATTCTACAATTCCACAAGCAAATAAACCACATTGTAGGAGAACAGCCCAGTGGCACAGGCTGAGTAAGATGAGAACCATCTTCAGGCACCAAGCAAATCCCAAAAAAAGAAAAAAAACACACATATTACATTCCATTTATGTCCGCCTTTCACCAACAAAATAAGCATGCAATCTTTCCTCCTACCATCATGATCCTTACAGGAATATGGCACAAAAACATTGGAATCCCTTTCATGCACACTTCAAGTGGTCATTCTTCAAGGACAAGCTGAGATTGTGAGTGTGTTGGTGGGTTATATGGCATAAGAGCAAACCTCTTGTGGCTGCAAAGTGACCAATGTTGAGTCCTGAATATTCAAGAGTAGTTGACATTTCAGAAGGGCTGGAAGCTAGGGAAGGATTGTTGGGTTGCTCTATTGATTAAAGATGATATTAGTACAATAGTGAGAGATGACCTTAGTTCTAAAGATGAAGATATGGAATCAGTTTGGGTAGAGATAGAAGGTATTAAAGGAATAAAGCTACTTATGGAAGTAGTTTATAGGCCTCCAAAGAGCAACAATTGGGTTGGATTTTGTCGGATGTGTACAGGAAGAAATAATGGGGACCTCCAAAAAAGCACTGCAATTATCATGGGTGATTTTGACCTACACGTAGATTGAATGAATCAGATTATAAAGGTAGCCTGGAAGATGGGTTCAGGGAGTGTTTTCAAGATAATTTCTCAGAGCAGCATGTTCCTGAACCAACCAGAGAGCTGGCCATTCTCAACCTGGGAATGTGCAATGGGGCTGGGAGCAGTGCTCATTAAATGATTTAATTTTCATTCAATTTGAGGAAAAGAAGAGTTTCATGGTAAGACATGTTTAAAACTTAACTAAAAAGGCAATTTAAAAAGGCAACAAGACATAGCGGCTTCAAGTGAATGAGAGAAATAGGTTAAGGTGTAGATTCACAAAAATGCAGCAGCAGATGCTGAAGGAGATATTTCGTAGTGTTCAGCAAATTCCAGGCAGAAAGCTGAACTCAGGGAGTGGGGTCAAACTGTGGCTCATGCCCACTAGAAGAGACCCCAGGTCAGCGTTAGTTAAACCAAACTCCTTAGCTCGGCTCCAGCCACATACAGCTCAACTTCTGGTTTACTGGGAGATGAATTTACAGCTCATTCATACAGACGGAGTCTCAAATTCAGGGAGATAGAAGTGGAAGATTTTACAAGGGATGCCTCCTCCATTGAGAGGCATTTTTTCTGTCCTGTGAGCTGCTGCAGACATATGGGGAGCCTGTCAGGAACAAATGCAGAAGAGAACCAGCCGGGTCTGGGACTTTCAGGGAGACACTGGCTAGGGAGATGGGGGGGGGGGAAGGAGATGATAATTGCACAATGAAGGTTGGATGGTGGAGGGGGACTGTGAGTCAGATGGTGACCATGAGGTGGGCGGAGGAGGGGCCAGTTCACACCCACTACTTATTCTTTTGTTTCATTTGAAAAGTAAATCGCCTTTTACCCAATTACACTGAAGTGTCTCCAGAAAGGCAAATCTTGGCCCCTCTCATTTCAACATGAAATGGTAGTGGTTGGGGTAACGGTTCTGGTGGAAATATTTGTCATGTAGATGCCCATGGATTATTTCCCACAGGTTCAAGGGGGCAGGGTAAGACAGACAGACTGAGACAGGGGTGAGGGGTATAAAGAAGGGGGAGGGGATAGAGAGGGGTAAGAAAAAAACAAGAGGGAAAGGGCTCAGAGTGGCCCGGGGAAAGCAGGCTGTAAGAGGAGGAATCCCCAGGCTGAAAGTCAACTCACCTCTCACCCCAACGTTCATGTGAATTCCACCAAGGCCAGCTCAGAGTGTGACCCACTAGAAGAGACCCCAGGTCAGCGTTAGTTAAACCAAACTCCTTAGCTCGGCTCCAGTCACTAACCTCTTCCCTGGGGATCATGAAATTATTCTTTTTCCTCTCTCTAGCTAGGCTGCTTCATCAAAAACTGGCCTTATAATGAAGCATTGCTATTTGGCACTTTTTGATCATCCCTTCTATAAATTACTCATTTAAATGATCAATTTATTGCTTTTGAACTTTTTTTTAAATGAGGTACCTGTTTACTGTTGTGGCAGTCTTTATTTTTCAGAAATTTGCTCACTAGCCATCCACTGAGAAGGAGAACATTTGAAATGTGCACTCCAGCCATGAGTAAAGGTTGGTCGCCCCTGCCCTAGGAGATCAATGTGCCATTGGTGGCCAACTAAAGAAGTTATAGCTATTTGGGGGAAAAAAAGCAATTCTGTGAGGATTATTGGTGTGTCAGAAGATTGGGTAAAATTTTAAAAACCCAGCAAAGAGTTACTATAAATTAAAGGAGGAGAAATTAGCATTCAGAGAAAGCTAGCTAGAAATACAAAAACAGATAATTAGAGATTTGATCTTTTTTTAAAAAAAAGAGTAGCTCAAGTGAGTGTGGGTCCTCAGGAAAGCAAATCTGGAGAATTAATATTAGGAAATAAGGAAATGGCGGAAGCATTGATTGGAGATTTTTATCTGTCCTTGCTATCGGAGACACAGTATTAACCCATAAACACTAAACATGATGGACTTATCCCAGATTGGTAAAAGTCCTATATTAGATGTATTGTTTTCACTTTTCCCACAAATTTTTGATTCTGAAAAGATCCATTCAGACTGAAAAATAATGACTCCTTTATTCATGGAAAGAAGGAGACAGAAAGCAAGGCTAGAATCTTTGAAGGGCCTGAACAATTTGGGCTATGGCAAGGTTTGGAGCAGAATTGTGCAATGACTTAGATGAAGAAACCAGATGTGTAATTGATAAATTTACTGATGGCACAAAGATAAGTAGGAAATTAAATTGAGAGGTAGACATAAAGAGGCAACAAAGGGATTTTGATAGGTTAAGGGCAGCACGGTGGCTCTGGTGTTAGCGCTGTTGCCTCACAGCGTAAGGCATTCAGGTTTGACTTCAGCATTTGGTGACTGTATGGATTTTGTTAACCAGATGCTGCAGAATCCAGACAGGCTGCAGCTGCACACAGATGGTTTGCAAACAAATTTAACAGCTCCAGCCCCTGCAATACACACCTGAAGTTGGGCTTGAATGGGACAATGGAACGTCGCCCTCGGGACAATCGGGAGCAGCGAGTCATTCACTAGACACAAAGGCACCTAGCACCCTTATTTGGAGAAGGTTATGTGCACCCAGCACCTACCATAATGGACACCTAAGGGCCACCCTGCCATCAATGTGCCAATGCCTTGTTAGCTTTGATTGATCAGAGTAATCGAACCTGATCAATCTATTGGCAGATCCTCAAGAAGGGCACAAAGACCCGGAAGGATAAGAATCACCGCAAAATCCTGTTCAGCGCGGTAACACGAGAATAGCCATCGAAAGAGAAGACACCTACAAGACCATCGGAAGAAGAAGACATTACAACGTGGAGTCCGGCCAAGTTCTAGTGTGGTGGTATACGATCGTTAAGTTAAAGCAGAAGATAGTTTGTAGTGTTTATCGTTAGTTTATAGTATATTTTATTGTTCTAATATTAATTGTATTCAATAAACGATTATTATTGTTTATAAGAGTCGACTCACAGTTCTTTGCTCAGAATAAAAGTTTAAACACACTGCGTGGCAGGTACAACAGTCAATATGCAGGTACAGCATTGATTAGGAAGACAAATGGGATGTTGTCACTTAATGCAAGGAGAATAAAATATAAGAATATAATAGTCGGGAAGTATTGCTCCAATTGTTCAAGGTGTTGGTGGGACTATTTTAACAGTACTGTGACCAGTTGTGGTCACCTTACTTCGAAAGGATATAATAGCATTAGAAGCAGTGCAGAGAAAGGTCGCTTGCCCAATTCCTGGTATGAAGGGGTTCTGTTAGGAGGAAAGAGATTAGATAAGCTGGGATCAGTATCCAATGGAGCCTAGGAGAATGAGAAGTGACTTGATTGAAATATTCATGATCTTGAGGGGTCTTGACAGGGTGCATGTGGAGAAGATGCTTCCTCTGTGGGAGAATCTAGAACCAGGGCTCACTGTTTAATAAAATGGTCACTCATTTAAGAAAGACGAGGCAAATGTTTTTCCTCGGAGGGTTGAGTACCTTTGGAACTGTCTTTCTCAAAAGGTGGTGGAATCAAACACTAGATATTTTTAAGGCCAAAGTGGATGGATTCTTGTTCAGCAAGATGAAAAAAGGTTATCCAGGACTAGGCAGAAATAGAGTCATGGAGATGTACAGCATGGAAACAGACCCTTCCTTCCAACCTGTCCATGCCGACCAGATATCCCAACCAAATCTTGTCCCACCAGCCAGCACCCGGCCCATATCCCTCCAAACCCTTTCTATTCATATACCCATCCAGATGCCTTTTAAATGTTGTAATTGTCCCAGCCTCCACCACATCCTCTGGCAGCTCATTCCATACACGTACCACCCTCTTCGTGAAAAAGTTGCCCCTTAGGTCGCTTTTATATCTTTCCCCTTTCACCCTAAACCTATGCCCTCTAGCTCTGGATTCCCTGACCCAAATTTGGAGGAATCAAATCAGCAAAGATCATATTGAGTCGCAGAGTAGCTCAAGGGGCCAAGTGGTCTCCTTCTGTTGCTAATCCATGTGTTTGTCTGTTTAAACCTAAAAGGGGCTCCCATTTGAGAGACAGAAGAGGAAAATGGTTCTCTCTTGGAGAGGCATTGATCTATAAACCATAGAGGCAGCGTGATTGAACATTTTTGAAGATTGAGTAAGATGGATTCTTGGTTGGTAGGAGAATCAAAGGGTATGGCAGGCAGATGGGAAAGTGGAGTTAAGACCACAGTCAGATTAGCCATGATATTGTTGAAAGCAGAGTAGGTTCGAGAGACCAAATAGCCTGCTCTTGCTCCTAATTCATATGTTCATGTGTATGTTCTGTACCAGCGTGGCTACTATTCCAAATGAGGCCTAAGGGATAGGCTGGTCAGTGTGGTCCGGTGGAGAGATGATTGGCAGTTAAAAAGGAAACCTGATCTGTAAAATACATTGTTCTACACCACTACCCTGCCTCCACCCCTCAACATTTTCATAGTTACCCTTTGCAAAAAGATGCAGGAAGAGATTTCAAAGGGTTAAACTCTACAGTCCATCACAGATGGATGGTTCCCATTTTAAGTAAAGAGCTTCAAGCTTTCAGCTCTGCCTTTTCAGCAGTATTCCCCCTCTAAAGGTCAGATTCCGCAAGGCCTTCGAACTGCCACAGCTAACAGCAGAATAATTTGGTCCTTTATTCGAAAACAATAGTCTTCACACAGAGAAGCCAGCGGTGGCCCTTTGTGAATTGGCACATCATACAGACCAGGCTTTGTCAGGCTGTGAGGGCAAATACTTATCAGACTTCAACTTATCTTTTCTCCCTCTGAAGAGAAGAGCCAGAATCTCGGACCATTTGGAACTGCTGGCAAAGTTCGATAGGGTCAGCCACAGGCATTTTCTGAAGTCAACAATCAAACAATTCACAGTGTTTGAGGTACTTTAACACAATTGGACTATCACACAGCAGTTTTTAATGTAACTGGGTGCCTTTTCTGAACTCTAGTTTGGTTGAAGCTAAAATTTTAAATATGAATTGTCTATTTGTTTCAGCTGGAAATGTTTCACTTTCCACTGAAGCAATATTCCTTCAGTCAAGTCACATTTCGCACATGTGTAAAGGTTCACCAAATGCGCAAGAAGGGAAGTCATTTTTAAAATGTTTTTTGTCGTTTGGTCAAATACTCTCACCCTCATTCCCCCAGTTTGCCACAGTCCTCCAAAGTCTAGCCCTGGTTGTGGCAGCCATAGCTAAACATGTTTCCAGTGAGATAATGCTACAGAATTCCCTCTTTCCAGAGACAAGGTGACAGTCCCACATTCTATTCCCTTCTTGAGATGACCTGATCAAAGCCAGAAAACAAAAACAACCAAGTTGTTCAAGAAAAGTCTGTTGATTTGGAGATTTGAACATGAGCCTCAGAGTTCCAATACGAGAACTACCTGGTTGTAATAATATTCATGTAAATAATGTCATCAACAATAATTTATTTACACTTTCAAAGGAACCTACACATGAGAGTACATTCGAGAAAACTCAAATCTCTATGTTTTTCATTGCACTCTTTACATCCTTTGTCACTCATCGAAATGACCTTTTGAGGAAATTTACTTTGAGACCTTTAAAAGGACAAAGATAAAATTCACAGGCAAAGCTGTGGACAATTGATAGGGAGAGGGGGCAAAAAACATTGAGGTGGTGGGGGGTGTTGGTCAGGAAACAGAATATACTGTTAGGTGGGGGGTGTCCAGAGTATTAACCTGACAACAGTGAAGGAACAATTTATGTCCAAATTAGGGAGATATATAGTTGGGTGCTCCTGGATTGTGTTTCTGGTGGAAGGGTTTGAGTGTTTAGGAGGTACTGCCAAAGAAGCCTTGCTGAGTTGCTGAATCCTGTGGTGAATCCTACAGATTAAAGCTACAAAGCAAGGAAGTGATTTGAAAACCCAAAAGATGTTTGATTTTTAACGCTATTTTTAATGACAACGTTGAACCACAACCCAGTGATATAATGCTAAAACCATATAATCAACTTCCTTCTATAGTTTTTACTTGATCTTATACATAAGTTCTTCAAAAAATTGTTTTCATTTATGAATTTTCTGTATCCAAAACTTGATCAAATTGTCTTAATCCATTAACATTTTTTTCACAGAAAACCTGTGAAACATTAGTCACTCTTTTTCCACAGTGTATTAAATAGTTGACAAATAACTTACTGAAAGAATTTATTTGAGGTCCAACAATGTAGGCTATTGAAGCGAACTGACCTCATTAGCATCTCACTTACAAACACTACTAAAATATTCGGGGGTCTAAATTGGGACTATGGATGATTAACAAATGATTAATGGTGCGGACCGGAGAACAAAAGGGTAAAAGGCCGCAACTTCCTGTGCCCAAAGGCTGCACTATCGAGAGGGAAAAAACTTGTTGAGGAACAAATATAATTCAAGCTGTCAGTGTAAATGAGAATGACACTAAAACAAAGATAATCTGTAAAGAAATGTGTTCCGAAACAATAAAACTATGTGGACATCAAATCATTACAATGCTTGATTATGGTAGTTAGGGATATCAATGCATGAAGGCTTCCTGCAGTCAAATTGTCAACATTTGCACCAATGTGTGGACAGTTTTCTTCTGAAAGTCCATTGGGTTGAAACTACCCATTTTATGTAAAACTTTACAACTAGTTAATTACAGATCTTTATCCCATCGGTCTGAAATGAATTCAAAGCTGGAAGTGAAAGGATATTATGTCAGCTCACTGGCTATTTATGTCTCAAAATCATTTCTCGTTTCCTACTTATAGTAGAAAACATGTCCCTTAGTGTTTCAAACACCATAGTCATAGAGATGTACAGCATGGAAACAGAGCTTTCGGTCCAACTTGTCCATGCTGACCAGATATCCGAAATAAATCTAGTTCCATTTACCAGCACTTGGCGCATATATCCATCCAGATGCCTTTTAAATGTTGTAATTATACACCCTCTATCAGCTCATTCCATACATGCACCACCCTCTGCGTGAAAAAGTTACCCCTTAGGTCCCTTCTATATCTTTCCCATCTCATCTTAAACTTATGCCCTCTAGCTTTGGACTCCCCTATCCTATTTACCCTAACCATGCCCCTCATGATTTTATAAATCTTTATAAGGTCACCCCTCAGCCTCCGATGCTCCAGGGAAAAACACCCCAGCCTATTCAGCCTCTCCCTGTAGCTGAAATCCTCTAACCTTGGCAACGTCATTGTAAATATTTTCTGAACCCTTTCAATTTAAACATCCTTCCTATAGCAGGGAGACCAGAATTGATTGCAAACTTCCAGAAGTGACCTAATATGACATCCCAACTCATATACTCACTGCATGTCAACATCACAAATGTAGACGCCTGCTTGTTGAAAATGGAGCAGTTATTGTTGCCAAAATATTATATGGAATCTTTTTTCTGGTATTTTACTGAATGTGATCACTTAGTGCAAGCTTAAATATATACACAATCATTAATCCTTCACGTGGACTGCTTTATGTGACAGTTGCATGGAGTTTCCTGGGCAGCATCCTCTGGGACAAATAACAGTTCAATTGCTAAAATAAAAAAGACTGAAAGAAAAATGGGAGAAAACCAACCCATTACTCAAATTAAAAATGACAAATGAGAATCGACACAAGATGAGTAGAATCTCCTGGAGCTAAAACTTTCACAAATTTGTGGTGTCACCTGAACCCTTTGACTGGATTACAGGTTTGGAGCCATACCAAGGTACTTGCTGTACTATACAAAGGACCTGAACATCCCACCCCTCAATTAATTACAGCCTGTAGCTCTCTCCCAGGTAACCACCTCACCCTCTATAATTACCACAGCCCACCTACTTCACTTTGTTGGCACTTTCTTCGAGTTAATCTGATCAAAGACATTGTTTTGGAAGATTTATCAGATCCCAACTTAGTTTTGCTGTCAACAACCATTCCAGGAAATTTGGATTCAAAGCTGCAAAGTGATCATCTGAAAATAAAAATTTGCCTGAAGAACGGATTTGAATTAGAATTACAAGAATGGTATTTAGGATAGCCTATATCAATGAGGGGTAACATTGAGGTTAAACTCTAAACTCTGCCTCTTACGTACATCGGCAGGTAGCACATTCCAAAACCATGACTCCCATCCCATTCAAATTAAAGAATGTGAATTTGCTACCTGAGAATGGGCAATATCCTGATATTCACTCCTGAGAGTGGAGAGAGTGGTATTATTACCTTTTACATCAATGATTATCACTACACAAGTCATAAGGATGTGCTTGTGGTGCAGTGATAGTGTCCCTACCTCTGGGCTAGGGATGGGGATGTCCGAGGTTCAAATCCCACCTGCTCCAGAGATGTGTAATAAGATCGCTGAACAGGTTGATTAAAAAACATCTACAGGGTGTGGTAGCATAGTTGTTATACTACTGATCTAGTAATTCAGAAACAGGAATTCAAATCCTGCCGTGGCAGCTATGAAATTTAAATTCACTTCATTAAATAAAACAGAAATAAAAAAGCAAGCATTAGTATTTGGTGACCAGGAAGTTGTTGGATCAGTGTAAAAACTCACTGGTTCATTAAGACCCTTTCGGAGAGGAAATCTGCCATCTTTACCTGGTGTGGCCTACATTTGAGTCTGGACCTACAGCAATGAGGTTGACTTTCAACTGCCCTCTGAAATGGCCGAGTATGTCATTCACTTGAATCAAATCTGCTATAATGGCAATTAAGCCAATACTAAACTTGCTCAGGATATACACATCCCTTTAATTACTGAAAGAATAAATCCTCCAATTGTAAGCTTGGTAAAGCATCTTCCAAAACATTGTCACCAAATGACAATGGAACATTTTCCAATTTCCAATGCAGTCTCTGACACTAAAACTACCTGGATACAGTCCTTATCTCTTCAAGAGAATCAGAGATATCTTGTGCCAACTCTGGACATTGCAAATAAATCTTTGGGACTGCACTATTCTGCAGCCTTCTGAAGCAGAGGTGGTGGGAAATTTATCTCGAATATTGGGAGCTGGGAACCAAAAAGGTGAGCTAGGATCAAGCCAATGTGTTTTGATGAGTTGACTATTCACCCAGTGAAAAAGAAAAATGACAGTTGCTCATAGTTTAACATGCAGTCTATTGGTCCTGATATATGACCTTGATGCACAGTGTTTGTTAGCTGATTTCAGTGTACTAGACTGTAAATGGTCTTTGAAACAGAACCAAGAAATCTCCTGTGAAACAGGAACAAGTCTTATGAATGTGAACGGGTTGCTACTATTGGGCTGAATGAAGTGATCAATAAACACAGGCTTGATTCTAACGTGTTAACCTTTGATTCCTAATATCAAACAAGTGAAGCAAGTACTTATCTAACACAAAGGAAATAAAAGAACAAAGTCGTTGCACCAGGAACTTTGGAATTAATTTTGATTGGAGCATTTATTCACTCTGGGAACAACTGCGCACCATGGCGAGATATAAAATCAAGTTTACAATCTTCAATTTCTCCTCTTGTGCTTCATTCACTATTTCCTGACTACTTCAAGCCTCTCCCAAAGCCAATGTGTAATCAGATAGTGAAGATGTTAATTTCGACACACAGGCATAGGAATCAGGAGGAAGCCATTCTGCTCCACTATTTGATAAGATAAACGATTGATCTGGTTGCATCCTCACCTTGCCCGTCCATCCCCTATATCCTTCGATTCCCTTGTAGTGAAGAATGTAACTCAGTCTTAAGATATTCAACAGCCCTGCCTCTACTACTGGCTGGGGAACAGAGGAAGCATTTTTCTTCATATCAGTCTTAAATAGAAGACCTCTTACTTTTAAACTGTGAGTGTACAAAGACTGTGTGGCCAAAATTCCACCTCAACTCCACTTACAAGTTTGCTGATGACACCACCATTGTAAAGGTGTTCAGTGCCTGCCCCTCATTGAAATAAAATTGCAAAAAGTAAAACTTATAGTCTATCAAGCCAGTTTCTCTCTGGAATCTGGATTATTCAGTTTTACCATCAGCTGAGATTGTAAAATATTTCTCATAAATATTCCCAAGTGTTGACAGTTTGTTAATATACAGACATAAACTTAATTTTGAAAAGTAATTCACTGCTATGTACACAAATACTTCAGTCAATTTGTGCATGCTAATATCCAACTAATTAATCACATTTTGATTTATGTTGGTTGAAGGAAGAATGACCCAGGAGGACACATTGAACTGACTGTGATTTTCTTTGTGTGAATGACATGATCAGGTCTTTAAGAGACACATAAGGCCACAATTTAATCTCTCAACCAGTACAGTCCTCCCTGAACAGGGCACTGAAGTGTTCACTTAAATTGTGCACTCAAAGTTTGGAGTGGGGCTTGAACCCATAACTCCCTGACTGAGGAAAAGGTGCTGATAACTAATGCTTTATCAGGTTGACCCATTTCACCAGCTTATGTATCTTCTTCCTTAAGTGAAAATCTGAAAACATGTCAAAGAAAATATGATCATTCAGTCTATTCCTTACATCGCCTCTGTTCAATGCTTTGTTTGAAATTTATTCCTGGGATGTGAGCACCTTTGGTAAGGCCAGCATTTATTGCCCATCCCGAAGGGAAGGTGGTAGGGGGCAACCTTCTTGAACTGCTGCAGTGCTGCGGGTCGACCCACAACACCATTAGGGAGGGAATTCCAGGATTTTGACCCAGTGATACTGAAGGAATGGTGATATATTTCCAAGTCAGAATAGTGAGTGACTTGGAGGGGATCTTGCACAGGGTGGTGTGCTCATGTATCTGCTGCTCTTGTCCTTCTCGGTGGTAGAGGCCATAGGTTTGTGACTGGCTAATAAAGGACGCTTGACAATGTATCCAAATCAACCATTGACTCTACTCCATTTAGATAATCTGAGAAAATCCTAAGCAAGCCTTCTTCTTGTCACTATCCTATTTCCAAGGACAATCTCTACAATAACTAAACTTCTACCACCTCTTATTTAGCATTGTACAAGTCTTACAAATGAAATTCCCAATTTCTCACCAGCACAGAAATAGTTTTGCTCCTTGGAGCATTTAATGGTCTTCATCTACACCTCTGGAATTGCAATGGAATCCCAAATGTGATACATTTTCAGGATTTAATTTGCCATCTGACATTAAAGAGGCACCGTCAAGACACATCTTGTATTGCAGTGGGAGGGAAGAACAAAGGCCATTGATGTTTAGGACGTGGGCTTGAATGTAGCCAAGGGTAACAGGCTGACAGTTTCCTTCTCTCTGTGATGTTAATGAGTCTCAAATGTAATGAGTTTGGGTCAGTCTCAGCTCAGTTCCTGGTGGCTGCACGTCCACAGCACAAAACCATCCATAATTTGTGACAATTTGCATTAAAATTGCCTATCTTATTAAAGAGAGCACAGTAGGATGTCAAAAGGTTACAACAGTTCAGGAACAGGTGCTTGAAGGTTGGAGTTGGCATTTTGTAATGGTGGTGTTCAGCAATTCACTCTATTTATTAGATTGTTATGCTCAATCTGGGAGTATTCAATGCTGCCAACAAGTTCAAAACTCAATAGATCAATGTTCTATTTGCCTTCCTTTGATGAGCATGACATTCTTAGTTCAGTGACCTGGTAAAAGATCTCGAACAAGAGGGTGGGAGACAGAGAGAAATATGTACAAATAGATCACCTGCCTGCCTTTGAATTGATGAGTTTGGAGTCTAAATGAGTTTTTAAAATGGAAGTAGGTCGGAAAAAAGGAATAGTTTTGGTGACATAAAGAGGGTCTGCTTCTCAGAGGAACACTGAGGAGGGGTGGGGGCATGTTGTAGCTGAAACAAATGGACTGACGGTGTTATGTTAATTGAGATGGAGTCATGACCCTGTGCTAGCCTTTATTTTCCTTGACAGATCAAGCTGGGAGATCTTCCTCAGGCTATGCATGGAATTCTCAATTGTCTTTTTGTCTTCTCCTAAAAGGACATTCAGTACAATCAGGATAAAAGACAACTCATTGTACATGCTATGTAACTCAGTGAGCCCTATCTTGTAGGCAATTTGAATCTGCTGTTTATTTCACTCTTCCACTCACCCGTGAACAATGTAGATGAGAATAGCTCTCAAATAGGAAGTAAAGTTTGATTTATATATGACTTTTCAGGTTTTATTTGATAAGTCCCAAAGAAGCTTCACTGCTACTGTAGTGACTGTTGCAATGTGGAAAATACGGGAGCCAGTTTGAACATAGCAAGCTTCCACAGACTGTAACAGATCATGATCAGATCGTTTGTTCATTGAGTTATAAATATTGGCTAAGACAAAAGGAGACCTCCTCTGCTTTTCTGCAAAATGATGGTTAATCAGGGCCTTTGGATTAATATTTCAAGCAGAAGTAGTACACTCAGTAAGAGAAGATTGCAATGAATACATATCCTCTGCTTTTTTCATCCTGTTCTGAAGGGTCAGGCTCAAAGCATTACTGACTAGGAACAGAACAAAATCAAGCCATTCAACCCAAAATCAGTCCATGCCTCCTCCTGCCTCTATTCATCGAAGCCCATCAATGTGGCCTTCTATTCCTTTCTCCTTCATGTGCTTATCCAGTTGCCTTTTATGTAATATATGTCTCAACCACTCTCTATGGTAGCGCGCCCAACATTCTCATTGGATCACAGAATTGTTATGGGGCAGAAGGAGGCTGTTAAGTCCATCATTTGGCAAAAGTGAGGACTGCAGATGCTGGAAACCAGAGTTTAGATCAGAGTGGTGCTGGAAAAGCACAGCAGGTCAGGCAGCATCCGAGGAGCAGGAAAATCGATGTCTCGGGCAAAAGCCCTTCATCAGGAAGCCTCCAGAATGGAGAGCTCTGGAGGCTTCCTGCCTCTATTCCTGATGAAGGGCTTCTGCCTGAAACGTCGGTTTTCCTGCTCCTCGGATGCTGCCCTGACCTGCTGTTAAGTCCATCATGTCTGCACCAGCTCTCTGAACAAATGTTATGATTTAGTGCCATTCTCCTGCCTTTTCCCAGTTACCCTAAATATCAATTCGATTTAAATTATCATTTAATGTCTTCTTGAATCTGCATCCACCCCTCTTCTAGGCAGTGTTATGTAGATCCAAACTACTCACCATGTCAAAAATAACATTTTTCTCACATCTCATTTGCTTCTTTTGCAAATGACCTCATCTCTGTGCTTGATACTTTTATGAGGGAAGACTTGCTTCCCCCATTTGTTCTATCCAGTCCTCTCATGATTTTGAAACTTCTATTAAATGTCCTTTTATCCTTCAAGAAAGGATTCTTTCCAAGAAAGAATCCTATTCTCTCCAATAAAAGTGAAATACTGTGGATGTATTGTAAGCAGCAAATACAGTAGATTAGGGTAAAAGAAGTATTTGTCCTCACTTTCCACCGTTCAAGTCCCTGCACTTGAAAGATCAGCCGGCTGCCACCACCAAACACACCTTTACCTCCCCTCTACTGTCAGTGTTCCGCAGGGACTTTTCCCTCTGGGACACCCTGGTTCACTCCTCCATCACTCCTAAAGCTTCCTCATTCCCCCACAGCACTCTTTCAAGCAATTTCCAAAGATGTACCACTTGCCAATTCCATCTCTACCTCCCTCCTCACTGTTCAAGACTCCAAACACACCTTCCAAGTGAAGCAAACTGTATGTAACACCTGGTGTCTTCTACAAGTTCAGCATAAACTCCTTGCTGTCACACTCTCTGCCCTTGTTAATAAAGCAGAGGATATTGTATGCTTTATTAAAATCTTGTTCTACTTGTCCCTGATACTTTTAGTAACTTCTGTACATATGCACGCACTGATCACATCCTTTATGTAGTGACCTTTATGTATACTGTATCTCCATGTTCTCCACAACCAAACATATCACCTTATACTTCTCTGCATTAAACTTCAGCTATCTGCCTATTCCACCAACTTCTCAATGTCCTCTTATAGTCTTACACTTTTCTCCTCACAGTTTACAATGCTTCCAAGTTTTGTATAATCCATAGAGTTGGAAATTGTCCTCTGCATACCAATATTTGGAAAAACTTGTGGAACCCTTGGGAAACTCTACTGCAAATCTTCCTCCAGCCCAAAAAAAATTCCATTAACCATTTCTCTTGGTTTCCTATCCCTCAGCCATTTTATCCCATTTATTTCAAGAGGTACAGCTTTTCTCATAAGTCTGTTGTGTGACAGTACCTTTTTGGAAATCCATGTATATCACATTGTCAGTGTCATGATGATAGATCAGTTCCTTGAAGTATCATGGACATGTTTAATTTTTAACTCCAAAAGATATTCTTTTCAAAGAAGAAGTCTGCAACAGCCAAAAAAATGACTACGGATGTGAATTCTGTTGCTAACTGGTAAAATCCTTTGTGGGACTCGAGCAAAGTCACATCTGTATCAAGGAAACTTCAAACAGATAGAAAATCTTAACAGGATGAGGTTACAACGAGGCTGACTATATCCCCCCTTCAGCAGAAAGTTACCTCTTGCTGGATTTGTGTATTTTGACCCTATAGAAATACACAAAAAGAGGGGGTTAAAAACAGACTGCAAAACTAGCCCTGACATCCTTGTGTGCTGTGAGGGTCACATCTCTGAGAACAGTGACTTGCACACCCCTGCACTGTAGGTAACTCATAAAGGATGTCTATCACTCAATGCAGCCAGTCAGCTACAGCTGAAAAGAATCAGGACAAACCAAAAGTTTCAACCAACTTCCAGAGCCAAGAATCTCAAAATTAACTGTTCAACTCCCAAAGTCAATGATACCGATAACATCCACAACATTCAACTATTCACCCTTTGTGAACAATTCAGAAACCGATCTGTATTTTTTCAAACTTTCTTTTCAACTTATCTCTTTGTTGCATTACAATTTCTTCTTGAGTTTCAGAAACTCTCTCTTCTTGTTAGTTCAAGGAGGCATGGTTAGATTGGCTCCTTTTTAAAGCATAAGCTCACTTGGGTCTTGGAAGCAGGTATCCATAAGGGAAGGGGTCATTTTGAAATTAACCTTGCTGTTGACAATCAAATGGATGGGCGCCTGACAAAGGGAAAACAGTTCAACCCTTTACACGCAGGAGGTTGGAGGTATCCCATTTAGAACTGTAATGAATATGGAGAGCCGCACCCAGGGACTGGTTGTAACAACATTACCTTCATCTATTCTGTTACCTTTTATGTTGGTATCTTGCTCCCCCAAAATTATCACCTTTCTGGCATCTTACCCTGGTGATCATTCTTCATTTGTGGAAATTGGATAGTGACCCAGACAGGATCCGGGAAGCCATAACAATGGAGGCAGTTCCTCCATTCAGCTGATAGATACTCACATGTACTTCTCAGTGGTGACCAGTTGATGGTGATGAAAAGTAGATTGATCCTTGGCTGATTGTGTTTTTTTCTCAAGTGCATGATTGTAAAGCTGGTTTTAGTATCCAGCCTTCTCTCACCATCACTGCCTTTGCTAAAAATAGCTAACAGCGCAGCCCCAGGAATAGAACTGGAGTGTCCAAATCGGTTATGGCTCAGTACTGTACCAGGCAGAGGACCTGCTCGTGAAATCAAATCATCTCTCAGGCAGCATACCACAAAGTGCTAATGCTTTGAAACATTGAGAATGAAAATATTACCTGACACACTCACAAAATGCAGTCTGTAATTAACACAGATACAAAACACTAAGTTTATTAAACTAATAGCTTCCACTTCTTCTATTGGCAGAGTGTAGAAATGCCAATTTCAGTATTAGAGGGTGAGTCATGTTAAATTGCAGTACAAAACAGCTTTGTGAATCTACAGCCATCTCCTAGGCCCCAAGAATGATCTGCTTTTAGTCACTGCAGTGTCATGGGAGCTTCCCAGACAATAAGCTCAGTGTAAAGGTTAGTGGGCAGATATTTGCAATCGAGTGTAATGCACAGTCTTGGCTAATACCTATCACAGATTCCCGGGATCGTTCAGGAAAAGGAGTCTGGACTAGGCAGGCTGACACAGCCAGAACATGCAATCCTGGAGGAACATTGAAATACAAAGTAACTGTGCTACATTCTTCGTTCATCTGTCCACACTACCTTACTCGATAAGGAAATCATGATAATCTGTCCAAGGAGACCACCAGAAACACATCCAGTTCTTTTCCCACAGTGCTTTTGCTGAGACAAACAGTGACCACATTTCAAAAAAGTAATTAATAACATGCAATGCAATTTCAGATGTTTCTGAGCTTCTAAGGTGTTATCAGCAGACAACCCATTGATTGCCAGTCCCAGAGATTTCCAGGAAAAGCAGTCAGGAATTAGTCAATCATTCAACAGGGACACAATGGCTTTGGTTTGCAGAGGGAGAGGCTAATGGAGATTGCTTGCATGTGGAGGGCAGCAGGCCATGCGTAGAGTTCTCAGACATAGGTGAATAGTCTAGATTTCATCAAGCACATTGTTGTGGGTCTGGAGTCTGGAGCGAGACTGGGTAAAAATGACAGATTTCTTTCCACCAAAGACATTAGCAAACCAAATAGAAACACAAAGTTTGCTGGAAATCTGAAATAGAAGCAGAAAACACTGGAAATACTCAACAGGATATTGCAGCATCTGGTGAAGAGAGAGAAACAGAGTTAATGCTTAGGTCTCACAAACACATCTCATTATGAACCAATTGGGTTTTCAAGACAGTTCAGTTGTTTCGGCTTTCTATTAATTGAAACTAACCCAGGATTTTGTTTTATTACCAGAATTTAAAAATTCCCAGCAGCCATGTAGGAAGTGAATTCATGTCTCTGAATGATTAACCCAGGCCATTGGATTACAAATCCAGCAATGGTCGATCATTTTGACAAGAAGCAGGCTTACTTTAGTGGGAATGCTGTTGGTTCTCATTTAGTTCAGGCTCGACAAAAGATTCTGACTCCCTTCTCCAGGCAGGATAAACACAGCCCTAAAGGAAACAAAACTTGGTTTTCCCATTCTGCTGCTATGATAAAGACATCCAAATTAGCACTGTAAATCCTGTAATCAGGGCAGTGAATGGCAGTTTACAGAATTGAATTGAATTGAATTTATTGTCACGTGTACTGAGGAACAGTGAAAAGCTTTGTCTTGTGAGCAATACAGGCAGATCATATTGTTAAGTAGCATAGATAGTAAATAATAGGTAAACAGTAACAAAAACAAAAACACAGGTACAGGCGAATGTTAAGACTTTGTGAGTCCATTCAGTATTCTAACAACAGTAGGGTAGAAACTGTTTTGAAACCGGCTGCTGTGTGTGTCCAGGCCTCTGTACCTTCTCCCTAATGGTAGAGGTTGTAGAAAAGCATTGCCAGGGTGGGATGGATCTTTAGGAATGCTGGTGGCCTTTCCTTGACAGTGGGCCTGGTAGACAGATTCTACAGATGGGAGGTTGGCCTTAGTGATTGTCCGGGCCGGGTTCACCACTCTCTGTAACCGTCTCCGATCTTGAATGGTACGGTTGCCATACCAGGTAGTGAAACATTCAGACAGAATGCTCTTGATGGCGCACCTATAAAAGTTGGCAAAGGTATTCGCCGTCATGCCAAATGTCCTCCGCTGCCTGAGGAAGAAAAGACATTGTTGGGCCTTTGTAACCAGTGCGTCCACATGAAGAGTCCAAGAAAGCTTGTTGTGATGACACTCTCCAGGAGTGTCCAGGAGCTTGACACTCTCCACTCGTTCCACCTCTGTGCTGTTAACATGTAAGGGGGCATGAGTAACATCCCGCCAAAAGTAAATAATGAGTTCCTTGGTTTTGCTGGCATTGAAGACTGGGTTGTTCTCAGTGCACCATTTTTCCAGGTCTTCCACCTCCTGTCTGTAGTGTTGCCATCTGAGGTTCAACCGACTATGGTGGTGTCATCAGCGAACTTGTAAATGGCATTAGTCTGGTATTTGGCAACGCAGTCATGGGTAGACAGTGAGTACAGTAGGGGACTGACTGAGGGCTCCAGTGTTGAGTGTTAGTGAGGGTGAAATATTATCCCCAATCTTCACTGATTGTGGCCTGTGGGTCAGGAAACTGAGGATCCAGTTGCACAGAGTGAGGCTTAGTCCGAAATCAGTAAGTTTGGTAATCAGCCTCAAGGGGATAATAGTGTTGAAGGCTGAACTGTAGTCAATGAGTAGGATTCTTACTTAGCTGTTCTTGGTGTCAAGATGTTCTAGGGAGGAGTGAAGGGCAAGTGATATGGCATCTGATGTGGATCTGTTGGTCCTATAGGAAAATTGGAGAGGATCAAGAGTAGTGGGGAGACTGGAGTTGATTAATGCCATGACCAGCCTTTCAAAGCACTTCATAACCACCGAAGTTGGGGCCACTGGGCGGTCGTCATTGAGACAAGCTGCATGAGCCTTCTTAGGTACAGGGATAATGTTGACCCTCTTGAAACAGGCAGGGACAGTAGTCTGCTGCAGGGAGAGGTTGTAGATGTCCGAGAAGACCCCTCTGCCAGTTGATCTGTGCATGCCCTGAGTGCACGGCCTGGTACTCCGTCTGGTCCCATCGCTTAAACTGATCTGATCTCTGATGCAGTGACTGTTGGGATAGGTTCATGAGGACTTGTCGGAATAGGTGTTACCTCTCCGCCGAAATTCTGCTCAAAGTGAGCATAGAAGGCATTGAGATGATCTGGGAGGGATGTCCTTCGAGATCGCGATCAAATGCCATAATTAAGCAGGATGCCTGCTGTTGCATCCCAGCTATAAAATTTCAACTCTTCTGGGGAAACAAATGCTCATCCAAGAACAAAATATAAACATTGCTGAAAATAAAACACATTTTGTTCAAACTTTTTCTCTTGCACTCAGCAGGACAATTCACAAAAAAATCTCACGCCATCCCAACTAGTACCCTTCCACCGACACCCTCATCCACCTGGCTGAACTGGTCCTCAGTCTCAACAACTTCTCCTTCCAATCCTCCCACTTCCTCCAAACCAAAGGGGGAGCCATGGGCACCTGCATGGGCCCCAGATATGCCTGTCCCTTTGTCGGATATGTGGAACAGTCCATCTTCTGTAGTTACACCAGCACCAATGTCCACCTGTTCCTCCACTACATAGATGACTGTATTGGCACCGTGAGGAGGTTGAACAGTTCATTAACTTCACCAACACCTTCCACCTGACCTCAAATTCACCTGGAACCTCTCGGAAACCTCCCTCACCTTCCTTGACCTCTCCATCACCGTCTCTGGTGACCAACTAACCACAGACATATACTACAAGCCCACCGACTCCCACAGCTACCTAGACTACACCTCCTCCCACCCTACCTTCTGTAAAAACGCCACCCCTTATTCCCAATTCCTCCGCCTCCACTGCATCTGTTCCCAGGATGACCAATTCCACCTCAGAAAGTCCCAGGTGGCCGCCTCCTTCCACGATCACAAGTTCCCTTCCCACGTGGTTGACGATGCCACCGCATCTCATCCACTTCATGCACCTCCGCCCTTGCACCCCAACGCAACAAGGACTGAACCCCCTGGTTCTCACCTTCCACCCCACCAACCTCTGCATACAACGCATCATCCTTCTGCCACCTCCAAACGCAACCCACCACCAGAGATATATTTCCCTCCCCACTCCTATCAGCGTTCCGAAAAGACCGTTCCCTCTGCAACTTCCTCGTCAGGTCCATACCCCCCACCAGCCCACCCCCCACTCCTGACACCTTTCCCTGCCACTATAGGAAGTGCAAAACCTGTGCCCACACCACCATCCAAGGCCCCAAGGGATCCTTCCACATCCGTCAGAAATTTACCTGTACCTCTACCAATGTCATCTACTACATCCGTTGCACCCAGTGTGGTCTCCTCTATATAGGGGAGACAGGACGCCTTCTTGCGGATCGTTTCAGAGAACACCTCTGGGACACCCACATGCACAAACCCCACTGCCCTGTGGCTGAACACTTCAACTCCCCCTCCCAATCCGTTAAGGACATGCAGGTCCTGGGCCTCCTCTACTGCCAAACCGTTACCACCCGACTCCTGGAGGAGGAACGCCTCATATTCTGCCTTGGGCCCTTGCAACCAAATGGGATAAATGTGGATTTCAACAGCTTTCTCATTTCCCCTTCCCCCACATTATCCCAATTCCAAGCCTCCAACTCGGCACCGCCCTCCGGGCCTGTCCATCACTCCCCTCTCTGACCTAATACCTTCTCCCTCAACTTCATCCACCTATCACTTTCCCAGCTACCTCCCCCCAAAACTACCCCCTTCCCATTTATCTCTCAGCCCCGACCCACAAGCCTCGTTCCTGATGAAGGGCTTATGCCCAAAATGTTGATTCTCCTACTCCTCGGATGCTGCCTGACCTGCTGGGCTTTTCCAGCGCTACATTCTCGACTCTGATCTCCAGCATCTGCAGTTCTCACTTTCTCCTAATTCACAAGAAATATCAATTTAAGAGCAAAACCAACATTTATACTGCATGAGAGGAGAGTGCTGTTTGGTGAGCAAGTAGACTCTGACTGGTAGAAGCATTGGCATGGAGGATTCACCAGTTAATGATGATCAACAGTTAATTGCCAAGCTTTATTTAAATGGTAAACCAGGCAGGTTACCTTGAATGGTAAGAGCATTGCCTCAAAGAATGTCCTGAATGATTTTTGAGAAGATTCGTAGCTCAGGTTGAGGTTGAGGTTGTAAATTTGTTCACTGAGCTGGAAGGTTTGTTTTCAGACATTTTGTCATCATGCTTGGTAACATCATCGCCAAGCCTCTGGTGAAGCGCTGGTATTATGTCTCACTTTCTGTTTGTGTGTCTTGGTCTCTTAAGGTGGATGATATCATTTCCGGTTCTTTTTCTCAGAGGTTGGTAACTGGTGTCCGAATCATGCGTTTAGCGATGGAGTTCCAGTTTGAATGCTAGGTCTCTAGGAATTCCCGTGCATGTCTTTTGCTTAGCCTGTCCTAAGGTGGATGTGTTGTTCCAGTCGAAGTGGTGTCCTTCTTCGCCTGTGTGTAAGGATACTAGTGAGAGTGGGTCATGTCTTTTTGTGGCTAGTTGGTGTTCATGTATCCTGGTGGCTAGTTTTCTGCCTGTTTGTCCGATGTAGTGTTTGTTACAATCCTTGCATGGTATTGTGTAAATGACAAGCGTGTCTGATGAATCTAAAGGACCCTATACTGATGACCAGCAAAACGAATGTCAGCTACCATGATGCCAAGGGGTCTGAATCGTTTGGTAGTCATTTCAGAGATGTCTTTGATAGATGGTAATTCGGTTACAGTTCCTGGGCATGTTGCATCTGTTTGTTTATGTTTGCTGTTTAGGTATCGGCGGACTGTGAATACGCTGTATAAGGTTCTGAACTGATTCCCCTTCTTTATACACCAGTCTCCTCAGTTGATCGAAATTAGATTCATTTACAAAGAATCCCCTCCGTTGTGGATACCTTTCATGCAGATCAAATTAACATGTGTTTTAAAATAAGCCAAATTTAACCAGGCTTTTGAATCAACAAGAGTTTATTAGCTACTAAACACAATAAGAAATAATAGCACAACACCCATACACACAAATTAGGAGTAAGACATGGGTACTAAAAAAGATAAAAGTTAAAAGATATGCAGACGAGTCCTGATGAGTCGTTCGTTAAAAGTAGATGGTGGAACATTGGTAGTCAAGCAGTTAATTGAGATTCTTGGCTTTGCAGGTTAATTGAAATGGATGATTGGCTTGCTGGCTAGCAGCCTTTTGGTCCTCATGGTGAGAGAGATGAGTTTACATGCAGTGCAAGGATGACTAGCGGGTCATTCTTAAACTGTGGCTTTCATGAGTGCTTGAACTCAAGCTGACTCACAGAAATACTTCTGCTCACTAGCACATCTTCCACCAGCACACCCAAACCAGGGCTGATCTAGCTTTTAACCACTGCTTTTGGGGATTCTTAAAAAGTGGAAGACACAAAACAAATTTCTCCCATGCAGGTACTGATGTTTTTTGTCTCCTATCATGTTCAGGGTCTGAGATAACTCTGAGGAGATTACAGATCCATTTGTAGTACATATTGTCCCTTTTAAGTCAAGTCCGTCACTTTGAAGTTTCCTTGACACCTCATCAGGTGTGCCATTCAAGTGTCTCTCTCTCTCTCCAGACAGCTACTGAATGTACAGCCAAAAAATGTATGGAGATGTCTGTCCTTTGTTTGTTAATCACACATATTGTAATTAAAAGTTCAATATGTCTACAAGTGATCTAGGATTGTGATCTGTGGTCTTGACACAATGGAAATTCAAAGTGTTGTGTGTCAGTTCTCCATCTCCCTCCCTTTTACAGTGTTTTCTTCTTGGTTGAGCATCTTAGTGTTGAACAATGGTTGAACCCCAAGTACCTACAGTCATGCTGAACTTTGAACTCCATGATTTTTTGTTTTAAAAAGTGTACATCCAAAAGATAACTGTGGATATTAATGGCTATCCGAGGTGATGGCCAAGTGGTATTATTGCTAGTCTATTAATCCAGAAACTCAGCTAATGTTCTGGGGACCACAGGAGATGGTAGAATTTGAATTCAATTTAAAACTATCTGGAATTAAGAATTGCTGGAAAAAACCCATCTGGTTCACTAATGTCCTCAAGGGAAGGAAATCTGCCACCCTTATCTGGTCTGGCCTACATATGACTCTAATAATGTGGCTGACTCACATCTGCCCTTGGGTATGGCCTGGCAAGCCATTCAGTTCAAAGGCAACTATGGACAGGCAATAAATGCTGGCCAGCCACCGATGCCCATGTCCCATGAGTGAATAAAACAAATCTGGGAAGATAACCCTGGACTGACACACAAAAAAACAGGACAAAAGAAGGACTCTCATACCCTGAGTGCTTCCTCCAAGCCATCATCAAAATAGCAAGGACAAGATCATTTCAACAAACCTGCGAAGCCAAGAATCCCAACTGCTTCATTGTTCACATTCTACTATCTACCCTTCAGAAAGGACAGGCAGAGGCTGACTTTTTAACATTTTTCTGTTTTTTTTTGGAGACGCTTCTAATCTGCATGATGCCTGTCACGTTATTGTTATTTCCTGTGTTTCGTAATTAATAAACTCACTCTTGTTAACTCACAAAAGCCTGTTTAAATGTGTGCTCCTTTTAAAACATAAATTCATTTAATCTGGGAGAAAGGCACCTGCAAGGGAAGAGATCCTTTGTAAATTGGTGAAGTGGTGGAGAGGGGTCAGTTCATCGCTCCTCACCCTGGAGATCATCAATCTGGGGTATCCCTGTCTGGAATCGGAATAACCTGGAGAACTTTGCCCTCGAGTCGGCTGAGGACTGCTCACATCCTTGGAATAGCAGCTCTGTAGGAGAAGGCCTTGAACACAGTTGCGCACAGAACTGGATGATGTACAAACTTGTTTGTATCATCTTTTATTTTTGCAGTTTCCGTCGAACGTACCATAATTTCCACCTCTCACTTGTTTGCTCTTGCTCTCATCCATCGGCTAAAAGTGCACAGGGTATAATGCCTCTGACAGTATGTCACAAGCCTCTCTGAGCCATTTCAACATTGTCCTTTGACTCAAAGCATGGCCGCAATAAATGAGTAAGTCACCCTAAACATTCCGCCCCTCCCCCCCCACCCTTTATGCTGAAGCTTGGCCTTCTCCACAGAATGTGTATGACATGACTCAGGGTCAGCAGCTTTACATCAAAATAAACCATTGAGAGTCAGTCAGTTTTTGCAAGTTGTTCCACTTTTGTTTTTGATTTGTGTGCTGTCACTTTCATCTTTTCAACTGATCCTCATCATTTCAGCCCCTGAGCACATCATACATGGTTCCTGCATTTCCAGCACAATCACAAACAAAACGATGTGCCCAAAAAGAATTGCATTTCCATAGCGCCTTAGGCCACCACAGCACATCCCCAAGCTCATTACAAACAAATTAGAACTTCTTGAAGTACAGTCACTATTGTAACACAAGACACACAGCAGCCAATTTGTGCACAGCAAGCTCGCACAACTAGGGAATACAATAAAGACTGAATAATCCATATCTTTTAGGCTGCGGCAATTTCCAGCCCAAAAGGATGATATCATTAATGTATGGACAGGTATTTTGAGGTGTTCCCTGACAACTCATTTGTTTTCATCAGCAAATCTGCATTGCCACGTAAGTAACTGTTCGGACAAGTTTAACTCCAGCCAGTGCAAGAGCTACCTCAGCTCTGTTTATTTTCTTTATACAAAAGATTGGTTATGGGATCCACTGAAAGTTATAAATAAAGTACTGACGATGAATTCCTTTCATACGATTTGCATAAAAATCCACCATACACCTGGTTTCAGTCAGAATTTTATAATATCCAGAAATCACTTCCTGGTCAGGAACTGGTCCACTTGACATCATCATGGCTAGTCACCATGGAAACAATGGCCCAGCTATATGTTTGTTTATTCTAACTCAAGGAAATTGCTCTCCTGCTGACTTAAGACCTGCTACCTGTTATTCCATTGAGTCATAAAAGTCAACAGAAAAAAACAGCAGAATTGTTCCTTGGCCTCTGCTGAGCTTCAAAAAAAAAGCCAGGATTGTGGTTGGATTGTTACTGTTGACATCAGTGTCCTGCAGTTGGTGGCACCTAATGGAATATCCATGTGTAGCCATCAGACAAGGAAAGAATACTACCACCTAGTCTGCTGTTTTGTATTGCCCATATAGAAGGGAGGGCTTTGGCACTGTACACTAGGTATTTCGAAGCTTTCCTTTCTTACGTGACACGAAAGCATCAATAACAGGCCAATTCCTCACTGTCATCAGACAGTGATCATAAAGCATGTGAATATTTACACTGTTGTTAGCATGCTGAAAACCCCCATCAAATGTTTATCTCAAAACCAATTTCAAGCAATAAGAGAAAAGCCTTTCTTAAAGCTCATTATTCAACTATTAGTAATATTAGTAATAAATTAGTAATAAAAAGAATATAATGGTGGTCTGGCCTATTAACTGAGATGACTTCAGTGTCACAGGTAGACCAGACCAAATAAGAATGGCGGTTCCTTCCTTAAATGTACATCTATGAACCAATTGAGTCTTTCTGACAGTCTGAAAAGATTTTCCTGGTCACTTTTATTATTAATAGTCTCTTGTTTCCAGGATTTTCTAAACGGATTTCAAAATCTCAAACTGCCAAAGTGGGATTTGAACTCCCTTTTTCTGGGTTATTCATACAGTATCATAATCACAGCAGCTCAGTACAGTTTAGCCATTACCTGAAATTGTAACAATAACACAGAAAATTACCAGGAGCAAAGCACTTTGAGGAGATAGTAGCTGCAGACCAAACCCCTAAAGGGAGTTCAACACAAGTCTAGTGGCTCAATGATTATGTGTAATCACTCACAGACGTACAGAGCATTGTATAATATGGAACTTGCGGCATACACCAGTAAGTGATATCATTACCCAAGAACTTTTCAGTGAATGGGTCATCTTTAATTCCCATGTTAGATCAAGCCCCTATCTTCTATACTAATGACACCCTGTCTGCCTGCCTGATGTATACATTAGTCGTGAAGATTGTTGTATTAGATTTTAAAGACCTGATTGTTTTGGTCAGTTGGATTGGTGAATCAAGGATGAGTGGTGCATCTAACCTAACCCTCATTTTACACCAAGAATTTACATCACCTGTAGACCAAGGTTGAGAGAGAGAGAGAGAGAGAGAGAGAGAGAGAGAGAGACAGACAGAGAGAGAGCGAGAGAGATAAAAAGGGAGAGACAGAGGGAAAGAGAGAGAGAGAAAGAGAGAGAGAGAAAAACATTGAAAGAGAGAGAGAGATATCAGCTCGCAGTGACTCAATTGGTAATAGCTTTACCAGTGAGAAGAACAACCCATATTCTGATTCCCAGCTTCTCCTGGTCAGTGATCTCAGTCAGATCAGTGGCAAGGATATCACAATTGGCTTCAGAAGTGGATTTAAATATAATGGCTGCTGAAATTGTGCACTTGCTGGGCAAGGACAGAATCGACGATGCCTCTGATGTGCCTTCTTGTGCAAATACAATGTTGGTCGAGGCTCTTACTTCAACAATAACCTCTTTGGGCAAATTATTAAACAGCAGTGTGCAATACTAGAATTGTGCAGGACAGTCAACACCTCCAGGAGAGGGAGAATCTGCAAGAGGAGTACAAAAAGAGGAGTGCTCTGCCTCTAAGCCGGACACAATGCAAAGTTTTGAAAGCACTTGTTCCTTTAACAGAAGGCTGTGCTGTGCATGCCATTCTGGACAGAAATAGAAGCACTCTGATAGCTGCACCCTGCTACGCATGTAAAGTGGACACAGCACTCCATTAATGGTGAATGACTGCATCATTTTTTCTATCACCATCACTGTCAATCAGCAAGTTATAAGAAGCATGCATTCCACTGGAGACACTTGTGTGTGAGAATTACGGGTCAGAGAGTGAGGTTACACATGACAAAATTCGATCTTCCTTTAGGTCCAGGGTATTGAACATATTCTCCTACAGAATTCAGATACACTAAGGTAGAGTTATCTAAATCATAGTAAAATCACTGCCAAAGTCATTATGACTAATGACCGAGAGAGACTTATTTTCGCATATACAGTGAACAGTGTGAATGATGAAATATTTGCACATAATTCTAGAGATGAACTAATTGAAAATAATCTCATTTAGAAGCCATTTCAAGGTATGCCACAACCAATAAAGTACTTTTTGATGGGTCATCACTGTTGTCATGTCATAAATATATCACACAGCAAGATCCCTCAAGCTACACACAAAATGATCAGATTATCTGTCATTCGTGGTGTTGACTGAGGATGAAAGTTGACCAAGACATTGAGAAAACTCTTGAGTGTCACCATAAGATCATCCCTGAGCTCACAGACTCAGAGCCTCATTTTAACATAGAGTCATAGAGTCAGCTCACCTGACAGAAATGGTAAGAAGTCACATGACACCAGGTTACAGTCCAACAGGTTTATTTGAAATCACAAGCTTTCAGAGCAACGCAACTTCATCAGGTGACCTCCCGACTTCCACATTTTCTCCCTTCATATTCGATCTGACAATATCTTGCCCAGCTAACCTGTTTATAATCATTTCAGACACTCAAGGTGGAGATACCAGAGACTGGCAGGTTTGTCCTGACTGGACGAGAACCCAGGACCCTGTCATGCTTCCTGACTGACCCCACGGATCAGCAATTCCCCAATCAATTCCCATAGCCACAGATCAGGAAGGTGACAATATCAACCAAGGCTCCCCATTCCTGATGAGCACAGACTGATGCCACTGGAGAGTGCCCGTGTCTACACATTGACTGAGGAGAGGATTGGGCTTGACAGTGATGCTGTGCTGTGCAGTCTCACCCAGTCAGAGCATTAGAGAGCTGCCTACACCACCAAACTGGTGCAAAACCTGCAGGCTGCACAGTCTCATTTGTCCCCATGTTGAACCAAACAGACGCAGAGGAGAAAAATCAATATATTATAGGCTAATAGTATGGAAGAACGTTTTAAGAGCCTATGTTATCTATTCTCTCAGGAGTGAAAATAAAATATCAGTATGTGGTATAAAAAGTCCTTCTCTCCAACACACAGACTGGCTGGCATTTCACAATAAACCAAGTCTCCCTGACATTTTCACCTCAAATCTACATACAAAAACACACAAGTGTCAGGATGGATGCCAGTCTATCTGTGCACCTGCATACTTCTGTTGACTGAGCACAGTATTGAAGTCCCAGACAATAACCAGGAACTTGAAGAATAAAATCAACGATCCAAACATGTTTATCTTGGGACTAAGTTAGCATAATAGCCATAAATCAAAACGAAGGAGTAATTAAAATCAAAATGTTATTAGCCGCTGAAGGTCATATGCCCAGTAAAACGCTTGAGGACATCCAGCAAGTTTCTCTAAGTGAGGCCCACAAGCTAGGGCTTCCTGTGCTGGAATTACAGCTCTGTCCGCACAATGACTTTCTTCTTACTCTTGTAGCTGACACTGCTATTGTACACGGGTGAACCTTGAGCAGAGAGGGATAGAGACTGCTGAGAGTATTAGTCAAGCTGAGCCTATTTTTACCCACTGCCCACACCCTTTCTTAGCATGGAGCACTCTGATTGTTGGCCTTGCAGAGATGAAAGACCACAGACTGAGCTTTGGATCCTCTTAGCATTATAACTTCTATTATTTGATAGGCCAGGTCAGAGGAAAATGACACAGTGCAATGGCCAGCATATGCCCATTTAGCATCACACCTTGCTTATGCTCAGACATGCTGTGGAGGTACCGGAGTTGGACTGGGGTGGACAAAGTCAGAAGTCACATGACACCAGGTTATGGTCCAACAGGTTCATTTGAAATCACAAGCTTTCAGAGCTGCTACTTCATCTGACTATGCTTAGAAGTATCGCCCTCTGGTAGGCTCAGAGCAACTCACTCTCTCACACACACTCTGTCACACAGTCAGAAATCATTGTGACATGAAAGCTTGTGTCAGAGGGGGACAAGTCAAAGAAACAGCTCAGCCAAGCCCACAGTGTTTGCTAACCTCATGAGGGAGCAAACTGTTCAGGGTCTGATATTTACTGAAGTCACCATTGGTTACAATCAACTCAGAAGAATAATCTTCATCTACATATTTTAGTCAGATTTGCTGTGTGGGATCTTTACTTTTAAAATGACAGAGCTTTTAATGTAATTTAATTTCTGAAGCCAGCACTGGTGGGATCTCACTTGCATGGCAGAGAGGCTAAGCTCAGTTCTCAGAGAGAGAGTAGCTGGGCTGGAGTTCTTTAAACTCATATAGGCACTTGAAAAACAAAATCCACAAACTGCACCTTCTGAAATAGCAACGCCCATCCAGATTGGCCTCCAATTGATTCACTCAGACACACCCTGGGTACAAATATTTTCAATCCAGTTCTGCAGGTGCTTTAACTCTTTGAGGTCTGCTCGCTTCACCAGAGAAGGCTGACATCATAAGGCCTGCTACAGGATCAACCACTCTGCTCTGGGTTTATACAGACCTTGGTAAATAAACAAGCAGGATCATGTTGATGCTCCTCAGAGAGTAGAAAGGGTCGGGCTCAAGCCTTGGTCTGGTCACATTCGCTTCACCTCAATGTGGAATAGAAGGAGAGCATTGCAATTGGCAAGTGTTGTCGAACAGAGAGACTTAAAGGTTCAAGTACATAATTCTTTGAAGTTTGCGTCACACGTAGACAGGGTGGTTAAGAAAGCATTTGGCATGCTTCCCTTCATTGCTCAGTCCTTTGAATATAGGAGTTGGGACGTTATGATTAGATTAGATTTCCTACAGTATGGAAACAGGCCCTTCTGCCCAACAAGTCCACACCGACCCTCCAAACAGCAACCCACCCAGACCCATTCCCCTACATTTACCCCTGACTAATGTACCTAACACTACTGGCAATTTAGCATGGTCAATTCACCTAACCTGCACATCTTTGGATTGTGGGAGGAAACCAGAGCACCTGGAGGAAACCCACACAGACACGGGGAGAACGTTCAAACTCCACACAGGTAGTCACCGGAGGTGGGAATTGAACCCGGGTCCTTGGCGCTGTGAGGCAGCAGTGCTAACCACTGAGCCACCGTGCAGCTTCATGTTGAGGTTATACAGGACATTGATGAGGCTTCTTCTGGAATACTGTGTGCAGTTCTGGTCACCCTGTTATAGGAAGGATATTATTAAGCTGGAGAGAGTTCAGAAGGATGTTGTCAGGTATGAAGAGTCTGAGTTAAAAGGAGAGGCTGGATTGGCTGGGACTTAGGAGGTTGAGGGCTGACCTTATAGACGCTTATGAGGGGTATAGATAAGGTGAATGACAGGTGCCTTTTCCCTAGGGTAGGGGAGTTCAAGACTAAGGGGTATACTTTTAAGATGAGAGGAGAAAGATTTTAAAAAGACACAAGGGACTTTTTTTATACAGCAGGTAGTTGAATGAACTTCCTGAGGAAGTGGTGGATGTGGGGACAAATACAACGTTTAGAAGACATTTGGATAATTACATAAATAAGAAACATTTGAAGGGATATGGGTCAAGTGCAGGCAGGTGGGCCGAGTTTAGTTGAGGATAATGGTCAGCATGGACTGGTTGGACCGAAAGGTTTGTTTCCATGCTGTGTGACTCAATGATGCCGGATTAGGGTTGCAAACTCAATGAGCACTGCTCAAGAGTACCCGAGTATGAACAGAAACCGGTTTGCCTGTGATTCTCAGCCTATTTAGATTAGATTACTTTCAGCGTGGAAACAGGCCCTTCGGCCCAACAAGTCCACACCGACCCTCCAAAGAGCAACCCACTCAGACCCATTCCCTACATTTACCCCTTCTCCTAACACTACGGGCAATTTAGCATGGCCAATTCACCTGACCTGCACATTTTTGGACTGTGGGAGGAAACTGGAGCACCCGGGGGGAACCCACGCAGACACGGGGAGAATGTGCAAACTCCACACAGTCAGTCGCCTGAGGCGGGAATTGAACCCGGGTCTCTGGTGCTGGGAGACAGCAGTGCTAACCACTGTGCCACCGTGCCGCCCGTATGATGCTTTATCCAATCTCCCCCTCACTCCAGCTGCAGATCTCACATGGGGAACAGTTGACTGAGTTGCGATACCAGACAGCAAGTGCACCAAAAGTACCAAGCCAGAGATTAAAGGGGGAGAGCGCTAAATGAGAAAAAAAATCATTCAGCCAATGACAAGCCAATCAATCATCTGCTTTAGCCTATAAAAGGAATCATCTCATGCCAAGAGGATCCGAAGGCCCTCCAGCAGTGAATTTCTCGAGAGTGGGATTCCCATAATGCCACTCTGATTTTCTGGTGTCTGCCTGAGCAAAGTCAAAGGACCCCTGTTCTGTTATGAACTGAACTGTAGGGCTACCGTAATTAGCCTTAATGCCTCTGGGTCTGTGGGGTAGAAGTCAGCCAAGGATCCACAAAATTCCTGCTGGAACTAGCTGCCCATGAATTCTGGAAAAGGATTGGAGTGCTATACAACCCTCCTTGTGTACATTGACACAAGGAACCTCACCTGGGTCAGGTATCTGAGGGGTGACTGGTACCTTAACACCAAAGGAATCAAGACATCCAGGATAGGAAAGGACAGAGGGAGAAAACTCCATCATAACAAATTCTGGAACCTATCTCATATGCAACACGTTTATCCTTTTCCTTTTGTTGCAAGAGCTGCTAGACATGGTTAGATTCCTTTCAGCAAGTACCTATTACATGACTGTGTAAAGGGGGAAATATTTTACGAATCTCTGCTCTAACTGAAGCATTTAGTATTGGAATTACATTCTCAAACCCAGTACTCCCAGTCCATAGTGTAAGTCACTTTATTTGATCTATGCCCTTCAACATTTTCAATTGCTTGGAGTTGGTAAACATGCTCTCGACATTCAATATAATAATATTAAACTCAATTTGCGGTCGCCAAAGCAACAATTTTGGTGATCTCCCCTTGATTTTGTTTATTTTAAAGTTTGACCCTTTGATTTCTGTTACCGCCTCTTTAATGGACCTCATAAAAATTGCATAATTTGATTTAAATTAATTTAAGAGCAGGAACCAGGCCTTAGAGTAAAACAGCCTTGCATAGGCAAATGTACCCAAAGCTCAGCTGCAGTGTGAAAACAATTTCTACTGGACATGTAATTGCAAGGCCACTGTCACTGGTGATTTCCCTTTGTTGAAACTAGACAACATGTCGACAGCAGTTATTGAGCCAAACGCTGAGAAGCTGCATGTTTGGATAAAGATTAAACAACAGGGCTCGGATTATGGAGTGACAGATCAAAGCTTGTTCAGAGAATCCATGTTATGCACTGCAGCCCACAGAGCAGACAGGCATTTGCAAAAGTCCCTTTATAGGCTAATCACAATCAATCAGGATCCCAGTGCTTCAGACACGGTTTCTCCTGCTGGTTAGGATTTGGATCCAGCAATTCATGATTGGAAATCGTGGCTGTAGTGTGAGGATAAGATTGGGAGTGTGTCTGAGATAGCCTGATTGTTGAATAATCTATTATTGAGCCTGTCTAGACTAACATGTGAATAATAGTCAGTACTGACATGAGTTAGTGTGGCACCTTTGAAAGAGAGGAGAAACTGGAAGGAATAGAACGCAGGGGTAACAGAAACAAATAGTTCAGGAAAGCTGGTCAGGCATATTTTTCCGAGACTGTCAGTAGTTTAATTGTTTGCGGTTTTTAAGTGAGGAATAAACCTGCACTCAGCTACAGGAACAACATTGCAAGTCCCAGTTAAAAGCCAAGATCAGGCTATATGAGTAAATCAGTGCTCTGAACAGGATTGATGCAAACTTCCCCAATTTGGCACAGTTCCAGATGGGGTACAATTCCTGGGTGAGGGTGAATAAGCTTGCTCCTCCTGGTTATTCAACACCGCCTTCTCCTACCCCCACCCCAACCCACCCATCCTACCCCCAAAACATCCGGTTGCTCTCATCAAGGTGAATTTTAAAAAGATCCCTTCCCTTGTGGATACCTTTCTTCAGGTCCAAATGAATTTACGTTTCATAAAAAGCAGCTAATTTAACGAGGCTGCCTTAAATTAACAAAAAAAATGTTTATTAACTGCTAAATGTGAAAAAAATAGTAATGCAACGCTGATTAGAGACGAGAGGAGAGGTCAAAAACATAAAAATAAAATAAAATATGGATCAGTCTTTGAATTTTTCAAGAAGAGCAGATAAGATGATGCTGCAGCTATTTTTGGACGGTTCTAGTAGCATTGACATTGTTCTTGGTTTTGCAGGTCAGTCGGAATTCTGTTGCTCCAATTCCTTTGGACAGTGAGTGAATTCCAACATTCAAAGTAAGACATAAACATTTTTCTTCATTTTACTTGCAGTGCAGAGGTGTTTAAAATGGCTGTTCTCAAAGCTGTGGCCTCACAGTATTCTAGTCCATACACTGGGACATCAGCCATTAACGGAGACTAGAGTTTTTAACTTCTACTGTGGATATTACTTGGGTAAAACAGAAATCTTTGCAAGAGGTGGATGCCTTCTGAGAGGGGATATAATCAGCCCCCGAAGTTATCTTTTTGTGTTCAGTCTCTCCCTGTTTGAAGTTTCCCTGACTCTTCACAGGTATGACATCCCATAAGTATCTCACAGGACTGAATTTACATTCGCAGTTTCATTTTTCCCTGTAGCAACCTTGTTTTTTCTTTAAAAAAAGGAGAGATTTTGGAATTTAAAGTAGAAAATGTTCAAATGTACTTAGGGATTCTGATTTGGCAGTGTAACATAGAAAACAGAAAGAGTGTAATAGGTGCCTGTGATTGTTGGATTGTATTCTCAGGGTGGTTCATTGAACTCTGTTTTGTTTAATATCTGACTCACTAATTCAAAAAGTGGTTTTCAATGCAGAGAGTGGTCATCATAAATTCTTCAACATACAACCTCCAGTGTAATCTCACCATGACATCAATGACTAGGAGTCGAGGTGGGGGTATTATAAACTATACACAAGACATGACTTTGTGATGCCATCGGGATTATGGTGCCAGCTGGTGATCATGCTTCTATTTCCACAGTTAAAATCAGCAGTGGGCATGAAGACTCAGGAAAACTCACATTTTCCGAACAGCCAATCAAAAGTTTGTGGCTGTGGGACACCCAACATGGAAGCAGCATTTCAGAATTTGTGACACGCACCAGCACAGATTGGAATATTTTATACAGCATCATGGCTAAACCTTCTGACATCAACATCTTGGAAGGTACTACTGTTGACTAGATGCTTAATTGGACGAACCATATCAACAAGAACAGGCGAGGGGTAATGCATTTATGATCCTTCAAAACTTCTCCAATGTCTACAAAGCTCAAAGGTCAGGAAGGCACTGAGTGCAGCTATAATACCACAGACGAAGCTCAACCATTCCAGTTTGAGGAGTCCACTTTGTTTTTATTTATTCACTCATGGGACATGGGCATCGCTGGTTGGGCCAGCATTTATTGCCTGTCTCATGTTTCCCTTGAGAAGTTGGGGGTGAGCTGCCTTCTTGAACCGCTGCAGTCCATGTGCTGTAGGTTGACTCACAATGTCCTTAGGAAGGGAATTCCAGGATTCTGACCCAGTGACAGTGAAGGAAAGGCGATATATTTCCAAATCAGGATGGTAAATGGCTTGGAGGGGAACTTGCAGGTTGTGGTGTTTCCATGTATCTGCTGCCCTTGTCCTTCTCGATGGAAGTAGTCATGGTTTTGGAAGGTGCTATTTTTGGTGAATTTCTGCAGTGCAGCTTATAGATAGGACATACAGCTGCTACTGAGTGGTGGTGGTGGTGGTGAAGGGAGTGAATGCTTGTGGATGGTCAACAGAGTGGGATTAAGTGATGCAACACAATTGAATGTCATGGGGCAGTGATTAGATTGTCTCTTATTGATGATAGACATAGCCTGGCATTTGTATGGGCTGAATGGTACTTGCCACCTTTTAGCCCCAGCCTGGATATTGTCCAGATCTTGTTGCATTTTGACATGAGCTGCTTCAGTGTCTGAGGAAGGAGCTGCCAGAGGAAGTGGTAGAGGCTGGCACAATTACAACATTTAAAAGGCATCTGGGTAGGTATATGAATAGGAAGGGTTTAGAGGGATATGGGCCAAATGGTGGCAAATGGGACTAGATCAGTTTAGGATATCTGATCAGCACCCAAGGTCTGTTTCTGTGCTGTACATCTCCACGTACTGAAAGATTTGGGGAATAATCAATGTAACTCGGACACACATCACTGTTTCTACATCATCTTTGGGTCGTTCCTTACTAATGCCATTATGGATGCACCAGCAGCACAGGAACTGTAATCCTTCAAGGATACACCTATTAACATCTTCTCAGGACAACCAGGGATGAGCAAGAAACACAAGCTTAGCCAGCGATACCCAAGTTCCAAGAACAAGTAGAAAAGAAAGTTGAATTTGGATTGTGACGCATTCTTCATCAGAAATGCACAAGTACAAACTGAACATTAGCACTGTTAGAAAAGAACTGCTAAAACAGGTGTGTTGTAGCTAGAAAACAGAACAAACAGAATGTACATTTGGGGAGACCAGGGTATTGGAGTGACAGGCTGAGAGAGAACCTGTAATATTTAGTTTATAAAGTCACCACTTCGATCGACTGCCCTTCCACCCAAAGGTTCCGATGGTTTGCGAGTCATTACCACACCAGTCTCTGGGCTACTTTCACTCAGTAACTTCTTTGTTTCAAGCCACAGTCCCAACCATTGTCTTGACAGAGGACAACTTGCAGAGAGGCTATGAAACAGAACAACAGCTTGTGGATCTGTGCCTTCACACAGCAAGCTCCTTATTCCAAGGCTGCTTTCATGGGCTGTTGCCAAGTGGATTGCAAGCATTTCTCGACAGACAAAAACGGAAAAATAAAATGATTGGATCTATTTTAATGTTAGCTCTTTCACATACTGTTTGGAAGCTGCGTGGAGCCTGTTTGATAACCGTTTCCTTGGTTCCACAGCACATTGCCCTCATGAGTAACTGAATGCTACAGATAATGAACATCCCCGGATCAATCCTTGGATCATACGCGATGGTGCCAATCTCAGCTAAGGTAGTGATGGAATTCAGGCTGAGGAAATGGGACACTAATGGTCCCTTGCTGGAGGTCTCCAACTCATTGGTGAGGCCACTTTTAGAATACTGCATCCAGTTCTGGTTGCCCTGCTATAGGAAGGATGTTATTAAATTGGAAAGGGTGCAGGAAAGATCTACTGGGATGTTACTGGGACTGGAGGGCTCGTGTTGGAAGAAGAGGCTGGATAGGCTGGGGCTTTTTCCCTGGAATGCAGGAGGTTGAGGGGTGACCCTGTATAAAGGTTTATAAAATAAGGAGGGGCATAGATAATGAGAATAGCCAGGTCTTCTTCCCAGAGTAGGGGAGTCCAAAACTAGAGGGCATAGTTTGAAGGTTAGGGAGAAAGACTTAAACGGGTTCTGAGGGGCAACCTTTTCACACAGAGGGTGGTGTGCATATGGAATGAGCTGCCAGAGGAAGTGGTGGAGGGGAGTACAATTGCAGCATTTAATATGATTAGGAAAGGTTTAGAGGGATATGAGCCAAACAGGCAAATGGGACTAGTTTTAGTTATGGTCGGTATGGATGAGTTGGACTGTTTCCGTGCTGTATGACTCTATAACTCTAAGCATTGTTTTTTTTTTGAAAGAGTGCACAGCACCAAAGCTTGGGTTTGATCAATGTCCCATCCCCAGTGTGGCCTTGACTGCAGACCCGAGGCCACATGCAGCAGCAAGTCTCCTTGGGGTGACAGGAGCAGGAGACAATAAGTGGCTCCCCTGCAGTCATGCAATGTTACTGGAGTTGGAATCCAGAAATTGGAGTTCAAATCCCACCATAACAATTAATGAACTGAAAGATCTTCTCAGTGAAGATGATCATTAAACTACTGGCTCATTAACTTATTTTCGGGAAGGAAATCTGTCATCCTTTAACTGGTTTAGCCAACATGTAGTTCCAAACACGTGGTTGAGTCTTAACCACCCACTGTAATGGTTTAACAAGCCACTCAATTGTGGCTACAGAAAACTACCACAGAGATTCAAAAAAAATACTCTGGGTGTTCCTACACCACACAAACTCCAGCAGTTCAAGGACAATTAGGGACAGGCAATAAATGTTAAGCTTACCAATAATATTCAAATCCCAAAAGGAACACTTATAAAAAATAGAGCACCCAGTTAAGGACAGAATGTTCTTACCAAGGATGGCTGGAGAATTTGATTAGATCTATTGTCATGATTTAAGTTTGAACTGTTTAGGCTTCTGGAGTCGGCTGTCTGACCGAGTGAACTGCAGAAGCAACAAATGTTGGTCAGTCACAACCCAGGATTGCCAAACCTGACACATCGCACAGTATTGTGAATATTCAGAAATCACTCTTTCCCCCAGACAGGAAGAGTGGTTCATGAGTGAAAGCAAAATCAATTCACCCCAATCAGAGGCAACGTACTGAAACAAACTTTCATCTTCCTGTTTACAGCACTCATGTAAAACAACAAGACTATAAACATAATAGGATTGAAACTAAACTCTTAAATACAACCTGTACAATTTCTTGACACTGCTGGTCACTGAAGTGAAAAGTATTTTCCTCACAATCTTAGCTCTAGGCCCTGGATTCTGGCCCAACCCAAATAGCAGGGTGAGATCATGCACTGCACATAACTCCAGCTACCACAGATCAGACTCAGTGAGTGGCAGCAATGTCATCCATGTTACCTACAGCCACAGAAACCCAGAGTGGTAGAGCAGGCTTTCTAACAGTCAGGCACCGGAACCCAGCATCAGTCGTGGGCTGGATATACTGGTCAGAAGGAAACGTACAAAAAAAAAACAAATCTTCTTGGTGATTCTGAATACATTCTGTTCCTAGAAATGCCCTTCTCATGAGAAGGGGGTCCTGACCCCTTCAGGATTTGTTTAGAAAATAAATATCATTTCCTAATGGTTCAGTGATTAAATGCATTACTGAACACGGTACAGTGTACAAGTCGGAGCCTGATCAATGTTCAATGATTTTCAGGCTGGGTAGGGGCTGAGATAAATGACCATTGGAAGAGGGAACAGGGGCAACGCTACAGCCGATCTTACAGCTTTTAGCTAGGGACCGACAGGATACTATCCAACGAGCCCTATGGAATATGCATAAGAGAGAGAACATTCTGGGGATGATGGTGTGGAGGGAGCTTCATAACCACCCAATCCCAGAGATTCCATCTCTGTTCCCTTGTCTCCATCGACTTTGCTGGTAGAGGTTGAACCACGGGAATGAGGGAACAGAAATCAGCCCTAATTCCTACTCTGAATGCTACCCTGTTGAGGAAAAAGTGTGTGTAAATGTCAATTTATACTTGACTGTGGGGTTTCCAGTTCAAATTGGCAGCAACAGGTATCGAGAAGAGTAGGAGAGATATTGGAAGCCCCTGGAATTGTACCATATGGGAGAAAAGGCTGGTGGCGCGGGTGAGGAGCTGGAATCTCACGGGTGAATCCTGTGTATAAAGTAATCCAGCGATGGTTCTGTAGATTTAACATTGGGCCATAGACTGCGAAGATATAAAAGGGATGATGCTGTGGTCAGAGAATCCGTGTAAATGGCTGGTGTGGAGAGAGAGGTGATCTCTGACCATAATCAGCATGTCATCAGGGTCACAAATATTCCAATGGGAGGAAAGTGTTTTGTTGGAGAGTCATTTGCATCGAATCTTGTTGCTGGCACGTTAGCTGAGATTTCAGTCAAAGAACGTCATGGTGTATCAACTTGACCAGGGCATGAGAACCAAGCTGGCTGCAGCTGAAAAGACAAACAGCCTTGGCTCAGTTCAGTTCTCAACGTGGCTCAGTCTTTATTGGTTGTACACCTGTTCCTGAGTCTTGTTTACTTTTTCAGCAACGATGTAGATAAACAGATTACTGCAATGAGTCAGCATGCACCCATTCAGGTGCCGATCCTGAACAGAAAGCCCTCTTTACAGAAAGTTACATCTGGATTCACCAGTCCCTCACATTAAACCATCATTGTAGCAGTGTTACAATACATAATGGAAAACCTTCTCTTTCAGGCAATGATCCCATAGCAATCCCAGTTTATCAGTCCCCAATACAAAGATCTCTCTTTCCATTGTGACAAATTAAACAAGTCGCCAAACTGAAATGGAAACCAGTGAATGCAGGAGTGAAGGGCATTCCTTACACATCAGTGCAACAGGCAAGTAAAGAAAGCTTCATGTAAATAGCTGGATTATAATACAACACATCACATCCTAGGCTTGGTCAATTTTCAAACATTCAATAATTTTAAAAGTGCTTGTGCTAAAGATCATCAATTCTTAGCTGATATTTTGCATTGCCGGTAGCAGAATCCGATCCTGTCCTCACCATCTCCACACGTGCCCATTTAGCCGACAGTAAGAAGCAGGCAAGAAATCTAGATAACTTTCCTCCACCTTCTCCACAACACTGCTTCCACCCCCCACCTCCAAAGCTAATTGTTGCACGTCTATTGGTGCCTTAAGCCACCACATAAATGTGGTCATTGAACTTGTGACTCCCCAAGTCTATGGAGCAGTTGCTTATCGTTAAAATAAATCCCACCTCACGTGTTAAACTGATTTGTGGTGTGTTTCATTTCTGGTTGGAATCCCACTCTTCCATTTAATTGGTGTTAATGGTTCAAAGTGAATGTAGTTACATTTTGAAACCAAACGTGACATTAGACAATACAATACAACACAGGACCAGGTCCCTCGGCCCACCAAGCTGGTGCCGATTCCTAATCCTTAGACCCGCTACTTATTGCCCATGCGTGATATCTATCCCTCTGTTCGGCTCCCATTCATATGTCTATCAAGATATACCTTAAACATTGCGAATATGACTGTTTCCACCAACTCCACTGGCAGTGCTTTCCAGGTACCCACCACCTTGTGTGTGAAATATTTTCCCCACACTTCCCCCCACTAAACCTTCCCCTCTCATCTTGAACCTGTGCCCTCTTGTAGTTGATCTTTCCATCCTGGGAAAAGGACTCTATCTACCCCCGATCTATGTCTCATAATTTTGTAGACCTCTATCAGGTCGCCCCTCTGCCTCGGTCTTTCCAGTGTAAACAATCTGGGTTTATCCAACCTCTCCTCATAACTAAAACCCTCCAGACCAGGCAACATCCTGGTAAACTTTCTCTGCCCCCTCTCCAAAGTATCCACGTCCTTCTTGGCTTTCATTAACAGGGGGATTGAGTTCAAGAGTCGTGAGATCTTGTTGCAGCTCTATAAAACTTTGGTTAGACCGCACTTGGAATACTGCATCCAGTTCTGGTCGCCCTATTATAGGAAAGATGTGGATGCTTTGGAGAGGGTTCAGAGGAGGTTTACCAGGATGATGCTTGGACTGGAGGGCTTATTTTATGAAGAGAGGTTGACTGAGCTCGGACTTTTTTCATTGGAGAAAAGGAGGAGGAGAGGGGACCTAATTCAGGTATAAAAGATAATGAGAGGCATAGATAGTCTCTGGCTATCGACTATCTCCCAGAGCAGAAATGGCTAACACGAGGGGTCATAGTTTTAAGCTGGTTGGAGGAAAGTATAGAGGGGATGTCAGAGGCGGGTTCTTTACACAGAGAGTTGTGAGAGCATGGAATGCGTTGCCAGCAGCAGTTGTGGAAGCGAGGTCATTGGGGACATTTAAGAGACTACTGGACATGCACATGGTCACAGAAATTTGAGGGTGCATACATGAGGATCAATGGTTGGCACAACATCGTGGGCTGAAGGGCCTGTTCTGTGCTGTACTGTTCTATGTTCTATGTTCTGGTAGTGGGGCAACCAGAACTGCACACAATATTCCAAATGTGGCCTGACTAAAGCTCTGTACGGCTGTAACATAACTTGCCAACTATACTAGTCACCAGTGTTAAACAACTACACACCAAAGTTTTAGCGACTGTTAAATAGTAAAGTGATTTTTAAAAAAAAACACTTTTCCTGTTGCGATGAATGCTTACTTCTTTAAAGAACGTAACTGCTGAATGAAAACAAACAAAACAACTCAGACTAACTGTTGTCTGTTGTGGTACATGGCTCTGGAAACATCTCAAGAGGTCAGCTATGGTTCTGTGAACATTGCTCTTGACTTTGAATGTAGTTTCAAGCCCCACCACAGGGCTTGAGTTTTTACATGAGGCCAGACAATTTGTTGTATGACTGAGGGAGAATTGACCTACCAGAGGGGTCATTCTTTGAGTTAGATATTAGAGAGAGGTTCCTCCTTTGAATGTAGATTACTCCTATAACATTATTCTAAAGAGTTGCAAGGAATGCTCCTGGTTTCCTAGCAATATTTATTTCTTGGCCAACATAATTAACACAGATTATCTGATCATTTATCTCATTGCTGTTTGTTGGATCTTTCAAAGCACAAAATTGGGCCAGCACGCAAGATAGAGTCGACTATAATGCAAAAGTATTTGATGAACTGTGCTGCATGGTGGAGCAGCCGAAGGTTGTGAAAGGCACTATATAAATGATTTGGAGGTGCCAGTGTTGGACTGGGGTGTACAAAGTTAAAAATCACACAACACCAGGTTATAGTCCAACAGGTTTATTTGGAAGCACATTAGCTTTCAGAGCACCGCTCCTTCATCAGGTGGTTGTACATAGAACATAGAAAAGTACAGCACAGAACAGGCCCTTTGGCCCACGATGTTGTGCCGAGGTTTAATCCTAATCTAAAATATAGTAACCTAAACTACGCACCCCTCAATTCACTGCTATCCATGTGCATGTCCAGCAGTCGCTCAAATGTCCCCAGTGACTCTGCTTCCACCACCACAACTGGCAACACATTCCATGCATTCACAATTCTCTGCGTAAAGAACCTACCTCTGATGTCTCCTTTATACCTTCCTCCTAATATCTTCAAACTATGACTCCTCGTACCAGTCAATCCTGCCTGGGGGAGAAAGTCTCTGGCTATTGACTCTATCTATTCCACTCATTATTTTGTACACCTCGACCGGGACTCCTCTCTTCCTCCTTCTCTCCAGAGAGAAAAGTCAGAGCTTATTCAACCTTTCTTCATAAGGCAAGCCCTCCAGTCCAGGCAGCATCCTGGTAAGCCTTCTTTGCACCCTCTCCAAAGCCGCTATAATAGGGTGAGCAGAACTGGACACAATATTCTCCTTCCCAAGATCCACAAGCCTGACCACCCTGGCCGACCCATTGTCTCAGCATGCTCCTGCCCCACTGAACTCATCTCTACCTACCTTGACACTGTCCTATCCCCCCTAGTCCAGGAACTCCCCACATAAGTTCGAGACACCATCCATGCCCTCCACCTCCTCCAAGACTTCCGTTTCCCCAGCCCCCAACGCCTCATCTTCACCATGGATATCCAATCCCTCTACACCTCCATTCACCATGACCAGGGCCTCCAAGCCCTCAGTTTTTTCCTCTCCAGACGTCCCCAACAGTACCCTTCCACCGACACTCTCATTCGTTTGGCCGAACTGGTCCTCACCCTTAACAATTTCTCCTTTGAATCCTCCCACTTCCTCCAGACCAAAGGGGTAGCCATGGGCACACGTAGGGCCCCAGCTATGCCTGTCTCTTTGTTGGCTACGTAGAGCAGTTGATCTTCCGTAATTACACCGGCACCACTCCCCACCTCTTCCTCCGCTACATTGATGACTGCATTGGCGCCACCTCGTGCTCCCACGAGGAGGTTGAGCAATTCATCAACTTCACCAACACATTCCACCCTGACCTTAAATTTACCTGGACCATCTCTGACACCTCGCTCCCCTTCCTGGACCTCTCCATCTCCATTAGTGACGATCGACTTGACACTGACATTTTTTACAAACCCACCGACTCCCATAGCTACCTGGATTACACCTCTTCCCACCCTACCTCTTGCAAAAATGCCGTCCCGTATTCCCAATTTCTCCGCCTCTGCCGTACCTGCTCCCAGGAGGACCAGTTCCACCATAGAACACACCAGATGACCTCCTTCTTTAGAGACCGCAATTTCCCTTCCCACGTGGTTAAAGATGCCCTCCAACGCATCTCGTCAACATCCCGCACCTCCGCCCTTAGACCCCACCCCTCCAACCGTAACAAGGACAGAACGCCCCTGGTGCTCACCTTCCACCCTACCAACCTTCGCATAAACCAAATCATCCGCCGACATTTCCGCCACCTCCAAAAAGACCCCACCACCAGGGATATATTTCCCTCCCCACCCCTTTCCGCCTTCTGCAAAGACCGTTCTCTCCGTGACTACCTGGTCAGGTCCACATCCCCCTACGACCCACCCTCCCATTCTGGCACTTTCCCCTGCCACCGCAGGAACTGTAAAACCTGTGCCCACACCTCCTCCCTCACGTCTATCCAAGGCCCTAAAGGAGCCTTCCACATCCATCAAAGTTTTACCTGCACATCCACTAATATCATTTATTGTATCCGTTGCTCCCGATGTGGTCTCCTCTACATTGGGGAGACTGGGCGCCTCCTAGCAGAGCGCTTTAGGGAACATCTCTGAGACACCCGCACCAATCAACCAAACCGCCCCGTGGCCCAACATTTCAACTCCCCCTCCCACTCTGCCGAGGACATGGAGGTCCTGGGCCTCCTTCACCGCCGCTCCCTCACCACCAGACGCCTGGAGGAAGAACACCTCATCTTCCGCCTCGGAACACTTCAACCCCAGGGCATCAATGTGGACTTCAACAGCTTCCTCATTTCCCCTTCCCCCACCTCATCCTAGTTTCAAACTTCCAGCTCAGCACTGTCCCCTTGACTTGTCTGGACTTGTCCGACCTGCCTATCTCCTTTTCCACCTATCCACTCCACCCTCTCCTCGTTGACCTATCACCTTCATCCCCTCCCCCACTCACCCATTGTACTCTATGCTACTCTCTCCCCACCCCCACCCTCCTCTAGCTTATCTCTCCACGCTTCAGGCTCACTGCCTTTATTCCTGATGAAGGGCTTTTGCCCAAAACGTCGATTTCGTTGCTCGTTGGATGCTGCCTGAACTGCTGTGCTCTTCCAGCACCACTAATCCAGTACAATATTCCAAGTGTGGTCTCACGAGGGACTTTAGATTAGATTAGACTTACAGTGTGGAAACAGGCCCTTCGGCCCAACAAGTCCACACCGACCCGCCGAAGCGCAGCCCACCCATTCCCCTACATTTACCCCTTACCTAACACTACGGGCAATTTAGCATGGCTAATTCACCTGACCTGCACATCTTTGGACTGTGGGAGGAAACCGGAGCACCCGGAGGAAACCCACGCAGACACGGGGAGAACGTGCAAACTCCAGACAGTCAGTCGCCTGAGGCGGGAATTGAACCCGGGTCTCTGACGCGGTGAGGCAGCAGTGCTAACCACTGTGCCACCGTGCCGCCCACTTGTAGAACTGCAGCAAAACCTTGCGGCGCTTAAACTCGATCCCCCTGTTAATGAAAGCCAAAACACTATATGCTTTCTTATCAACCCTATCCACTTGGGTTAGAGTGGTGCTGGAAAAGCACAGCAGTTCAGGCAGCATCCGAGGAGCAGGTGGCAACTTTGAAGGATCTATGCACTTGCACACCCAGATCCCTCTGTTCCTCCACACTGCTAAGAATCCTGTCTTTAATCCAGTATTCAGCATTCGAGTTCGACCTTCCAAAATGCATCACTTCACATTTATCCAGGGTGAACTCCATCTGCCCTTTCTCAGCCCAGCTCTGCATCCTGTCAATGTTGCGCTGCAGCCTGCAGTAACCTTCTAATATTATCAACGACACCTCCAGCTTTTGTGTCATCTGCAAATTTACTAACCCACCCCTCAACCTCGTCATCCAAGTCATTTAGAAAATCTACAAAGAGCAGAGGCCCAAGAACAGAGCCCTGCGGGACCCCACTCAACACCGACCTCCAGGCAGAATACTTCCCATCTACAATCACTTCTGTTAGCCAGCCAATTCTGAATCCAGATAGCCAAATCTTGCTGTATTCCATACTTCCTAACTTTACGAATGAGCCTACCATGGGGAACCTTATCAAATGCCTTGCTGAAGTCCATATACCCCACATCCACTGCTCGACTGTCGTCAACCACCTGATGAAGGAGTAACACTCCAAAAGCTAGAGCTTCCAAATAAAACCTGTTAGACTATAACCTGGTGTTGTGAGATTTTTAATGCTATATAAATGCAAGGTCTTTCATTTACTTTGAATTACAAGTTAAGGTCTGCTGTAAATACCTTTGATGCTGTGACTTCTGTCACTCTCGTAAGCAGTATGTGCATCTTACCCATGTCAGACTTGATTCATGCTGTTGTACACATACCCATAATTGGGTTTTTTAAATGATTTGTTCGGGAAACATGGGCACTGCTGGCTGGGCTAGCATTTATGGCTCCCGACGAGAAGGTGGTGGGGAGTTGTCTTCTTAAACCACTGCGGTCCTTGGGGGTGAAGGTACACACACAATACTATCAGTTGTAATTGTCTTCCACACAGTGGAAGGCACCAACAGCTGACCAGAACTGCAAGAGTGCCAGGAGGCAGAGGTGAATGTAGTGGATATCACGAAGATTAAGGTGCTAGGGAAGCTGAAAGGTCTGAAGGTGGATAAATCAATTCGATTGGACAGACTACACCCAAGAGATCTGAAGGAGATAACTGAGGAGGTTGTAGAGGCATGAGGAGGCTGTGGTAATCTTTCAGGAATCATTGGAGTCAGGGAGGGTCCCAGAGGACTGGAAAGTGACCAATGGAGCATCCTTGTTTAAGAAAGGAGGGAGGCAGAGGATAGGCTGGTTAGTCTGACCTCCATCGTTGGTAAGATTTTCAGAGTCCATTGAGGATGAGATTGTGGAGGACTTGGGAGTGCATGGTAAAATAGGGCTGAGTCAGCACGGTTTCATCAAGGGAAGGTCATGTCTAACAAACCCATTAAAATCCTTTGAGGAGGTAATGAGCAAGTTAGATAAAGGAGAGCCAGTGGATATGATCTATTTGGATTTCCAGAAGGCCTCTGACAAAACACCACACAGAAGGCTGCTACATAAAATAAGCTCCCATGGTGTTAGGGCTCAAGGTGACAGTGGGGATAAAGGGGGCATTTTCACGATGGGAGCCAGTGAAATGGTGGAGTTCCACAGGGGTCAGTGTTGGGACCACAACTATTCACGTTATACATTAACAATCTGGAGGAAGGAGCTGAGCTGAGCGGATGACACAAAGATAGGTGGAGGGACAGGTAACGTTGAGGAAGTGGGGAAGCTGCAAAAGGACAGGCTTGGAGAGTGGGCAAAGAAGTGGCAGATGGAATACAATGTGGGAAAGTATGGGGTTATGCACTTTGACAGGAAGAATAGAAGCGTAGACTGTTTTCTAAAACAGGAAAAGACTTCAGAAATCTGAAGCACTAAGGATCTTCAGAGTTCGAGTTCAGGATTCTCTGAAGGGTAACATGCAGATTCAGTTGGTAGTTAGGAAGGCAAATGCAGTGCGAGCATTCATTTCGTGAGGGTTAGAATAAAAGAGCAGAGATATACTGCTGAAGCTGAATAAGTCACTGGCCAGACTGATTTTGGAATATTGAGAGCGGTTTCGGGTCCAGTATCGAAGGAAGGATGTGTTGACATTGGAAGGGGTCCAGAGGAGGTTCACAAGAATGATCCCGGTGATGAAGGGCTTGTCACATGAGGAGCTTCTGACAACTCTGGGTCTATTCTTGATGGAGTTTAGA